>NC_138200.1:59104787-60304787 GCF_964194105.1 Spermophilus citellus | reverse complement strand
CCCCAGTGTCAATAGTGCTGAGGTTGAGAAACCCCATAATCCAGTAAAACATATAGGAAAGAGATGTTTTCTGGGACTCTAGCGCTGACCCTCATGAGGACCTTGTATCACCAGTCACAGAAGATAAAGACCAGGAAAATTTCCTGCAAATGCATCTCATTGGAGTGACATGTTTCTTTTCATCTGAGTGTAGGCACACCATTCAACCCCTTGCCCCAGTTTCTTTTGGCATTTACTTAATGGTGTGACTTACAGTGCTATGGATTCTGGATTCCTTTTCTTGTTCCGTCTGTTGCTTGGCAACTACTAGTACTGAATGTCTGATGTCCAGTTTCCTTAAGTGTCCAGTTTTTCACTGAAATAAAGCACTTAAGTCACCTGTGTCAGAACCCACCTGCAGATGCTTGCTATAAAAGCATATTTGGGTCCCACAAACGAGAATTTCAATAGCTCACAGCCCAGGAATCTGCATTTTATGCCAGGTTCATAGGTGAGGATATATGAAGACGTAGAAATAAATACTCTCTGTTCTTACTTTTAAAGTCTACTTATAAAGTGCTTGGAAAAATATACTCTATCCTCATTATATTCTTTTGATATATTGTGTCTACAACCCCAGGTTTAGGAATGTTGACCTGTCACTTATTCTAAGTTGACACGGACCTCGTTTGAACTATGTGGTACCCATAGCAGTGTAATATGTTACCAATCCTGCTACCATCTGGTCCAAGACCCTGTCATTGTTCACCCTGATGCTAGTACCAGTGGCTTAACTTGTTTCTCTCTTGGCCCTGTCTCTGCACCTGCACACTCAATAAGATCCACACTTATTATTAAAAAAAAAATGATGTTGCCTCTCTCTCACACACACTCACTCATTTACTGAAACCTAGCGATTTCCTACGTGCTCTCTCCCTGCCTACCCTACCAGGTCCTGAGCATCTGCCCCTCCCTCTGGCTTGTCACCCTTCCACAAGGCAAAGGCTTTTCCTACTTAAACTTCACTGATGCTGTGCCCCCTCTTCCACATAAAGCTGACCTCCTACTTCCCTTTGGCCTTATTTTCAAGGTCAGTTCCCAAGAGATGTCTTGAACATGTGCACATACACCTGCGCAGGCTCTCTTTCATCTCCCTGCTCCCATTTAAATTACATTCTGCTGCTATCTTTCTAATTAGGAGCGCATTATCCTCTTCTGATCAGTTAGGTTCCCCTTTCTCTTGCTGAGTTACCAATGAGGTTCTTTTCCACTGGCTCGCGAGAATATATTTCCTTCCTCATTGCAAATGTGGGGATCAAAGGATCAAATAAGTGCATTGAGACTGAACATTGACATGGCCCAACTGGAGGCATGCCACGCTGATGGCTGATTGCTGTAGGTTTGGGGTCTGGGGCCAAGATTCAGCCCTCCCGAGTTGGAACCTGGGCCACTTGGAGAACGAGGAGGTCACCTCGGCCAGGCTAATAGTGTTCACACGCGGACAGTGACAGGGTCATTATTCTAGTCCTCCAGCTGCTCTAGATTTGAGGGTTGCCTGCGTGACTCCTGTTAGCTGGGTTATCTTGAGCCCATCTGGGCCTCAGTTTCCTATATTCATCAAGGAGCCAATGATTCCCACTTTGTTAGGACAGGGTCCCTGGTAAAGGAGGTAAAGCCAGGATAGCTCCGACACCTTGGAGATGTTGAGAAGCCTGAATCTCTTGACTCTCGCCGGAAGACTTGTAAATGACAAGTCTGCAGGGACAACGAAAGAAGTCGCGCCTCTTACCTGAGCCCTTCTTCTCAGCTCATCTCTCCGTGCGCTCCCATTTCGTTTGCGGAGCCTGACCCTGGGCGCGCCCCTCCCGTTCTCTGGGTTGGTCCCTCCCTCCCCCCACTCCCACCCAGCCTCCCCGCCCCCTTCGCCCCCTCCCTAGAGCCTGAGCCCGGAATCCCACGCCCTTGCATCAGCCCGGGGGCTCGGACGAGCCCGGGAGCCGCTGGTCGCCAATCACCGCGCGGTGGAGAGGCGGGCGCTCGGCTCCAGCGGGCGCGCTGGGGGAGCCAGCTGGCGCGGCTTTCCCGAGCCTCAGACGCTCACACCGACACACGGACGCACAGCCTGGCTGGCGGGCGGGCAGGCACCGACAGAGTCTCCCAGCCGCTAGCGCTCCAGCCCCGGCCCGGGGAGTCCCCGGCACCCCCGGAGTGCCGCAGGCGGCCGGCGCCGCCGGGAGGGAGGGCACGCGGGCGGCCCGGGGAGGCGAGGCCCCGGCGCGCCCGCCCTGCCAGGTGAACGGCGGCGGCCCCCACCTGGCGCCGCACCTGGGGCTCCCGGCCGCCTCGGGGAGAATGTGCGCGGCCCGTGCGCTCCGCCCGCCACGTCTGGCCGCCTGCAGCCGCCGCGCCCGCACCTGACCATGGAGTGCGCCCTCCTGCTCGCATGCGCCCTCCGGGTCGCAGGGTCCGGCCCGCCGTGGGGCCCCGCGGGACTGGGGCGCTTGGCCAAGGCAGGTGCCATTGAGGGGCTCAGGGACAGCGGGTGGTAGGGGGCGCCAGCCCCGCCGCGCCCCTCACGCGGGATGTCATCTTTTCTCTTGCAGGCGCTCCAGCTGTGCTGCCTCTGCTGTGCATCAGTCGCCACCGCCTTTGCCGGTCACAGCAGCAGCGGTGGCAGCGGATTAAATGATGGTTCGTATATGCATCCCCTTCCCCAAGGGCCTTTCAGGACACTTTGTTCCTTTCTTACCCCCAAGAGGGAAGAGAGACAAAAGCGCAGCCCCTACCCTGGCAGGTGTGTGCAGTTTTGGAAATGGTTCCTATTTGGAGAGCAGGGCTTGTGGCAAGGACTGTGAATTTATCAGAAAAATCAGTGCCTCAAGCGGCAAGTCACATAAATGAAAAAATACTTTCCCTCCTTCACAGATGGCTTGTTAAGAAAAAAAAAAAAAAAAAAAAAAAAAAACAACTCTTAACTGTGGTGAGAACTTAGAAAGGAAGTGGACACCGGCTAGGGTATTAATGATCAAAGGGCTCCTTCCACATATCCTTCCTCTCCTGGGGAAGCCCACAAAAACTAGTCCTGGGTGGGGTATGAAGGACCATGCACCTCTCTTTTACCACCATCTTCCTCCTCACCCATCTCCACTTCTGTTCTTTCCTTTCTTTACTGTGCTTGAGTTGTGGGTGCCCAAAGATGGCTTTTAGAAGGAGGAAAGCAGTAGCTGTAGGTCTTGGAGTCCTTTGTCTCTTCTGAGATTTTCCAGCCACAAACTTCCAGAATATCCTTAACTTCTGTCATTTATCATCTTCCCAGTGGTGTCCAGAAGGGAGATCCTTGTTTGCACTGTTTCCTACCAGCTACAGGAGAACAACTAATTGCTGACCCAAGCTGTATAGAAAAACCTTGCTGTCCAGCCTAAATTCCTTGGGATGCTATAGTTTTCATCCTTGCAGGATTAACCCTTCTTGCCAGAGGGCAAGGGATCATACTGGGACTGGAGGATGAGGGTGGAGGGTCACAGACAGAAGATGGCAGAGCATGGGTGAGAGGACAAGAAACCCAGACATTAGCTCTTGGGAAATTTACCTTTTGTCCAATCCAAGGCTGCAGTTTCTAAAACTGCCCCTCCTTGTTCCATCAGGCTCACATGGCTGGAGATCCCTTCTGACCCAGCCACCACCTGTAAGGACCTCATCTTTAGTCAGCTCAAGTGATGGATCAAATCACTCTTTATAGGGGACTCTGACTGCCCCTCTTCCAGTAGCCTGTTTATTCTCCCCTTGGAAACAGACTAGTAGCAGGTGTCTGGAGGGTGGGGCTGGCTGGATGAGGCTCCCGCAAGGTCTTCAGAGTGAGCCAAGTTTCAGATGCTTTTGGAAGAGGAGGTAAGAAACAACTTCTTGTAGAAACACTATCTGGACCATTTCAGAGATGGTTTTTGTAGTCAAGTAGGATTTGCATTGGTAGAGGGCAGAAGTGGGTTTTCTGCAGAGCCTCCTACGAAATCTTATGTTTTGCTCAGGTTTTTAAGGATAAGAGAAGGGGAAAACTGTTTTTCCCAATTTCTGAAAAAAAATGTCCATTATGTAGCATTTCTAGTTAAAGGAGTGAAGGCAGCAGACAATGGAAAAGACAGGACTAAAGAATATAAGAATAAGAGTTGCCCAAGCAATAAAAGTCACAGATGGTATAGATACAGAATAGGTAAAAGTTATTGTCATATTGGTTTTGTTTTGCTTTTGCAAGTGTGTGCTTCATCGGAATAGCCCTCATTGACAATAACTGAAGGGTTCTATATTCCCTAACTTTATAAAATTTTGTTATTTTTTATTGTTGTTGTTCACCATCTTGGGAAAAGAGAACTTCCTCCCCCCCCCCCCGCCCCCCGTCCAGTAACCGAAGACCCAAGTGACTCACTCATGTATTGTAGTTATTCACAATCTTTCTAAACACTTTCCAAATTAGTTTCCCATTCTGTGCCTCGAAAGTAGAAATGCAGAGCATTTTTAATGCACAAAGGGCATGTTCCAAATCATTTTTGTGGGATGATGCTTTTCAGTTTCAATGTTTTGTGAAAGAAAACAGTGTGCTGGCTTTGCTTTTTCAAACTGCAAATTGTTTTTGAGCTCCCCCTCTCTAGAACATGCAGCAATTAGTGCTGCTCTGGGGAGCAATGGTGAAGGTATTTTTAAACATGCCTTTCCAGGTGTCCCCCATCTGCCACGCCCCCTCCAACATGTCTGAGCGGTTTTCCACACCAGACTACCTAGGATGGATCTGACAACTTTGCTGCATTTTTAGGCATCCACTATTTTTTAGGCTTATGATGAAATGGGATCATCCCTGTAAAAACTCATAGTTAAATGGTAAGAGTGAGCTGACTGTTGGAGTTTTATCATCACAAGTAAATAGTATTGGAAATAGAAACTGCTGTTGTTTGTTAATGACCTGAGGTATGATCTCAAGTTACACACCACCTCTTGCAGTGTGGTGTACTGTTTAACTGTGCCCCCCTGCAAAAATGCTCTCCATTCAGTTTGAGCACAAAGCTATTAATCTCCTTGGGAAAAAAAATCCCATTTATTTGCTTTTGTGGTTTTTGATCATTTTTATCTTCCTACCAAAAAAAAAAAAAAAAAAGAAAAGAAAAGAAAACCCAAATTTCCATATGAATGGCTGTGTGGCTAATGTAAAGAATTCATCTATAGACCGTGAGAATTGTGACCTTTTTCATATTCTTGAAACTTATCAAAACTGTAGTTGATTTTCATTTTTCAGATGATATTGTGGCAGAGCTAATCACAGGGACTCCAGGTCCCCCTCTTCAGAGCTGCTGGGGAGCCTCTTTGCTCTAAGTGCGTGGTACTAGGAAGGAAGGTGTCTATGAGCCGTCTGTTGCTCTTGGCCAGCCTGTTGGAGAGTGACCACTGGTAATGTGGGCTCTGGGTGCTGACAGCTGAACTTTTCCCATTGCAGATTACGTCTTTGTCACGCCGGTAGAAGTGGACTCGGGCGGGTCATATATTTCACACGACATTTTGCACAACGGCAGGAATAAACGATCACTGCAGAGTGCTGGCGGCTTCCTGCACTACCGATTTTCAGCATTTGGACAGGAACTACACTTAGAACTTAAGCCCTCGGCGATTTTGAGCAGTCACTTTATTGTCCAGGTACTCGGAAAAGACGGTGCTTCAGAAACTCGGGAACCCGCGGTGCAGCGATGTTTCTATCAGGGATTTATCAGAAATGACAGCTCCTCCTCCGTCGCTGTGTCTACGTGTGCCGGCTTGGTGAGTACACCCCAGTCTAGTCCGACTCCCTCTTTCGTGTCCTGTAAACTCGAGCGAACAGATGTCTGCAACATGAAGTGCTCTTCTAGCCAACTCCACACATTCACACTGTCAGCTTTGATACTTATAATATTCTCAATTGAATTAATCTAATCTGCTCTCAGAAAGAAGAAAATATAATAGAACTTTAATTACCATTTAGAACATTCTTTTGATGTTTAATGGTCTGGGCCTTTTCATTCTCCATGTTTGAGACGCTCTCCCAAGGAAATTAATTTGATGGATGCCATTCGCTTTGTGAAGTCTTGGGAGACCAGGCATTCTATAAATCTAACAAGCTGCATGCGTCTACATTGCTTTGAAAAGGGAAAACAGTATTTCCATGCAAAATTGCATTCAGCAGCCCTGGTAAGCCCTAACCTTCCACGGCACTGAAGGCAGGTGCTGTGGTGTCCTGCTCACGGGAGACATCCTTTTAGAATGGGACATGGTGTGTCCTTAAGGGTGGTGACCGGGGAGGCAGGACATTTCAAAGTATTTGAGGCGAGTGTCATTTCCTCTCTGTGTATTCCTCATCTGTTGACCACAAGGCCAGGGATATTGGTGTCAATGATACCTCTCAGGATTCAATCAAATATATGGGCTCTCATTTTGTGTTGCATAATTTAAAAATGTCTCTTGGGTTGGAACAATGTGTTGAGTTGACAGAAGGGTTTGTGTGAAAGATGTGTGGTGATCATGCTCTTGCTCTGGTGTGGCCCCGAGAGGGAAGCTGAGAAGGCCCACCGAAGATGTAGTGGGTAATGTCCAGGGCGGGTCATGGCAGAAGCCAGAGGAGAGGCTGGGGTGGGCGTGAAGCAAGTCACTCCCATGTTCTTGCTCGTTGAAACTTTGTTATTTTTGCAGCTTTTTCTCCCACGGTGTGACTTGAAATTCAGATAAAATCGTTCACCCTCACCATTGTCATGATAGTCTATGGTTTATTGAAAGTATGAAGATTTAACCATCCCCAGCTGAGCTGGATCTATTTAAATGATGGCTATTGCTCACTAGTGACCTTGTTATAGCATGGTCACACACACGTGTGCACATGTGCCTGGCTGTGTCTTGGAATTTTTTTGTTTGATTTGTGGTGTAGAGCCTGCTGTTCTTTGGTGTTGCCTGTGCATTTCTCTTCCAGAATCTTCAGGGGCTTAAGCTCTCCACTATGTTGCCTTGTGTGTGTGTGTGTGTGTGTGTGTGTGTGTGTGTGTGAGGGCTGAGATTGGATATAGGGGTTCTTTACCCAAATTCTTTTTATTTTTTTAATTTTGAGACAGAATCTTAGTGGCCCAGGCTGACCTTGAACTTGTGATCCTTCTGCCTCAGCCTCCTGAGTCTCTGTGATGACAGGTGTGTGCCACTGTTCCGTAGTGGCTTAAACACTCATTCTATATACTCACAGTGAAGAGCACGAATTCTCACACCAGCATGAAGCAGTAGGGCCTTAGACAAGTTACTTACCCCTGTACATGTCTTAGTTTCTTTGTCTTGGAAATGGGAATAAGGAGTGATGGGGTCGCAGGGCCGTGGGAGGGAATGGCTTATGGAGAAGGTGCTACAGCAGCTTCTGGCTCACCACTGTTCTCTTTCCCGCAAAACTTGGCCCCATGTTTGGTTCTCCCAGCATTCCACCATCTGTGAGTGACATGTCAGATCAGTTCTCATTAAGGGATGTCAGGTTGTTTCTCGTCAGGGAGAGACTCGCTCTTAAACAAGGAGAAAGGATCACTTAACTGTGAGTTCCAAACGTCATATTTTAACCAGCAAATCTGCCTGGGTCAAAGGCTGATATAAATTGGGATGTCTCTACTTTTCAATAAGGCAGGTGCGTCGATTTAGCTTATTAACTTTAGTTGTCTAGGTTTCAGTTTACATTTGTGAACCACGTAATATGAGTTCTAGGATCACTGTGACCTCTGGGCATCTGACTCTGGTTATCCAGTTCATTGACACTGGCGGGCCCCATTTTGTCAGCGGTGGGGAGATTGTCATTATCCATCCCTCTGTGCCCCACCAAATTGCAAAGCCCAGACACCTGTGAACACACATGTATTGGAAGAGTTGAGCTTAGTCAATTTTCACAAAGTCTACCCCCATGTAAGCACCAGCCAGATGAGACAGGTCATATTAGTACCCCAGAGGACCCACCTTGTCCCCTTCACTGCCCACCAGAGGCCACCACTGCCCTACTTCTAACAGTTTAATGTGCGTATTTCAAAAATTTGCACAAGTAGAACCATAAGCTCTCTCTGGGTATGAAGATTGTACAGTGTTTCCATTTAATTGTCAAACTTGGCCCCTTGTTAACTATCAAAGTGTTTTCTGTTGGGGATTGTTGGGAAGAACACTGCGGAAAATTCTTGAATGTGCCTTTTGCTGAACTTGTGGCTGCGTTCTGTTGCGTAGACTCCCGAGAATGAGGTTCCTGGGTCACAGGATGTACACACAATTGGCTTTAGGGAGTCTTTCCAATCAGCTGTCCAGAGGGGTCCTAGGAATTTACACTTCCATGGCCAGCAAATGAGCGCTCGGTGGGGGGGGGCCTGGGCCACTGGCATTGGGATTCCTTGAGGTGTGATGATAACCCTCTGCTCATGTGCACACCGTGTGTGTTAGGAAAATGATACGTCACCGTTAAATGACCTGGCAAAGTGCCCATGGGAAAGCTAGCCATTGTGGTGACTGCTAGGGAAACCTCAGAAGATAATGAGAGAAGGCAGAAGGTGATGGTAGTGAAATGCATATATTTGTACATATGGGTATGTGTACATACTTCAGTGGGAGTTTTTCCATCAGGGAATTTGCCTTCAGAATTAATCTATGTTTACAATGTTTGTAATGCCTTCTTGAAATGCACCTTGGATCCCCTTTCTCCATCTGACAGTTCTCACTTTATTCAGGAGTTGAATAGGTTGTTACTTCCTTGGAGATAACTCATAAAAAAGAAGTCACAAACTTCCCTAAGTGAGTCCCACCAACATTAGATTTGGAGGTGATTATTTTTTCAAATTTCGAATACCTTTTCCAGGCTGACACTGCCCACTGCACCTGGAGACTCGCAGCCTTTCTCCCAGAATCTCGGGGTTACAGATTAACCTGCTGGCCTTTCTGCTGTACCTACCCTCCTCTGACCACTGCAGTGAGGTCCTCATTTCTGCAAGCCCGTGCCATTGGAGGGGGACGCCATCTTCCTGTTGAACTACAGCTAACTCAGGATTTTCGCCTGTTTTCAATTCTGTTTTCTTATACGACAAACCTATATCTTTCTTCTTTAGTACTAGGAGCTTTAAGACATTTCTCTGCTCTAAAATATTCTACCGTGGTGGTGATCCTTTGAGTTGGAACAGTGACTTTCAGAGTGTGGTCAACTCCACTAGCTTTATTTGAGGTGCTAAAACTGTGGTGTCCTTCAACTGCAAGCGATGCTGGGGCGGGGGCAAAATGCATATTTTAAATTTCCCAAATGGTTCTGATGCATAGTAACATTTGAGAAGCACCTAATGGTTGTGTGTTTGGAATTTACTGGAAAGATATTGAGTCATCTTTCTTTCATCCAACAACTGTTTACCAGCCTCTGTGATGCCAGACATGTGCAGAGCATGAGGGACAGTAATGATGAAGATGGATGTGAGGGCCAGGCACAGAGCCTACAAGCTGAGGGAGAAGATGCCATGGGGCTTTTAGACCTGGAAGTTCCTATTTTAGTGTGAACCAAACTGTGGCTCCACAGAACAAAGAGCTGACAGGTTATGACCTCTGGAAAACGGAGAGTTGGTCACGTTAGTCCCAAAATGCCACCTCATGGAGAGTTACAGTGTCATTAGCATATTAGCAAGTCAGAGCAGTTCTGCACGAATCCCATTTTAAACACTGTTACGTTAAATAACATATTTTTTAAAAAACTCTGTTCAAACCTAGGCTTTTCCCAGATTTTCTGGTCAGGGAAATTTTTTTTTGAGGGGCATCTCTTCATAGTTTGGTGATAAGAAAAGCCCCGCAGAGATGCTGGGATCTTTTGTGTGGCTTTCTAACTGTTGCAGGATGCTTTAGGGATAAGAGTTTCAACTTACGGGAAACTTGACGTTGAAAACAAATTTGACTGTGACACATTTCATACTTTAACTGTGGCTCTGTGAAATCCCCAAAGATAGGACTGGTTCTAACTTGACCCCTGCCCTTTGCAGGCCATACTTCATAGGTCACCATCTCATACTGTGGTTCTTTCTGTGTGTCACCCTGAAGGAGCAAGCAATTCTTGGGCCTCAGTGTATTTGCCCTCCATTGGTTCCTGACATGTTCCCCCGGTGACCACATGTTCCAGTCTGGGACACGCTCTGATTGTCATCCAGCCCCAGTACCACATCAGAGGCCCTGGTGGAATGTGTACCACATCCAGCCTCGATTCCTGATGTGCCATCCAATTTTGTCACTTCCTTTCTTTCTGTCCTTTGTCCCCAACAATTAAACCGTAAGTGGCATTTCTCCTCCATGGCTGGCTGCCCTAATGTCCCCATTGTATCTTTCTTTAGGAGTGGCTTTTTCAGACTACAACTGCAGTGACCCATTCCCCAGAGAACCTGGGTCCCTGTAAGGAGCTTTGGAAGCCATTGGATTTCAATAGGCAGTGGGGATGCTTTGATCTCCCCTTTTCAAAAGTATTTTATGACTCAGAAAGCTCCGTCATTGAGTGGCCTGTTGCTGGTCCCTGCCTGCCAAGTTGTCTTTAGAAAGCTGATTTCCATTCATAAAAGGGCTGAAGTTAAGTGACCTTCGTCCACGGCTCTACACTTAGCAGGCCCTGAGAGCCCGCAGGGGTTAGCCCGCAGGGGTTGCTGAATTACATACACCCCTTTGGAACCTCGTGGTCACTTGAGAGGATCACATGAAATTAGGGATTAGACTGGGTTGCATTTGTATGTTTTTGGACACAGGCTGACCCAAACCAGAGGTGTTTTCTTAGGCTATTACTCAATTCATCAAGGGTAAAAAGACTTTAAAAAAAATTTTTTTTTGGCTGCTTTCCTCTATGTCCTCCTCAGACATAATTTGTAAAGAGAATTATTTGCTTATAACAACACTTTGAGCAAAATGCCAGACTAAACTCTTCAAAAAATGTAATAACTAACTAAGGTCCTTGCCAGAGAGCTGGACACCAGAGCGGGGCTGGCCAGGCTGAAAGGCCTCGCAGGAGAGTCTGAAAGGAACATGCTGCCTGCCAGTCCAGGGGGGACCACCGAGGCATCCTGCTCCCAGGCCTCTGTGTCATGAGTCCTGGGTCTCCTGACTGTGTCTCCGCCTCGGTTTTCTCATCTGTAAGGGGATATAGTTGTTCCTTCTCCTAGATTTCGAAGGCTTATGATGAGCGCTTAACTTGATGAACAGGAGGAACGCCACGTTGATTGTTCTTGACTTTGAACCAGGAGATGGCCAGGCAAGAGATGGCCCTTGAATGCCCCTCTCCCCATCCCCAAGGCTTTCCAGGGCTGTGAGCAAGAACAGGAAAAGAACACCTGGGGGTTGGCAACCATCCTGGTGGGAATGCTGGGGGTTTTGTGTGAGAAAGTAACCACTAGTTTATCCACTGAGAAGAAATAAGATGGAAGAAAGGGAGATTCCAAGAGGAAGGTCAAAATACAGACCATCATTTGGATCAATTCCTGTTTGATACATCACTGGGTGCCATGTCTGTGGGCAATGACTGAGTTTCCAGCTCCTGGACTCATTAACTCACCCCCCAGGTAGATTGTTCACACTTTCTGGGCTTAGTTTCCTCACTGGTAGGATGAGGCTCCTGGTACCTCTCCATGGGGCTTATGTTTGATTGAAAGAAATACGCTCCGTGTGAATGCTCGACAGTGCCTGGCACAGTCACATTGGTGCTGGATGAACTCCAATCTGAAACCTTTTGGGTGCCAACATGATAACATGAGTGGAAAACCTATACCTGACCTCATGCCATGCATGGGTCACAGTCTGACCACAGGTACACTAAAAATATTGTATAAAATGACTTTCAGGCTTTGTGTCCATAAAGTGTACATGAAACATAAATGAATTTCATGTTTTGAGTTGAGTCCCATCACCAAGATATCTATTATGCATATGCCAAGATTCCAAAAAGAAAACATCCAACACACCATGGTCTGAAGCCTTTCAGATAAGGGATCCTTGCCCTGTAGTAAAAAGGATTTAGCAATAATCATCATTATTGCAGATCTTCTTCCATAAAGGAGTTTTCAAAATTGGTTAATGCCAACCCTTACCACCCACAGGCAGGAAAGAACTTTGGCCTAGATTAAAATAAGAGTTAATATTTACTGAGCACCTATGGCTTTTTAAAACTGGAGCTGTTGGGAGACTCAGCTAAGACAGAGGTAGCTGTTTAGAATGTTTAAGTACCGGTGGACATCAATATTTAAGGTCTAAGGCAAGGTGGGATTTGTTTTTGTTTTTTCCATGGGTGAGATGTATTGTCAGTAACAAGTGGCATACCAATAAGGCTGTCCCTCTCAGGAGAGCAGCCCACAAGGTAGGTTTTTAAAAATTTATTTTATTTTATTTTTTTGCCAGACACTTCACAAAGACCTGGGCACTTTGAAAAATACGTATGTTTAGGCCCTACCTCTGGAAATTCCATCTGTCCTAGGTAGATCCAGGGTGTGCATGTTTAATAAAGGGAAGAAAAGCTTCCTGAAGGTTCCCAAATGGGCGGTGGTGACTGGTGACTGAATGTGAATTTATCCTAAGGGTGTTGGCAAAGAACCTTCTCAGGGGAAGCAGGTCTCCTCGGGCCTTTTTGTTTTTGCCATAATGGACTGAACATCATTGACGTCAGCCTGACTGTGAACATACAGGCTAGCATTAGCCAGATGAATGCTGGGGGTCAGGATAGCTAATGGGAAACAAAAGGCAGAGACCATTCTTCTTTATAGATTATAAGACTTTTCCATCTCAACCAGAAAAGCTCCCCCTTGAACTGATTGGTTGGCTCTAGGCTAATTTTCTAAGTCATCCTTTCCTCCCTTCCTCCTCTTCCTCCTTCCCTTCCTCTCTTCCCCTCTCCATTCCCTCCCTCCCTGCCTTCCTTTTCTTCCTACCTCCTTTCTTTCCTTCTCCCTCCCGCTCGCTGCCCCCCACCTTTTCTCCCCGCCTTCCTTCCTTAGACCTGATTGGCTAGCTTTCTGGAAGCCTGGATCCAAGATATCCAGCTGTGCCCACCATCCCTAAGCTCTCCTCCTCTTCGTCATTCTCTCATTGGCTTCCTTCTGCTACGGGATCTCCTCAGTTCCAGCCATGATTCAGACATTTCCTTGGGTGGTAGCAGGTGACTTATTCAGCCACAAACCGCATGCTCTGCCAGCTACTTCATACCTGAGAACACGTGTACAGGCCTCTGGGCTTTATTAGCTGTCATCTGCCTGTAAGTCCCAGGAGACCACGTTGAATTCACCTCTATCAGAACAAGACAGAACTGGTTCCAGAACAAGAAAGAACTGGTTCTTCCTTGCAAGGTGGATGCATGCACAGAGGGAGGTTTGAAGAGATGCCCACCAGCCCTAGGCTCCACGCTGAAACTTCTAGAAGCCAGAGTTTGTTTCTGCCCTGTCCTGATGCATGGATACCTGTGCTTATGTGTGCTTAAAATGTATGTAAATTGCATTGGCCAATGCTTTTTCTGAAACATCTTTTTGGAGGAGTGAGTTTAAAAGTAACATCTAACTTCTTGTTCTTATCATTGGACATAGATCTAGCTGCTTCTTTTAACTGCTACATGGTATTCCCTTCTGGTTTATATGCTTATTTCTAGTGTTATTTCTATGCTTATTTCATGCATACATAAGACTCTTCTTCCATTCATTTCTACATTTTTGAGAGAGAGAGAGAGAAAAAGACATCTTACCATGTGAAAACCTTAAGTGTCAAAAGCATACAGGACATGAGCTGTGGCCAGAGATTTACTTGCTTCTGACATGTACCATTCACTCTCACTGTCACCATTACCTTGATTGTATAGCATGCAGAGCTACTTAGAGGGGATTTCATCCTGATTTTTCCACAAGCCCAAGATGATGATTTAGACTAACTCCCTACAGAGGAGCACATGTGTTACTGGAATTGCGTTGTTTCCCACCATCAGCAGTGAACCATTTAAGAAAGGATGGTACTGATTAATTTCTGAAGTCCAAATATAAACAGGCCTAATGATAGCACTGCACATTAAGTGACCAAAAATATTTGCTCTGACTTCATACACATCTCTGTCCACAAACCTAGGAGCTCCTCAACAGTTGCATCAAGTTATCCCCTTGAAAGCCTGTTCCCACGGTTTCTACCCAATTACAGGGCAGAATACACTCAGATACCATAATGCAAGTCTGCTGAGAGCCCTGCCTGGTCAGCATGCTCGCCTCTCCTGAAGGGATGCCTTTGATGTAGCTTAGGATTTCATTCTCAGCAGAATTCTTTTGATTGCTTATTCGTGCCACTGAGCTTTGGAGTATTTTATCTGCCCTTATTACCACAGACAAGTCAAGAGGGCATGCTTTCTAATATAAATTATATAGTGCACATCACTAATTTATGAGATGTCCACTATATGCACACCCTTATTTGAGAGTAGGCACTTGAAAGAGATTGAGATAAGCTGGTAAAGGAGATTACCTCTGTGGCCTTACGGAGGTCTGCAGCAGAGTGCATTTAGCGTCTGGGCTCACCCTGTGATTTTTACAATTCCCACCTCCCTTTCCTGTTTTACTTTGCCACTTCCAGGAAGCAAATAAAGACTTACCCAAAGTTAGTCTCTCTATGGATAAGTAATGCACAGAATTTTCTCTTTGCCTCGAGGATTGGGTAGATCTTTTTTATGCAGGTCAGAGTTTCAAGGGAGAGAAGACTGTATTCAAATGCACTCTTGATTTTCAATACGCTAATGTGCATCTCTGCTTCTCATCTCAGGGTTTGGCAGTCAGTGTTTTCCATAAAATGCACTGGGGGTCAGGTGGGTTCTAGTCGTGTAGAAGCATTCTCACTGTGTGTAAAACAAATACTGATCTGTTTAATATTGCATGTTTAACTCTGTCACTTAGGACTGAAAAATAAGTCTAAACACATGATTCTTAGTACAGCGATCAGTAGAGAACATGGGTGCCTATGCTCAGAGCCCAGCTCAGATGCAACAAAACAGAATGCTTGAGGATGGGCCCACGCATCTGTATTTTTGAAGACTGCCCAAGTGGTTCTAAAACACAGCCCAGTTTGAGCACCTCTGGTCTAGGTAAATGGAGGCTTTGGAGCTGTGACCTTAGAAATGTCTTGTCTGGTAGTTGGAGATGGTGGATGGTGTGTTAAAATGAGAGGGATTTTTAGAAACCAGTTTCTCTCACTTTCTAATGGTGTAGTCTTTAGAGTATGTTTTTGGATGACATTGTATTCTGAAGTAATACAATGTCATAAGAATTAAATAACTCTAGTTCCTGTGTACCCTTCACCCAGCTTTGGGAAATATTCAAACTGATAATCTAATTTTCTTGTCTGTGAAGTGGAAGTTAAATAAAACAAGCAACTCTCAGAGGGTGCTGCAAGAATTACATGAGATAATGTTTAAAAATGTAGAAGGCAGAATTCTAAGGTGGTCCCCACAAGTCTTGGCCCTGGTATACTTAACTCCCCCCATTGCTGAGCTAGGTACTGCTGGAAAGAGATTTTACAGTTCACCTTGAGATAGGGAGATTGTTTCAGGAATGTCTGACCTCATCACATGAGCCCTTTAAATCCAGCTCTAGTTCATAGTCAGGAGAAGTCAGACTCATAGCTGGAGGGGCTTAACATGGGAGAGCGTCTCCATGTGGGTTGTGGAGATGGAAGGGTCCATGTCAGAAGGAATGTGGTCAGCCTTGAGCCAAGCGGCTCTAACAGCAGCAAGTAAACGGGGCCTCAGTCGTGTACCCCGAAGGAAATGAATTCCGCCAGCAACCTGAATGAGCTTGGAGGTGGAATTTTCCCCAGAGCTTGCATGAAGAGAGGCAGCCTAGTTGAGACTCTGACTTTGACCTTAGGAAACTCCGAGCCGAGCACTCATCCGTGCGGGGCCCACACTTCAGACTGGGAGAACGGTGAGTTAATAATGGTGTTTTTTGTGCTCCTTGTTTGTGATAACTCGTTGATTCTGCAGTAGAAAGCCAAGTGTCTGTGGGGCTTACTCTGGAGCAGGTGTTTAGTATTTATCGAGTCCCTTCCCTTATCAGGTTCATGGTCATCTTCAGTCATCTGGTCAACCACTTGCCCTCCCTCATGAGGCAGGTATGAAAATGGTTCCAAGGAGAAGCAAGTTTCCTTAGGTGGCCACTTTAAAAATTGCTTAGGAAGTTGTTCTGTTTGGCACAGGGTTTCTCAACAGGACATTATGGATGAGTTAGAATGGATAATTCCCCCTTGTGGGGTACATGTCTCTGCATTGCAGCGTGTTTGGCAATATTCTAAGCTCTATTCATTAGATGCCAGTAGCCCCTCCAGTTATTTCAGCCTAAAGTGTCTCCAGACATAGCCACAGTGGTCACCAGCTAATAGCTAGTGATTTAGCCCAGTCACAAATCAGCTTCATTAATAAAATGCATCTATTCAAGTTTATTTTTTCTCATAGAGTATACATGCTTTTAATTTCAGTAACATTAAGGGTAATGATTTCAGGTTCAAGTTGAGTACTCCTTGTCCATAATGCTTGAGACGGGAGTGTTTCAGATTTTAGAATATTTGCATAGACTTTACTGGTTGAACATCCCTAACCCAAATAATCTGGTCTCCAAAGTCTAAAACTTTTTTGAGTATCCCATCAGTGCTTGAAAAGTTTCAGATTACAGAGCAGTTTGGATTTTTGGATGAGGGTTACTCAACTCTACCACACCTTTCTTTGAGGAACTAAGAGGCTGAGGCTGCGTGAATGGCACTTAGAGGCTGGGGGTAGATTGGATGGCAGCAGAAAAACCAACTGGGCATCCGTCAAAACTGTATATTTGATTTTGAATTTCACAGCATGCCAACCCAGACTACTGATGATAATTGGATCACTGAGGAAACAGATATACCTATAATAACATTTATTCCTGCAGTCTTAGGAGGAAAGGGATCTAACCCTATGGATGTAGATTAGAAATGTGGTTTCTATTTCTGGGTTTGCAGTTCACCTGAGACCTAAGTGAAATAGTCTGTGTATTCTCTTGATCTATAAGGATGGGGCAGTGGGTATTTCTTGGAATGAATTAAGCAATGATCATTTTCCTGGGTGTGTCTCTTGCGTAAGTACTTTGTAAATGTGTGCTAGACTTTTCTCTCTGCTGCATGTGGTTGGGTTATTTACACATTGCTTTTCAAATAGCCATGGTGCTTGGGGGAAGTGAGGAAGCTCTGTTTTAATGGGAATGCAGGACATGGAATCTAATTCTCCCATAGGCATAGACTTACCAGCTGACCTCATTTAATCTATCTCATCCCTTTCTTCAAAGGATTCATTTGTTAACAGTAGTTCCGACGTACTTACATAATCTGCAATATCCTCTCAAATTACTGTCTCTCTCTTTTTTTAATCTTTTATTGATTTTATTTTTTAAATACACGACAGCAGTGGAATGCATTACAATTCTTATTACAAAAAATAGAGCACAGTTTTTCATATCTCTCTCTATAAAGTATGTGCACACCAATTCATAACTTTTTCAATTACTGTCTCATTATAAAGTAAGTAAACAAAGCCAAAGTCACTTTGGGACTTGCATTCCTAGCTGTCAAGAACCAGATGACATTTCCTCCCCATTCTTTTCTATTTCTTTCTCTATCCCATCCATCTACCCCACTACCCTGGACTCTTCCAAACCAACACATTTATTTCTAGCTTCTTATGTGTCTTACACCTATGATAGAATATGAGCATATAAAAATGATGTTCCTAAATTCTACAGTATTGCAATGTGAAGGTAAGGAATAACGAGGTCATGAACATGAACTGTAAGGACAATGCAGAATTAACATCACGGCTAAGGAACATGTTGTGACCTCCCACCTGGGTTCCTGCTGCAGGAACCCTGTGGCTTGATTATTTCACTTTCCTCATCTCCACCCACTATTGGATTTACATCCAGACATATTTCTTATGGCCCTGAGGAAGGCCCACTGTGATCTGGCGTCTTCAACCTCACCTCCCATCTCCTCCATCACTGCACACTCCACTCAGCTCTTCGGGCCTCCATTGTCTTCCAACCCCCAGATGCCCCTGTCTCACTAACTGAGCTTCACTAACTCTTCCCCAGGTTTCCTTCTTGGCCTCCTTCAGTTCTCCACACACATGTCATGGTTGCAGAAGTTCCCTGCGTTGCCCCCTCCTTTCCTTCCCTAGTTTTATTTTTCTTTATACTATTTATTTATCACTCCATACCAGATCTGTGTATTGTTTTGCATGTCCTGCCTTCCCTTCTTAAATATCAGATCAATGAGGGTCTGGGCTTTGTCTCTGCTGTCCTTTTAGTCGCTAATAGTCCTTGGCAGATAAAAGACATTCAATAAACATTTCTTATGTGAATGTGTGAAAGTTAGAAAGAAGTCATTTCTAAATTGGACTCCATCCTGGACTTGATATTTCTCATTCATTCACTGAGAAAAAGGATAAATTGATTGTCTTTTATGTGGGATGTCAGGAACTCAGAAATGGCAGTGGTGACTCATCATTTCCCCAGTCTGTGGGGACCTACCCTGTCTCTATCTCAACCTCATATCCATGGGATCTGGGTGCAGGTGACATGCTTTCTACAGTAACCAGTCAGAAGGCCAGCTATCCTTGTCTATAGCGATTGGTTTAGAGATAAACATGTAATAGGATCGGAGCCAACAAGGTCAAATTCTGGGACACCTGAGAGGAGACATGAGCCAGAGTTGCTGGTGACTATCTTGCCAGCTGAGAATAGGGTCATCACAGTCCTGATGTCTAGCTGTGCCTGAAATTAAAGTACTTTGGGTTTCTAAACTGCAATAGGAGTGAGCAAACTATGGACACTTTCTGCAAAGAGTCCTTTGTTTCATAGAGGAAGGAGGGAAACAGAAAGCAGCAGAGCGGCTGACAGGCCAGTGTAGTGAGCCGTCTCCCTACACATGTCAAGGACCCACCTTTATAGGGTGCAATGCTTGTCGCACAGAGTATTATGGCATCTGGCATTGTGGATGTGTGTTCCTAACAGCACATCTTGGCTACGTTATCTATTCTGTTGATTCACTCCTTTGTCAGTTTTTCTTGTGATGACACACCTCTCCATGTCTGCCAACAATAACTGCAGATGGCTCGAAAGCAGTAAATACGAGTGAGCACGTTGTATGCCCGGCAGTGAGCAGTTGGTAGGAGACGGGCTTCACGGCTGGCTTCTAATTGGTTTCTTTGATTTGTTTGAATGATGACATGTGCGGTAATATTGTAAACCAAGAATGCTTATCAGTGGATTACATTGTTCAACATGCATGTGAAGTTCATTTGTGTCTTTGTTTGTTTTAATGGATCTAATTTTGCATGCAATGGATTTTTGTTTTTATTTATTTTTTTTAGTTGTGGTTGGGCACAACACCTTTATTTCACTTATTTAGTTTTCTGTGGTGCTGAGGATCGAACCCAGGGTCTCGGCGTGTGAGGCGAGCATTCTACCACTGAGCCACAACCCCAGCCCTAGGTTTTTATTTTTAAGTAATTACAACAGAAGGGATTTCTCCCCTTCATCTTTTTTTTTTTTTTCATCAAATAGAAATAAAGTCCTATGCATAGGACTCTGCATCCCTTTTGACCAGTGTTCAGTGGAACTAGTATGCAAACCAAGATATCTAAGTTTAAACTCTCTGATGGCCACCGGGAAAAAGAAAAAGAAAGGGAAAAGAAATGGTTGGAATTTAGGTTGGTATTTTTTAATCTTATTTAACCCAATATGTTAAAAATATAATCAAGGCAAAAATGATCAATGAGATACTTCACTTCTGTTTTTCGCATGGGTCTTCAAAGTCTCTATACATGTTGGGTTCAGACCAGCCTTGGTCAAGAGCCCAATACTGGTTGCTGCTTTGGAGAGTGCAGCATCTCCTACCTAGAAGTTCACTAACAAGTACAGAGACACCAAAACATGTAGAAGAGAGTCCCCCTTTACTGACTAGTTTGCTGAAATTGCTTTTCTTCCAGTCAGCACTTTCAGAGCCTCTGCCGTTTTCTGTTGAGTACTCTGGTGTGGACAGGTTGGCATTCTGGTCTGGAGGCGCTTGTTCATTTCACAATTACATGGGAAATTGTACGCATCGATGAAAAAATCAGACTTAAGGATGCTGAATTAAATATTTACCTTGAAGATAACTGAGAATATATTGTAAAAAATTTCAGAATTCGTGTATTTTCTTTTATATTTTGCCCACACTTGCTAGTTCAATTAACTTTTTCTCCTTTTGGAAACCTTCTTACTAATTCTCGGCTTTATACTTTGTTCTCACAATAACCTTCCCCGTTATGCCAAATAACATTTAGGAAGCAAAGAAATATACAGTTTTAAAAGATCTCCGTTTTGGAAATTAAAAGCTAAGTTCACACTATTATCAGTTTCTCTCTCTAGTAGAGAGGTTCAGTGACAAGAATAATCCAGAGCAGAGGACATTCAAAAGTATATCGTATCTGATGTGGTGTCCCATTTAATGTATCAGAAAGTTCAGTTTTCTCGTATTTCTGCTCCGATGGCTGTTTGAGCAATCTTGTTTGCTGGAAGCAATTCTCATTGAAGCAGGCAGCTTCTACCAGAGACTGGAGGAATCAGCCCCATGGAAGGTCCTCTTCATGTGTCACCCCAATGCTCCTTGTGGCATTTTTCTAAGCAGGGAGTCAGAGACTTTGGTTTCTATTATTACGTCTCCTTATTGAATCCTGGCTTCCTTAGCACTGCCCACCCCCACGCCCGTGAGTTTTTCTTCAAATTTTTTGAAATGAGGAGCAGGTAGTCTTTATTTTTCTGAAATCTTTCACAGTGGAGGGAAATGGTAGCAGCTGCCTTCCATATATGCCTTTTCTTTCTATTCTTGCTGGTAGGTTGATCATGAAAGGACCCGTGATTGTCCAGAGACTGAACCAATTGCTTTATTTCATAGGTGTGCGTGTAAAGAGATTTATTATAAAGAATTGGCTCATGCTCTTTAGAGATCGAGAAGTTCTGTGATCTGTTGCTGGCAAGCTTGGACCCCAGGAGGACCTATGGTGTAAGTTCTAGTCTGAGTCAGAAGGCAGGCAATGGCAGAGGTACCAGCTCAAAGACAGAGCGAATTCTCTGTTACTCAGACCTTTGCTGACTGGGTGGAGCCCACCCACAGTGGGGAGGGCCATCTGCTTTACTGGGCCCACCAATTGAGATGTTAATTTCATCCAGAAACACATTTATGGATACACCTAGAATAATGCTTACGTGTCTGGGTACCCTGTGACCCCATCCAGTTGACATAAAATGAACTGTCATAGGGTCTTTTTACTGTTCTTTAGCAAAGTTGACTTGGCATCTCTTTTCGTAACATGCTGTGGTTGTGTCTTTAGTGATGTGTTTATTTGAGTGAGTCTGTCTCCTTTACTAGATGGCTGGTGTCATGAGGGAATGGACCGCCTGGTAATGATGTATTCATGGAATCAAATATCTTAAATGTAAAAATTCCAGCTCATCAAATATGTATCCCACAAGGTGACATTCAGGTATGCAGGAACAGTGTAGCCTAGTGGCCCGAAGAAGGGCCCTAGTGAGGGACTGATCCATTGTGCTCCTTCCTGTTGAGCTGATCTCAGTCATAACTAACTAACTCAGTTGAGCAGAGATCAAGAATGGATACAAGGGGGCCGGTGCTATGGCTCTGCTGGGGACCCCAGGAGGAGAGGCAGGGAGTAGAAATGCCCTGTGGAGACTGGCCACCACAGCTGTATTCCAGACGTTCCAAGCACTGGATGAGCGTCAGCCGTCACAATGAATGATTGCTCCCTTTAGCTCCTCACCCAAATGGGTAGACCGTGGGTATTCATGCTTCATTGGCAACTTGGCAGGAAAATAGGGGGTTCAACTGGAACAAATGAGCCAGTTTGAAATGATGGTCTTGCAAAACTCTAGATAAACAGGAAATATCTGAAAGCCTGGAATATGAATATTGCCCTGTGATACTGCACCATGAGGTTTGATGATAAGAAGGAAGGATTTGGAAAGATTCATTGTGCAGAATGTTCTGTTGCAAATTGGCTGAAAGAAGGAGGTATTCCCAGCCACCCATACTCAGTCCTGGGTTTGGTTCTCTTCTCTGGAGGTGCTATTGGTCACTCTTCCTCCTTTGACATGGTTTATATTGCACCACTTTCTCACATGTTCTGTGAGCAAATCATTTCCCTTCTTTGGGTCTTAGTTTCCTCATCTGCAAATGAAGGGATGAGATTGCATCTGTCACACTCTCATCCCCAGTGTGCCTGCCTAGGTAGGCCTTGTTTGGAACACTTGATAATGATTCACATTCCTAAGCCCTGTTTCCACTTATGGAATCATAATCACTGCCTGGTACTTTGGAACCTGCACTGTCAGTTAGCATCCTTTAGAAGATTCGTAATGCACAGAAGATTTTGAGAATCAGTGAAACAATAAAGAGTAGCTTGGCTCATCCATTTAAAACAAGTTTTTTATAGAAAATTTATTTTTTCAAAATTTGCATTGCACCCAGTCATTGGGCTGTAAGCCAAAGCCATGGTCAACATTCATAAGCAAGGATAAGTAATAGAGGAGCATAAATGGAATACACAATATCAGATTGTATATTATCTAGATGGGGTGTTTCATGCAATCTGTGAAATTTTGCCTTATGGACCTGTGTGGGTACGTACTATATTTTTATCCATGGCTTTGGTCAAGTGGTTTGAGACACTGTGATAAAGCATCACATTTCATGGATATATAAAGTGGTATTGTGTGAACTGCTTGGATCCAACCAGACACATCCTAAGAATCCTGCTATTGTGACGATAGCAATAGCAAGAGGTGTAGGAGTCATTGGGTAAGTGTTTCCTAGCATTGGTTTGTCTTAAAGATTATGTACATTTCTATACATTTGTGCCATTTCGTTCTCCCCCTCCCCTCCACCAAAGCACAAGAATGAGGTCCATTATTTGAGCAGAAGTGGGGCGCTTTTCCTGCCACGTGAGCCAGTGCATGCCTTTGATCGCCCAGCTTTCAGCTGGGCTCAGACTCAAGACGAGGCTTGTCTGATGAAGCCACCCTTCAGAGTGCTTCACCGTAAATGCCACAGACCTGTTGATTTAAGGGTTTCAGTGTATACTGTAGGTCATCAAGCCCCAAACACAGCACATGGGTTTTTATCTGAGGATTCCGTTCTCCATTGTAAATCTGTCAGCCTTGACTGTCGAGTCAGCTACTGAGGGCAGAATGTCTGTGATTCTGTTTATCCTGTCACATCAGCTTAGGAGAACAGTTTTTTGTTACTCTCTGTGGAATAAGCCAGTCCCCTGTTAAATGCTACTTTTGACTCTAATGCAGTTTCTTATCTCTGCTTTCTTCAGGGTCTGTCTGGGTAGGACGGGGCTTTGGGCAGTGCAGCTTTAGTCTGAAGGGTTTGACTAAAAGGTGCCACTCATTTTACAAGGTGCTTCTGAAATCCTGCATACACACCTCTTCTCTTAAAAGAATGTTTCAGATTCTGCTTTTAAAAATGATCAAAATAGCATATGCACAAAAAGGTGCACAGGCAGTGATACACAGCTCCACTTTTACCAAGGGGCCACTGTCCTCCTGTACCCAGGTCAGAATATCACTGACCACCAGCTTCCCAGAAGCACTCCTGAGGCCTTCTCTCAGTTACCCCCTCCGTGAACATAATCGGCACCATGTCTCTTCCACTGATGATGGGTTTGCCTGCTTTTGAACTTTGTATAAACATAATCGATGGAATGATCCGGTTTGACTGGCTTCTTTTGTTCCATGCCTGTTTGTGACATCTGTTCATATTGATATGAATACAATGTGTGTTCTCCTTTCTCTCAAGTATCCTCTTGCACAAATAGCCACAGTGCATTTATCCATTATATTGTTGATGGACATTTGGGTTGTTTGTGGTTAATGCTGTTGTGAATATTCCTTTTGCAGTTCTAATGGTTCAAAGATGTACTCATTTCTGTTGAGTCTATTTATCTAGAAACGGAATTCCTGGATCATAAAGTGTACAGATTCAGTTGTCAGTACAAAATGACAAATGTTTTTCCAAAGTAGTTCTATCAATTTACATTCTCACAAGCTGAGTGTAAGTTCAACTTCCACCTCATTCCCCAAACTTGATATATTTGTCTTTTTTTTTCTATTTTAAGTAATCTGGAGTGGACTTAGTAGATCATATTGTGTTTTTGTTTCTCTGAGGTTGATCAATTTTTTTTCACATGTTTATATGTTGATTGGAATTTGGATATCCTCTTGTCAAATATCTGGGGTTTTTTTTTGCCATTTTTCTATTGGATTACCTGGATATGGAATCTTTTTGAATAAATGCATTTTATTTTCTCTCGATTGCCTTTTCAGCCTTTGAATGGTTTCTTTCGATAAATAATGTTATTTTAACATCTCCCAGTTCATCTTTGCCATCCTGTATTAATAGTTTATGTAAATGTAAAATTCTATAAATTACATTTTTCTTCACATTTTTTTTCCTCTGGATGTTTTAAAGACTTTTTAAGCCTTTGGTTTGCAGCAAAATTGCCATGATGTGTCTAGCTCTTTTTCTTTTTTGCTTAAATTTCTCAGTATTTGTAGTGCAGCTTGGATATATATGGTTGAAAGTTATTTTAAGTTTAAATTCTTGAACAATTACTTTTCAGATGTGGTATATGCCTTGTATTGTCTCAGCTCCTCTTCTGAGACTCCAGTTACATATTTTCAAATAATATGGATCATACATATTTTCTACTGATCTGTTTTCTAAAACATTAATCCTCCCTTCTTCTGTGTCTGGATTTTTGTTAAATACATTTATTGACTATAACTTCAATTTTGAAATATTGTTTTTAAAATTAATATTGGTTTTCTAGTGATTTTTTTCACTTGCTATTTACTTTCTAGAACATGATAATTACTTCCAAAATTGTGGCTAGTAACACTACTATTTGTATCACCTGTGGATCTCTTTATAATTTGTTTTCTTTTGGGTTTGGTGCTGTTTCTTGTTATGCCTTGTGATTTTAATTAAATGATAAACATTACATGTGGGAAAATGTATACAGTCTAGATGAACATTTAGTTTCTAGAGGCAGTTCTATCAGTGTAGAATCTACTAGGTAGACCAAATTAATCCTATCACCGTTTTGAGGCTGAACTTTTTTTTTTTTTTTTTTTGCTTTGTAAATTTTTATTCATCACTGTAATAAGTTGTTACCCACATCTTATTTAAAAGGTCACAGTGTAATGCCTAAGTAACAATTCTGTCGAGTTTTTTAATAATATAATTCTTATTCTGTTTTAATAGCAAGATGTCAAAGCAAATTACACACATGAAATCTGTGAACACGGTCACAATTAAGGCAAAAATAAAAGAATATGACAAATATTAACATGATGGCAGAATGATTTACACCAACTCATTTAGAGATTGAGGCTGAACTTTTAATCTTTGTAAATCTGGTCTATTTCCAGTTTTCCCACAGTCCTAGCATGTACTCTTTCAGGTATCCCAAATGAAGACCTGGGGTGATTACCACTTTTCTTCCCCTTGGTGGTTAGTGAGCTTGCATTTCTTCTTATCCCTTCATGAAACTGCTAAGATCTTGGGTTAGTTTCCCCAAACATGGGGATGCCACTTTCTGCCTGACTTCTCTGAACCAGTATTATTTTGGGAAGTTACAAATTCCTCAAAGGATAAGCGTTTCCTGTTGTTGGACTTACTACTTTATGCTTCTCTTCTCTGTGGGATGTTGGCCCATGAAAGGCCTGGATATTTTAATAGCCCCAAACCTGTGTTTCTGTATTCCTACTTTGTTGAATCAGCAGAAAATTGTGCATCGGCTTCTTTCTGTACTCAGCTGCTTTGCTGTAGTCTCCTCAGTCCTTATCATTGAATGCCTGAGAGGAAGTGATGTAGATGGCTCAGATCACTCCCTCTTGGTTCCCTTCCTTCTGGGATCTTGGTCCTTTTGATCCTGAATGTCTTATTAGTTATTTAATATCTTCCTAGATATTATTAGAGGGAGGAATTTTTATAAAGCTTATCTAGTTATTCAGTGGAAAGAATGGACTAGACTAGGAGAATCTCAATTTATGTTTTTATTATCTTACTATTAAGTTACCAAAGAAACTGTGGAAAAGAGGGGGCATTAAATTTGGGAGTATGGGAACAGCCAACACAAGCTTCTGGTGCATACCTGTTTCATGGTTGGCACTCTGAGGAGCTGAGAGACAATCACACAAATCTTGATAAATAGGAGCGATCAGCAATCATTTTACATGTAATGACAATTTTTAAAAATAAGAGTTGTATAGTAATAAGAGTTGCATGCAAAAAGGTAATTGAACGGTTCATTCCCTTGTCAGAATTCCTTCCATGTATAGCTAGTAAGTTAAAAAAAAAAAAAAAGTTTTTCCAGGTCTAAGGCCTGACATCTTTACATTTTTTATTTGTTCTTTTTAGTTATACATGACACTAGAATGTATTTTGATGTATTATACATACATGGAGTATAACTTCCCATTCTTGTGATTTTATAAGATGTGGAGTTACACTGGTAGTGGATTCATACATGATCATAGGAAAGTTATGTCTGATTCATTCTACTGTCTTTCCTATTCCCATCCTCCTCCCTTTCCTTCATTCCCCTTTGTCTAATCCAAAATACTTCCATTCTTCCCTCAAACCCCACCCCCTTATTGTGTATAAGCATCTACATATCAGAGAGAACATTCTGCCTTTGGTTTGGGGGGATTGGCTTGTTTCACTTAGCTTGATATTCTTCAGTTCCATCCATTAACTGGAAAATTTCATAATTTCATTCTTTTTATTGCTAAGTGATATACCATTGTGTATCATATATCACATGTTCTTTATCCACTCATCTGTTGAAAGGCACCTAGGTTGGTTCCATAGCTTAGCTATTGTGAATTGAGCTGCTATAAACATTGATATGGCCACATCACTACAGTAGGCTGATGTTAAGTCCTTTGGGTATAGACCAAGGAGTGGGATAACTGGTTTAAATGGTGGTTCCATTCCCAGTTTTCTGAGGAATCTCCATACTGCTTTCCAGAGTTGTTGTACCAATTTACAGTCCCACCAGCAATGTATGAGTGCACCGTTTTCCCCATATCCTTATATTCTTATATTACTTATATTCTTGATAATTATAAGGCCTAAGATTATTGACTTTCAATTGATAAGTATTTACTTTTAAAATACATTCTAAGTGCTTTACTTCCCCAGTGAAGTCTTATAGCCACGTTGTAGAAGTTCATTTTTTTATCATCATTTTATAGAAGAAACTAAGTGTTGGAGAAGTATAAGGAACTGAATATGTTCCCACCTTCACCCACCCCCCCAACACACACACACACACACACACACACACACACAACATGACTGTGTTTGGAGGGGAGGCCTGTGAAGCAGCAGGACCAATTAAATAAGGTTATAAGAGAGGGCCCTTGATCTGATAGGACTACTATCATTGTAAAGAGAGGGAGAAACACTAGCAATTTCTCCTACCACATGGGGATATGGTGAGGAGGTGGCCATCCACAAGCCAGGAAGAAACCCAATGAAACAACACCTTGATCTTGGACTTGTGGCCCCCAGAACTGTGCAAGAATGAGCTTATGTTGTTTTTGCCACCCAGTGTGTGGTGCTTTGTTATGGAAGCCCTGGTAGATTAATAAAAGAGGTTAATCGCTTAAGATCTCCATTAGGTCATTAGATATGAGGCAGAAGAAGAAACTTTTGGCTACATTACTTTTTCCTTCCTTGTGAAAAGTAGTACTTAGGAGCACTCTGGAAGGATTCATTGCCTAAATAGTATTGACTCAACGTGAAGCAGAACTAAGCCTCACTAGAGTCTGTCTGTTCTTTTATTAGAGTATCCCAGCAGATCTGCTCTACTGATGACTAAGCTCAGAGCTCTGCTGGACTTTGGATTGGGCAGCACGGGCTTCTGCCAAGTGGGATGGAGGAGGTGCTCAGGATGTTGAAAAAAAAAATTCCATTGTTTCAGTTTGATTTTTCATTCAGTATTGAAAAATTCTGGGCGCATCTGAACATGGGCTGCTTGTCTGGACATGAATTTGAATCCACTTAGCTGTCAACACGCCACCGAGGAGGCCGGATTTTCTCTCCCAGTCCCAGCACAGGGTGGCCAAATGCCGCTTCAACACAAACACTCCCTTTGTCTGGATTTTAATGTCACTTTGAGTCAGAGCTGATCTGCCTAAAATCACTCTGAATTTTTTCCCCATCAGTGGCTAAGGTAATTAGCAGCAGCGCTAACAACATTTTTTCCCTCTCAGAGGCTCTGGCCTTGTTCTTTCATTAAGACAGTCTTCAAACACTCTTTTATATTAAAAAAAATCTTCTGATACTCCCAGTTGAGTTAAGGGCTCTGCTTTGAGCTCTTGGGGGGTTGTCTTTGTCACTCTGCTGGACAACAGTTCCCCAGTTACTTGGCCATCTCCCCACTAGGCAGGTAACTGACTCCTGGGGGAAAGAGACTGATCCTAATCATCTTTGCAGCCTCAGAACCTGGCAGAGAATCAGTCACATTTGATGCGGAGGATCAGAGTGGACTGTGAAGTTCATTAGGAAGGTAGATGGACAGATGACCTAGGTGGGCTTTTGAGAAGTTAGAGCCTTGTGTTAGACAAACAGAACCCACAAAACGGTCCCTCGTTGCTAATGACCCCATCCACCATGGATCGGAGGGTCAAGTCGTGTTCACTCTTGGTTCCATGTTCTTTCAGATGGCATTTAGTGACACACACACTTTACAGTGAGTTTTCTGATTTTATTTCTTCTTTCCTCGTAATTATATTGCTGTCATTAGTTCTGCTGTTAACCTGCAGGAAAAGCCGTGGGTCTGTAGGATGCCATAGTATGATGGACTTAAAGTGCATTTCTTCCCAAACCTCATTCTTCGTGGCCCTGAGAAGTTATCCCCTAAATCTATTTTTTTTCCTTGCCCTGAAAAGCTCCACCTTCCCTTTGGTCACAGGCCTCTAGTGCCTCATGGCATTTTGTAATTGTTTTAGCAGAAGTATAGAAGTCCATTCAGACCCTTGATTCATTCATTCCTATTTTCTTCCTCCTCCACTTCCTCCTGCTAGGAGACGAGGTCATCTGTAAAGAGCCAGGGCTTTGGGTTACAAGAACCAATGTCTGGAAATTTTTCAGAGGTCGCACTCTGAAGAAACTTGCTCCAAACCTAACTCCAGCTGTCCTTTGGATCCCTGCTCCCAGGTGGCGCTCTTGGGAGGGTCTCCCATCCTGTCCACTCTCTTCCCAGATGGGATTTGTCCAGTTTCTGTGATGGCATGGGGCCTCTGCCTTTCAAAGGACTCACCTTACACTTAATTATGTGATTATTTGGCTGTGGTTTGTCTCTCCCGCTAAACTCTAGCGACTGTGGTACCAAACTGTGGCGAATTTTTCTCACCACCCCTGAGCGTGTTCAAGTACTCATATATTTTGAATGAATGAATGACTCAGTCTCCCCCAGTGGACAAGCTGGCCGAGACATGGCCATTTGGGTGTTCAGAGGACCTGGCTCAGAGGACAGCAGGTGTGTTACAGATAAAGGGACCCAGACATCCAGAGGGCAGGGGACTATTGAATCTTAACTATATCCATCCCTAAAGCCCAGTCATCCCCCTTTCCTGCCTCATGAAGAATCACACAGGGGTATGATACATAGCATTGAGAGCACAGGCTTTGTGGGTGGACAATCTTAAAATCAAACCCTGGCTCTGCTACTTCATAGAGTTGCGAGTTGTTTAAATCTTCACTCTGCCTACCTCCAACTATCTTTATGAGGTGATTTGGAGCATGCTCTCTCCATGCTGGCCATTATTCATAATAACTAGCTCAGGATTAAAACAAGTCTGTCTGGATTTAACATTTATGACTCCATCTCTTAATGGTGTCAATATCCTCTTAATGACAAATGTTTTTTTTTTAATCATTGATTATTTGTATTAGCTTGGGTAAGTTATTTACTTGGGGATATTGCTCAGTGATCAAGTGCCTGTTTAGCATGAAGGAGGCCCTGGGTTTGGTCCCCAGCACTACAGAAGTAGGGATAGAAGAAAGAAAGAAAAAAAAAAAGAAAAGAAAAAAATGTTGCCAAGTTACTTGAGCTTGGTGCATCAGTCACCTTAACTATAAAGTTGGCAGTGTTAATAGCTATCTAGTAGTTATGTGACTATGAAATTGAGTTAATGCATGTACAGATGTTTAAACAGTGTCTGGCACATAACAAGCAGTCATATAGAAGCTATTATATGTTATAATTTATGGTAATAATGATAAAATAGTCATTAATAACGTATCCCCATGTGACTATTGCCCACTAAGTTCTTCATGTGTGTTTGATAAATGTGCTTCTACAACATTGTGGGCCATTTCCCATGAGGGAGCAGGATGCAGAGGTAAAGAATTCAGGGCATTCAACCATGGCTGAAGTTCTTGGTCTTGAGCCAGCCATCCCCTAAGACTGCAGAAAATTAGGATAATTTTGTAAGAATCAGAACTGGAATATTAAAGCTTTGTATTTTTTTGGGGGGGTGGGGGGCAACAGTGCTAATCCAGTGGTACATTTCTTTTTGTTTTGCAAAATTATATTTTCTCTTGTTTGTTTTTAGATAAACTATCCATGTTGATCAAATGCGAGTTTGTGTATTGAGGGGAAGAGAAAGCACACAAACAATCTACTTAATGCTGATTTTTAAAGTGGTTTACATTCTGCTTTAATCTGAGAGTTCAAATTTGCTGTCAGCATTGAAAGTTCCTTTAGAAACCTCAGCCAGCATTTGAGAGTGGGCCTTCTTGCCTGCTTCCCATGCTTCAGTGCTCCAGGCTGTGACCAGGGTTTTGCAGGGCCTGTATATTTGGAAGGGTGTTCTCGAGATGGTCAAGTCTGTGGATATGGCTGGCCGTGGGACCGCCTTCAGGAGAGGACTGTGGGGATCAGTGGTGCAGGGTCACGGGCTCAGGCCAGTGCCATCCATGCGAGTGGGTGGGTTAGATTTTGTATCATAACAGGAAATTTAAGAAATTATCTCCTTATCTAGGTAATGTTCTATATCTTTGTGTTTGCCCTGTTCTAGAAGGAGAGAGAGGGCATTAGTGTTATCCAGAGACACAGAATCAATAAAATAGATTAGGTAGGTAGATAAGAATAGGTAGGTAAATAAGAAGGGAATTTACTATGGGAGTTGGGTCATGTGGACGCCAAGAAGTGTGTCAATATGGCAACTGCAAAGTGAAAAGCTGATGATGCAATTCAGTCTGACTTTAAAGGCCCTAGACCCAAGGGAGCTGATGGTGTAACTCTCAGTTCAAAGACGAAAGCTTAAGATCCTGAGGTGGCTACAGGTGTAAGTCCCAGGTTCTGAAGGTCAGAGACCCTGGAGCTCCAGGGTCCAAGGGCAGAAGAGATGGATGTCCCAGTTCAAGCAAAGAAAGAATAAATTTGCCCTTTCTCTGCCTTTGTCTTCCATCTGGGCCCTCAATGGATTGAGTAAGGCCAGTCCACAAAGCTGAGTGTGGATCTTCTTTCTTCATTCACTGCTGATTCAAATGTTAATCTCGTCCAGAAACACCCTCACCATCACACCCTGAAATAAGGTTTTACCAGCCATCTGGGCACCTCTTCATCCAGTGAAGTGGATGCATAAATCCACCATTACTAAGAGCTTATGGATTCTGGCTTTAGACAAGGGCAGTATGGCAAAGTGACTAAGGCTCTGGGACGACAGCAGGTTCAAATCTTGCTTCCATCACTTGGTGGCCGTGGGGACTTGGGCAAATTTCTTCAAAGCCCTGGGCTTCATTTTACATATCACTGAAGCAGGGTCAATAATGTCACCTACTTCCAAGGACTGATGGACTGATTGAAGTCAAATTCTGAAAATGGCATCTGGTACCAGTCATCATGCATGCTGCATCCTGTCTTGGATTATCATGCCTTGACTTATGTCTTAATTTGGCTTCTCCCATTGCAGAACCTGAGATGGGGATTTGAGTGCAGATAGTTTATTTGGAAATTGATCCCAAGAAGCAGTGGTGAAAGGGCAAGGGTAATGAGATAGTGAAGGAAAACAACTGTACGAGGTGGTCTCTAGAAGATTTTTCTAGAAGCTCTATGGGCTTGATTTGGTCATGATCTCTTGAGAGTTAAACATGGTGCTTCCTGGAATCATCCCTGAAGGATTCATTTTAAGGTATCCCCTCCCTGTAAGGCCTGCCCCAGGGCTCTTAACTCTTTCCAGTGGTGAGCAGCAGGCTAAGTGTAGACAAAAACCTGTGGTGTAGACAAAGAACCCTGTAAGATGCACAAAGATACATAGGGCTGGCTTGAGGTGGGTTGAGGTCCAAGGAGGCAAAGCTGAGCTCACCCTGACCTGTCTACTCCAGCTAGGGCTGAAGTCAGAGGGGTGTGTCTGGCATGTGTGCAAGCCACCACAGAGACCTCTGAGATCCTAAACCAGTGGGTAGGTTTTCAGCTGTGCAGGATCAGAGGTTCCATTTAAGTCTTATTAGCTGATGTGGGATATCTGACTATGGGGCATTGGTTTATTCTAACCAGTGCTATGTCATGTGCTTTTTGGTACCAGAAATTCCTTTTGCTTAAAGGAACACATACCTGGCCAGGCATGCAGATAAAACACTCTCTTCTTAAAGATAGATCTATACAAGATTCTACATTGCAGACAGCCAAGCTATCTGCAGTTAATATGTATCAGAGATAATTACTTAGGGACATTGCAGTTACAGTTGCTATAGTAATTATCCTTGGCATTAGCAGCCACTGTGGTGGTAATTGAGACGAGCTTGCACTCTTAATGCTATCTACTGATGTGCACTGAGCTCATGGTGTGACCCAAGGACTGTGCTTTGTACTTGGGCATTTGTTCTACTTATAGCCCAAGACAGCCCTGGGAGGTATCTGGAGTTGTATTCTCCATTTCATGACTGAAATAAAAATGACCGATGACCAGGGAGATGAGCCAACTTTCTAGGAACCTGACATCAAGTAGCAGACAGGGGCTTTTTAGAGAAACAGCAGGCATCATTTAACTGGATGGTCTTTTAGCAAAACAAGCCCCATAGAGACTTTAGAATTCGTGCAGCTTCCCTGGGTCTTTTTTTTTTTTTTTTCCCCAAGAGGTAACAGCAAACAGAGTGCCTGGTTCTGACTCAGGAAGTCAAGCGCTACGCAATGGCAGCAGAACTTGGTATCTCTATATCTCAAGGGGTTTCTGCTTTCCTCCCTGTTAGCTTCATCCTCGGCACCACCCCCCACCTCTGCTACGTGATTCCCAGCGTGGCCAAAGCAGTCCTGGTCTCACTTTCCACCAGCAAATGGTTTCACACTAACAACAGTGAAGTCTGCAAGGCTGACACATCTGACCGGCTTGAGACCAGCTTGTTTCTAACAGAGTGAAGCTTGTGGTCAGTCCAGGGGCAGGTGGCAGCTCTGTCTGTTTTATCTCATCCAACCCAGACATCTGGGTACATATTTTCCATCCTCCCTCTCTTTAGGTCTTGAATTTCTACTTCTTAACCCATTTGCATCTACAGCAGTGGTTCTCAGCCATGAGCAATTATTGCCAGGGGTCATTTGGCAATGTCTGGAGACATTTTTGGCTATCACTTTGGGAAGGGCCGTTGCTACTACACTATCTCCTGGCTTCCCTCGTTGTCAAGTGGCAACAGCTTTCTTTACCCAACTGGAACATCTAGAGATGAAGCCTTCTTTGATTCTAGGTGAAACTTGGGCTGAGTACTACTGTCAGTAGTAGATGCCAGAGGTGCTGTTCAATTTCCCACAATGCCCTGACGGGCACAGAGACTTAACCTGCTTCCAAAGGTCAAGGCTGCAGAGACTGAGAAACCATCCTGATCAATGCCTTAAAATGGTTGTTTTTAAAGTCATCATACCCTTGGCATTGAGAAACTTGCACTTTGCTCTCAGCCTTTAGATTTTCTGACTTTTTCTAAAGCGATTGACAGTTTTAATTGCTGCCTCTTGGAAATCCTCCATCTTGCTGCATGATATGATTGGCATTCCTAACACCCTGGGGTTCCTGCTCTTCTTGGGGCTTTATACTCCTGGTTTCTTACCCTTGTCATCCTTTATGTTAGGTGTCCCAAATTCAAATTCTGGGCTAGGTATATTTGTAAGGAAATCAAGAAATCTTGCACATAAGTGGGTACAGAGAGTCCTCTAGCAAACAAGGAAACTGCAGCCTGACTCCTAGCACCCCAGGCTTGCCAGCTTCTCTGAGGTTTCCAAGCAAGGCACACGTCTAGGTCCTATGTGACATCTTCCCATGTGTGAGGTGGGCAACTTGTTGAACATTTTTTTAAAGCTATGTGTTGATATGAATATACACTTACTGGTTTACAGCCACCTTGGACTTAAATATTAGTGTTTTCCATTTTGTTTTTTAAGATAAATCCTCTTATGCTTTATGTGCATAAGTGGACAAATCTATTCAGTTCGTGTAGTTGATGTTGATGTGCCAGTGACTCCATATTATTCTGGGTCTTCATATCTAGTCAAGATGAATGCATTCAGCTTGTCAAAAGCAGAGCACCCTCTTCATCATTGAAGCATAGCGTCTGCAGGATGACCGTAATGGTGTAATGGTCACAGGGAAAGGTCAACATGGTCTATTCACGCTGTCAGCACAGCATTTGGGAAGTCTAACATGCTCTTGTATCTGTAGCTAGGAGAATTGGAAAAATAAGGAATCTCTCCTCCTTTTGAATATATTTCACTTGCAAAGGAGTAAATAAACACACAAAGCTCTCTTTTTTCCACCCTGTTGATTTTTTTCTTCTTTCCCATGTCTAAATCAGATCCTAAAACTATTTTTCTTCCTTACTGTACATGTAGAAATAATAACGTTAGATTTGAACAACGTGAGTATTTTAAAAAGCAATGTGGATTGGCACATCATCCGTGAACAAAGCTGGGAAGTCCTTTCATATGCAACTCTGAAAACAATACTGTTTTTGGAGTCCACCTGGTCCCCGACTTGGGTTTACAAAATAAACCAACCCCCAACTCTTGCTCGAATTCTTGGAATCTTGATTTCCTCCGTGTGCGGGAACCTAGAACTTCCTCTTTGCAGGTTTTCTTTGACCAATTGTTTTACCTTCCACATTTGTTTTTCGATTAAGATTTTTTTACCTTCAAAATTTTCCTGCGGTTTTGGTCTAAAACGATTTTTTTTTCAACCTTGTGGTTCTGATAACAACTTCCTTCAGAATTTATACTAATCATGTGAAACTGGTTCATAACCCATATGGCGTCTGGAAACAGTTATTTTTAAATGACTTTATGCTGAAGTGTAGTCATATTTTTGTAGAAGGGCTGTGATCTGTTTTTAATTTACGGCAGTTTGAAGCCATATTGATTTTTTTTTTCTGCTGATATTTCAAATTTCCCTTTATGGCAAACCCAGTAAGTTGATTAACCTCTTGGCTTCCCTCCCTGTCAAGTGGCAATAGCTTCATTTACCTGGTTGGAACGTCTACAGATCACATGTTCTTTAATTTTAGATAAGACTTGAACTGAGGGTTGTAGACAGTTATAGATTATTATAATTCCATGCTAGAAGTTTTGGTAGTCAAGGACTAGTGAAAATTTCAGCTTTTTCGTGCCAGCTGGGTGGTCTTGGGCATGTTTCTTAACTTTTGCCAGGGAGGCTCGGTTTCCTCATCTACAAAATATTAATGATATTCTCCCGACCCTCGAGTGTTCTTAGGAGAACTAAATGAGATTAAGCAGCTTGGCACCCTGCCCAGCCCATCATGGTTAAGAGCCTCATAAACATGAGGAAGTACCATCACCACCACAGCTCCTTGTAGTAACAGTGGTAATAATAATCACAGGAGTCACCTACATCACTTTTCTCTATAGCAGGTTTTAAAATGCTTTTCCAGTTCAGGTTTTTTCCAGAATCCTGTTTCCCGGTGCTTTCTGTCCTTTTCATTATTCTATTTTTAAACTTCTCTTCCACATCACAGAGCCTTGGGTGCATGCTAGAGATGATTGACTTTTTAAAGGGTATGATCCTTGCCCTTCTGGAATGTGTAGCCTCCCACCTGGTCGGGGTGGGTGTTCTGTTAGAGAATCATGGAAATGAACAATTGCAACTGTCCTACTGGCTTCAAAAGAAAGGTGCATGGTGCTAAGGAGGAGTGATTCATGGAGAGAGGAGGCGACTCTGAAAGAAACGGTGATTCAGCTGCGAGGTGGTGGAAAGACATCCTAATCAGGCAAAAAGGAGACCTCACAAGTGCCTTAAGGTGGAGACAATGGCTTGTGCAGACGCTCTGAAGGAGGAAGAAATGGCCGGCCCTGAGCCAGCAGGATGCAGCCACACTGAGTGGGCAGCTGAGGAGCAGGGTCCTTGGGGCCACATTCCTGGGCCGTACTAGACTTTCAGAGAACTTTGGCCTCCCCACAGACACTCCCTAACCACCTTCCAACCCCATCTCAGATCACATTTACTAAGTGCTGGTTGATTCAGAAGGAAGACCTAAATGCATGTCGAATCTCCCCAGAGGTAAATCTCCCCAGCGAGTGTTTCTCGCTTCTGGGGCTCACTCTGCCCTTCTTCAGATGAACTCAGACCAGAAATGAGTGTTGTGAAGCCCTGCTGATAGGGGAGAGCATCCATATGCTCAGGAGTCACAGGTAGATGCATTTCATACCTTTTTGATTTTCTCCATGTTGAGGGCCCAGGCAGACATGGTGGTGGCTGTGTGGGAGTGTCGGGTATGTGCTGACGGTCGTGTTGTCTGATAGATTTGCTTGCCTGCCTTGGAGTGAGGACTGCTGGGTTGGTTCACCTGTGGATCTCACACAGGCACAGGCTAAAGGACCATTCCAGACTTGATGAGTCAATGATGGTCAAAAGCAGACAAGAAGAAATCAGGATGCTTGTGTGTGCCTGTGGGTATATACACATTCTGTCTTACCTTTGGCTGTTAAAATGTCCTAGGCTTTCTTTATTAAATGATAACAACTGAAGATGATAGATTTGGGTTTGTAATGACTCTTCTTAGGAAGAATGAAGATGGCGATTCTATGTTAATTATGTCAGTTACAATTTTTATTTTCAGATCCCAGAATTCCAAAAATCCAAGAATTTCCCGATTTTATTTTTATAGTAGGGCAGGAACTGTTTTGAAAATTTTCCTTGAAAAATCACATCTTGAGAGGGAATGTTAGTTATTTCATTGTTATTCTTCAACTCCATTTAAAATTGCCTTAGCTAACTCTCTGATAGGTCAGTTCCCTGTTCCTTTCTGCTTATGAAAGTATTCTAAATACTGATCAATTTCTTTTGACACAAATTTTTGACATCTAAGTTATATTTTCTGTCTCCCAAAACTTTCTTCTCCAGTAACACTAATGACCATCATTTTTCTTTGTGCCTGGGACTGGACAAATATCTAATCCTCACATCAGCCCCCAAATAAAGCTATTTAAAAAAAAAAATCTTTAAGATGAGACTTCTGACACTCAGAGGTTAAGTAGTCTCAAAATTATCACCTAGCTAGTATCCAGGATTTAAAAGTGGCTCTAACGCCTTACCTGTCCTATGACCACCAGCTCTGCAGAAAAAAGCAATGAACAGTCTATAAACAATCCCACTTACAATCATAGGCCCCTTTTGCCCAGTAAAAAATCCTTTGCCAGTAGAACCATTATCTCCCACTCTGGCCCCACTGAATGGCTGCCGAGGATGTATTTTAATGTGCAGTGATATCAAGCTGAATGGATTCCGCTGGACACATCTTTCTAATGAAGTTGATGGTCTTGAAAAACAAACAAAATCATTATCAATCATGTGAAGCCCTGTCAACTTGAGTCAAACAGCTTGGCAGCGATAATCCCTCCAGGCCACGTGATGCTTCCTAGTCAGCTGAAAATGGTGTAAACCAGAGCTCCGTGAATCCTCCCTGGGGAGGGGGAGATGATCCCTGTGCTCAGCCTGCGTTTGCCAGGGGTATTTGAAAAAGGATTGGAACTGGAGCAAGAGTCACAGTCACGTTAGAGCCCTCTAGGTTATAATAGCCCAGCCTGGGGAGGGGTTTTGGTTGTCTGGGGATTTAGTCTGTTGGATGGCTGTAACAGAACACCGTAGACTGGGTAACTTCCAAACCACAGACCTGCATCCCAGTTCTGGAGATTGGAAGTCAGAGGTCAGGGTCTGGCATGATCAGGTTCAGGAGAAGACCCTCTTCTGGGTTGCAGACCCTTCTTCTTGTGGTGTCCTCACATGGCAAAAGGGCCAATGTGGCTTCTGGGGCCTCTTTTATCTAGACACTAATCCCTCCATCTACCTTTATGACCTAATCACCTCCCAGAAGGTCTTCCCTCCTAAGACCACCCCCTCCATTTTAATCATATGAATTTTGAGGGGACGCTGTAAATGTTCAGACCAGAGCAGCTACCTTATACAGTAGCAGAGGGTTCGGAACATGGTCCGTCGGCCTTTTTATAATCTCAGTCCAAGCAGCCTGGGTCCCCAGAGCGCCACCCTGCCTGGCTCCCCATTTCGGGGGAGCACATACCTGCAGGAAGCCTGTTGTGCTGAGGCCTTGCCCTGTGTTGGAGATAATGGTTCTACATGCCCCACCATGCAGTGGAGACCGCACAGGACTGGGGACCACTCAACGGGGCTGCACATGGGTTGTAGGCTGTGTGTGGCCACTCTGTGACCTCAAAAAAGTCACAGTCTGCCCTGTGACATCCATTTTCACCTCTTTGGTGACCAGATGGTCACTGAGAACCCTTGTGGTTTTCAGCTGCTTTAAAGACTGTCCCTAAAATGTGACTGACTTTGGGGAAACTGGGACCCCTTTGCTGTTACCCACAGGTTCTGGGTCTTTTTTGTCCTTTAAGAACTACACTTTTTAGATCTTGGAGAGGTAATGATCTCTTCATACTGTCTGAGAGTTCTCTCTTGCAGGCCACTCATCCAGACAGCATATAATAGGATCTGATAGTTGAGTTTGTGCCTTCTGATTTAATGCCTGATTCAATTGAATAAGAAATGAAATGCATTCTCATTGTACCAGAGGGGTGTGATTTTAGTACTTGGTGCTTTCGCAGGAGGCTCTGCCACCTAGGATGTACATTCCGCCAGGATGGAGGTGCTCATTCACTCAACCCGTAGTCACGGTGCCCACTGCAGGCCAGGACCTGGGGATGCAGCGGCAAACATCTGTGCTGCAGGGGGGAGAGCAGACTGTAACCGCAGGCATGTACGGTGTTTGACTGGGCACAGTGTTACGGAGGAAAGTTCAGCAGCAGCCAGGAAGGAGAGGTGGGATTTCACACTGGGAGCTCGGGAAAGTTCTCACTGAGAAAGCCACAAGAACAGGAGGAAATGAGACAGAGAGCCACGTGTGGAAAGTGTTCCGGGCAGAAGGAGCAGACCTGATGAACTCCCAAACCGGGGATCCCATGTGGCATGTTTCAGAACTAGGCCAGGTAGCTTGTGCAGATTCAGTGAGGGCTGAGCTCTAGGAGATGCAGGCAAAGGAGGAGGGTGTGTTCAGATCAGTCCTGAAATTCAGGACATCCCAAGTGGACCGTGGGGAGAGCTCTAAGTTTTGCTCAGAGTTCTGAACAGAGGAGGGAGTGACATCATGTGACCTGACTCCTGACTGCTGCCTTTCCGGTAACATTGCCCGTTATGCTTGGCATGGAGTAAGTGGTCAACAATTTGATTAAATGATTCTTATCATTTTCCTCCATTTCCTGTACAATGACTGGGCATCTTTAATCCGGGACGGTCTGTCTGACACTGGAGTTCCTGTGAATGTAAGTAGTCAATGAAATGTATGGTTATTTAGCTCACAGCAGCATGAGTTACATTTCCCTAAGGACACCTCTATCCAGTTTTCCAAACCACCTTCTTCCTGAGACATGGAAGTGTCCCTTGGTGAGGCTCTGGAGGCTCAAAGGGAAGCATGGGTTGATGTGACATGAACTGGGTCTCCTTGCCTGTCCTTTGTGGGAAGAAAACAATACGTTTGCCTTCTATTCTTTGGTTTCTGCAGGAAACCAAGTACAGTTGTAGGTTTTGTTGTTGTTTTCAGATCTTATGATCTCATTATTTCTACAGCCAACAGACCAATTGGTTCCTTAAGCTCTTTGCAGTTATAAAAGGGAGATTGATCAAATCTTGTGCAGCCACCTTCTTCCCTCTCCCTGTCAGGAATGCATAAGCATTTACTAGTGATTGACATCCTAGGTCCCCCCTTGTTAGCCGCAGGCCTGTTTTGGTGTCGTATGAGACTGAGAAAGCACAAGGACTTGGTGTCTCACTCTTCCATGGTATTTGCATGGTGCATGCAACTCATGCTTAGGGCAAGTGGGTGGTTTCTGGAAGTGGTTTGATATCCTTTAGATTAAAAAGGAAAACAAAACATACACACATGGGGTCACTGGACAGACTGATCGAGAAGTTGATGGCAGGATGGTGACGTGGCTTATGGCAGCATCACCAGCTTATTTGGTGATAATGTGATTCAGCACTATTCACACGTGGCTGCTGAGCACTTGAAATGTGGCTGGTGTGGATGAGGCACTGGATTTCAATTTTAATTTATTTTAATGACTTCAATAGCCCCAGTGGTTAGTGGCTGCTCAACTGGAAAGTCCAGGCTGTAGACTTGATGGGCTGAAGGAACCTCTGCAGGGAACCAACCAGCAGGCGAGGTGACTCTCACAGGTGATAAAGAGGAGGCCAAAGGTACCCAGTTGCCTACAGAAAAGATCCGAGCACCCTCCTTAAATTGTCTCCTCTGCTTCTTCCTTGTCAGTCTAATCTCCTCTGCCGTCCTGGGTTGGTTTTGGTTGCTGTTATCTCTTTTAGAAAGCCCAAGCCGTAGATTTTGACATGTTTCCTGGCCCTGATGCTCCTCCTCCTTCCAAATTGTCCTCCCCCTTGCAGCTATGGGCGCCCTCCCTCTTTAAGTCTCCCACGAGCAGACATCTTTCTCAGGCTAACGCTCAAAGTCCTTAACTTTGGTGAACCTAGTGGCTTTTGTCTGTTTTATTCCAAGTTACAGAATCCTGCCTATTTGCGTGTCACCTCAATGTAAATTTTTGCTACTCATATTAATTTTATTTCGAAGCATGTGTGTGTTCACATGGTGTTTTTAAGGCTCAGGGTTTCTAAAAACCCTGCCGCATTCCACTCCCAGTAGCGTGCGCATGCCCGGGCGCAGAGCCATGCTATGCCTCACGAATGCAATAGCCTCAGGCACTGAGCCCCCTCTCCCCTCACCTGTGCTCCGTCACCCGGAGCTCCTTCCCAGCCCCCTCCTCGTTCACCTGGCTAGCCCTGGCCTCACAAAGGGCTGAGCTTAGGTGTCCCCTCTCATAAGAAACCTCCCCAGAAATTGGTTAGTGTCTTGTCGTTGGTCTCCCAGACTGTTGGGTGGTGGGGGTCAGGAGAAGGGGTTTGCCTTGTGTCTGCTTAGCTGTGGGTTTTCCTGGTCAGAACCCCAGCACCCTGAGGACAGTGAACAGCCCCGCTTCATTCCTTGATCCAGGGCCTGGGTCAGCACTTAGCCCATTATAAGTGCTCAATATTTGCTGAATCAATTGATCTGACAATCACACACTGTGGTGAAAGAAGTTTTCCAGACTGTTCTTCCCTGCCAAAGGGAAAAAGAAAAACGGTAGCTAACAAAATAAATCCAAATCCCTCTCTAGGCTGGCACTGACATACCTTTTGTGGAACCCGATAATGCAAAGGTCCAGCTACTCTCGTCTTTATTTGCTGTTGAACTTGTAGCTCCGATTCTCCGTCTACAGATCTCCCTCATTTGGTTGGCTGATGCCAGTTTCATTAGAAGCTGCTGTCTGGCCTCAAAAGCACCATTTGGATATTATTCATCCAATTAATGGACACTCAGAATCCGTTGTGCATCCGATGCTTCTCTTGGTCCTGGGAAGCTGGGGTATTAAGCTGGACTAGAATCTACAAGATTCCCTCCTCTCTGCAACCCTGAGTGCTGGTCAAAGACCACGGTGTTTTCAGCCAGGGAAGCAGCAAATACAAAAGGCCATCCAGGTACTCGCTGTGCAACAGGCAGTGTTCTACGTATGCCCTGGTGTCTGAAGCTCAGAGCAAGCCGATATGGTTCACTTAACCTCAGTCATGTTGGGGAAACTGAGGCACACATCAGTGCTCCCAAGCTCGCAAGCCTTATACGCAGCGGAGACAAGGTTTGAACCCAGGCCCTTGGTTCTAGCCTATGCAATCTGAAATTCTGACTTGGGATTATTTTTGGTTAGATGATCAGGGAAGAATTTTCTGAGTAGATAAATCCACCCTTGTAGAGAGTATGGGGTTTATAGTGTTCCTACTAGAGAAAGTCAGAAACAGGTTTAGCAAGTTTAAAGAAGGGCAGAAAGACCTGCCTACCTGCCTGGAAAGTAGGAAAGGATGGGGGTGGGTCGAGTGGTGAGAGATGATGCCCGAGAGAATACAAGGGCAGTCTCCATATTTCTCATCCAAGGGGTGTAGATGTGTCTGTAGCACATAAATGAGAGCAGCAGTCATCAGTTAAATAAACAAACTACTGGAGAAAAAAAGGCCCAGTTTTACCCACAGCCTTGGTTGTTGATGGACAAATGTAAGACACTGACTGTCATCTCAGTTTACGTGTGATCTTAGCTATGGTTGGAGAATCAAATAAAACTCTCTTTTTGGGGGGCAGAAGTTAAAGAACTCAACATCCTGCTGTTGATTTTCTTAATGTGATCACGGTAAGCCACTGATACGCAGCCTATGATCGCTTCTTTAAAGAAAGACGGCCCGGGTTCGATCCTCAGCACCGCATACAAAACAAAGATGTTGTGTCCGCCAATAACTAAAAAATTAATATTAAAAAATTCTCTCTCTCTCTCTCTCTTTAAAAAAAAAGTTCCATTAAAATACCAGAATGGGATACAAAGTAAAGGGCAGCGTACGAGGCATGAGCAGGCAGAGTTATAGCAGAACCGCCTCGGTGTGAAAAACGTTCTTTATAGTGTGCATTTTGTGATTGCTTCCAAAACCTGTTTTCATTGGTAATCCGGAAGACTAGACATGCTTGCTTTGTTTTAATCCACTTTATTCCATGATGACGGCGACCTGGGCCATCTTACATTCTGAAAAGCATAGACTGGTCCCTGACAGCCTGCTAGATAACTATTGGGCAGGAGATGGAAATGAGCCAGAGTTTGGCAAGAAAGCCACTCTCGTCTTCCTGCCACACTGTGCTCCTCACAGGAAGAGACCTTGTATGACAGCGGAGTGAGCCAGGGACCTCAAGGAAAGCATGAGGCAAACTTGGAAATCCCTGCACACTCTTGGTTATGTATGTGTTAGCGAGTTAACAGCATATGCATTGGTCTGATATCTTCTCTTATTTATGTCTCTCTGAAGCTGGATCTGGATAGAAGGTATTAGTCTAATTTAAAGCACACAGCCTTTTGCTATTTTTTGCCCCCAGGCTCCCTCCTTCCTATCCAGCATCTGTTTGAAACGGCCATTTGGATGCAACAGAAGGCAAGTATAGTTCACAGGACAGAAATGTTTACCCTCTTGCAGGCTTCTGTAGTTTGTTTCTGCAGGAAGGCACCAAGAATCTGCGAACTCACAGACTTCACAAGGTTAAATAAACTGGGCTTTTATTCCAACCTTCTAAGAAAGCTGTGTTTATCTTTCTGCCTCATGTTTACAGTGATCATTCATTCATTTCTCAGTGCACAGTCTTTACCAAGCCTTATACAAATGTGTATGTGCATATGTACATACGTATGTATGCATACCTATTATGCACACAGCTGAACAGTACTAAGAGTAAAATTTTATGTTATCCTCACTTTACAAATGAGGAAACTAAGGCCAGGGGTCTAATGTTGCAAAGATTTTAAGAAGTGGAATCAGAATTTGAATCTAGGTCTAGACTCAAAATCCCAATTCTTTTTCTTTCATTTGTAGACCTCTTTTATATATATTTCAAGGTATGTTTTCCTTAATAATTGAATTTGCATGTGACATATGTATGAAGTGAGCTTTGTGTCAGGTGATCAGGCAGATATGAAAGAAAGAAAAAGAAATGCCTCAGCTACCAAGACATGTCTTGTACCAAGAAGTGCATCTGATGTAGGGTTGAACTAGGGCCAAGGTCACAGAGTACAATGTCTACAGGCACCCCACTGGTAATATGAGGGACCTGGTAGAAGTGAGGACTTTGAACTGGAAAGCTAATGTCGTAGCCTTACTCAGTAGCCACTCCTTAGCTGCTGCCAAGTACCTGTGCATACAAAACAGAACTTCTAGCTCCTCTTGGGAATTGAATTAAATAACAATAGTGTGCTCAAATTCCTACATGTAACAAAGTGTTAACACAGAGAGGAATAAGAAAAATCTACAAAGAGCCAGGTTGGGCCTGTGGGTATAAATTTGCAGTGTCTGTTCTGGAAGTTTGGTTTCCAACTCCTAGAAACCAGAATCTAAAAGTCTGGACCTAGGTACAGCATTTGGATCTTTAAGCCTGGTGTCCACCCAGGTTGAAGTCTGGCCCTTGGGACCTTAGCTGGGCTCCAATGGGACATAGCATCATCAAACGCTTTTATTGCTAAGTGTTTTTCAGCCTCTGTAGTCTTGTACAGAAATTGTATTTTGCCTCACAGTAAGTTACCTGAATATCTTCCCAAATGCAAATAGGGTAGAATTTCAGATGTAGAAGGCCTTTTAAATCAAGTCCAGTCTCTCCATTAAGTGGACAAGAAAACTTGATGCTAGATAACCAAGTTCTGCTTCTAATCAGTTTTGAGACTTGGGACAATTCCTTGTTCTCCCTGGATCTCATTTCCTTACTCTGTAAAATCAAGGGAATGGACCACACAATTGCTAACATCCCATAATCCTGTGATTATTTTCCTTGGTTATACCTTAAGGCAGGGGGCAAGGGGGTGGGGCAGGAGAAGATAAATAACTGAGGGAAATTGGGACCAGCCGTTTCCAACATGGTGGTCATCTCTGATTCTTCCACACCACCCCTGGGAGATCTTGGGATATCCTGTCAATCATCCAGCCCCTCCAGGCAGCTGCCCAATAGGTGGATACCATGTAGTTACTTCATCGTATCTCTAACAGCTGGTCATTGGCATGGCTTCCAGCGCCAGCTGTCTGTTTAACAAATGAACGCCATCAGATCCAAGAGGGGCAGGGCCGGGCCTGGTGGAGAGCTTGACATAACCCATCACCACCACAGAAACAAGTAGAAACGCATGTCCTCCTGATGGCACATCAGCAGGCAGCAGGCTGGGGAATGAGGAGCATCGTCTACCCCAAAGACGATTTGCTCCACGTCTTGCCAATGCACCAGGCGCTGTTCATGTGGTTTCAGCCGAGACCAAAAAGACGTGTCCTCTTTTCCTTCTTGGAAAGTCGCTATTTTCAGCCAGTATGTATTGAAAATCAACTGCATAAATCCCTTCCTATCCAGACTTTAGTAACAAAATGAACTTGAGTGGTATTCAAATAGCAAGTGACACCAATAATTGACAGGCTTTGATTGTCAGGCTGCAAGGAGTTGGTTTATAGAGTAAGGGAAACTAATCTTGTATCAAAACATTTACCTGAATTGCTATGATATTGAGAGTTTAGACTGCAGTATGTGACTCTGCGAGGTGGTAATGTCTAAGTTTTTAAAAAGAAACCCGAAGCCCAGGTGGCATAATAAAACTTGGTAAGCTGCATTTCAGGTGACGTGTGCTCACTATGGGAATTTCTGTCATCTAAATTTTTGTCATATTTCATGGTAATGCCAGGCAGAATATGTGTTAGGTTGGTACTCTCGGAGGCAGCAGATCTCTACAATGTGAGAGTTTGCACAAATTGCACAGAACCTTCAGCCATTCCTCACTGTATACGAGTTCAAATAGATCCTCCGGGGCGGTTCACTCCCATAGGATGTTGACTTTGTAATATTCCTTCCTAAATTCAGTGTGAATGCTCATGCAATGCCATCTGAGTCCCAAGGGCACAAAGTCAAACACAACACTGTCTCTGCTTCACCAGGGATTTACATTTCAGGGAGCGAGGGGGAAACTAGAGAAGTCACAGCCTCTTTGGTAAGTGCTGTGTTAAAGTACAGGATGGCGCAGAGGCTTATGGGAGGGCTCCGTAAATCAGAATGATGAATTGGGAAAGGAATATATCCGATTAGTCATGTTGATCTCTCACAGTAGAAGTGCTTTTTTCATCAATGTCTTGCTTATTTTTATGACCCCCTTAGCACCAATCATGTGGCTTTGTTTGAGAAATGAATTTATTTGCAAAGCACCTATCATGTGCCAGACACTTGGCATGCAAAGAATGAGCAAGATAGGCACAAGTCCCAGACTTCGTGGAAACTAATAGAAGCAGTGAACAGTAAACACAGTGACAAAAGAGTAACAGGATGGACCATCAAGTACTGATAAGGGCTATTACAGAAAGATCAAGCTGACCGAGATGGAAAATGACAAGATCTGCTTTGTTTCAATAGGGTGGTTTGAAGAGGTTGCCTTTAGGAATTAAAAAAAAAAATGAAGTGAGTTTTCTAGGGGAAGAGCAGGCACAGGAAACAGCAAACAGAGACTGAGATCTGAGATGGGAGCTGAGGTTTCCTGTTTATGGCCGGCAATGGACCCAGTGCAGCTGGAGTTCAGTTTTTAGAAAAAGGATAAGAGAGGCAGAGATGTTAGAGAGGTTAGTGGGGGGCTGGGTTTGGAATGGACTGGACTGGACCAGAGGGAGGCTTGTAATTCTTATTTTCTTGGCTGAGGATTCATCCTGTTGTAATAGAGCATGAGGGAGACCTGTTCCATGTGATGGTCTGTGAAAGTAACTGGTTTATAAAAACAGCTATGGATGAGAGAGAGCAGACTGTCAGCAGGGGGAAAAGCTCAGAGGTAGGAGCTACGGAGATCCACTGGACATGGACATCTGTCAACATTCTCAGCCACGTGATGCCGCAGTCTGTATACGAGTTCAAATAGATCCTTGCAACAACGAGGAATGAGAGGTGGGGAGCACAAATGTGGGTCCTGAATTTCTCTCTGAAAAACACCACTTAGATGGCTGTGCGGTGGGACCATCTCCTCCCATTCACTCAACCCCCTCCATGTGAAGACCGACTGCAAGACACAGGTCCAAATCCTGGAATGCTCTAGGGAGGAAGGCTGGCTATGTAGTCTCATGCAAAGTGCATGGTAATAGGGAGCATCTTAGTCACTCACAATTAACCAATGGCCCTTGTGGCGGCCGTGTATTTCCCGAATGATCTCCTTCAGCCTCCCTTGAATGGTCAGGCTCCTGAGAAAAATCCAGAGCAGAGGATAATGTGTCAGTCAGCTCTTTCCTTCACCTTCCCTAGCTGAAAATATCTTCATGATCCAGCTACTTGTAAAGGTCATGCAGCGTTGGGATCTGTTCCTCTTGCCGATGGGTGGGGCATGTTTGGGTAGCTGAGGACCTGGGAAGGCATGGTTTCTCTTCCTTATTATTCTGTATGTATCTTTCTCCCAAAGGTGTGTGGGCACACAGGACCTGGCTTGGCTGTGGGAAGGCACAGTGGTCCAGCCACGCCCATTGTATTTAGAATACATGAGTGGGGGAAATGAGAGCATCGCAGGGGGGAATGTGAACTAGGTGAGGAGTGGAAAGAAAGGCCCTGCTCCAGAGAGCAGTTCAGCCAGGTAGCTCTGGATCCACGGAGGGACTTTCTCAATGTCACCATTGATTGCAGGGCTGGGCACTCCTTTATTTCCTACTTTCCAGTATGAAGATGGAGATGGGAGGCCATGAGGCTGACCCTCTGACTTGACACTGCTTGATCCCAGGCTTCATTTCTGAGAAAGTTGATTTGTGTCTCTAAATCGCTCTGATCCATGCAATGTACCATCCCTGAAGTGCTTTGTTCTGAAAGAGTCAAACTTTAAAAGTCTGTTATTTGAACTTCCCCTTCCCCTGCCTGAAGTCACAATCTTCTGAATTTTAATAGGATACATGTAGCCAGATAGCCCTGAAATATGGAGGAGTTCATGAAAAATAAAAGGCATCCATTGACTGGAAGAGTTGTGAGAGTCAGGTGAGCATTTGCAGAAGAGGTGCTCCATGCCCTGTCTGGTACCTGAGCAAAACTGCAATAAGAGAAGGTAGGGAGAAGGAGAGAAGGACTCTCCAACATCTAATCATCATACATTAATTAATAAGTGTTGAAACATAGGTTGTGGTTGCTTATAAAATCTATATGCATTTGTTAGCATTTATGGATTTTTTTAAAAAAATACTAAGATTCATACAATAGGTTATTGTAAATATATAAACCATTTTCATATAATAGCTTAAAAAACAGAGTCCATTCTGAAGAATGGAGCCAGGCATGTCTTGAACAGAATCTGGGTACATTTAACTTCCAGTGTTGAGCTGTGAACCACTTTATTCTTGTCTCATGGGATTTGGGCCGTTGAAGTCACTAAGTTTTTATTTCAATGGAAATAATTATTAATCAGCTAAACAAATGGATTCCATGAATATGTTGTTAACATCTTTTGAGAGCTGGTAGAATGATGTGATCTCTACCGGTCCTGGTGATTATAGTGTAAGTGCTTTGAAGAAAGGGACTAATCTATTCATCTTCGTGTCAGGAGCATAAGCCATTGCTTGTGGTCAAAGCCATGTCAGTTTTGGAGCTAGATTAGGTTGGTGTAAGTGAAAGAAAAAGATAATTCATTTTGAACATCCAGGTGAGGGTAGAGTTTGGTGAAGACTTCTGAAGCAGGATTTGGGAACCTTTCTTCCTAGTTTATCATTATCAGTGGAGACTCAGAAAGCCACAGAGACTTTCCCTGCCTTGCTGAGGTTCAGATTCCCCTGGACAAATCAATCTTGTGCAAAGATACACCCATATGGGCTGCAGGCTGAGGACCCATCGGGCATCTGTGGAAGGACCTTGGTGTGCCCGGGTGCTTGCTGCAAGGGAGGGCCGTTACCTGCCTCATCTAAACAGATGGCCAGCATGTGACCTGAGAGCTCTGCTCCAGGATCCTGATCCCATCCTGCCACATTCTCCAGAAAGTGCCCTCAGCAAAGACTTCCCATGCATGCTTGCAGGCCATTCACAAACCCCCCTTTCCCCTCGACGCTGGTCAAACTGAAAAGAGACCTGTGGCCTTTTTCAGTGGAGAGGGAAGGGAAGAGGTTAGGTCTTCAGAATGCAGGAAGGCTGGATTAAAGCATCTGAACCCACAAAATGATGGATGTGAAGCCAATGGGCCCGAGAGGGACACAGAAGAGGAGCAGCCTGGTGATTTCCTTCCCCGTCATCTTTGCCATCTCCACCCAAACACACCAAGACCCAGAATCCCCGGATTAAGCCGCTCTCCAAGGTAGAGACATTCAGGATTTTGTCTCTGTCTAAATATCTTTGGCCATAGCTGTGAGATGTTCATTAGTGTGTTTCAGTTCTTCAAACTTGGCTTAGTCCTCTCATTTACTTTTTCAATAAACTGGAATAATATTCATGCTTTTATTTTATTATTCAGTTGGGCCAGAATTTGGGGTCCAATTGAAGAGGAAAATTATAATATAAACACAGTTAGAAAAAGGCTTGGCTTCTTGGCTCTGTGCCCTCAAATAATAATGATAAGAATAATAAATATGCACAGAGTGTTGTCCCTGGGCCAGGCACTGTCTTTAAATATTAACACGTTTAATCCTCTAAAAACCCAGCAGAGGAAGAGCTCCCATTATTCCCATTTCACAGGCCAGGGCCCTGACTCTCCGAGAGGTTTGGAACTTCCCCAGGAGATCAGGGAAAAACAAAAGAAGCACTTCAGCATGACAGAACTGTGGACACTTGGTGGCTCTTATCAGCCTCATGCTGTTCTGTCACCAGACTGTGAACAGCTGTGGAATATCAACAGTACTGACGAAGGGTGGACTGGCAGGATTTTGCAGGGTCATTGGTGGCTGTACAAATCTGGAAAATATAAATCCCCACCTATCGCATACTTGGTATCATGAATCCTACAGTGGTAACGTTGATAACCAAGAATGGGTGGCAGGTGCCAGATTTCTTTTAAAATCTCTCTATATTGTTTTCATCTAAAAGCACAAGGTATTTTTCCCTTTGATAGTAACAGGGGATCTGGAACATATGCCTTTTTGAAATGCATGTCTGTGTTTGGAGATCTATTCCAATTGTCTATTAAACCATCTCTGTGTGTAGATGCCAATGACCAAAAAAAAAAAAAAAAAATCCATTTAGGATTCCTAGAATTCTGTGCTTCAGAGAGAACTGAGGATGTTATCAGTGTCATTTTGCACGATTCCTCTCTCTGCCTTGTTCTCTGTGGCCCAACAAATTCTGCCTGTTCTCCCCTGGGACTTGGTAAACAGTTTCTGACTTATCAAATCCCTAATGTTCTATTTGAAGCCACTGTAAAACTTTTTTTTTCTTTTTTGGTACTGGGGATTGAAGCCAGGGTCTCTTTACCACTAAGCCACATCCCCAACCCATTTTATTTTTTATTTAGAAATAGGGTCTTGCTAAATTGCTTAGAACCTCACTAAGTTGCTGAAGCTGTTTTTGAACTTGCGATCCTCTGGCCACAGCCCCAGCAAAGCTTAAATTTTGCTTCTCAAGACCTTCATTTCTATATTGAACATTTCCCTTAACTCTTTGTCTTCTTCTCATTCCATTTTATCTCAGTAATTTTTGTGGTTAGTGGAAGGAACCCTAAAATATCCTCTTGCCTTTCATTTTTCTCAAGTAAAGACTTCCTGGCCTTCATTTTTAGACTTTTATTTCCCCCGACTCCTTTCCCCAATCTGGACCACAGATTTCTGTTGTTTTGTGTTGATGAGACTTTCTTTTTTACTTTTCTTTTTCGGAGGGGTAACAGGGATTGAAACTAGGGGCACTTAACCACTGATCCACATCCCCAACCCTTTTTATGTTTTATTTCGAGACACAGTTTTGCTAAGTTGCTGAGCCTGGGCTGGCTTTGAACTTGCAATCCTCCTGCCTCAGCCTCCTGAATCAGGTGAGCACCATGGCTCACCCAGCCAACCTGTCCCTGATTCTCAATGAAGATCATCCTCCTATAATCAATTATTTGTTCTTTGGTGCTATTGTTTGAATAAAATAATATATTTTTTGAAAGAATGTGGTAAACTTGAGTAAAATAACACTATTTTTAAAGGTTTTTGTGGTTAGGTTAAAAATTTAAAAAAAATTTTTGATTATTGGTGACCACAAATCTACTTCTTTCCCAATATTTTTCCAGCCAGCCTATGAGGGGCTGAATCTGTCAATTTATACTTGATTAAAAATAAAATAAAATAATGATAGTGCCCACTGGGCTCTTTTTATTATTGCATCAAGATACTTCTTTAAGGTTTACGTCATTTCATTGGGAGTTCTGATTCAGTTGCAGTGAGCATCATTAGTCTACAAAGTCTTAATTCTTTGATTTTTTTTTTTTTTTTTTTTTTTTTTTTTTTTTTTGGTGGACATAAGGCCTGGGATGCAAGCTCCTTGGATGTGGCTCCCTCTTCCAGGAGCGTGTAACTGCCTGATTCTCATTCCTCTTTAAGGCTGTTCACAATGAACCTTTTCAAGTGAATTGTGCTTCCATCCCACCACTGAATTTATCAGGTATTCCTGGAATCTGTGTTCTCCGTTTGCCTATTAATTCTAAAGCCTTTAATGGAATTGAAATATGACCTACAGGGAGGGCATCTTAAAGGAAAACCGGGGGAGATTTCATGAAGTGTGATTTATACCTGATGTGAGTTCCTTCAGAATTATTCTTTGCTCTTTTGGGTTTTTTTGCTCTTGAAATCTAAAATAGGAAACGTCTGCTCACCAAATGTACTTTCTCACCTTTTAAGGTAGAAAATGGTAAAATATCTGAATAGAATATGGACCATGGTCAGTAGGCACTTTGTTTTAAAGCCCAGAAACTAAACCATGTGGCAGTTTTTCTATCCATAATCTTGGAAAAGATGGAACACTCTGAACTCTGTACATCCTAGGTTTTCAGTTTTGGAAACACTGCAATGAAATTGACTCAGGTGCATTAAAACAGGTCTGGGACCATAACCTAGAGCTTCTGTATCTTTTATTATCTTGCATAATGAAAATAAGTGAAACACAGATTGTCCTATAAATGGGATGTGGGGACCATATGATATCTTTTACATCAATAAGCCATCTTGTAGGTAGGACATTGGGCATTGTGTTATCTGGGACGTGGGACAAAGGGGGCTAATGTGGAGAGTCATTGTTAACCTGTCCTTCTGCGGACTCCAGTGAACCACCCAGCTCTGCCCTTGGCTCCTTCTGTGGAGGGAAAGGAGAGCTGGGAATGTTTCCTTCACCACCAGCAGCTGCCAGCATCTATTTTGCAGTGGACATGGGGCCTCTCCTGTCCACCACTCACGGGAAGCCTGAGTGACCTCACACTCCACGCCTGCCTTCTCTGCAGGCAGCGAGGTCTCTGCTTTCTTCCTGCTCTCATGAGCTTTTCTGCTGGTCAGTTCTGAGCTGTTCTTCTCTGAGTTTCATGAAGACTGCCCCTGCCTCAATTAAAATGCACATCAGAAAAGCACCCTACAATGTCCGACCCTATCATTCATTTCCCCCCTTCCTACCCCTTTTGTTACTGTTCCTATCAGAATCCTGAGCTCTGTCTTTATGCTATATACAAAGAAATATTTTATTTTCATATATTTACTAGTCTAATCTTTGTTTCCCTCATTTAATTGGAGGCCAGGAGGGGACCAAGGATCTGTCTCCTTCACCACTGTCTGGCTCCTTTGGGAATCACTGGGCTTATATCCGAATGTTTTAAGATGTGTTCATTTGCTTAGATTCCAACAGTTTCCATCAAACCAGAAAATGAATATTTTTCTTCTTTATTATGTAGCACTATACAATTATTGTTTCATTATAAAGAATTATTGCAGCTTTGTGTCCTGGTCATGCTGCAGTGTGTGGATTAGTGTGTTTGTCCCAATATAGGAGAATTTTTAAAAAAATTGTTTTCTTAATATAGAAGTTTTTCACTACTTATTTGTGTAATGTACAGTTTTCATGAAACAGAGAAAATTGAAAGCTTCCAAACCGGTTAGTCCAGTCAAGACTCTTAAGTGGCTTAAGCCTTTGATATTAGTTGAACCAAGTAAGGAAGTTAGTGAGGCTGCAGGGCTTTCAAGGATAATTTACTTTTTTTTTTCTTTAACTAATCACTTTGTCCTGGGGGACTGTAAATGGTGTCTTTTGTCTGCATGCTGTTTGAAAGGAGGTGAAGGCTTGTCTTGGATAAGAAGAGGGCCTGGCTCAAGGAATGGGAAGCCCATGGTCCATCTGTATGTACTTCCTGTGGGGATTTCCTCCCAGGTACCTGGGAGGTTTAAACAAGTCTTTCTGAGTTCCCACGTCTTGTGACCTCGAACCTCTTTCCCTTCTCATGTTGGCAGGCTCTCAGTATCCCTCCACTCTGGTAAATGTCTATAAAATAAGAATCAAATACATACTAGCTGCTAATTAGTGGTGTGCACCAGGGTGACCCAAGCAGCACCTGGTAGCAAGTGTACGTTCACGTCACATGTCAGGCAGGGATAGTGTTGTGTTTTGTTTGTTTCCTTCACTGGAGGGAGACATGAAGCCACCAAACTATGGCCTAGGATGTTTTGGAAGCAGGAGGGAGTCTCTTTGATGGGGTTATGAGTGCAGCTTCTTTGAGGAGATAGCATTAAAGCTGGGCATCAAAATGAGCACAAGAAAGCCCACTGGAGAACAAGATGGCAGGTGAAAGAAGAATGTGCACTAGCAGCATTAGAGTGAAAGGACTTAGTAGGGTCACAGAGTGAAAGCAACATCCTATTTGCAATAGCATGAAGAAGAGGGAGAGCCAATGGATGAAGTTGGCAGGGTTTGCAGGGGGCAGATTGTGCAGATATTTGAGGCCCAGGATAAGAGATAATATCAGGGTGCATGGGATGAGTTTCCTTACCTTGGATGAGAACTTGGCTGATATGGAGAGGACAGGTGCAGTTCAGAATACTAGATAGTGTCCAAATGAGCAATGACAGCTTCTGCTAGCATGGCCTGGGCCAGATGTGGAAGGGCATGCTCCTCAAATATAGTCCTAGAGATAGGATAGACAGGATTACTGGGATTGTGTGATTTTTACTTTTTCTTTTCTTTTTTTTTTTTTTTATATTGCCTATTAGTTCTCCTCTCTCATAATCTCCCAGAGGATGTGGATGCGAACTGTTTTATTTTTTTAGTAGGTACCTATTTCTTTTAAAGGCCTATGCCTAGAATAAGACCAAGACTTGGGAGTCCAGTGACGACTTGGTGAATGAAACCATCTGTTTTTGTGTCTGGGGTCTAGATACAATGTCAGTGCCCCAGTCCATAAAGAAGGTGGCAGGAAAATCGGGACCAAACCACACAGTGTGTTTTGTTTGTTTCCTTCCCTGGAGAGAGACATGAGGAATAAGAAATTGAGTCCAACCTAGGGCCAAATTAAAGCCTGAGGATAGCACCTCTGCAGCCACCTGCCCACCTGCCCTGCCCCCAGATTGGCTTGGGTGCCAACCCTGTGTTCCCAGAGGAACCTGTCCTTGTCACCTTACCCCACTTAATCATCTGCATCATACTTATGGATCCATGTGCCTGTGTCTTCCTGGTTAGCCACCCACTTTGTGATTCTCCTGCACAGGTGTGTGCCTAGCACATACCTGCATGCCAGGTACCTGCTTGGTGCCTGATGAATATGCATTGAGTCAGTCACTTACCCTCCTCATCAGTCATCCAAATTGCTACAGTCTAGAGCATATAAAGGACTTTGGTACAGGTTATTTTCTCTCTGTGTGTGAGGTACAGGGATAATTTTCCACATGATGGAGGTAAGGTCCAGCCTATTGGTTCATAATATTGTGATACTCACCTGGACAGTTCAAAACCAGAAACCACCAAGGTTATCAGTCACATTAAAAAGTGATTCTGAGGTCAAAGATACAGGATTTTGCCTGGGGGAGAGAGTATATGTGTGTTCTTGAGATACCCGGAGGATGCAAAGTTCAGCAAAGTTCAGCAAAGTTGAAAAGTCTCTGGCCTGTTATCGGTGCTTCTCAATCTTTAATGGGCCGGTGATCTGAGTCAGAAGCAGATTATGATTCCACAGGTCTGGGTGAGTGAGACCCAAGAATTTTGCATTCCTAATGAGCTCCAGGTGAGGCTGAAGCTGCTGGTCCACAGATCACAATTTTCACAGCAGGGCCTGGGTACCAGAGAACTCTGATATCCAGAGAAGGGAGCGTAGCTCATGCTCAAAGGCAAAGGTGCACTGTGGCAGCAGAATCAGGTACACATGCTGTGCCTTGAACTTGGAAGGGGAAACTCCTCGGGTGGGCTCACCAGGTTCCCTCCTTATTGATTTAACAAGTGTCTCTCTTTGTAATAGTGTAGCTCATTAGACCCCTGCTTGCAAATAACCACTCACTCCTTCCTTGGCCATCCTTGCTGGTTCTTTTAACTAGCACTTGTGAAATCAAGATTGAATATCTTGGTTTTACTATCCATACTATGAACTCCGTTCAAGGAAGCCAGGCATTTGTATATTCAGCCCTCTGCCAGGTGAGTAGCAGTGTCTGCCCGGCAGGGGCAAGCAGTACTGCCTGTTGCTCAGCCCCTTAGGCACACAAACCAAGTTGCCTAGTTGGGAATATAGCTCTGCAGTAGTGTGCCTAGCATACATACATAAGTGCTTGGATTTGATACCTGGGCGCCACCCACTCTACTCTAAAAATGTTGACCGTGGTAAGGAGTTCTGGCTCAGGAGATAGAGTGCCAACACTACCTTTTCCCACCTGCTAGCTTATCCTCAGCTTGCAACTCTGTAAAATGGGAAGAATGATAGCAACATGTAATGGTGCAGATAAAATTGAGATGGTAGATGTCCAGCAATTTGCCCAGCTCCTGTCCACGGGAAGTAGTCAGCACATATTTGCTGGAAATCCATCCAGAAAAAAGGAGATGCATGGAATCGTGAATGTGTTCTTTGTGTTTGGCTTTTTAGTCAGGTCTAATAAGGACACGAAAAAATGAATTCCTCATCTCACCGTTACCTCAGCTGCTGGCCCAGAAACACAACTACAGCTCCCCCGCGGGCCACCGTCCTCATGTACTGTACAAAAGGACAGCAGAGGAGAAGGTGCAGCGGTACCGGACCTCCCCTGGCCACTCCCCAAGTCACACTCCCCCTGCGTCCCAGAGTCCAGAGACTGAGTACCACCATCGAAGGTGGCAAAAGCAGCATTTTTGTGGACGACGCAAGAAATGTATGTAAGGAAACTTTTTCTCGCTCTGTTCTTAGTTGGGCCTCCACGGGGTTTCTTGTGTGCTGTTGGGTGACTCTGCAGGTTAAGATGGGGCTACGCTGAGCACCTACAACAGTGTGGTCTCGGATAAGGACCAGTACCATTTCTGCCTGGCAGAAGCTGGATGACGTTCTTCTGGGTGAAGCTAGGAAAGACTTAGATTTATCTTCCTTCCTTCCTTCCTGGCTCTCTCCCTCCCTCCCTGTATCTCTTTCTTCTCTTATAGCATCTCTGAAATTTGGCCACGGTCTTATCTTGGTGATAATGATAAGAGAAAGCCAAGGCAAATGTCTAGGAGTGATTGTCTGTTCTTTTGGGGGACATAAGGAAGAGACTTGGCTCATGAAGAGGGGCAGCAGTGAATGACAGGACCCCTGAGCATGCTTTGTGACCCAGGCACCACCTTCTGCATATTCTAGACAAGCAGTATCCAGTAGAAATACATTACGAGTCTCAAATGTCATTTTTAAATTTAACAGTTACATTTTTTAAAGTTTCAAAAGTTCAATTAATTTCAATATCATTTTATTCAATATATTCAAAATATCATCTCAATAGGTAATTGTTTTGAGAAATTGTTAATGAGGGATTTTGCCTTCTCTTTTCATATTAAGTTTTGCAAATCTGGTGTTTATTTTACTTTGGGAACTCAATTTGAGTTGAAATGATAAATTTTTATCAGAAATACTTAACCTGTGTTTAGATTTCAGAAGATTTAAGGTTGAAAAAGTCGATTTACATACTCTGACTATTCTAAAGATATACCTTTTTCAATAGCTGCATTGTGGATTGTACTTCAAATGAAATGAAATGAAATAAGTGGATTCCTCTGTTGCATCAGCCACAGTTTAGTGACTCAGTAGCCACAGTGGTGAGCGGTTCCCTCGGTGGATAGCACAGGCAGATGAGGGCCCTTCTCAGGGAGAAGAAGAATTGGCATTAGTAGGAGTTTAATCAGGAGCACTAATAAAGTAGCGATTTTTCTCCATTTTTATTGATGTGAAAAATCTCCTTGAGGAACATTCATTTAGCACCTGTCTATGAGGGTGGTGTCAATCACAGGGGTGAGATAGTGATGACGGCATGCATCCGACATGAGACATTAAAGCTCATCTTCAGAACAGCCTTATGAATTAGTAGTATTCTTTTTTCATGGAAGATGCAACTGAGATCCAGCGTGACAGGGCTAATGAGTGGTCAGCTTGCGTTTTTACAGCTGAGTCTTCATGATGACCATCTCATGGCTCTATCAGTTGTTATAGTATTAAATTATTTCTAGACTTGTTTAATACATGGTTATGTCCTGAGCTTTCTCAATGTCCTTTCCTTCCTAGGGTACCCTTGTTCTTGTCACTGTGTTTGGACCAATAGTGTCAGGCCTGCCCCTACAGACACTGCAGGTCTCTGCTCAGAGACTGTGGTGAAAAGTATTTAATATAGTTTTACCATCACCCCTGACTTTCCTGTTTCCCCAATAACCAAGGGTCCTCTGGGATGGCTCATCGTGTGCTATGTTTAATACCACAAGCTAAGCGCAAGTTTCTAGAGAAGTTCACTTTTAATTTGGAAAATAACATGAAGTGTCATGAATTCAGATCCCAAGGGTAATGTCTATTTTTACGATTTCTGAGTAAAACAAAATTAGCGTTTTTCTTCTTTAAAGATCCTTTAATTTATTTTTGTTGACCTGCTTTTTCTGCCAATTAGAATAATAGCTGTTTTTTTTCTGACTCTCTAGAGCATGTTGAGTGAGCTACTGATCTACCTGTCCACCCACCCACACATCCAAACAGCTATGGCATGGATTTTTCTTGACCACACGCTAGGTGCAAAGTGCCAGGGCAGACAGCTTAGTGGAGTGGTGCAGCGGGGGTGACCAGTCTCTCTCCTCCCCTATTTAGATCTCTCTCCATCTGTCCCATCCAGATATTCTCTATTGATATTCCTTCCACATGCTCTTATTTTCATCACAGATGCCCCCAAGCCTCCTACTGAGGACACCTACCTAAGGTTTGATGAATATGGGAGCTCAGGGCGACCCCGAAGGTCAGCCGGAAAGTCACAGAAGGGGCTAAACGTGGAGACCCTAGTGGTGGCAGACAGGAAGATGGTGGAAAAGCACGGCAAGGGGAACGTCACCACGTACATCCTCACCGTCATGAACATGGTAAGGGAGACTGTCACGTGTCCTCTGGCCCACAGAGGGCCGGAGTTCACAAACTCCCGAATGGGCAGAATGATAGAGGGAGCCACATGGTTTCCCTGGGAGGGGACTGAGATTGGAGGAGGCTGCCTTCACGGGCATGTGTCTGGTGAAATCGAATCCTACACACTTGTAAATATGCCTGACGGGTTGCCCCAAACAGTTGTGAATTTTTTTTTTTTGAGATTTTCTTAGATTTCCATTGTTCCAACAGGTTTCCAGTCTATTTAAAGATGGGACCATTGGAAGTGACATCAACATTGTGGTGGTGAGCCTCATCCTTTTGGAACAAGAACCCGTAAGTGGCAAACTTCACTCCTTTGGATTGCATTTATTGAATATCCACCAGGTGCAGATCCACGCACCAGTCATTAGGTACATTTGGACTTACGCGAACCCTTTCCTCAAGGAAAGTACAAGCTAATAGGGCCATTTAATCCAATAGTGAAACTAAAACACCGCAAAACATATATATTATAAATATGCAGATATGCACACAATTGGGACACAAAATATTAAATGTATATATAATATAAATGCAGTATAAAATATAAATATTTTCTTATATAAAATATATAAATATTACATAAGCTTTACTCTGTGGGTGCCTTTGATCATAGATTTAAGGATTACTTGGCTTTTGAAACTGGCTGTACCACATGATTGCAGTACATATAGAAGGATATTATGAAAGTAAGTTATCAGAGAATTCCTGTAAACCTGTAGTCTCCCTTGCACCATCTTCGGTGCAACAGAGGATCAACAAAGGGTCGTGACTGCCCTTGAATTAATTACAGTGAGGTGCAGGACACAGGCGTGGGGACGATCACAAAAGCAAACATATAATAACATGCGAAATTGCACGGTACTCCCTGCTTCGGACTGTTTTGCCATTTAAGCTGTTTTTCGAAGCAGAGATTACCCATCCCCTGAGGCTTTTCCTCTTCATCTGTGACCCCAATAAAGAATGTGAAAGGCAGGGAGTCAGGGGTGAGACAGACACTGATCTAGCTGCCCAGGTGTGTAGAGCCAGGGAGGTTAATGACTTGTCAAATCCCTCTTGGAAGTTTAGAAAGACAGAAGGGGTGTGAGTTGGCTGGAAGACACTTTTGTCTCAGCCTACCACTTATCCATTGCCCTAGGACGTTGAAGCTAGAGACACCCTAATTCAGGGATAATTAAAGTTCTTTCTCAAACCCCTCAACTTGACCCAAGTCAGTAGTTTTGACTGAGCAGGCATTTTGGTAAGCGATTGCTTTAAGGGTTGTTATCTTACCCTTGAGAACTTTTGTTGCACTGATTAGTTGCTTTAAAAATGATGAGCATTTACCTAGTAGATATTTTTCCTGAATAGATTTTCCCCCCTCCTGTCTTAGCTCAAGTGTTTTTGTCTACCTACCTTTTCCCTTGAAGCACGGTATTTCTGTGTTCGCCTGTATCAATGGAATGACTCAACAGTTCTCATCTCTGTGGCAAAAACAGTGCTCTGATGTGTGTGGGTTTTCCATAGGGAGGATTGTTGATCAACCATCATGCAGACCAGTCTCTGAATAGTTTTTGCCAGTGGCAGTCTGCCCTCGTGGGAAAGAATGGCAAGAGGCATGACCACGCCATCTTGCTCACGGGATTTGATATTTGTTCCTGGAAGAATGAACCATGTGACACTCTAGGTAAGGTATGAACAGATCCTTTCATGCACACCTGTGTTCGGTATGGAAACTTCTGGATAAATGACCATTGATCCTTATTAGAGAGTCCTAATACAATCATCTCTGCTTATACACCCTGAGAGGGATGAGACAGGAGGGAATAGACCCTTATAAGACCACCATCCTATATGTAGCACACTGCCAACTCAAATCTCATTATGCAGCATATCACTATATTTAAATTGTGGAAGATTCTCATGGAATCCTGGAATGTGGTTCTGTTTAACTGAACATGGTGTGGAATAGGAAGCCATTTACTTTAATCCTTTTGCATTTTTTTGTTGTTGTTGTTGACCCTGCTGTGATCATTGAGGTCTGTTATATGTCCCTGTTTAACAAGACCCATTGCTGTGACTGCAGAACTAGGTAGCTGAAAAGAAATTGACTGCTTTCCCTGGTACTGACTGTGCCACTAGGGAGCAGCGCCTCCTTTGGGAAATTGCTTGAGTATGCAGGGCTCAGTTCTTCCCTGTTTGTGCAAGGCAGGGAGAAAGAGGACTTTTCCATCTAGGCTATATTTTCTAAAATGTTTCATTGCACTTGTATAGGATTTAACTTTTTTTAAAAAAATTTTGATAAACTAGTGATTATCTGGATCAAGATCAGCAAACTTCCTCTATAAAGGGGCCAGATAGTAAATGTATTAGATTTTGTAGGTTAAGTCTCTGTTTTAAGTACTCAGATCAGCTGTATGAGGACAACAGCAGCCACAGAAAATACATAAGCCAATGAGTGTAGCTGTGTTCTAGTAAAACTTTATTGACAAGAGCCAACAATGGAAGCCATATTTTGCTGACACAGCTAATGATCTACAGTGATGATAAAATTTGGAGGGAGCTGAGAAAAGTTTACATGATTTGCTCACATCATTTTCTTAAAAGTACTTTCAAATCCCTCATGATATATTAGAGATAAAGGTAGATAGGACTTTACAAAAGTTTTGGTTGTATTTTTCCGATTAGGTATAATATCCCCATAATGCCCTATAAATCTGTTTTAGTAATTCACCTTTAGTCATGTTTTGCGTAAAACCACGATTTTAGGAATTATTCCATATGGGGGGTTTTTTTTAAATGAATTTTAAAACATTGCTTGAGTTTGGAATGTACAAAGTAATATCTAATAGCCCAACACATGGTTGATGTTTTGAAAACATCTTCTGAGAAGGAGGCAGTTTATCAGTCAACCAAAGGTCAAAGTCTGATGAAAACAAATACAGTCCCAGGAATCCTACCAACTGTAGGTCACTCTCTTTAAGCCACATGTCCTAATGTAAAGAGTATGAGCTTTGACTTCACACATGTCTGCGCTTGATTCCCAAATCTTGAATTTATGGTGGTGTGATCTTGAGCAAGTTGATTCCTCTTTCTGAGCTCAATTTCCTGATCTGTAATCATAGCCAGACATATTGCACAGTGTTTCATGTTGGGAACATTTGTGTAGTGATGATGCTAATAAGGCATATAAATTTTCTGTGCTTGATGCTCTCCTATATATAAAAGGGGAATTATAGTAGGTTTATGACCTCAGAAGGATGTTAGGAGGAACAATCAATGGCAATATCTAAAATCAGCAAAAAATATAACATGAATATTTATATATTGCTTCTACTACTACTACAGCACCCAGGACACAGGACTATATACCTTAAGTGTTTTTTCTTGCTAAAAATTGAATGCATTAATCCATGAAACTAAAATTGTGTGGAGCATTTGGAGAAGGTGATAAATGATCATGCATGCTTGTGCCCTCTTGGGATTAACATCTGACATTGATCTTTCCGTAGGGTTTGCCCCCATCAGCGGGATGTGCAGTAAGTACCGAAGTTGTACCATCAATGAAGACACGGGGCTGGGCCTTGCTTTCACCATTGCTCATGAGTCGGGGCACAAGTGAGTGGCTCCTGGATTCACCACTTTGCACAGAAACTGGCCAAGAGGTTCTTTGGCACTCCTCTAATGATGGATATTGATCTGGGTGGAATAAATGGGATAACTCATGAGTGCAGCTTAGAACAGGGCCTGACTATAAGAAGAGCTCAGTCAAGGCCAGTTATTATTCATGTTGCTCTTTTTATGCTGCAGCATTATGTTGTGTGCAAAAATGGACCACAGGTTTCTTCATTGATTTTCTGGTCTTTTAGGCATTTATTTTTCTTCATGTTTTGCTTGAGTGAAGATACTTTCAGCTCATTCTTTACATTAAGGAAATAATCATGGAGACCTGCAAACTTCCAGGATACAATAGCTTGCTGATTTAAATAAGTTTTTTTGTTGCACATCCTGGATATCCTTATAGTGGGTAATATTGTGTGCAGTTATTCTTTTAATTGACATGATAAATCTTTTTTTTTTGTGAGAATAGAGTTAGAAACAAAATGAGAAAACTGGGTAATGAAATAAATTCATTTTACTGGGCATATAATTTGCTCAGGAGACAATCTCCAGAGAATTATCAGACACTTGAGCAGCCACAGCTGCACTGGAAGAAATATCCTCACACAAGGTTCAAATATACTGCTTCACAGGGTTTCAAAGTGCATTGCTCTTTGGATATACCAATCTAGGAGTATGTGTACATATGAACAGTGTGTGCACATTTTATTTAACATATAACTTTTATACATCTTCTGAGCATCTGGTTCACTTCTGACATAAAAGCAAACATCCAGCTGGGCACAGTGGTGCATGCCTATAATCCAGCAACTTGGGAGGCTGAGGCAGGAGGATCGTAAGTTTGAGATCGGCCTCAGCAATTTAGCAAGCACCATTACCTCTGTCTCAAAAAAAAAAAATGGCTCGGAATGTGGCTCAGTGGTAAAGCCCCTCTGGGTTCAATTTCTTGTATTTAAAAAAAAAAAAGCAAACATCATCCATTCAAAAACTGTAATTCATAGTTTGATATTTTTGGTGCTGATGTATTTTATGTATTTTATGTATTTTATCTTCAGGAAGTCTGAATCATGGCCACTGCTCTTATCCAGTAGTTTCCCAGCATTTTATTTACATATACACATAACCATCTTCCCATCGAGGTATGAATGAACCAATTTTATTGTGAATGGAGGTGCAGAGATGCCCATTAAGCACAAAGCTCTTTTGTATAGAACAGGAAATAAAATATCTGTTCATGTTAAGCATATGTCTGAATTTGTTCCATGAGCATGAAGTCCAGATTAACGGAGCTCCCGTACACAATACTGGCATTGAAAGATGTCATCATTCTTACGTATGAGTTAAAATTACCCAAGACCAAACCCAACATTTTAGATAAAGGGAAAGAAAAACATACCCTTCAGGTAGGGTGGGAGAGAGGAATCAGATGTAAAGTACAAGTTCTAGGTGGAATGGCCTTGTAACTTTAGGTTTTATGGGGCAGGCATATAAAGAAAATAATGTGTGTGTTCTTTTCTAAAATGCTACGAAGAAGTTAGAAAATTGAAAATTTTTAAGGACAAAATTTAATTCATATTCAGTTTTCTTGTGTCCAGGAAATTCCAGAGAGGTACTAATGAAGCACCATTACCTCTTTGAGTAATATCTTCAATCTCTCCCCATCCCTTCTCCGTTTGGGGGAAATCGTGCTTTTCATTTACAGGTTTCAGGATTTCATAAATATTGTTAGAAGGATTGTTTCCCACACAAATCTCCTTGGCTTCCTGGTTAGGTACAAAGAATTCGGCAAAACTGAAGATGGCAAAACACTTTTCCCTGCATCTATGTTGAGATTAATGAAGACCTATTTGTGCACGGTCATCTCTATAATACCTAGGGAATTCACTGATAGAATCATGGTACCCAGCCACCCTGCCATTTCTTGATTGAGAAATTGGACAGAATGTTGGGAAAATGGCCAGATTATGGACACATGGGTCACAACAAAGCCATCTGTGGTTTTACCATATCTATTTGGTATAAACTGCCTTCAAAGGATAGCTATAAAAATTAAATTATATCACAATAACATCTTTATTTGCACACACAGGAATTACACCTGCCTTATAAAAAGGCAGGTTTTACTTCTTTAAATGATGAGATTAAGAACCTCCTAACTTATAACAACTTTCACATTTATATCCCTCTGTCCTCTGCTTTCCTAAAAAAAAAAAAAAATAGTCACAAAAGGCTTTTTTGTACACTGAATGTTTTCTTTATAGATGATTAAAGCAGTTAGGGAACTACCTAATACATGCCGTTACATAAGCTCTGTCTGTATCATGGGGGGATATGCAGGGTATGTGCACTAATAACACATTTATTCTACCAGTTAGAGAACTGGAAATCATTTAGTGCCAATGTACATAATTTCTAGGGAGTAGACCTCCTAAAGTCATTTTTACTAATTGGTAGAACCTTTTGCAATCAGATGGAACAAATTAAAAATTTTCTTCTATATTTAAAGGAAGTCCTTCATATACTTTCAATAGATGGTTTCAACCATTAATTTTTAAAGATGTTCATTATTATAAAGGAATTGTATCAGAGTTTCTGATTTCAGCTAATAAGTTGATCATCATGGGGGAGAAATTTTTAGATCACACTAGCCTTACGTATGAACTGTTCTTAAATAACTTGTAATCAATGATCTTCTCTCTGCACCTACCTCCTACTCACTTCTGAATTCCCATGCCATAGTTGCATGATTGGAGGCAAGAAAAACATTTTGCAATTTTAAATTCTAGAAGTTGACTGCCCTATCACTTTAGCTTAGGAATCCTGACCAAGATTTTCTAACTCTTAAAGCATGTAGCAGATCCACCATTATTTGATCTTTGTGGCCTAGAAATAATATCTTACAGCACTTAGCATTCTTTAAAGTCCTCTGGGTGAATTTTATAGCACTCTGTCGTATCTCATTTTTGTCTTTCTGTGTCTTACGATTTCAATGCCCGTTTCTCACTGGGGTCCCTGAATTCTCAGTGCATCTCTCGGCTCTCTCTGGTTGTAATTTGGAAAGTGGACCCGCAGCTGGGTGGTCTTCTGCATTCCCTTTCAGCTTTGGCATGATTCACGATGGTGAGGGGAACCCCTGCAAGAAGGCGGAAGGCAACATCATGTCTCCCACGCTGACCGGGAACAACGGGGTGTTTTCATGGTCTTCCTGCAGCCGACAGTATCTCAAGAAATTCCTTAGGTAAGAGGCTAATGCAGGACGGCGCTCCAGGGCTGGAGTGGTGGCAGGAAAGAGTGTCAACAGGTGTGAAAACAAACCCCAGTAGAAGTGTCTTTTGCCCTCCATGAGCAGAAAGACCAGCAATTCCATTGATGGTGTCTTGGCCTCACACTGGGCTAAATACTCGCCACACACTGCCATGTGCACTCCCCTTAGGGGTCCTACTACTGTCTCCCCCATAGAGTAGAGGAAATGAGTCTTCAGTTAATGGCATTGCTGAAGTGCTACACTCAGTGCCCTGCAAATGGAGGACTCACACCAGGCCTACTCTGACTTCAAGATCTGCACTCAGAACCCCATCTCTCTCTTCTCTCTGACTTCCAGAGACTGCTGGACATACTGCCTTTTCACTGTAATTATTTTAATCGGATCAGTTTGTCTTGGAGTTATAAAAAGTGCTCCAATGATATATTTTTTTAAATGAATAGAACATTTTCTTGATTGACTTTTATTTGAAATGGCATGGGCTAGCTGTATGTCCAAAAGACATCCAAAGGAGTTAGCACTGTGTAAAATCCTTTTGATAACTCGGAACTCCCAGACTGCTTGAGCAAAAGCAGGAGTTTTTTGATTCACATTAAACAATGAATGCTAAGTTCAATTATATGTATGTAGGTGAACCTTTTTAATCTGTGTTGACCCACATGAGCTCTTAGGTTCTGATCCTGTTTCTTTTTGACCAGATGTTAGTGAAGTTTCTTTGGGAACAGACATTTTTTGATTCTTTTTGACCCATACAAATGTATATTATTTGCAAATGTTCACAGAATTAGCATAGGCAAGGCAAAGTAAATTCAAGGCCATCTAAACAAATGAGGACCCTAGGACAGAAAAAAAATTTAATAAATGTTTTGCTCACAATAAGCTTTGCCACATAGATTTTCTTATTAGTTTTCATTTTATTATTTGGGGCCTGAAATTATCTATTCCAAGAATGGAATCAAGAAATATTATAATTCATAATTGACTTGATGTAGATGGAATTTTCATCACTAATATGTTACTGTTAAATGGTTTGTGTTAGTAATAATAGCAACAGCTTCTAACTTTTCTTACAGTGCTGTTAAGCCATTACATTTCCTTGTTTGATTTGTGTATTAACTCTCACGGGCGTCATTGTCATTAACAGGGGGCCTGAGAATTCTACAACTTGGTCTTGCACGCATGGTCCATAGGACCCCTTTCTGTCTGATTCCAAAATTGCATTTACCCACCCATGTGAGTTAACCTCTCTGTGATACCACAGTTTAATTACTTAAGTGGAGATAATGTGCTTTCTAAGAACACACACATCAAGACTGATTTTTGTCCCTAACTTCCCAATTCAACAAACCTCAGACATTTTTTTTCCTTCATGTCTAACATGCCCTCCTCCTGGTTTTCCCAGTAACCTTATTTATTTATTTGTGTTTGCAAAGCTTATTTGAGGTAAAGTGCATCTTTGACCTCTGCCTCACCATCTATAAAAAGCACGACATGATTTAAAGCTCTACAAAGTCAGGTACTGTCTCTGTCTGGTTTGTTTTGTATACCTTTAGGGCTTGGCCTAATGCTTGCCAGGGAGAGGGCACTCAATATAAATGTGTTCAACATTGCTGAACAAGATCGTCGGGTTGAGTTCTACATGTTTACCTTTCCCATCCAGTCCCAAGCCACATCAACTTCTAGCACCTATCACACCCCTGATGGCTGTGCACATTCCTTCCCCAGGACAGGACCCACCCTTTGCAATAGTTGTGCACTTTAATGTTAAACATACCCATTTCTTTAGCCTTGTTAGATTTTTCTTTGCATGACTGCATTCAGAGGGGTACTGTTTTAAGCGGAAAGATCACAGATCAACAGAGTAATTAAAAGCCATGTGTTATCATTACAGCACACCTCAGGCTGGATGTCTAGTGGATGAGCCCAAACAAACAGGACAGTATAAATATCCGGACAAACTACCAGGACAGATTTATGATGCCGACACACAGTGCAAGTGGCAATTTGGAGCAAAAGCCAAGTTATGCAGCCTTGGTTTTGTGAAGGTATGTTGCTTGTGATTTCAAACTTACATTAAGATTCTGCAGTGCATCAATGTACCTACCCAAAGGATAAACATTTGGCTTGCTGAGGCCAAAGGTTAGAGTCTGGGTTATCTCTCAAATGTCAGTTGTTTGGCATGATAATTAAGTGGCAATTTTACTGTCAACGATTTATCCAGACTTATCCCCCATAGACCAGGCCTGGTTTCAATACCACTTGACTGTATCCTTGGAAGCAAATTCCTCCTCCTTGGATGAATAATGTATCCCTAGCTGTAAATATGGGAACAATAGCTTTTGCCAGCTGCTAATCATTGCTTTTGTTCTCTTCCTGTTCATATTTCCTTTAATATAGTATACTTAAAATCATCACCACCCCACATGCTTTTTATAGTACAAGGAAACTGTTATTGGCAGTCAAATGTTTTGGGTATGTAAAAATACACAGTGTATCTTGAGTAGGCTTAGTGAGATTATTAAGTATTTTTTAAAAAATTGTGAAAATAATAAATGGGAAAATGCAGAAGCCCAGGATGTAGAAATGAGAGCAACCTCATTTCAGTTGGTCAAGAATTGCATTGAGAGAGTTACGGTACATGAATAAAGAGTAGGATTGCTTTTAGGTTGGTTTGTTTTCAGTGTCCAGTGAAAAACATTGAAGTCCTAGGTACTTAGATACAGGGAACTATGAAGGTTTATAGCTTCTCTTTCTCCTTCTATTATTCCTCTCCTTTCTCCTCCTCTTCCTCTTTGCCTAATTTCTCCCCTCCCACCACCACCAATACTAGTGTCCTCACCATTGTAACAACATCATAATTACCAATAGCACCCTCACCATTTCTGTTCACCACCACCATCATTCACCATTACCACTATGATTATTCACCATCACCACCACTACCATCCCACCTGTCACCTACGCCACCTTCCACCCTCCCTCACTACCAGCATCTCTATTAACACTACTACCCACTTTTATTTTCAGCAGTTTCTAAGTGAACCTCTGTTCCACACAAGGCATTTGCTTAGAGATTTATCTCACTTGACTTCAATCTTCCCCCAAAATCTTTGAAGTAAAAATTATGACCGCTTTTCACCTGGAGCTGAGAGAAGATATTTAATTTGCTCAAAACCACAAAACTTGTATATGGTGAAACCTTAACAAAACAAACCATGCACGTTGACATTGTTTTCTTCTCTCAACTGGCGAGCACCAGGTTTTCCTAAACTAACATTCAGTCATTAACAACTACCTTCACGATGTCTGTATTTTTTCCACATTTTTATTGGTTCATTGAAGTTGTACATAATGGTGGGATTGGTATGTTTCTGTATTTTTATTCACTTAAATCAACTTACTTTCAAAATAGAAGTTGAACCCTAAAAAAAAAATCTATCAAATCATGGATTTGATATGGGGCTATATGTTTTAATGCAATTTGAGTATACGACAGTTAAAGTTTATCTGGTTCCTCGTGTGTGTGTGTGTGTGTGTGTGTGTGTATGTGTGTGTCTGTCTGTATGTCTCCATGTGTCCCCATGTCCTCCACACCACATAGACTTGACTTCAGCAAACGCTGGTATATCATGTAAAGTTACTAGATTTACAGCTGTTGCTATTTGCCTTTTGAGACTTTTGTCTCTTTGCCTGTCACTTCATTCAAGAGGATTCATTATTTTTCTCAATCATCCATCAGATTTGTATAACGCATTTCCTAAGTAGCAAGGGCAGAATTAGTTGTGAGTATTTGTTTAGAAATACAAAAAAAAGTTCCTAAAATTACTCTCATTCTTTCAGGATCATGCATGCAGCAAGCGCTTGTGGAGTGTCTGCTCTGGGCCAGGCAGTGTGCAGGGCTTAAGCAACCATTCTTAAATAATAGATTTTTTTTTTCTGAAAACCACCCCCACCCCCATATTTTTAAAAGACAGTATGTCAGTCTGAGGGTCTTCCCTGGGAAGCAGAACAAGGGGAAATGGAATTTCCAAACTAGAAGATGGACTAAAATGATGAGAGGCACAGAGACAAGGATGTCTGGGGCAGGGGGTGGGGGTTAGTGAGACTTACTTAAGAGATAAGGTGGTGTTGAGGGAAAATGAGGCAGGCAGACCTGGTTGGTGGATCCTGAGTGTGGGTTCCTCCCCCACAGCCTCGCTTTCTATATCATTCCTAACCCGAAGTATAACCTGAGTCACGGCCACACACTCTGAGGATCCTAAATGGGCCCCGCTGGGCTCTAATCAGAAAGGGTTTCTAGAGCAACTGAACCTGTTTGTCCTGCTCCAGCAGGACAGCAGGAGATCACATTATCCAAGGGCCTGCATTAGCCCATCATGACTTTCTACCCCTTCAGTTTGCCACCTTTTTCCTTTAATCCATGACTCAGAGAAAGGCAGTTTTGCGTAGTCGTTAGAAGCACCAAAACAAACACCAGAGACGGTTCTCAAGTGTCTTCTCCAACCTGCAGATAGTTTGTCAGCATCACCTGGGACTTGTTAGAAATGCAAATACTTAAGTAAACTTCTCTATTTTAGAAAAGATTCTGGTTGATTCTGATGCAAGTTCAATGTTGAGAACCAGAGGTAGATGACCTTCAATGTTAAACACACACACACACACACACACACACTCTCTCTCTCTCTCTCTCTCTCTCTCTCTGACAATTTCAAACTAAACAGACCTGGGTTTAGGGTTTTAATCTACCAGTTGCTAGAATCATCACTTGGGCAAGTGACTCTGCTTCCCTCAGCCTTAGAGTACACATGCACAAGGAGAAGGTAATATTTATTAGTTCTTCCCTGGAAAACCTGTGGGGATTAACCTCTTGATGCATTTGTATCACTGGGTAGGAATGAGGTGGCTTCCTCTTGCTGTCTTCCCTCTGTCTTCAGCATTGTCATTACCATTACACTTGATTCTGCTTTCACAGCAGCTGCCTTGTAAAAGGGTCTGAAGACAGCTGTTTTTATTACTTGTTCCCACTTCCCCTCTTCTTTCAGCCTCAAATTTTCTGGGTATCTGGCACATAACACTTGATTTTTGTTCCCATCCAAAGTGTTTGTATTAGTCAGTATTTCTTTGCTATAACAAAATTCCTGAGGCAGTCTATTTGAAGAATGAGAAGTTGCTTTAGCTACAGTTTTGGAGGTTCATGGGTATGGTACTGGCATTAGCTCAGCTCTGATGAGGACCCTGTTTTCTGCATCCCATCATTGGTGGATGGAAAACTCAGGACATGTGTGGAGGCAAGCAATTGACATTGATAAATAGCAAGCCAGATAGGCTGGATGGGGTCAGGTTCAGGATTGTCTAAGAATCCTCTCTCCAAAACTAACCAGAATTCCATGAGAAATACCTTCATCTCTTTTAAGGGCACACTCACAACTGACCCGATGACTTCCTACCCAGTCCCACCTCTTAGTTCCAACATCTCCACACCAAAGACCAAACTCCCCACACATGGACTCTTGGGGGACAAACCACACCTAAGCCATAGCAGTGTTGATGAAAATGAGTTGTTAATCTGGCTAATAGTCCATGTTAGTTGGGCAGACCTACAGGAGGGTTACTTCTGTATCCTCTGGGGAGGACATCCACTTGGTTATTACACACTCAGAAATGTTTCCTGGCTCAGAGAGTGATTGATGCTGTGAGTCAGAGGTCCATGCATGGCAGGGGAGTCCAATCAGTACTTCCATGCTGGTACTGCCCCAAGTTAGAAATGGGAAGCTGACCAGCTGCTCCATCTTTTGGTTTATACTGTGGGTGGGCAGGCAGCACTATTCTGTCATATAGCAAGGTCTGTTGTGTTTGCTTATAGGCCCACTGAGAGAATTTGAAGCTAAAAGGAAATTGTGGGGAAGGTATTTTAATTCTAGTGAATGTTTTGGGACCATTGTCTCAGAAAGCATTCTCTTTGAAGGATCGTAGGATGTGTATGTGTTTCTTCTTCTAAGAATGTGACACTGGGATTAAAGAATGGAGGAGAAATAGAAACTTCCTAGTATCTCATCACGCCCCCTTTGTAATATACCAAATTTATTACATCATGCTTCAGTGTCTCCTGACTTCCCCCACATACTTATGTTCCGACAATATTGATGTCCTTGTAAGGGTTCCAAGTGTTTCCTCTCTCCTATGCCCAAGGCCTTGTCTGTGTATTTCCCCATCTTAGAACACTGCATGGTCACCGGAGGGAGGAACACCTCATCATTTTGTGTTGTTGTTGAAGATTCAGCTCAAGAGTTACCTCCTTTATCCCCCACGGAGACTGGAACATTCCTTTCTCTGGGCTTTCTCTCCATCCTCTGTGTTAGCCTTACCACCTTGTCACCATCTGTGTCCTTGCCCAGTGGGTGTGGGTGCCTAGCATGGCAGACAGGATCGCAGGTGCTCAGTGTGCATTTCTGGATTAGCAATGAGGACTGGAGCCCACATCTTTTTGGCACAATTCCTGTTTCCGTGGAGTGGAAGAGGATGCTGTCTTTTCTCATCCTTCCTCAAGGAAGCAGGCTTGATTTGTCTGAGCAAGAAGGTGAGCCTGCGCACCAGAGGAGCTTCTCAGCATCCTGTGTTTGTGCTCTTGCCTCCAGGAAGCATGCTTCTCTCCCAGAATCCTCTAGGGGGTCTGCCTTGGATGGAGATTTGTGTCTGTCTGCAAATGGGGAGGGCTAGTTAGTTTAACACAGCATTAGGAGACCATTTGGCCACAGGTCTCAGCCACTTTCTCCAATTCATCTTCAGCTGTGTATAATAAGATGATTATTTTGATCTTCGTTTGCCTGACTCCAGTGTCTTATTTGTCTACTGGTAGAATAGATAGGGGCATTATTTATTGTTGCTTTTCAATCCAACAGTAAGGAAATTGAAGTTAATTATCTAGCCACGATCAGGCAGAAAGTGCCAGTGGACAAGAAGACAAAAGCCCAGGTTTTAGAGTCAAAATTGTGATGAAATTGAATTTATTTTGAATGAATTTTTAGTAAATGGAGGACAGACATTTCTTTGTATAAGAATAGCTGTATGTATTCAGTTTTTTTTTTGTACAACAATGCTGCAAACACATTATATACATTAGGTGTATATAAACACATTATATACATAGGTGTGTGTGTGTGTGTGATATGTGTGTATACACACATATCACACACACACATATTACTACTTTCATTCATCTGTACCTTTGGAATATGCACTGTTATCCACACTTTTCCTGTTAAGATATAAATGTTTTGCTCATGTTTACAAAACCAGCAAATGGCAGAACTAGATTAGATCTTGGCAGCTCATGCTTTTGACCACATCTAATGCCTCTCCCTTATCTATCTGGAGAATACAGAATGGTACCAGTGCCCATCCCCTTAGGAAAAAAAAAACAATAAGGAAAGGGTACCAAAACACTTCAATGGCCCATCACAAAAGAAGGTCAACAGAAAACATTCTACAGTCTACGGACACATAAAATGGTGCTCAATCTTAGTTATCAGAAGGACACATAATAAGTCACAGTGAAAGCCAACTGCACACCCACTGGCAATACCAAATGTCATCAAGCACATGAAACAACTGGAACTCTTTCTGTTGCTGATGAGTGTGGAAAATGGCGCAATTACTTTGAGAAAAGGTGTGGCAGTGTATTTTTAACATGGAAAATTAATTATACCTTTATATTCTGATCCAGCAAATCCACTCCAAGGTATTTACCTTACAGAAATAAAAGACTATGATCACAAAACACTGGGAGCAATTGGAATATCCTTCAAAAGGTGAATGGATGAACACATTCTGGTGTATTTGTACAATGAAACTCTAGTCATCATTAAAAAAAAAACTATTGATTCACACAAAAGCATGAATGAGTTTTTTAAAAATTAAGCAAAATGCTATAAAAGAATCCATTTGGAAAATTCTATTTATATGGCATTTAAGAAAAAACATCACTAATCTATGGTGTCAGAAATCAGAACACTGGTTTCCTCTTGGAAATTTTGGGGGTGATGTGAATGTTCTGTCCTGATTATGGCGTTGTCTACAGTGGCATATGTATTCTGTCAAGACTCCTAGAACCATTTGTTAAAATGGGTGCATATTATTATAGTAAATTATACTTCCGTAAACTGGATTTTTAAAAATGATACCAGTGACAATTTTTGTTGATTGTTACTTTTTAATTGTTAACTGCTACTTTTTAATTATTGCTTAGCTTAAAAGTTTGAGCAAATGAGTTTAAACATAAGTGAGTTTAAATCCAGGGCAACCAGAGACTTACCTGCTAAAGGCAACTGAGGAATTTGCTGAACTTCTCTTGAGCCTCTGCTTTCCCATGAGCACATCAGAGGCAAGGATTGTGACCTTCCTCACAGGGTCAGGATGAGCCTGATGCAGAGAAATAATTCAGGGAAAACTCTGTTCAGCAGCATAGTTTGTCAGGTTCTCTTACGTTTTTAAAATTGACGATTGCCCTTAAGTATTCCAGAGTTGTCATGACTAATGAAGGTGACTTGTATTTATAAAGTCAACAATTTTCATTCGTATGCTGATTTACTTAACAATATTTATTAAAGTCTGCCTTGTCCCAGACATTATTCTTGGGATGTGTCAGAGGAAAAAGCAAAGTTCCTTACCCACATAGCAATGAATTGTAATGGGAAGGAAAATGGTACACAGAAGACACTGCAAATAAGTAAATGGTGTAGTAAGTAAAGTCAGAAGTGCTGAGTAAGTCAGGAGCGGGATAAGAGAAACTGGGAGGCTGATTGCATGGTGACTGGTTAAGGTTTTCATTGTGTAGTGATATGAGGTGAAACTTGGGCCAAGACTTCATGGAGGTAAGAAAGTGTTAGGTATTTAGATAGTAGGTAAAGTAGAACAGGCAGCGCAAAGGCCTAAATTTGGAGGTGTTTGCAGAACAATGCATAGCCAGTGTGGATAGAGCAAAATGGTAAAGGTGACCCGATGATATGTGGCTTGGCAGAGGATAATAAGGACTTTGGATTTTTCTAAGTGAAGTCGGAGACATTGCATAGTTTTGAGCTGAGAAATGCCATGAGCTGACCTGATGTGGAAGGATGTCTAGCTCAGTGCTGTCCTCTAGAACTTTCTGTAGTGGTGGGAATGTTCAACATCCAATATGGTAGCCACTTACCACATCTGCCTCGTAGGAACTTGAAATGTGACTAGTGTCACTGACTGAGGAAGTGCATCTTTTATTCATTTAAAGTGATCTGAATTCGGTTTTAATGAGCCGCTTGTAGCTATGGGCTACAGTACTGGACAGCACTATGTTGAGAATGAACTAGAAAGGATGGGGAAAGACAGAACGTGAGGCCCATGAAAGGTGTGGTGGTGAGCCTCTTCAAGGTGGCTTGGGACAGGGAGCAGTATAAGTGGAGATAATTGTTCATATTCTAGAAATGGTGTGAAGGTACAGCCCATGTGATTTCAAGATCTAGCGCCAGATTTTCTGATAGAACGTGAGAGAAAGAGAGGAGTTAGAGATGATGGCAGGATTTGGGGCCTGAATCTCTGGAAGGCTGGAGATACCAAGACGCGGGATGGAAAAGGCTGAACATGGAACAGGTGTCCGGGGCTGGCAAGGAATTCAGTTCTGGATGCGTGAAGTTTGAGATGTTTTATAAAATTTGATTTTCAGAAGCTATTCACATTTTCAGCATGTTGGGGTTTTATGTGAAGGGATGTACGTCCTGGAATTTAACCAGAGAACATGTGATCAGCAAGGGACAGAGGATGGAGAGCCCGGGACTCTTTCCTTAAAAATGTGGTCTCCTTCAGCAAAATCATATCCAGGCAGCATGAGACCTTGGGGTCTCTGTGGTTATTTCCTTTTCCCTGAAATTATGACTTAAGTCCAGGTAATTATAGATAAGGAAAAGTTAGTTGAATAGTCTCGAAAAAGGAAAAAGGGAGGTACACACAACAAAAGCACAAACTCGCCTCTCTGTTTACTTTGAAAGGGAGCTTTCTCGGGGGCATTCACGGTCACCAGAGCATACAGTTGGCTGTAATTACATTTGACTTCTGCTCTTCACCGCAGGAGAAATAACATGTTCATGCAGCCTGTATGAGTTCACTCCAGAGCCTTTGTGTGTGTGTGTGTTTGGTTTGTTTGGTTGGTTTTGCTTTATCTCTCGGGTCCTCTCCGGCTGCCCCTTCTCTCAGCCTCATGGCTTGGCATTGCCTGTGGCAGCCAGGACAGGCATTTGCCTGTGCTACATGTGCTGGGGGTATAGGTTACAGCTTTCCTCTGGCTGCAAGAAAGAAGATAACTTAATTCTGAAAGCCCTTCTCAGGGTGGCTTCAATTGTCTCAATGGCTGGGTCCTCTCGCTCCTCCAGTTTGACTTAGAGTCTGCTCTCTTTTCCACATTATGTGGATCCCTGGACCCCAGGGTCACTTGATATGGAGACACGCGGAGGTGGCCACCCTAATGGTAACTGTGTTGAGGGCTGCCTCCTGCTTTCTAATGTCAGCAGCAGTTCAGAGAAAGATGTATGTATTTTGTCTTAGGAGCTCTTCTGGGATTTGCAAATGTTATGTGAGCCCCTGTCTGAGGCTGCTGCGGGGGGTTGTGTTTCTAAACAGTGACGTGGATTTTCTTCCATTCTCTTTTGAAGGAAAGATTTTTATGATTTACAAGGTCAAGATCACCACATATACTTCTGGTTTCTCTGTTTTCTTTTTTTCATCCTAGAGAAAGCTTGTGTGTGTGTGTGTGTGTGTGTGTGTGTGTGTGTGTAACATTACCAAGCATGTTCTGGCCATATTTTCTAGTCGTGAAATCTATATTAATTTGAATGCTTGGGGGAATTGGGTGTTTGGTGGATTGAATTTTCACCGTCACAACAAGAAACCACAAAAGTCATCTCATACTCTCCTGGTGGTGAATCCCCCCACCCCAATCGGTGAGTTCCCATTTCGACCTTTGTGAACAGAATGTGGCAAAATGCCATCACTTTGATGTTCTGGGATGTTTGTGACATTCCTTTGGTGGCCTAGTTCTGAGTAGCGACTTGGACAGGTAGAACTGGAAGTCTCCTGGTCCTGGTTCAGTCCCTTGACTCTGTAGGTTGGGAACTGAGGCCTGAAGCACTTGAGAGCTTTCCAACATCCATTCCCAGCAAGCCCAGGTCTAGAGCGATGGTGGAGACCCTGGATTCTGGAGTATGAGGCCAGTTCTAGTGCCAAGTGCCACAGCTTTGAGAGTGTCCGTAGCTTGCTCAGCCTCTTCAGCTGCATGAATTTAGATGAGGCAGACTTTCGCCACTACAATGGTGGTGCTCCTGTTAATTTCCAGTTGGTGTCGTAAGCTTAGTGTGACATCCAGCAACAGAAATTTGTTATGTTGTTATTCTGGAGGCAGACACTGGAAAAGGCTAACAGCAGGGGTGGGTGGGGATGTGTTTGTTCCCTGTGATCTTATCTGGGAGAACCTATTTTCTTGGCTTTTCCAGCTTCTAAAAGCCACCTTGACTCACAGCTTCTTCCTCCACCTTCAGAGCCAGCCTCCTCCTCCTCTTGCACCCCCTCAAGCTCTCATTTCTCCATCTCCACTTTCCCATTTAAAAACCTGCAACTACATTGGGTCTACATGGATAATTACAGAGTCTGTTCATCTCAAGGTTGTTTGATGAGCAGCCTCAGTTCCACCTGCAGCTCTAATTCTCCTTTGTCATATAAACTCACATAGTCACGGGTTCTAGGGATTGCCATGTGAGCCCTTTTCTGCCCACCACAGTCTAGCAGGATAACTGAAATGGTTTCATAGGTCTAGTGTGAGAATGAAATGATCTAGATAATTAAACTTTGTGATCAAAGATAAAGAAAGGAATGACAATGATGATAATGGATAACACTGTGGGCCAGGCAGGCTAACCATTTTGCATGCATCATATGGTTTATCTCTGAGGACAGCTCCGTGGAGTCAAGTGCTAATTTTATCACTTTTTTATGGGGAAAACAGAGGAAACTATAGCTTTCAGGAATTCTTAAACGCATCCCTAGAGCACACATCCTGGAATTCCAGAAGAAGGATTTGAATCAGAATTGCTTTATTCCCATTTTGATCTATTCTGCTGCACTGTTTATTACTGTCATTAGAACCCAGATGTCTTTGGTCTAATCCAAGGGTTCTCTAAATAAACTGCCACTGCCTCCCAGTTGCTAAACACATGACCACACTGTGGTTAAAACAAACAGCTTCTGCAGTTGCTAGAGCATTTGGCCTTTACCAACTCCACCTGCCTCTCCTTTCTGAATAATTTGTCTGATTTCAGTCACCACCTCAAAATATAATATTGTGTACAAAAGCTTTGAATATTTTCATTTTTTTCTTGCATTACCACCCTTACCAGTCCCTTCTTGCCTTTCAGGACATTTGCAAATCACTTTGGTGCCACCGAGTGGGCCACAGGTGTGAGACCAAGTTCATGCCTGCAGCGGAAGGGACCATGTGTGGCTTGAGTATGGTAAACTGCATACTTGTTAGTTTTGGGCTCTGGAAACTTGATGAGGCATAGACCCAGACTCTTTGCGTGGTGACCTCTGAATGGAGTGCTTTGGCTGCATATACTTTCTGCCTTCTCTTTAAAATGATGAGCATTATTCAGCAGTGATTACCAATCTGAATGCTAATATAACCGTCAGTTCAATTGTTGAAGCAGATTTTTTTTTGCCTTTGTTTTTCTTCTTTTAGATGGAGTCTGGAGTTGAAATCTATTTGAATGAGCTAGTAGGTTTCATTGCACTCCACTTGCCTTTTAAGCTTGATGCCGTAGGTAAGAGTCTCAGGGAGCACATGTTCCCATAAGTAGCAAAGAAATGACTGCCTCTCCAGACCAAGGCCTCTGCCACTCAGTTCACCTCACAGGAGCTGCCTTGGACCTTCTGACATGCTTCAGAGGTGCCCATCACTTAGAGTTACATTGCTATTGAAGGGTAAGAGGCATCTCCATTCACAAGTGCCAAAAAGACTTTTTGCTTGTGAGCAATAGTCCCTTCTGTTATGGAAGATTATGGCAGACCTCTGTGTTTTGAAGGAAACATTCTCAGGTATTAGCCTCTCTTTTTCTTCCCCTTCCCCAGCAGAGTCTGTAGGGAAAGTTCACTTGGATAAGTGTTAGTCAGCTTTTCATCACCGTGACAAAAATATCTGGGAACATCCACTTAGAGAAGGAAATATTTATTTTGGCTCATGGTTTCAGTGGCTTCTGTCCATGGTTGGTAGGCTGCTGGCTCCATTGTTTTGGGCCTGAGATGAGGCAGATGAACATGATGGCGGAAGGGTGGAAAGAAGAAAGCTGCTCAGCTCATGGCAGTGGGAAGGAAAGATGGAAGGCGGCAGTAACAATAAATACTTCCAGAGTCCACCCCAGTAACTCACTTCCTTCAACCAGGTCCCCACTTCCTATGGCATCCATCACCTTCCAGTAGTACAACTCTGGACAGTAGTACCTTGGGGACCAAGCCTTCAATACATAAGTCTCTTGGGGGACACTTCATTATTTAAACCATAAGAAGGTACCAGTAAGTGGTCCTGATTTGGAGAGTTCACTTGAAAAACCGAACATGTGCTACAAATGATAACATGTCAGCGGTTTACAGATCTTTGTTTTTGACTCTTCTAAGTCAACACAAGCCTGTGCAGACAAATTGGCCATTTAAACTGAATTCAATTTCTGTGCAATCTTTTCAGTACTAGATATTGGGGAGAGGAGACTCTGAGGATATAGAAGTGAATAAAACTCAGCTATAACCTTTCAAGAATTCACAGTCCAGCAGAGAAAGCTATGCAGAGGCAGTAATTCCAACTCCCTTTAATGCATATCTTCTATAAGCACCAGTGGCTACCGAAGCCTGGATGAATGAAATTGAACCTTGCTCAGGATTAGGTATGCTTTGGGGATTCACTGTTGTGAGTGGGTTCTCCTGGGCCTACACTGGAGTGGAGTATCTTCAGTTGGAGAAGAGAAAGAAGAGACTTTTGAGGGAAAGGCCAAAAGTAGCAGCAGAGCATAGACACAGCAAATGAAAATAAGTGGGTGGTCAGCAAATGTATTTTTTATATTTATTAAGGCATTTATTCAACATCTCTTGGAAGGTATATAATATTTATATTTTAAAGAAAATACATTTTTAAAAATTGAAGTTATGTGCAATTTTTAATCAGATGTACTGCTCTTAGGAGATCCCAATAAGGATTCTCATTAAAAATGCTTATAGAAGTTTTATAGCTGTGATGATACAAAGCAATGGGTTAATTAATCAAATAGTTAAAAGTAACTATTCAAGCCAATTTAATTTTGAAGACTGAACTTGTAACTTGAGAATTAATAGATGATTTTCATTAAAAGAAAAAAAATCAACCTAGCATCAATAAACATGGGAAGGGCATATATAAGAAGAGATTAATATAAATAAGGGAAATATATGATGTATAACAAGGCATAAGATTTAATATATAAATACATTAGGAACCTCTGTTCCACAGGGACTAAAATGCACTTGGATTAGACTTCAGTAAACAGAACAGGAGATGAGTCAGACCAGAAGTTACGAAACCAATGGCCTAGTGCCACCATCCCCCACCCCCATTATTTTGAAATGGGGGGGTGGGGTGTATGATCATGCTCTGAGGAAAACCCGCCAACATGAGGTCACCCTCAGCAGAAAGCATCCCCATTTGCCATCACTCCTGTGTAATAATGACTGCATTCTGGTACATATGCTCTTGTGACTCCTCCTTCCGCGGAGAGCGGAATTGTAATGAATGAGACTGTTCACCCCATAAAGGCTGAGGGTACCGTTGCTTCGTGTTTTATCTGGAGTGTCAGGGGCAGTGTGGCAGCTGGTCAGAATTTTGTTTCTTTCTAACCAGAACTCAACCTATCCTACCCCATCCTTAGGCAGTCCCCTGTCCTTCAGTGATGATTCTTACTATGACTATTCAGAAAATAATTGAGAATGAAAGCCAGGTACTTTCATCTCAAGATGTGTGTGCCAGGAAAGAAAGATGCATACATGCTTTCTATGAAAAGGTATTGCTGTAAGTCATGGCTGTTCAGTTTGATATTAGAAGTACTGCCAGAAATATATATATGAGTAGTTGGATAAAATTGTGGGTGTATCTGTTTAGTATTTATATCTTATACAAAGATTTTCTATACACATGTGGATACTGGCATGTATGTGGACATTCCTCCACGTTCCTACCTTCTAAACTCATTGGAAAGCCAGGTAGATCAAGTTAGCAGCAGTCTAACCTAATACTGGGATAAATACTGAAATCATAGAAAGTCCAATTAGTTGAATGACTGGAGCAGATCTAAAAAAAAAAAAAACTTACTAATTTCCAAAAACGAAATTAGATTAAAAATTAAGATATGTGGATCAGTAATTTGCCTCAGAGTCAAAGGTAGGATGAGTTCTATTTAGGAACCTTGGCTGCTGAGTCCAATCCAGTCCCCGCTATTAGGTAGTTATTTGGGTAACTGTGTGACTAAGCAAGTTAGCATTTCTTTCCTAAATTTCTCTAACTCCTAAGTGCCGTGCAAGGCTTCTATGAGATTTTAATGTGAAGTTCCTTGTCCCCACTGATGGTCAACTGCAGCTGCTGTGGCTGCTGCACGTGTTGCTGGCTGGTATCAGCCACTGAACCCAGTCCAATAGAGGCCCTGTGATCCCTGGTAGGGAAGAGGCATGCTTATTTGAGGGATAAAACCCTCAAATTACCGATTGCTTTCCTCCATAAAGTTCTCAACAATGTTATATGGTTTCATGCAAACTCTGCAGTGGCAATTAATCCAGGGAAAAGAAAAAATTAAAAACAGAAGAATTAATCAGCACAAGGCAAGAAGTTGAAGAAAGAAAGCAATATCTTAACCCAGACAAAGTGCTCTGGCAACCAAGCCACACAATCCACAGCTACAACGCCCAAGGTGTCACAAGGGAAAAGTGAAGATTTAAAAGTAAAAAAAAAAAAAACCCATAATTTTGTAACTGAACCCCCATTCCTCCGCAAAACCTGGCATGGTCCAAACCCAACCTTTTGGATCTAATTGCAGAGGCTTTTGGGAAAGTGTGCAGTGTGCTAAGTCATGCAGAACTTACTCATATTAAAAGCACCACAAGAAAAATATCTAGCTCCCTCCCCCCAAAAACCCTACCAGACTAATATAACCCCCAAATCCCCAAGAAGGGAGATGACCAGCAAGGTCTGAACTATGCTGCAAAGAACTCAAAGGGGAAGGTCAGCCCAGATCACAGCTCTGCCTTGTGCAGATCACGGGTGAATGAAAGACCCAGAGCTAATCCATCAGATGCCGAAAGACTTGGAAGTCATCAGATGGTCTGAGATGAGGACCTTTCATATAGTCAAAAGGGTAACATACGTTATCTGAAGACCACGATTGGTTCAGACTGGAAGTTACTTGGGTTCCTAAGAAATGCCCAATAGTGACGGTGCCCAACAAAAATATATTGTATGTCCAATTGTCTGTTTTTAGGAAATAATCATCAAAATGATCAATGCTTTGTTAATATCTTAAAATCCATTTCTCCTTGAGTGAGTGACCTGAGTTGTCCCTGGGTAGTAGCACTGTTTCTCATTGTCAAGGGAGGCCCCTTTGCAATTTTGCCCGACTCCTGGGTTGTTAGGTAGAATCTCATCCCATGTTCCACCTTGACAGTTCACGGATCATGTGAGGCTCAGCTTGTTGGTGGGAGATGCTGCTTCTGTCTAGCTAGCAGCATTTCAAAATGCAGGCAGCCAAGGTGGAGTAACTGTTAATAAAACTGCGCAGAGAAAGGGATCGATCAAGGGGTCCTGCACTCTCCTCTTTGCCCACAGACCCGTTTCTCCCATTCCTATACAGGTGTTCACATCTCCCTGTGCTTTCCCAGGTGCGCTCTGACGGGAACCGTGTCCCACGTTCTTTTCACAGTGGTGTCGGCAAGGCCAGTGTGTAAAGTTTGGGGAGCTTGGGCCCCGGCCCATCCATGGCCAGTGGTCCACCTGGTCGAAGTGGTCAGAATGTTCCAGAACTTGTGGTGGAGGAGTCAAGTATCAGGAGAGACACTGCAATAACCCCAAGTAAGGCTCCCACAGAAAGCCAGCCAGTAACACACTGGTTTTCTTCCCTCTGGGGAATAACAGTCAACCAGGATTTTACAATCTGCACACAATTGGAGGCAGGGTGGGCAGAAACCAAAACACAGAGAAGAACTTATTCCACGCATGAATGTGACCATCAAGGACAAGTCATAGCCCAAGTTCCTTTCTTAACCTACCCTGGGCTCTACAGTCATACAGTCAGGTGCCTGAGAGATTATAGAGCACAGAAGCTCAGTTGGTGGAATGCATGGCTGTGTGTCAAGCTGTGAGTTGGAGAAAATGTGCTTATTTTTGCTTTGCAGGAATGTATACCAACGTGGGCTGACTGTTCTGCCTGACTTCTCAAAAGAAACCAAAAAAAAAAAAAAAAGTTATGTGTGAAGTTTTCCAATTTTTAAATTATTGACGAGAAATTCAATTTCCTTTGAAAACAAAAAGCCACTAAGAGGACAAGTTAAATCACGTATGGATTGAAATTGGCCGATGGTCCCTGTGGGCACTCTGGTTGAGTCAGACTAGAGTCTGAATTGCCATCCATGCTCTGTGTAAATGCCGGTGTGCTTAGGTTACTGTCATATATGCTAAGTTACATGTCAGGTATTTTCCATTGCATGTGATCTAGAAAGAGCCTAGGCTTCAGACAAAGACTCCAGGTCACGTGTCTGCCACCTCTTAAATGTATGGCTTTGAGGAAATCGCTTGAACTCTCAGCTCAGGTTTGTGGGTGGAATGGAGAGACGTATGGAATACCCTGCTATGATCCTATGATGTCCTCGGGAGAACTAGAAATTGTGTCTAGAGAGTGCCTGTAACATAGGGAGCATCCAGTGGGCACTCAGAAGAAGGATCTGGGGACGGTGTGGGTTTTATTCCTCTCACCTCAAGTTCACCAGGAAGACAGGATCACGCCACAGAAGCAAAGGAGGGAGGCAGAGACATCACTGATGCTCCTGGGCCCAGAGAATGCTAATAGGGTCAGAAGAATGTGACGGGGACCTTGAAAATAGTCCAGGTGACTTCCCGATATAGTCTGAGAGATGGAAGAGCACAGGGCTTAAGAACATAGATTCCGAAGCCCCTGGGTTTGCATGCTGGCCTGCTAGCTGTGTGGCCACCCACAACAGACTCTCTCTGTTCCCAGAGTCCTAATTTGTGAGAATAGGATAATGATAGCACCTACAACAGCTAATAGTTACAGAATGTTTCGGAAGGGACTGGTATGTCATAAGCATTGCATAAATGGTAAATTGAGAATTAAATAATGCGGCGAGAGAAAAAGGAAACTTAAAGAGACAAAGGGTACTTCATCTGAGTCAGCAGGCTGAGCTGGATCAAAAAGGATTTTGTTGTTGTTGTTGTTGTTGTTGTTGTTGTTCCCCTCCCCCTCCCCCAAATTATAAGGAGCAGTTTGGAGTTAACTTGACCATGATTTGTCAAGCACTATTTGGGATATCTTGGGTTAACCTAGGGTTTTTCAGCTTCAGCACTACTGACATGAAGTGCTGGAAAATTCTTTTGTGGGGTTTGCCCTGTACATTGCAGGATAGTTAGCAGCAACTTTGTCATCTGCCCATCTGGTACTAGTAGGATCACTTTCCAACTCCCCACCCTCAAGTTGTGACAAATGACAATAATGCCAGGCATTGCCCAATGTCTTATGAGGGGCAGAATCGTCTTCCATTGAGTCGCTGGGGTCTCATCAGATCCAGTCACTGGGCATAAAGGGAGGAAGGCTTTGATGCATTTATAACTCATACCAGATTATTAAAACCACCCTTCTGAAACTTTGAACACAGCCCATGTCTTAGCTAGAATTGTTAAAAACCTTTATATTACTTTACATTTTTGAAGCATATTTCATGGATCTGGTTTTCATACATCACGAAATTTTACAATCTCACTGTTTTCCCAAAAAAGAAATAGATGACCCAGTTTAATAGCTCTGCTGGTAAAGTGCATGTGTGACGCCCCCGAGATTTAAATTAAAACCTTTCTCATATCTATGGGATGGAGAACTCTCATTATAATAGGGACTCATTTGGGAAAAAACCATATTGTAATTTCAGAGATGCCTAATAAAAGGATTAATCGCTGAAGTAATTCTACTCAGTGCAGTTTCATCATGTTGAACAAGATGGAGGATCATCAGGATAGTGTTTACTTGAACTCTGCATGAAGTCACAAAACAAGTAGAGGGTCAGCCATCCCAGGACAGCCGAATTGATTGTTCTGTCTCTGCTCTTAATTTGCCCTTTTTTTTTTAATTCCTCCCAATTTCAAGTTACTGGTTTCTTTCTTGCTTCAGTTTCAGCATTGGGTTCCTCTGTTCTCATCAGTCAGCTGACCCTTTTTATTTTCTCATCTGAGAAGCAATATGGGGCCTATTTCATTTAGTGGTGCTTTTCCCAGTACATTTTTTTATTTCATGAAACATGGATCATTCCTGCCCGGGTTATGGATTTATCAAATGGTTGAGGTTTCATAGAGTGTAAAATTTGTCTACTCCTGGAACAGCCATTACCAGCAGCACCTGTGGCCACCTCTGTTCTCTCATGTCTCTTCTAGGAGTTCTTAATTGGTCCAGTCTCAGGTTTCTATTGTCTCACAAAATACTTCTTTAGACATTTGTTCCCAGTCTGGTGGATGGTGACACATGGATTGAAATCAGTTGTTTTACCGATGGCAGCTGGATAGGGGAGTCAGAGGATGCTGATCACAGAAGCAGCCCCTGCCTGGGCACCATGCTGCAAAAGGCAGACTCGGACCAGATCCCCAGTCTTAACCCTTTGGCATCTTTTTCTGGTTGCTACACCGTGAGAAAGCCTGGGTGTTTTAGTTCAGCGTTTTTCACTGCTGTGACTAAAAGGACCCCGACCAGATCAACTGTAGAGGAGGAAAAGGTTATCAGAGGGCTCATGGTTTCAGAGGTCTGAGTCCATAGAAGTCCAGCTCCATTCCTCGAGGCTGGAGGTGAGGCAGAACATCATGGTGGAAGAGTGTGGCAGAGGGAACCAGCTCACATGATGATCAGGAAGCAGAGAGAGAGTCCACTGGCCAGACACAAATATACACCCAAAGCCACGCCCCAATCCCCACCTCCTCCAGCCACATCCTGCCACTCCAGTTACCACTCAGTTAATCCCTATCAGGAAATAAATCACTCATTGGGTTAAGACTCTCACAACCCAATCATTTCTCCTCTGAACCTTTTTGCACTGTCTCACACATGAGCTTTTGGGGGACACCTCACATCCAAACCATAACACTGGGGAAATTCTATAAATTTCTCAAGAAAATTAGCAGTGACATTCTAGAACTTTCCTGAAGCAAGAGTCTATGGAGAAAGAATTATCTACTAGCTACTCTAACACTGCTAAGCAAATGGAGAGCAGAGGGAAACCATGGCTCTAGAACAATAATTGAATGGAATCTGTGGCCCATTTTCCAGCCAGCCATTCCCAGGTTTAATTATCAGAACTACCAGTATACTTGAAAAATCACACTGATTTCTTTTAAAAGCACAGTTCATACATTCTAATTGAGAGTCTGTGGAGGGGCCCAGGAATCCATGGGTGTGTGTGTACATATATATGTGCATACACGTGTATGTATGTATAATTAATGGAGCTCCCCCAAGTGATCCTAAGAGCACCAGCCACCTGTAGTCAGGATGAACTGCACAGAAGCAAATGTTAGTAATCTAACATAAGGACAGAATCAGATGCTTAGACTTTTGTATTCTGTTTCCCTTTTTTTTGTTTTTAATCATAAATGGATTACTATATGGAAGGATTTTATGGTAGAATTTTTTCTTAATTTATTCTCACACTCATACTTAAAGCTACTCAAAAATGTATCTGAGTTGGAAGATTAAAAAGAAAAGCTCAAAGTCTTGTTAGTCATTACTTTTGATGGCTTTGCCTTGTCCCATAATGACAAATGAAATATATGCATATGTAAAATCCACATTGCAAACTACCCAGTGCAGTGTGGGTAGGTAATACACAAGTATAAAGTATTTTAAAACAGATATAATTTATTTGTGCTAACTTTGCCCAAATTAAAATACTATATCAGTTGCCAAAATTGCTCTCATTTTATAGATGAAGAGTTTCAATAAAATTGCCTAAAGTCAAGTTGGGAAGAGACAGAATATTCAAAACCAGATCTGTCTCCATGTAAGAGGCTGGCACCCTGGCCACTATGCCACTCTCTCTCTCCCCCTCTTCCCACATAGGGCTCCTAACTCAGTGAAACGTAGGCACAGTTGAATAGGAAAGAGTCCTGGGCAGAATCTGGAGGCCCAGGGGTGAGCTGTGCTCTGTCTCCTCTAGCTGTGTGGCCTCATCATTCAGCAAGTTTTATAAGCTCCATCCTCTCTCTCTTTCCTTTCATCTGTGCAATGAGGGGAAGACACTGCTTGAGTCTGGAGGTCTTTTCCATGTTACAAGTTCTGTGAGTTAAGAGGCAACATGCTGAGGTGCCCTTTCACTTCGTGATATATGATCAACCCAAATGAGAGTTATTTGTTGACTCTCAGGCAGAAAGTCTTCCACTGAGAAATCTGTTTTAAATATGCCTTGTGAAGATGGCTAGGAATATTGAAGTTATGATGAAGCACATTAAGGTTTTCCAAATGCTTTTTAGATGATCATTGAAGAAGTCTTTAGGGCTTTGATCTAGCACCATGTCTGCTGTGTGTTTGAGTAGTTTTTCCAGAATGTTTTGAGATAGCACAAAAATCTCGCCTGGCCATGTGGCCCTTCCTGTTTCTGTTGAGTCCATCTTAGCAGGCAGTCATGGGAGAGTTTGATAGGATGCTGGAGCAAACCCCAAGGTGTTTTATAGCATGATCGTGCTTCCCAGGGAAACCAGGAATTTTAATCCCATCAATTTATTAATCTGGAGCTCCTTTTATGTTACATGTTGGCATCGGATCCTCAGTTGAGTTTCAGCCTTTGGAGAAGGCTATGAGAAGCGGGTAATGAAAAGAAGGAATCTCTCTGTGCACAGAGTAGACTAGGTAGGTGGTTAGAAGTGATTGTCAATGTGGTTGTGATGGTGTTTGTCTTGCTCTCTGGTTTTGGTAGATCAGAGTCTGCCAAGTAAGATCTTAAAGAGCTTGCCCTTAGATCATAACCATTTATGTTCCAATGGGATTCCCTACTCTGGAAAGCCATGTCCCACTGTGCTTGGCAGGAAAGCAGGAGGCCCCCTGCAAGGTTAAGTGCATGAAAACAAAGCAATGTTTTCCCTCAGGATCAATCCAAATGTCATCCTGAGGACTGACAGCTGGACAGGAGATCATGGCAAATGGGACTTTGTTCCTGCTCCCCAGGGTCCTGCCCTTCTCTGTGAGGGTGCATTTTGGAAAAGCCTAGGAAGATGATGAGAGTCCTGGGAAGTGGGAGAAGCTGGCGATGACAGTGGGTCCCTGTCAGGAGGACCAGAAGCCAGTGCCACTGAACACACAGGATGTTACTAAGGGTGGAGGAGTATGTCTACGGATTTCCCTGATGAAGGAGGCATTCTCCTTACAGATGTCCTTTGGACATTAGTGTTTCTTCTTTTGAGAAATGTCTGTTGAGTTCTTGTGTTCATTTATTGATTGGGTTGTTGGTTGGTGTTTTTTGAGCTCTTTATATTTCTGGATATTAATTCTCTGTCCAGAGAGTAGCTGGCAAATATTTTTTTTCTCCCAATCCGTAGTCTCTCTCTTCATGCTCTTAGTTTTTTGTTTTGTTTTGATTTTTTTGCTATGCAGAAGTTTTTAAGTTTAATGCCATCCCACTTATTGATTCTTGGTTTTATTTCTTGAGTTTTAGGGGTCTTATTAAAGAAGTTCATGTCTTTGCCTGTATGTTGGAATGTTGACCCTGTGTTTTCCTCTAGCCATTGCAAGGTTTCTCGTCTAATTCCTAAAAAGTCAACTTTGAGTTGACTTTTGTGCAGGGCAAGAGATAGGGAAAGGGGAGACACAGGGAATGATACTGATCAGATTATGTATGTGCATGCACAAATGCGACAATCCCGCTATTATGTATGATTATAAGGCACCAATAAAAATCATTAAAAAAATATCCTTTCATTAGTCATTAAGGAAATTGCCAGAATATAAAAACTAAATAAAAGAGGGCAAATAAGTCTGATTTTATATGCCAATTAAGGAGGAATAGATGCCTAAGGCTATGTTGAGAAAGATTTTGAGCCCAGGCCAAGTTTCTGCAAAAAAAAAAAAAAAAAGAGAGAGAGAGAATCCCCTGATTCATTCATTATGTCTGCAGTGGACGAAGAGGGATGTGGGAAGTCATATCTCCGTATTTCCCTTCCTGTGATAATCTGTGTACAGCGGCACACACGGTAACAGCGCTCAGGTGGATTGTCCCTTCCCTTATTATTGCATGTGCCTCATAGCGAGGCCTCGGATGGCTAGCACTGAAGTTCTTGAATTTTATTTTTTAGGCCTCAGTATGGTGGCAAGTTCTGTCCGGGCTCTGGCCGTGTTTATCAGCTGTGCAACATGGAGCCCTGTCATAAAAACAGCCTGGATTTTCGAGCCCAGCAGTGTGCAGAGTACAACAGCAAACCTTTCCGTGGATGGTTCTACCAGTGGAAACCCTACACCAAAGTGGAAGGTAACTCAGCCTCTGGGGCACGCACTCACAAACGTCTCCATGAGAAGGAACAACTGAGAAGCCACCGCTGCCCTTGTAACAGAGCTTCACTGTTCACCCCTCACTCCCCAGACTCGTCCTGGTTCCGTTTCTGTTCACTTCCATAGGTTTTGTTTATTTTTCCACACCTTTTTTTTTTTTTTAATCCACAAGACACTCCTTGTCTCCCCAATCCGTGAGCCAAAGGATCCATGTGTTTGGTTATGTTTCCAAATTTAGTTTTGACGTTTCAGCAATTTTGTCTCCCAGGGATCTTAATTGAAATTGGTATGAGTTGTCCAGACCCCAAATTCATGAAACCATATATACCCCATAGAGACATTGTCCTCAGTAACTGACAAGTCCGATGATTTCAAGCCCAGGAAGGCTTGTTTGTAGACAGCATGTGTGTATGTGGGCACCCCCCCCCAAAAAAAAAGCATGAATAAAAATGATCTCTATACTAGGTTCTTAGTACTTACGATAACTAAAAATTATGGCTTGTGTTTTGCTTTTTAAATTAACTTGTTTTTATTTTGGCTGAAGACCAAAGCATTTATTTTAGTTGCAATGTGAGAATTTAATGTGCTTTCTTTTGCCTACATAGAATAAGCTGTCACTGTTCTAGTTGTTTTCATTCTGATTTTTTTTTTATTGTTGGTCATTCAAAACATTACATAGTTCTTAATATATCATATTTCACAGTTTGATTCAAGTGGGTTATGAACTCCCTGATTCTGATTTTATATCCACTTGATTTATCAAAACTCACCCAAGTTCCCTTGAGAAAAGATACATATGAATCCCAAATACCACGAGCAGAAGGGGTGTGTGGAAGGAGAAGAGACCCAAATTTTCGGACAATTTACGAAGGGTTCTTATGCAAAAGCTCAAGATGAACTTATATTAATTGCTATCAAGGAAATTAATGTAATTAGAGACATCAGCCTAGCAAATAGCACTACCAAATCAAGGGGGAAGAGGGTGCATCTTTGCTCAGTATCATCTCAGCCATTTCAGGATCATTGATCAAGTTCTGGGTTGGGACTATCCAAAAGCCCAGCTGTAATCACATAGGAACACTCTGAAAGCTGTGTCTTAGGAGAAGTAATGAATGTTGTGAACATTGCTACAGAAAAGAGACTAGTTACATTACAGACTTTGAAGAGCTACTGAAGAGAAAAAGTTTAAGATTTGTCTGAAACTGCTTTGGAGAACGCCATTCAAGGGCTATGATCTCTTGGAATCTCCCAAGAGTTTCTCAGACCTCCCTTGCCAGCCCCTCCAAAGTATCCTTCCTTCATTCCATTCTCTGACACCTTCACCCTGCCAAATTTTTCATAGCTCTTATCAGGGCCTGAATGTATTCTTTTGAATCCAGTCAATTTATTATCTTTCTCCCCTGGAGAATTTAGGCTCCACAGAGACTAAGCCTCTGCCCGAGTTCAGCATGCTCGTATCTTCAGCATCTAAGACTTTAGAAATGAATGAATGAATATTGTCTCTCCCCAACGGAAGTGTGTCTGTTCCCAGTGGAAGTGTGTCTGTCCCCTTTGTGAGATGGAAGTTCTTCATCACTAGAGGTGTCCTCCCAGGACGGATGCTATGCAGCCTGGTGGAACATGGGAGTGGACGGAACAGCTGGGGCTGCTCCTGTTTAGGGATTTGAAGATGTGTCCTCTCTTGGTGGCATACTCTCCTAATCCTGTGTTTCTTATGTAGGTCCTTCCTCCGGGGCACCGTGTCCTTCCCTGCTCTTCCCTCTGTTCTTTGCTTGGCTTCTCGGATACTCCTTGGTCTTTCCCACATTGCAACTGTCTTCAAATACAGTGTTCATGAAACCTGTTGTCTTTTAAATGACTTTTGCGTCAAATACATGAAGAGAAAGTTAAACAGATGAATTTTATAACTTGAAAGATGCTTTTTTTGATGGCATCAAATTAATAAGCTTCTGTAGCAAAAGAAATGATAAAGAGTATGAAGAGAGAGACTGCAGAGCAGGAGAAAAATCTCTGCTACTGCTCTGCTGATAGAGATTAATAATCCAGAATGTATGAAGAACTCAAAGAGCTTAACCCCAAGAAAACAAATAACCAATCAAGAAATGGGCTAAACTAAACAGATGTTTCTCAAGAGATAAAACACACAGAGTCAACAAATATATGAAAAAGTGTTCAACCTCTCCAGCAACCAGGAAAATGCAAATTGGAATTACACCGCAATTTCTTCTCACTCCATTAGAATGGCTTTCGGGTTTCGATGTTCTTTTACTAACCCTATTGCAGTTTTCACTAAATAGGGAGCGTGCAATCTCACTTTTTCTCTCTACAGATGTTTATTGAGCTCTTTTTGTGTAGGAGGTGATCTGTAAGTTGCATGAGAGAGTGTGTGTGTCATCCACAGCCTCTGGAATCACACTTCCCCGGGGAGGGAGATAGAAAATTTAAGGGCATCAGGTCTGTTCCTCTTCTTCTTATACTTACATCAGAAGAGACTGACTGTGACTTGACGGTCTGTGACACTCCTGCCATTGAAGAAGAGCAAGGGAAGACTTTATTTGTAATTGTCAACAGCCCTTGTTCTACATTAGTGAGCTCTCCCGACCCACCCCATCACCTTTTCTCTTTCTGTTTCTAATGGATCAGTTCATAAACTTTCCCAGGAATCTGGCTGGAAAATGTGAGCTTTCTGGAATATGTTAATACTTGGGAATGATAGAGATGTGTGTCATCCAACTTCCTAATCTCATGTGCAGAAATTAGGAGGCATTAAATCTGATATTTCTTTTTTCAAAAATCAGAGCTGAGAAACTTAATCCACCCACACATCTACATATTTCAACCATAATAAATTAATTTCTTTCACATTAACTTTTGACTTTGTCTTTTATTGGGGGGTTTTGATGAATCATGACTATTTGCAATCTATTTACACATTTGTTGTAAAACTGTTGTTAGGGATGTCACTCGGTGTCGCCTACAGAAGGTCCCATGTGATCGACGTCATCTGGAATTCCCAGCCAAAGAGAGCGCTTTGTGTTTGAGAAGTTGACATAGTAACTTCATTCTGATATGATAACATGAGCACCGTAAAAATAATATTTTTTTTCTTTTATCCATGGTCTCAGAAAACTTCTGAGGTCCTTCAGGGTTATCCCGAGCTCCTTTTCTGCCTTTAGGAGTCTTTATTTCTCCTCCTCCTCCTCCTCCTCCTCCTCCTCCTCCTCCTCCTCCTCCTCCTCCTTCTTCTTCTTCATGTTATGGTTTTGCTCTATGTGTTTTCTGAACATGATTGACAGTGTGCTTTTTTTTTATGAAGTGCCTAAAAATTTTCCTCTTTATAGATGGAATAAATATCTAAAGTAACCCAGTCCTAAATCAAGGCAATCAAGCCATGGCCTGAACTGTTTCTTAAAATCAGTTTCATTGGCACACGGCCCATGAAGCCTAGAAGATTCACTATCCAAGAGACTAGCTACACAATCCACCAGTCTTATATGTGGTGACTGTCACCAAAGATAGGCTTTATATGGATTGTTAAATGGTCATTTTGGGGATGGTTGCAAGCTGGCTATCAAACCCAGGGCCTCACCCATACTAGGCCAAGCACTCTACTATTGAGCTCCAGCTTCCCATTCCCTGGATTGTTAAGTGGGGTTCATATTTTTAAAAGCCACATGCCCATGTGGATTTGCAGATGCACACACATGAAACTGTGCATAACGTCATCTGTTTTGATCATGGTTTGCTGAGTAAATTTAACAGGCCTTTTGATGATCAGAGCATTTCCTTGCAATTTTCCCTTGACCATGTCCACGCTTATCTCTTTGCTTCTAGAGGAAGATCGATGTAAACTGTACTGCAAGGCCGAGAACTTTGAGTTTTTCTTTGCAATGTCTGGCAAGGTGAAAGACGGAACTCCTTGCTCCCCCCACAAAAACGACGTTTGTATTGATGGGATTTGTGAAGTAAGTGAACATTCCTGCCTTGAGGGTATGGCCCTGCTGCGTTTCCTCATAGTAAATGGTTGCTGTCAGGAGTGTTGTGAGAGATTCTCTGCAGGCAAGGTTTAATTGGGATAGGAATGCCACCTCCACGTTCCTGGCTCAATTTCTGCATGTCCCCTATCTAGTCATTTCAGTTCCTCTTTCAGTCCCTTTCCCTACGTGTAGAATAGCCTACTTTCCATAGTGAAGTAAAAAAAGGAGAATGTAAATAATGCTAAACTTCTGCATTTTTCTAAGTACATTCACTGTATTGTTAGAACCTCAAAATATGTATTTCGAAAGAGAGCTGTTTCTTTTCCTTTCTTGCCGGGTGCTCACTCACTCTCCCATTTCAGTTTGACTCTGAGCTCTTTGATCCTCTTAGGGGGAGTGTGTGGATGTAGGTATGCTGTCCAGCTGTCCAGCATTTCGTCCAGTCAGAGCCGGCCTGAAAATCTCACCTGGCGTTAGTAGTAATTTTGTTCCACTTTCACAGGTATAGAGTCTTAGCTAATGCATGCAACCTGCTCCGTTACGTGTCCAGTAATGGTGGAGAAAAGATTTGAGAAACTTGACACTGTACTTTTTAATCAATAAATATAGAAAACATGCACCTTCTAGTTATTCTCAGCCACTGACTTTTCCGATTTCATATTTTCTCACTTTTTTTTTTTTTTTTGGTCATAGCCAGTGGGATGTGATCATGAACTTGGCTCTAAAGCAGTTTTGGATGCGTGTGGCGTTTGCAAAGGTGATAATTCAACCTGCAAGTTTTACAAAGGCCTGTACCTCAACCAGCACAAAGCAAATGGTAAGAGATGCTGCTCCTTCTCTGCTGTGGCTGGTGAAGCGTGGGTGCAGCTGAACAAGTTCAAGTCACGCTAACATAGTACCTGCTGAGACACACCGAGATGAGAGCTTCTGTCACTCCTACAGGAACAAGGGAGGACAGACGGTCTTTAGAGGGAAGTTTTGCCAATATAGTATATCTCAGAAATGCCATCCCACTCTGCAGTTTAAATATGCCAACCGGCTTATCCTAGCCCCCACGAGCATTTGCTAAACAAAGAAACTTACTGTGAAAGTCAGAGGACTTGTGCTCACAGTGGTACATGAATGTTCAAAGCAATTATCTAAACATCTTGAGTAAAAGTAAATCTTTGATCCCTGTTTTCTGAGACTCACTGTTGAGGATACATGACTAGGTTTCTTCTGGTGAGATGAAAAAGAACAAGGAGTATTCTTGAGTTTTGTGACCTTAGTTGGTGTGTTAGTCAACTCTCTGTCACTGTGACCAAAATGCCTGACAAGAACAACTCAGAGGAGGAAAAGTTTATTTTGGCTCCTGGTTTCAGAAGTTTGGTCCATGGTCAGCCAACTCCATTACTCAGGGCCCAAGGTGAGGCAAAACATCATGGTGGAAGTGTAGGGGGTGGGGAGAATCTGCTCAGGACATGGCGAACAAGAAGCAGAGAGAGCTCTGCTCACCAGGGACAAAATGTGAATCCCAAAGGCACACCGCCAGTGATTTACTTCCTCCAGCCACACCCTATCAGCCTACAGTTAGTTCCCTGTTAATCCACATCAGTGGGCTAGGAACGAGACGGACGTGTCTCTCAACTGCAAACACCTGCTTGGTAAAACACTGGAAAAGCCAAATGTATTTTCTTCTAATGTTTCTACCACTTGAAAACGAGTTAAATTTTCATTTTGACTTTGTGGAATGGGAACCGATATCAGTTAATGATTCAAAAACTCTGCAGTATAAAGATGGACACCCCTCCGCTGCAGGTGCTTCTAGTTGCCTTTCTCCAATGCACAGTGTAGACTACAGAAATGTTCTCTTCTTTCCGTTTAGAATATTATCCAGTGGTCGTCATTCCAGCGGGAGCCCGAAGCATTGAGATCCAGGAGCTGCAGGTGTCCTCCAGTTATCTTGCTGTTCGAAGCCTCAGTCAAAAGTATTACCTCACAGGGGGCTGGAGCATTGACTGGCCAGGGGACTTCTTCTTTGCTGGGACCACATTTGAATACCAGCGCTCCTTTAATCAGCCGGAACGTCTGTATGCACCAGGACCCACAAATGAGACGCTGGTCTTTGAAGTAAGCCCCTTCTGCTGATTCAGTTCTCAGTGCTTCTAGCTGCATTTAGAGCGAAGACTCTAATTTGAGCTAGCTCAAAGGACTCCCGTCCTTTTGCTTCAGATTTATTTCCTAATAGGGCTAACTTTCAAAGTCCAAGGAGGAGCTGGTATGGTGGTGCATGCCTGGAATCCCAGTGACTCTAGGAGGTGAATGAAGCAAGTTCTAGGCCAGCCTCAGCAATTTAGCAAGACCCTGTCTCAAGAATTTTTTTAAAGGGATGGGAGTGCAGGGGGCATGGCTTAGTGGGAAAGCACACAATCTCTACTATTGTGGAGGGAAAAAAAGTACAAAGAGGAAATGTCATTTAGCAATTCCATTTTGGAGAACAAAAGTCACTGGACTTCCAGGAGAAGGTGTTGATTTTCCCATTTCATATGCCAGCCTCTCACCATCATGCTTGGCTTTCCTGAACTCCAAGGAGTACAGCAGGAATACTTTTTAAATTATTCCCCTTGATCTGTGTCTGTCAATTGGATGGTTCATTGTAGTTATCCAAGACACAGGTCAGCTAGCCTGGGAGGAGCAGTCATATAATAGAGAAAATGTTTGCTTGAGTGTCCACAGAGTTTGTCATTCTAAACTATCATAATTTTGTAGGTTGTGATTTCCCAAGAACCAAGAGAATTTGAATACATTATTAATGGGTAATAATGACAGTAATAAACCCAGCCAACATGTCTGCAAATGACCGCAAAATGATTCTGTTTTATGTTTTATGTAGTCCATGTCATCATGTCTCTGAGTTTCCTTTGTTCCCATTGGGAAAATGCGACTGATGGTTTGCTCCCTCAGGCACGTGATTTGCTTCTGCATGCATAGAAATTATATTTGCATATAGTGAATGCTTAGGAAACAAGGCATTTATGTTTGTCATTCTGAGCTTCCGTTCCTTACTTGAAAAATGAGGGTGGAAAACCTAAGAGTTCGTCAGTGATTGCTACAAAATACTTGTGATAATCAACTTATAAAGAGAAAAGGTTTACTTTGGCTTGTTTACTTTTGGGCCTGTGGTAATGCAGCACCTCATGGTAAGTGCATGGTAGAACTGCTCACCTCATAGTCACCAGGAGGTAGAAGAGAGGGAAAGAAGAGGACTCTGGTTCTAATATCCCCTTTGAGACATGCCCATGAATGAATGGAAGACTTGCAACTAGGTCTCACCTCTTGGTTTCCACCACCTCCCAATAGCATGCACCAGGGCCAAGCCTGTAACGTGGGCCTTGGGGGGGGACACTTACCCAAACCAAAGTACTTACCTCACTGATTTGCCAGAAAAATATGGGATTGGGTGTGAAGAAAGGCAGCTGTGTCTTCTTGTATTTGAACATCAAGCTAATCAATGTCATGCATTAGTTTATGAATCCCCATTTTACAGATGAGAACATTAAGCCTTAAAGAGATCATATTATAGGTGGTTATAGGTGGCAATAAGGGTAAGAAAAGGAAATGGAGATTGTTTTTAGATTAGGCAGGATGGATAATTAAGATGGATAATTCTTTGAACATCTAAGTGGCAGGAATGAGGCTTGAACTAAAATCTTTCTGACTCTGACTCTGTTACCCAGGACATTATTTTATACCAAAGATGCTGGAATGGCTCAGCCACCTGCCATAGTAAGATTTTTTTCAACACAAAACTGCTGTGGATGCTCCCTAGGAGGTATAGAATCATCCAAGAGGTGGGAAATACAGTGAGAAATAGACAGAGTACTGTTTAGAAATGCCTGCCACCCAGATTTCACAACACAGTGAGAACATGACCGTGTATCTTGCCCAACTCAGACATAAAGCTTGATCTAAAAGTTGAATATTAAGAGGATTGCTATCAGGAGTTAGTGTAATGGTTTTTGCTTAAAATTCTGTTTCCTCCTTTATGGCTTGGGTATGGTAATTTATTCGGTTAACATATTTGTAATTTCTGTGTCTTTGGTACTGAGGAAAGTGTCATGGTACTCACTTCCATGGGACTTATAGCCTGTGTGTACTCATGGCTGCAGGGTGTTTTGTTGAGATAAGTAATTAGTAAAGCAAATTATTAGAGGCAGATTCTCTGTGTCTATTCAGAGGTGCCTGCATATCTTCCATGCACCAAGGATGGATAATTCTTTGAACAAATACCATGTGACTGTGATATTGAAGGTGGCCTTTTGAAGCTCTTGATAGTTCAGTGGGTAAAGCAATGAAGACGAGTTTCTTACCCTGTATGTGGAAGTTTGGGTGCCATGTGTGTGAGTTCTTTGGGGAGTATTTAGATGACACCTTGGAGTTTCACCAATGGATTATTAGATTTGTTAAAAGGTTAGAAGACAGAAAAGTGCAAATACCCATGAATTAGTCATTGAGTCACTCTGTGTCACATGCCTTGGGCTTCTGTTGTGTCCCTCATTGATATTAAACCAGGCATATAATTGTGGATCAAACAGGAAAAAACATCAGGTGTGGTAGTACACACTTGTAATCCCAGTGGCTTGGGAGGCTGAGGCAGGAAGATCACGAGTTAAAAGCCAGCCTCAGCAACTTAGTAAGACCCTAAACAACTTAGTGAAAACCTGTCCCAAAATAAAAGAAATAAAAATGGGCTGGGATGTGGTTCAATGGTGATGTACCCCTGGGTCCACTCCCCAGTGCCAAAAAGAAAAAAAGACTAGGAAAACTAAATCTCCCTGCTATTGAAGCTTAGAGTGTGGGAAAGTATAGTATAGTGTTACACGAGTAAGTACAAAAATGGACACAGGGTTATAGGTGGCAGTAAGTCCTGTGGAAGAAAACAAGGGTAAGAAAAGGAAATGGGGATTGTCTTTAGATTAGGCAGCTGGTGGAGAAACTCTCTCTAGGATGAAACCTTAATGTGTAGAATTAGCCAGACAGAGTACAGGACATTCTGGTGAAGAATACAGCTATTATACATAACCCCATGTTGAAAGCTGAAGTTTTAGAACTTTAAAAAATGTCCCATGTAGCTGGAGTGTGAGGAGAGAGCCCCAGGGTGGGGGGGTGAGAGGGGAGCCACAGAGAACATTTAATCTGTGGTAAGCCGTTTGTGTTTCCTGCTAAGAAGATCAGGATCCCTCCAAAGTGAGGGTTGTAAAAACGCACTCTGGCTGCTCTGTAGGTAGGTGGCCGGAGGGGCACCAAGTGAGTCTGGGATAAAAGAAATGGATTCTTCTAGAATTCCAGGAAAGAAGTGCACAAAGCTGAAACTGAGACCATAACTGAGGAAGTGGACCTGTTTGTAGACCATTTTGAATTGAGAGCAGAGCGTCCCTGGAAAGGTTACTAGGGACAGGTGGGACGTGGGCTCAGGGAGAAGGTTGAAGGGGTGATCTCGGGCTTCTTTCTTGAGACTTTGGTGGGAGCTCTGACCAGTTGCACGGATCTGGAGGATGCCTGCAAACAGGGTTGGGGAGGAGAAGTTCCGTTCTGGCCACTTTATATCCCACCTGTGTCTTTGATATTCAAGAGTAGCTAGCAATAACACGTCCTCCATGTGTTTGCAGTACATCAAAGCAGCCTTGGAATGAACGCATGCATCGGTTCCTGAAAACACCTAAAGTAACAGTCGTGTATCATTCATTAACTGAGCCGAGCACTCAGGTTCCAGTTTCCTTTGATAAGCTGCCTCTTGGGAGTAGCCAAATAATCGCCACTGCCAAGAAGAACAGTTCTTGCAAGGAAACTGCTGAACCCTGGTTGGCACCACCAGTGAAGGGGAAAGTACACCTGGCGTGGCAGCCGGGCTCAGCCGGGAATGGGACGCTCATGGGCATGGCGGGACTTTGTGTGCAGAGGCCCATCTCTTAGCACCTTGGCTTCTCATAGTTCATTTCCCCCCTGCACCTGCATGTGCATGGACAGGAGTGGATCCACCGTCCTAGGTGTCTTTCTATTCCTGCTCCAACTACACGTGTTTTCTTCCAGACTTTAAGATGTTTAAAATCGGTGTCTGCGTCCTGTACTCAAAAGCTGTGCGAAGTCATTTTTTCAATAGACATTCCAAGTGTTCCGCTAATCTCCAGAGGCAACCAGGGATACCCACTTGCAAGACCACACGGTCTGTTCTTCAGATTTCAAAAGCCCCGCTTTCCCTACAATGTCAAGGCTACTTGACAGGGTTGGAGATGTTGCTTTTGGAGCACAGGGCTGCCCCGTGAAGGGTCGCTCTCCACCTGGTAGGAATGGAACAGCACCAGCCTTAAGCCTTTACCTTGGAAACTGAGTAGAAGGCAAATCACACACACACACACACACACACACACACACACACCCATCCATAGGTAACTTTAGACCCAAAGATTAAGAGCACCTTGACCCCACCCTTAACCCTGAGCAGCTAATGTAAGCCCAGCAAGTTTCTTAATCTCTGTGCTGCTCAACGTCCACCTTTATAAAAGGACCATTTTATAAATGTGGCATTATATCTAAATGGCCCTTATGCTTAATTAAGGATAATGTAAGATAAGCTCAGGGCCTGCCAAGCTCAGAGCATATAATGTCTAGCAATATCATCACTATTTGCCTCTGAGCACATCACATATATATTAAAAACAAATAAAGATCTATAACTAACTCTCGGGCTATAGTTAGCCAGCTGGAGCTGGTGATCACAGACTCAATCGAGTTCCCAGATCCTATGAGATTATACCAGTGCTTTAATATCAGGTGATTTTTTGTTAAAAAAAAAAAAAAAAAACGGATTTCTAAATCTCTTAAGAAAAATGTTTGGACCCAGCAAATGTCTGAGTTTGCAAACGCAGCTATGGTCCTCCAGACTCTGGATACTAGGTCCTGGGGCTTTAGCCTGTGTGGTAGAAGATCCCTGAAGATCTCTCCACACTGGTCAGAGGTTGTCACTGGGGGGTGCTCTTTGGTCCCTCCCAGCTTTTCATTTGACAGGGAGGGAGCAGGAATTCCAAATCATACTGGACTAAGGCCAGAGTAATATGGAGTTAAGAAGGACTCTGGCCCTTAAAATTACACTTTAATTAAACCAAAGGCATAAGATTTGACTCCCCAGTTAAAGATTTGTTGATATTTAAAAAAAAAAATTTCTGGGGTCTTCCCCCCACCCCTCTCTTTTTTTAATCAAGCATCTGAACAGCAAATTTCTTTCCCTTCTGAGAAATGCATTTAGCTTGAAAGGCATCAGTGTCAGAGCCACAAGGCTTCCCTGGTGGTGCCAAGAGGCCTTTGATCCATCACTAAGCGAATGTACACAGACTGAGTTCTGGGGCTGGTGGGGGGGCAGAAATTTTTTAAAAATCCTGACTCAGGAAGCGGGGCTAGAAGCCTCTCACGGCCTCTGCCACCGGCAATCAGAACAAAGTGCAATCACTCCTGATGAGGAATAGGTTTTCTGCGACTTTGTGACAAGCAGCCATTTTTTGTTGTTGTTTCTCTCTCTGGTTTTGTTCATAAAGCCCTTCCCGTGTTCCCCAGCTCTGTTTGTAATCTAAGCTTTGCTGTTAAACATATATTCTCTGCAGGAAAAAAAAAAAAAAACACACACACAACAGAGAATAAGACGAGAAATGATGGTGACTGAGCTCCTTGCTTTCATCTTTAAAACCCGAAATGTCCCCTTGTTGCCTGTGTGTTGTCGCTAGGGATATCCCAGCTTGGGACTGAGCCTCTTTGTGCCTTCTTTAAGCGCAGCTCCGGCCTTGTTCAGCTGCACATTTAGCCCTGACAAAAGCTAAACCTTTGAGTAGTTCCCTGGGTGCAAGATCTCATCCCCAGCCCTTTTTATTTTTTATTTAGAGACAGAGTCTTATTAAGTTGTTTAGGAACTCACTAAGTTGCTGAGGCTGGCCTTGAACCTGCCATCCTCCTCCTGCCTTAGCCTCCTGAGCCACTGGAATTACAGGTATGCGCCAGTGCACCCGGCTCAAACATATATATATTTTACTGTACGTAAATACAATAAGAGCGAGCTAGAATAATATCTGTAATAATATAGAATTTTAGTTTCACTGTGGTGGAGTAAGGTCACATCTGCTTGGCTATTGTTTTCCAAAGTCTTTTATGTGCTCATTCAGATTCAATGAAAGCTTAAATGAGTGTCCTTGAAATGTGAACTGTCAAAAAACTATGTGGGTAGAAACTTGTATGATTAATTAGATATGCCTTATTTGTATTTTTAAAGTATTTATGGTTTCATTCAAAAGCTACAAGTACATTTGAAGGTTGAAAAAAAATCAACTCCAGTAACCTCGTATTATGTCTATTTTATCTTTTAAAAGAATTTGGGTTAATAGCTTTAATATTTAAATTATACTTTATTATTCTCAGGAGAACATCAAATTTCTGGTCAGTTTTAATCACATGCTTATATCTCTCCAAAGCTGATAGAGCATAGTTACTTCAGAAACTTAAAATTACAATAAGTAATGAATTGCATTTTTCCAAAACTAGACCATATCTTGATATCCAAGTGACCCATGACTTGATTCTTTAAAAGAAGTTAAATAAAGTTCATATGCCTCTCCATACAGCAACTATCAATTGAACCAAAATGAATACTTTGGGAGCCAAAAAAACGCTCACTCCAATATAAAAAATGTCGAATATGTTTTACAATCCTGTGGGACGCTGAAATCAGAGTGTGGGGACTTACCAAAATGGAAAATGCTGTTCCATCCACACAAAGTATAAGTCTACAAACAAAAGCACTTTCTCTTTGGCCACTTAAAATTACTGCATATTCACTAAGTTCTCATTATAGTGTAAAATTCAGCACCAGAGTGTTTGCCAAGGCACACAAGGGTTCCACTGTGAGAGTCAGGCTCCTCTTTCACTTATATGGGTGGCAGCATATCCTCCCAGGATCTTAGCTGATTCCTATTTTCAACTACCTCAAGACTTATTGATTTAGTAATTAATATCAAAGAAATTTTCTTCTCTTGTTCCTCTTGATGTGTGATAAAAAGAAATGAACCAGAAGTGGGATACCCATTGGACAGACCTGTGCCAGATAAGAAGTACCAATGGTTAAGATACAAATCCTGGCAGTCGAACTTTATGGTCTCAAGTCTAAGGAATGTTCAGAGCCAACCTTGGTACATGGGCCCTATTCTTTCTGGAAGCATAGTGGGTTAGACAGGGACCATAGTTGGCAATGTAACTCACAGCCACTGTGTGGCTTTGGATGAATCACATAGATTACCTGGGTCCTCCGTCTCTCATTTGGGAAGTGACTTCTTCAGGATGACCAGAAGCCTCCCACTGTGTCCTGTAGCGGTGTGGCACCAGTAACCCTGTGTTATCAGACGATAGCTTCTTTGTAGCTTTCACAGCCAACATAGTATCTAGAACATTACAGAACACACATGCACACACAGTAAATGACACCCAGGGATCAAATTGATTCACGTAAAAAGTGAAACCTTGCTGGGTACAGTGACACACGCCTGTAATCCCAGCAGCTCAGGAGACTGAGGCAGGAGGATTGCAAGTTCAAGACCAGCCTCAGCAACTTAGTGAGGCCCTAAGCAATTTAGTGAGAACTTGTCTCTGATTAAGATATATAAAAGGGCTGGGGATGTGGCTCAGGGAATGGTTAAGTTCCCCTGGGTTCAATTGCTGGTGCCAAAAAAAAAAAAAAAAAAGTGAAACCTTCTTTCAAATTGAAAAATCTTACATTGAGGCTAAATAAATAAATAAATGAGAGGAGAACATCTGCTGTGAAAGGTGGGAGCCAAGGGACCAGAACTTGTGTCCTCTGAAGATCCCTGGATGTCTACAGTACACGTTTTGAAACCACTGTGTTTGATCATCTCTTAGGACTGGCCTCAGAACCATATGATTTAAAGTTAAGTACAGTGAAGAGCATGTGTAAAGTAATGAAATTGGATCCCCTTCAATGCATTTGAGGAATTGGTGTGTTTCCTGAAAATATTCACCTTGCCCGGTCCGTGTGAATAATTCCCCCATAGGAGGCTGCCGACCTGCTGGTTCACAGAAGGCTCACCTCAATCCGAGAGGCGGTTTTGCCGTCCCGGGATGGTGGGTTCACCAGATCATTACACATACTCCTGGGTGTTTTCAGTGCAGAGCAGAGTAATGCAATCCTGGGAGTCATTGACTGCTGTCAGGTAACCCCAAGACATAAGGGCATGGCCTGACACCAAATAAAAGTTATCTTCTGCTTCTGGTTATTTTTATATGTCAAAACTTTATAGAATGTCTAAGCTCAATGTTTAAATGAAATGGGAAACAGACTTTCACTTTTATCCCTAAGTCACGAGCCAGTCTGACTTTATAATGCGGTCTCTATTAGAGACAGTCCTTCTCCCTGAGCTCTTGCGCTGATGGACTCAACCCTGGCAGCAGGTGGACGTCAGTTTAAACGGTGCCGACCTCACTGATTTTCTCGGTGGCCAGGGGACATTCCTCAGGGTAATCAGGGATTTGTCTGATTGTTTTAGGCCTAGATTTTTTAGGCATTATTTAAGCCCATCAATCACATTTCTATTTTGAAATGTACACACGCGTATGTATAAATGACACATTTCTTCATTGCTCAGGGAAAAAAACAGTCACATACACACACATGCTCCAGCACAAGAAGAAATAAACATTAATTTGGCAACTATATGCTCTTTGAGATCTCTGTAGATACGGTTTTTACAAACTAGACAATTTCCATCTATTTCGACTTATTGTCTACAACAGAAGTCTGGCATAAAGATTAAAAAAAATCTAATTGGACTTAAAAAATATCTAAGTGTTAGTCATCTGAAAGATTAAAAAATGAGCTTATATTTTTATAGTGTTTAGGATATTATGGGTCAGTAGTTCCTGTATTATGTTTATTTTATTGGGCTTGGGAACAAGAATAAATGTGTGTTTATTCTGCACTCCCCAAAAGCCTAGCCTAGTGTGTACTGGGGAAACAAGGCTTTAGAGTTACATTTTAAGTGGTGGAAGTGTGCATACTTAGAATCAGAGTTGAAATATACATGACTTGGTTTCAAATACAATTTTTTTCTAAAGTAGACATACATGCTGGGCTTTGTGTGTGTGGCTGAAAACTTAGTGTTTTTCCATTTTGAGGTTTACATGGAGGGAATTTAAGGTTACTCCCTTTGTGCTTTGTTTAAGCACTGTGGAAAAGATTGTTCACTATACACAATTTTAGGCCTTGGCAGTAAGGATTCTCATGCAAATCGTCTTATATTTTGAGATCAGCTAAGGTGTCCCTTTAGAGATGACACATGATTTCGAAGTGTCTGAAGACCAGCTTTCTTGCCACCTCTCCTCCGCCCTCCATCCATGTCGGTCTCTCTGTCTCATACACGTGCACACACAACAGCGAGTGAGTCATCTTCTCTATCAAAGTGTCAAGCAGTTGGAGGGGACATGAGGAACTCCGCTGTGAGTGTTTCATTATTAAGTGACTTCATCCCCGTCTGAGGACGACATGACAACACACGTTGCTAGTCTGCAGCTGAAATCTGATCCTCCATGTTTTTACAGTGATGCTTTTTAAAAATGTCTTTAAAAGGTTCTCCTTTATTTGCCCCCCCCCATTTTTTTTAATTCCTCCGTGTTAAGCAGCAGAAGGGAGTCATTAACTCTTCGAAAGCCCCTTCGTATTTGATCGTGCACCGAGGGAGAATCCTGCAGCTGAAACACACCGGGGCTGTCACAAGGACAGTAAGTGAGAAATAGGTTAACCCCAGGCTAGTTTCGAGGCAGGAAAAGACATCTAAAGAAAATTACTATAATAAACAACTTCCTCCACTCTTTGGCAAAAGATGATGATGGGGTGGCGGGGGACCAGGTGGACAGGCACATTGATCAATGAGATGATAGTGTGTAGCGCCGTTGACAAAGTGTTAATTACCTTCTGGTCCAGCCCCTTCCTCGTGACCCTGCTGGCTGAATCCTCCCCGGGGTGAATGACGATGTACCTCCAGATTCAATCAGTGCAGGGAGAGGAGGTTAGCCAAGCACCGTGGCCTGAGTGAGGACGCGAAACACAAAGGAGTCCAGGAGGTGGGGAGAATTAATTCGTAACAGATGACATAAAACTCAGATGCAAGAGGACGATTCCCAGGTCCTCTGGCCACGACACATCATCTGTCTGGAGGTGGCCGTTTGCTGTTTGAAGCAGGGGCCTCTGGTGAATTTGTGGCAGATACCCCTGCGCTGGGCTGGAGGATGCTATTTATTTCTCTTCGCTACACTTTGAGGAATGCTGATGAGCTGACCTAGAACCTGGGGGAGCTTCAGTGCGTCAGCCCACACCTTTGAAGCAGCCTCACAGACGCATTTCCAAGTCCCCGGCCAGGGTCTCTGTTGCCCTCTCTTGTCAAAGCCGACTCACTCACACCTAATAGCAGCGACGATACCTGGTCACGTTCTTCAAGCTTCGCAAAAGCAAAAAGAAGGCAAAGAGAACTGGATGTCTTTTAACCTCATAGCACGTGAATTTGGGAAACCACAATCAGGCACCGCAAAATGGCTCCTCCTTGCAACATGTAAGGTGGCTCAATCTTGAGACTGATCAAGGAAGGACCAACCAGTAGAGTCTGTTATATTGCAGTTGTTCAAAAAGCGATTAAATAAAACAGAAAGGTGGGGTGGGGAATGGATAGAGGAGATTAAGGATCATGTTTATATTAGGTAATAGCATGTTCAAGAAGTAAAAATTTCAGGGCTGAATCCTGTATCACAAAGTAATGTTTTAGCTTACTGTTGAATCCCAGAGATAAAATTCTTTCCAAAAGTTAATACACTTTAAAATTTAATATTAGAATCCTGGCCACCATCACAGTGTTTGGGAGGCATTGTTGTGAGCATTAAGATGTCAGGGTTTGTAGTTAGATATCACCAGGGAGCTGAATCCAGTGCTGCTTCCTACCAGCTCTGAGACCTTGGGCTTTGGTTTATTTACCTACACTCTACTAGAATATTAATAGAGCCTTTTTATAATACCAATATCAATTTTAAAAGAGAATGTATTTTACAATGCTTTGCCTGGCATACAAGAAGCCTTCAGTAAGTATTGCTCTTTTTATTTCTAAAGCAATAAAATATATTATGGAAGATTTTTAAAAAAAAAAACAGGTTTTCCGAGCATGCATTAAATAAAATTAAAAGTGGAAGCAAAGGAAAGGAAGTTAATTACCCGAGATTACTCCAAGTGTCCTGGGTTTTAAATTTGTGTGCCCCAGGCAGAAACGACATCACTGCCTCCCCCACTCCTTTAGAAGGCAGTTGGTCGATCCCAGCCTCCTCTGTGGTTCTCCAACTTAAGAAGCTGTAAATTTTATAACTCTGCACCCTGCGGTCAAAAGCTGCTGAGTGTTGTGTCTGAAGTCAGGTGGTTTGTGTGTTAAAGGTAGACATTAAACAGTTCTTTTGAGGACCTGGAAGCATTTAAGGAGGTTACTTGCCAGCTGTAAATTAGAGACCCAATGCCAGTTGGCTGGAAAATTCTTTGGATTAAATCCAGTTAAGTAGACTGAATCACTGGCAGTCTTTCCAGATTTGTGCATTTAACAGCTTGGCTACACCGTCTGACGTGCAGCCTTAGGATGGTCGGGAGTGGCATCATTGTGACGTCATGCCGTGACGGCAGGATGGATGCTCCTGGGACCCCGAGTGCTCTTGACAAGGTCTCTGAAAAGGTTTAAAAATATTCATAGGTGATGGGTATTCATTTTCAAATCATGTCCTGTGCAAGGTGCATTCTCCAGAACTCTTAGAAGTTGGACTCTCAGCCGTGTGCTAGTGCACACCTCTGCTAGCTCCTCCTACTTCCCAGTGGAGGTGCTGTGTGTAGTTAAAACGAGGGTCACACTGATGTACTTAGGTGTAAACCAGGCCAGCAATTTGGAGCATATGGTCTCCATCTGTGAAGGCAAGGAGAAGTTATTATTAGCCCAAAGGGTCATTTAGAATTTGAAAAAATTGACTCATTGACTCAAAATCCACGTGAGGAGATCCCAGATTCTAAGTTTGGTAGAACTGGTTTCGTGGCCTTGGAACCTACAGAGTCACAGGTGACCTTGTGCTCAGAAGGGCCCTAGATTTGTTTTAACACTCTGCTAAAGGTCTTGAATTTTCATTTTGTATTGGATCCATAAATGACGGGTCATTATTCCTGAGGGTGAGACTGATTTCTTTAATAAAATTATGTCTCTCTGAGAACAGGAGAGACCCACAGAGATTTTTTCAGCCTGGCAGGCAGCCTGTGTCCCAGGGATTGCAAGCATGACATAGAAGATAGGAGGCAACTGCTCTGTTCTGTCCCTAGTCCCCTTCCTCCTTAATAATACAGAATAAGGAAAAGGGCAGAGAAGAGAACTCGTCCTGAGAAGAGAATAATACTGTGTGATAATTGCATGTGCTCACCTTTTATGCACCTGGCCTCCTTGCCTACCTGCTTAAGCTCTGACTTCCTTTAAGAGGCCTTGATGAACTGATGACACAATAAATTGTTAAGTCAGCTTGCTCCTGGTCTTTACAGATATTGTCTCCAAGCCCAAATGATCACATAGCTCTGCCTGTGAATGGATAGCTCCATAGACTCTGAAGTCAAGCCTTGAAACCTTGATGTTGTAAAGCTGAGTGGCTTTTATTTACATATGCATTCACTGAAGGCATTGTTATATTTAAGAATAGCAAATGTGCTATACATGCCAGTGGCTATAAAGCTGTAATGGAACACACACACACACACACACACACACACACACACACGCAGGCATCCAGCTACCACATGTTTTATGAGTTGCTAATTTAAAGTTGCCTGTTCCTGGGAACATTTGCAGCACCTTGTGCCATTTCTCATCTTGCTCTGGCTGGATACATAGGTGCCTTATAACCTTGATAATAGGAAATGGACTCATTCCCCCTGTTGCCTTCAGATTTTTTCTGTTCAGTGCTATTCTTACTTTTAGCTCAAGTATTTCATTTTTCTGAGGCTCCTTTCATATTTCCATTTTAATTTGGGGGAAAGCGTGGTGGGAAACACCATCTGACGGTTTCTTTGTGGGGAATAGAAAGCCGCAGAGAAAACATAAGCTCTTTTTTGGTTGCTTCGCAGCTTCTTGGCCAGCGTGTCAACCAGATGGTTTGTTAATGGCAACCAAGCTGCTTTAGGTGGCTGTGTGACTTCCGGTGTCCCTGTGATGCTCCCCTGCAGCTTCACAAAAGTGTTGGATTTCCCGCCCACGCAGGTTCTATAGCTCTATGCTTTGAACCTGTTCATTAACTGTCACTGGATTGATCTTTCATGTGGGCCTGCCCCATCTCCTCCACTGGAGGATATCACCTCCCCTCCTCCCTGGTGTGCTATTTTTAGCTCCCTGACTGTGGAAGTCAGAGGAGACATGACGGTGGCATAGGTCAGGACAGTTACAGTAACAGAAGAAGTGATATGAAGTGTCTTGAAAGTGTAGATAACCCCGTGTCCTGGCCTGTTAAATGAGGGTTGTGAGAAAACAGAGAAGAGTCCAGGGTGGCTGTCAGACTCCATGTTGGCCTAAACATTTAGAAGAATTGGCTGTCATTTAATGGATGGGGAGACTGAGGAGGGGAACAGCCTTTCTGGGGCCAGAGGAGATGATGATTTCAGTGTTGGACTTGGATGTACCTTTTAAACTTTCAGGAACAGATGCCAGGTAGGCAGTCAAATAGGTTAATGGGAGGTTAGAGGCCAGGTTCATATTCAGCTGTGCAGCCAATATGGCGGCCATTAGCCAAATGTGGTCAACTTAAACTTACTGAAGTTTGAAGGTCACTTTGACAATGAATAGAGAAGAGATAAGGAGGATTCAGCAAATGAGACTGGTAATGGAGGTAAGTGAAGTTAGCGGTAAAAAGTAGGGGTTTGTGGTTAGAGGGAAAAAAATAAAGTGATCAACTGTGTTCAATGTTGGTAATTGGTGAGTAAGACAAGGACTGTCAACTACCTGGTTATGACAAGGTGCCCTTGAAAGAGCAGTTTCAGTGATGTGGTTGGGAGGAAGAGCCTAACAGGTGGATGAGGAGACGAGAAGGCAGACAGTAAAAACAACTCTTGGAGAATTTTTTGTCATAAAGGGAAACACAGATGCCTTCATCTTCAGTCTGATTTTTCTCTTAAATGCATCTTGCAACATGTTCACAGCATGTTTTCACAGTAAAACCACATGCCAGGTATTCAGGCTCTAAAACGTGAAAGTAGTACATATTGTAAGTACTTGTTGAAACTTCACTAAGCCATTCTTAAATCACCAGAATATCTAAGTCCCTGAAGCTCAAAAGGCAAGAACTCCCTTTTTTTTATAGTTTCTTTGCATTTCTATTGAGGATCCATCCCCCCTATGGCAGTAGAAACCGGAATATAGCTTGGTTGGGGGCCTGGGTGGTCTAGAAAGTGGAGATGGGTAAGTAAAATTCTTTCTATGTAGTGCTGACACTTTCTCTCCTGTATGTCCATGTGTGATGTGATTCCACTGCAGAGTAGCATCGTCCTGCCTCAGGGGGCATGGCTTTCTGTTGGTCTCACACAGCTCGCCTGCATTTTATTGTCCTGTATGTACATGTGATACACCACATTATTTTCTTCTCTACAAGATCTCTGCATTTTTGTTGCACAAAGAAAATAACAACCATAAGTATCAGATTTGGAATATACTTTCATGAAGGAGAAATTGAATTAAAATATCAGGGAGCACCAGGATTATCTTCTGAATGCCCCCAATGCTACTTTGATGGTGAATAAAACTCTAAGGTGACTGCATTCATACCACATGAAAACATTAACAGAAACACTAGAAATGCTGGATAAGGGAAGCTCGGTATTTATTCAAGATGTGTGAATGCAAGTCGAACACATGATTCCAAGAACAACTATATGGCTTAGCTGCAAAAATAGGAAGAGCAAAGATTAGAAAGTTCTTCAAAACTAAAAGACCCCAGGGACTTTGATTTTCAAAAGATTTTCATGGGCAGCTAATGAGTATAAGACATTGTTCTCTTTAATGATGCTACCTCTTGTGTGGTTTTAGATTTTGTTTCAATTGGGGTGAGGGAAACACAGGTTCATCAATTAACATGTTGGTTGTTTCTGGGTGGCACCTGGATTTGTTTTGTTGCGTTTCAAGTGATGTCCACACCATGGAATCTTAAGTGTCAACCATAATGTCCCTGGAAACTCTTAAGCTAATGGCAAAGTCGAAATCATTTGGTGGCATCCTAAAAAGTAAACTGGTACAGTGGAGGTCCTTGAAAAGCCACCACCCAACCAACTTTAATTGAGGTGGGATCCCACCAGACGGTGATAGAGCCAGAGGTTCCTATTTTTAACTTGTAGTAGGCTTTGCCTCTTGGGCATGAATGCCCAGTTATGGTGGTAAAGGATCTTCCACAAGACTGATGGAGCTGGAGAAAGCAAGTTATTTATATTCATGCTTTGAGCTTGGAAGAAAAAAGAAAGGAGTAGTTAAGAAAAAAGGGCATCAAGAAAAGGGCTTTTGGCAGTATCCCTGTAGCATGCTCTTTTAAGGTCTTCAGGGAATAGTCCGAGAAGGGCAATAGCAGGGTCAAATGGTGGTTCCCAGCTTTCCCAGGAATCTCCAAACTGCTTTCCAAATTGGCCGCACCAATTTGCAGTCCCACCAGCAATGTACAAGTGTACCCTTTTCTCCACATCCTCGCCAGCACTTGTTGTTTGACTTCATAGTGGCTGTCAATCTTACTGGAGTGAGATGGTATCTTAGGGTGGTTTTGATTTGCATTTCTCTGACTGCTAGCGATGCTGAGCATTTTTTCATGTACTTGTTGATTGATAGTATATCCTCCTCTGAGAAGTGTCTGTTCAGGTCCTTGGCCCATTTGTTGATTGGGTTATTTGTTATCTTATTGTCTAATTTGTTGAGTTCTTTGTATACTCTGGATATTAGGGCTCTATCTGAAGTGTGAGGAGTAAAAATTTGTTCCCAGGATGTAGGCTCCCTATTTACCTCTCTTATTGTTTCTCTTGCTGAGAAAAAAACTTTTTAGTTTAAGTAAGTCCCATTTGTTGATTCTTGTTATTAACTCTTGTGCTATGGGTGTCCTATTAAGGAATTTGGAGCCCGACCCCACAATATGTAGATTGGAGCCAACTTTTTCTTCTATCAGACGCAGAGTTTCTGATTTGATATCAAGCTCCTTGATCCATTTTGAGTTAACTTTTGTGCATGGCGAGAGAAAGGGATTCAGTTTCATTTTGTTGCATATGGATTTCCAGTTTTCTCAACACTATTTGTTGAAGATGCTATCCTTCCTCCATTGCATGCTTTTAGCCCCTTTATCAAATATAAGATAGTTGTAACTTTGTGGATTAGTCTCTGTGTCCTCTATTCTATACCATTGGTCCACCCGCCTGTTTTGGTACCAGTACCATGCTGTTTTTGTCACTATTGCTCTGTAATATAGTTTGAAATCTGGTATCGCTATACTGCCTGATTCACACTTCCTGCTTAGAATTGCTTTTGCTATTCTGGGTCTTTTATTTTTCCATATGAATTTCATGATTGCTTTATCTATTTCTACAAGAAATGCTGTTGGGATTTTGATTGGCATTGCATTAAACCTATAGAGAACTTTTGGTAATATCGCCATTTTGATAATGTTAGTTCTGCCTATCCATGAACAGAGTATATTTTTCCATCTTCTAAGATCTTCTTCTACTTCTCTCTTTAGGGTTCTATAGTTTTCATTGTATAAATCTTTCATCTCTTTTGTTAAGTTGATTCCCAAGTATTTTATATTTTTTTTGAGGATATTGTGAATAGCAGCACAATTCACAATAGCTAGACTGTGGAACCAACCCAGATGCCCTTCAATAGATGAATGGATAAAAAAAAATGTGGCATCTATACACAATGGAGTACTATGCAGCAATAAAAATGACAAAATCATAGAATTTGCAGGGAAATGGATGGCACTAGAGCAGATTATGCTTAGTGAAGCTAGCCAATCCCTAAAAAACAAATACCAAATGTCTTCTTTGATATAATGAGAGCAACTATGAACAGAGTAGGGAGGAAGAGCAGGAAGAAAAGATTAACTTTAAACAGAGACATGAGATGGGAGGGAAAGGGAGAGAAAAGGGAAATTGCATGGAAATGAAGGGAGACCCTCATTGCTATACAAAATTACATATAAGAGGTTGTGAGGGGAATGGGAAAATAAACAAGGAGAGAAATGAATTACAGTAGATGGGGTAGAGAGAGAAGATGGGAGGGGAGGGGAGGGGGGATAGTAGGGGATAGGAAAGGTAGCAGAATACAACAATTACTAATATGGCATTATGTAAAATTGTGGATGTGTAATCGACATGATTCTGCAATCTGCATTTTGGGTAAAATTGGGAGTTCATAATCCACTTCAATCTAATGTATGAAATATGATTTGTCAAGAGCTTTATAATGTTGTGAACAACCAATAAATAAATAAATAAATAAATAAATAAATAAATAAATAAAATAAAAGGGCTTTTGTCTACACCAAAACCAAGGTGATCTATTGCATTGTTGAGGCACATTTTGGGGAGGTTTTATTTAGTCCTCTAGTGACTTGTGTGATTTTGCACATATCCTCATTTTATTCAGTGGAAAAATGGGAAGTTGCATTATAGAGTTGTTGGAGGAATGTTTTGAGATAATGCATAGAAAAAGTCCCTCAGAGTATATGACACCCGAGAAGTACCTGATAGAGATTGCTCTCATCCTCATAGTCAGACCTTAGGGGATCAGATTCACCCCAAGTCCTTGAGTTTTTGAGACTCAATCCATTCCAGTCCACGTATTACCAAACCAACTCTGGCTTTCTTTTTTCTGTACCTAGGAGGCCTAGGACACAGTTAACAGACACATTATTTGGGGTCAAGGTCTCTTTGGAAACTGTTGGAAACCCATTTGGATTCTCGAGTCGATGCTAGGCAACTCTAAGTGGGGTATCCTTATGGCTTGGGGGTACTTCTCCTGCGCTCACCTGCTACTGACAGTCAGGAAAGAGCTTATAACTAACATCCCAAGATACATCATAAAAATGAATATGTGTCGGTGCCACTTCATCCTGCTCATCTGTGGGGAACCACTGAGCAGATGTGGACTGTGCCAGACCTTCAAGTTTAAGTAAGGTGGAGACCTGACTCTATAATTTTTCTTCATTTGAATGTAAAAACTGTATGTATGTGTGTGTTTATATATATATATATATATACATTTTTTATCAATTAGTATACCTGGAGTTAAAGATTGTGCACTTATGGTAAATAGCAAATTGTGCTTTGAATATTAGCATCTATCTAAATCATAGTTTGATTTTATGAAAGATCGTATTTTAAAGTGTCATGGGAAACCTTTAAATCGACATAAAACATTCTTGGGAACAATGAAGCAAATTGACTTTAAGCTCAAAATGACTTGCAAATAGCTTTAAGATGTTTAGCAAGACTTCTGGAATGCCAGGGTCTGACTTGTATTTTGACCTCTGATTTTTATCTCATACTGTCCCCAGATTCTGATGCAAGGCAAAAACCCAGGGATAGCTTGGAAGTATGCACTTCCCAAGGCCACAAATGGAACTCAGCCAGCCACAAAAAGACACCAGCACACCTGGAGTACGGTGCCGTCGGATTGTTCCGTCTCCTGTGGCGGAGGTAGACCACTTCCTGATTCCATCTTCCAAGCCTGTCTCCTCTGAGAACAGGGTGCTTCACTCCAAGACTCTTTAACAGTGCCTGGTTTAAATAAGTCACCCAACGACTGTCTTCCAGGGGAACCATCACTGTGAAACATAAATATTGTACTATTGGAGAAATTTCCTATGTAGAAAACAATGAATACTCACAAAGTTCAAATCAATCACCACCAAAGCTCAAAAATTACATGCTTAAAACTTACAAGGAGAAATGTATGAAATACATTTGTTTATAAATACAAGCATATATATATATATATATATATATATATATATATATATATATATAGAGAGAGAGAGAGAGAGAGAGAGAGAGAGAGAGAGAGAAGAGGGAGAGAGAGGTGTTATGTCTTTCTCTTGTTATGTCTTTCTGTCTGTCTCTATTTTCAGATTACAGTTCACTTTCTCCTAATCCTGACTTTCCTGCTTTCTCTTGTAATTGACATTTCACTGGGCTCATAAACAGTAGGATCAAGACAAGTGAGAACACATACCAGACAAATTTAGGATGACCATCTGAAATGTGAATATTGTGTCACCCCATGCGTAAAGGCATGGTAAGGTCAACAAAGTCTCTTTCAGGAGAGAAGCGGGTTCAATCCAGGAAATAACCTGTGCCAGGAAAGAACGGCAACCATCCACTCAACATGGACAAGGAAAGAATTTTATATAGATGCCAGAAATGTCACATATTTGTAGGTGTCAGTAATTGTCACACTTGCTCCTTTGGGAGAAAGACTGAAAGTTCATGCTCATAAACATGTCCCTGAAACCAAAGCATGATAGTTGGTTGCTCATTTCCTACCATCAGGAGCACTGGGTGACAGTAGGTCTTCCTCCTGGGCCCATCCCACTCAGCAAAGTAAGGTCTCTTTGAATCAAGGATAAAGCAAAGATACAGAAAATGAAGAAATTCTTATGTCTATGAGGCTTGTCTTTAGGCGGCCTTGCTAATTAACAAAATACAAGAAAATATTTTTTAAGTGCACGTAGAAAATAATCACAAGATAATACATCTTTGTTAATAAATAATTCAATTGCACTCTGCTAGAAAGAAAGATAATCCCCCAGATTTCTTTCATCAAGAGTAGGCAACATTGATACTTTCTATCATTCTGTTTTTTACATATGAAAACACTCATAGGTTTGACAGTCTCAGCCACGTGGCATAAATGTCATTTTGTATTCTTTCTTACTGAACAGCTATAATGCTGTACACAGATTTTTGCACTCTGCTCCTTTTTCTCTTAGTCTCAGATTGTGAACAATTTCTCAAATATCAGATGTGCTTTAAGAACATTTCTAATGGCTTCTTGCTATTCCAGGAAGAGCATAGCATCTTGGGAAAGAGACAGAGTTGATCCATTTTTAGTTCACAAGGAATAAATCCAAGCATGATACAGATGCAGGAGAAGTGCCGGGGAACTCCCTGCTTGCCTCGATTTAGCAAGGTCTTCATGCAATTCATAGACTGTGGTATAAGCCCTGGGCATAAGAGAAGGTGGCTTCAGATTAATAAATTCTATGGAAGTATACCAGTAATTTCTGGGAATCCCAATGTAGTTGTGATCTTTGCCTCTTTAAAGCAAACCTGCTTGCACCCAAGTGGCTGGACTGAGTGCCAATCATCATAGCAGGAGGAACATTTAATTTGTTTCTCTGAGTCCATTTAAGGGAAATTATCACATAAATTAAAAAAAGAAGCACAATTCAAAGGGGAAGCAGCTTTCTTACTAGAGGAGCTTAAAAATGCAGTAATTCATACACACAAAAAAGTCTCCAATACGAAGTCCTGAAATGAACAATCAAAGCAAGGCAGTCAGATGCCACTCCACAAGCCCACAGTTCCAGCTGATGGCAGGAATGCACATTCAGAGTTCCAAGTTTTGCAGCATGATATGTATTCAGTAAGAAAATACAAGATGCTTCATGACAAAGCAGAATCTTAACCTTTTCATACATAGTTCATTAGTGGGTTTTCTATGAAGAACATTTTCCATTAGATGTGTTAACGCTTGCTGAGGTGTTTCCTTTTATGGTTGCTCTTTCCAAAAAGTTGTATTTATGGCTTTATGATGCTGAAATCCACATAGTCTTGAAAAGTAAAAATCTACACATTCAATGATTAAAATTCATTATCTTGGAGATAAATGGAATTCAAATTAGTTGCAGTCATATCAAAAGGAAGTGTTTTTACAAAATATTTTTGGATTCTGTCCCCTAAATAGAGTATCAGAACACTGGTAAATCCAAAGCTAAGTTTGGAAAGCAAGTTGTACTCGTTAATTATCTGTAATTTTCACTCTCGTTCCTTCTGATGTCTTATTAGGTTATATCAATGTAAAGGCCATTTGCTTACGAGATCAAAATACTCAAGTCAATTCCTCCTTCTGCAATATAAGAACCAAGCCAGCAACTGAACCCAAAATATGCAATGCTTTCTCCTGCCCGGCCTAGTAAGTCATGTGGTCATGTCTTTCTGTTCATATCTGTGTGTGAAGGCCTTTGCTGATGGTGTGAGATGCTGCAAAGCCCGCTGTCAATGCTTCTAATTGAGAGAGATTGAAAAGTAGATGCAATCTCTAAAATAAATTTAGAAAGAAAAGATGGTTGAACTGGGGAATGAATTCTAGAAGGTGTGTGCATGACTATACCACAGAGATTCCCAATTTTATATATAACTATTAATGTATCAATTAAAATTGAATAAATAAATAAATAGAAAAATCAATAGAGTAGAGAGAGGGCATCAGGGGAGGGAGGCAGGAGGGAAAGAAGGAGGTCATGTTAGGGATTGAAATGGAGAAATTACATTATATGGATTTATGAAAATGCCAAAATGAACTCAGATATTATTTATATCTATTATGCACTAAAAACAAACTTTAAAAAGGTAGGGCTGCATTATGACTTGAAAAGTAAAAATCTTAATCTGCATTAGACACTCAGTTGACTTGAGCAATGTTATCTTGGGATGTGAAAGTGTCTTTTATTTTTTTTTTAACTTTTAAATAGAAACTCCACTTCTCAGAACTGAATCAAACAGATATTTAAATAACACACAATTCTATATTAGTAAAATGTACATGTGGTCGTGTGCTTAACCTTTATATAAGTCATCCAAGAATTTAAAAATCATACTGTTGTGCAGACCGTGAAACCCCAAATGCAAATTACATAGTAGCAAGGCACAAAAAGGCGAAGCCAAGTGGTGATAACCCCTCAATGATGGTCCCCGTGGGGAGCTCAGTGGGTTTGTTCTTTGATTGATTTTTGCCACACCATTGTTTGAACACTAATTTTAAGTAAGCTTCCCAGGCAACTAGAGTCTAATGTGATTTATCTTCTGCCAAATATATTTATATAAATGGACAGTTTCTTCTAAAGCCATGGCACAGTCACCCGTGCTTCAGGTCCTCTTAATAAGCAGTGTGTGGTGTTGGGTGATGCAATCATATGGCGTGATCTTTTTATATATGGATCTGTGTGTCTTTTCCTTGGAACTAGTGGTGCATTTGTCAAAATCGTTTGGGGTTTCAGCTACCCACAAATCCCATAGGCCCAACTGTTAACCCAGTTTTTCTCTTAGGGTCTAGAACCAGCTGTATCATGAACACAAAAAGGAGAAAGAAACTGGGCAGGGGGCTTTTATGGATTTTCCTCTTTGGCTAAGAAATAACTGAGCCTAAGAAATCTCCTGGAGGCTCTCACATGTGATTATTAGAAAGTGCTCTTGACCCTTGTGGGGTGACCTCTTGAGGTGGTGGTGGAGATGATGCTGTGTGCTCAAGTCTGCGTCTGTGGACATATAGGGATAAACAGAACACTCAACTGGCACATTGGTTGATTTGAAACCTCCTCCCCATCATTTCTTATTCCAGCCAACCAAAGAAAGAGACCTCATTTTCCTGTATGTGCATGTAAAGACACACCAAGGTTATGCCTGCCTCCTGCCTCCTAGAACTCCCCTGATGACTGTGTAGACATGATATCCTGTGAGGGACATGCTCACTACTAAGAGCAGAACAGTTCCTGCAGGATCTGTAGAGAGGAGGTGGTGTGCGGATGGGACTTCTGCTCTTTTTTTTTCTCTACCTTATTATTTGTCGGTATTTTCTGCTGGGATAAAGGTCCCTCCCAGGGACTCTTCTTCCCCACAGGTACACTAGGAAGAAGGGTTTAGATGCCTAGACCTGAGAAGTAGAAGAACAAAGGTTTACTCTGTTACTTTCACACATAACAAACATGCCATAAGCACTGGCTGTATGCGAAGCCCCTGAGAACTGGGGTATGGAGATGAGTAGTGTGTGGCTTCTGCAGTCCATGAATCGACAGTGGAAGGGAAGAGATGGATGTGTGAAGAAGTCATTGAGATGCAGTGCGGTGTGCTACGAAATGTGTGTAGGAAGTAAAGTAGTGATGGTAGTGATGGGTCTGGGCTTGAAGGTGCAGGTGGCTGGGACAAGGTAGAGAATTTGCTGGGCTCACTGTGGAAAAGCCCCTATGCCTTGCAAAAGTCTGTGTTATTTCTAGAGTCTTTGCAAACCCATCACATTAATCCCATAGAAGAAAGTTGAGTTTAGTAGGAAAAAATACCATTTCAGAAGTGAATGTTGAAACAAATAATTTCATAATGTTTTATTTATATCTTGTTATAAGACACAGATAATTATATAAATAGGAAGAAGCATTTTGTTGGATATCATCTTTCTTTAAATAAGATACTATGGATTATGTGATATTCCTAGAATTTCATATTCCTAGAATTTATTTGCTTAATGGTATAGATTAAAGGTCTTTAATTTCACACATCAAGCTTTTAGGAGAAACCAGAAGAAGATATTATGAGACTAGAGAAAGTGACAGAATTTCAAAGGTATTAAAAAACATATTTGGTCTTATCTAAAACGATATTTAGAATCTAAGATCAGTTTTAGACATTGCTGCTGTGATTCAAGTGCATAACAGTATCTATTTTATGCTTTCCATGAAAATCATACAAGTTCAATTATTCAAAAGTGGTTGCTGGTAAGCATGATTAGTTTCCATTGATGGGCATTCCAATGTACACCAAGTCTTAGATAGTTGTAAAAGAACTGGTCTGTCAATCATTAATGTGAGGTTAGATCTCTAAGTAATTGTAAGCTTTAAGAATAATCAAAGTAGTAATTTGGGGAACTGCCCACCTGTGATTGTGCTTTGTGTTAATTCCCACGGCAGCATGTATCAGAAACTCCCCTCTGCTCACACACCCACCTCTGCACTGGGTTGAAGGAACATTTGTAGAAAGGACAGTGCCTCCTTCGTTTTTCCAATCCCCGTGCCTCGAAGAGGCCCTGACACATAGTTAAGATCCCAATAAATTTGGCTGAAGAATTGCTCAGATATTAAAATGGCATGTATTTCTTCCCCTGCAGAAGAAATATTTTTCCTAGAACCATGTGGTGCTTCCTTATATCTGAGTCACCTTAGCATATGATTCAGAATTAGTACAGATTGCCCTCATTGGTTTTAAAATGGATCTAAGGTATTCACCAGCTGCTTATTCTGTTACAGTAACTGCCTTAGCGGTCACAATACTAAGTCTTCACTGAAAGTAATTTTGTTTTTCGCTGAAAGTTGGCTGCCAGGTGAATGGAGCGTGTGCAGCAAGTCATGTGCCGGGGGCCAGCAGAGCCGGAAGGTGCGGTGCGTGCAGAAGAAGCCCTTCCAGAAGGAGGAGGCGGTGCTGCACTCTCTCTGCCCAGTGAGCACGCCCACCCAGGTCCAAGTCTGCAACAGCCACGCCTGCCCTCCAGAATGGAGCCTTGGGCCTTGGTCACAGGTAATGGGGTCAGACTTGGAGTCACTGGTCTTGGTCCCCACTCAGGATGAAGGTGAACCTGCAGGTGTCTTTGTCCAGGGGAGCTCAGCTGTTTACATCTTCATGGGAATGAGGCTGGATTAACACTCTGGGGACCTGGGAATCTGCATTTTAGCTATTTTAGCTATTGTTCTTGAGTGATTCCAAGGGGACCTGAAGTTTGAGATCCCCTGTCCCCGAGCTTAGAATATTCCTTAGTGGTTTAGAAAATCATGTGGGGGCCATTTAGGTGTGCCTAGTAAGTGTAGCAAGAAGTTGGTACATGGACCTGGCAACTGAGTTCTCCAAAGCAAATGGAAATTTACAAGTGCAAAGAGTGAGCCATAGGAAAAAAATATTTAACTCTCACTTTGATGGAAAAGGGAGAGAGTTAAAACAAATTAAAAGGATCTGGGTGTCAAGTTCACTACTGTCACAAACTCCCAGAGAAAGGCTTAACGTTAATAAGTTGAATGAGACATTGAACTATCTGTCATTCACCACTCAGAATTTCCCTCTCAAGGAGAGGCTCTCCACGGGGGGAAGGCTTGTCCCTAGGACACAGGCTGCTGGTATCTAGTGCACAGAGGCGGGTACCTATGATGCTTTGTGTCTGCCACAAAGACTAAGTGTCAGAGGTCTCCCTCTTTCAGGACCCCTGCCTTACCACCGCCTTACGGGTGATGGTTCATCCTCTGCTAATCCATAGATGGCGATCAAACTTTAGAGAAGAGCTCAAAGCTGCAGGGGAATGGTCACTTGCACGGCAAGCCCCGTAGCAGCCTCTGATCACATGTCTGCCGTACTTCCTTTCCATCACAGTCCCTTGTGTCAGGCAGAGGGCTGATTTCTGAAGTTCAGCAGTGCAGTGCCACATTCCCAAAAGAAGGCAGAGGAAGACTTTTTTTTCCCCTATGTTGGGGTATATCTATTGGATTAAGAATCCCGGGGTGGGAAAGAATATCTTTGAGCATGCTTTGGGGTACTTAATGTGAGAATACATTCATCTTTAAATTTAAAAGAAGGGTAAATGTAAGTAGTATACGATGTTGAGTCTGTTCTCTTTCTTTCCAGTTGGGAATTATAATTTACAAAGGGAGAATTCAGAGGACTGTTTTAGCCAAATATGTATGGTAGTCATGGATAATGGAGACTGGTGAAGTTCAAATGGCCCTGATGAAAAGTATGTTAGTTCATCGAGTTTGCCCCAAATGTATCATGGAAATTATTTCTTTTGTGAAATTTTGATTACTAGAACCAAATGTGTCTCTTTGAGAACCTGCTCATAACTAATATGAAAGAGATCCTTCAGAATGTATCACAACCTGTTCTTGCATGCGCAACAGGCCGCATATTTGGCCATTCTGAAATAGAATTGCAAACATAAAATTAGAATTTTTTAAAAAAGAATTAACCATTTAGATATTTTGTGACAGAGCAGTGATACATGCCATGGTTCACTCCCTGGTCTGGCTTCAGACCCACTTGTCCACTGATCTCTCTTCCTTGGCAACTGTGTGATTATCTTGGACAGGATGCTCTGCTCTTGGATTCTTAGATACTTCTTTTGTAAAACAGGGTGACAGTGATTGGGTCCTAAAGTTGTCAGAAGGTTGTGTGATACAGGCTCTGTTGTTCCTGCTAAATTACATCATTACATGGAAGGGATTCTCCCTGATGTCACTGTCATCTCCTTTAAGAATGCGAAGAAGAGTGAGAATTCACACTGGTCCTCTGAGCGAGCTGCAAATGCACCCTGCTGATGGTGATTAGTTAAGAAACCCAGGTAAAAAAGAGAGGCCGCTGTGGCATATGGTCCTTCTGAGAGAAAGATAAGATTGTAGGGGCCAAGATGGTGACACGTTCCTTGAGGACAAGCCTGGAGCCAGTCTTTTTAAGTGACCTTGACAAGTTTGTAACTATTCCCCTGAAAGCAAGGAGATGCTTTTGAAGAATTCTTTTGAAGGTTGAGAGTAAGAGTGAAAGAGTAATTTGCCCACCTGAAGCTTTGTATTATGCAGATTTACTCAGATCTTTTATGAGTGCTTAGTAGTCTCCACCATAGTTAGGACAATACCCAGAGGGCACAGTTGTCAGGGGGTAAGAACCTAGTCCCTTGTGCCCCCTTTCTCTGACACCTGACTACTGTTGATGTAGCACACACCTATATTCTATCTGTCCATCTGCACACATTTCTGCTGTTACTCTTCTTGTTGGAGTCACAAGTGATCCTCTTTGGTCAAGCACCCAGGTCCACTCACCTTGTAACAGACACATACAATTATCACAGTAGATAGGTGCCCTTTTCTAGTATACTGTGCCGTGTGATGAATGTAACTCATCTTCAGACCTGGGGTCACCAGCAGCCATTTGATATCCGGCAGGTTGAAGGCAAAGCTAATCATGGCAAGTTATGTACTCTTCCCTGGGCCCCTAGGTGGGTTTTGCCTGCTGTAAGGGACTTTATTGGTAATTTTGCTCAAATGCTTACAAATAATCTTGCAAACACTTCATCAGTATGAAATTTACTCAAATGAAAAGCATTTACTAAACCAGCATGCCAAAAGCACTTTTTCTTCTTCTCAAGTGTTCCAAGACCTGTGGACGAGGAGTGCGGAGACGTGAACTCCTCTGTAAGAGCTCTGATGCAGAGACCCTCCCCGAGAGCCTGTGCGCCAGCATCCCCAGACCTGAGGTGCAGGAGGGCTGTGTGCTAGGACGATGTCCCAAAAACAACCGGCTGCAGTGGGTCACGTCTTCATGGAGCGAGGTATGAGCTCGGCTGCACTATTGGGTGGGGAGGGGGTTCAATGCTCAGCTCATCCACCAGCATCCAGAGTCAGAGGGCTCCTTCTTGTTACACACATACACCAGGTATCTACTAATTGCTGATTCCCCCTCAATGCTTGTTTCAAACATGAATAAAGTGCCCAGCATACCTACCAGGCCTATGCCTGGGTAAGGGATACAAAAGTCCACAAAGCACACATAGGGAAACCGATGCGGTAGGCAAGGTGCTATGAGAAGTCTGTAATTTTCTGAGAAAGTTCAAGGTCAACCAGAGCCAGACTTTAGGAAGAATTCTCATCAGCAGAGACTCTCCAGGGAGCATGAAGGATGAGCAGGAGTCATGCAGAGGTTGGGGCAGGTTGTTGGTGACAGGATTGCACACTCAGCGGGCCAGGACAGGACCAGGCTGGGGGTATGGTGGGAAACTTCATTGGAGAGGGGTCATAAGGCCTGGGGTAGCAGGTTAGGAACATGTCCTGCAAGTACTGAGGAACCAAGTGAAATCTTAAATGAGCAGTGGAACCCTCAGGGAACAGGCACCCAGCAGGCAGACCCAAGGGTGGGGAGGCCCTGTGTGGACACTGCAGGAAGGAAGACGGAAGATGAAAGTGTTTGGGACAGAGAAAAGCCATATCCTTGAGTTCCTAAGGAGACCATTTGGTACCTTCAGGCCCATGTGCTGGTAGGAGAGAGGGAGGAGCTGTCTCCAACTCTGGCTTGGGAAACGCAACTGAACTCATAGACATAGGAAAGAGGAAAAGGATCTAAGCCCAGAGCACACAGTGTAGACAAATGAGGTCTCGGCTTTGAAGGGTCTACAGTCTGGTAGGAAAGATAGAGAGGAAAAAAATAATAGTGGGACGTTGAGCGAGCTTGGTGAGCCTCACCGTCCTTTCTTCTGTCTAAATGATAAATGGGTCCATACCACGAAGCAGTTATGGCAACACAGTCTCCCTCCTCCCCATCTGTTTTCTTTAAAAGACATTATGACCTGAAGGCTACATGTGTGACCCTCGGCTGGCCCTGCTGGCCTCATCCGTACAAGGGAGCTGTACTTGTTGGCTCCATTGTAAAGGGGAGCGTTCAGTTGCACCCATTATGGTATGTGATATTTACACTGATACCAATTTCATTGATTAACTGGCTTCATGAGGCTCCATACATTATCCCATAATACTGTTTAAAATACTTTTAAAAACGTGGTTTCTCCCAGTTATTTCATGGACCTCCATCCTCCCCTCTCTCTCTTCTTCCAGCCATAACACAGCATTAGGTCACATCTCATCCAAGGGAGAGGCAGGGTGAACGTAAGGGACCAGTATTCAGAAGTGTCTTCCCCCTTCACTGTCTCTTGACTCTCTTTCTTTGGCTCATTCTCCCAGCTGCTCAGAAAGACCTGGTGTGAATGTCACCAGTGCTTCTGTCTCATCCTTCTGCTGGGGGACTTTATCTCACATCCACATGGCATCTCTCAGTCCCCATGAACAGTGTGTATGAGTGAGCTCTGCAAAAGTCACTTCAATACTCTGTCCTTTGGTCTCCTTGCCTGTAGCATCCAGAACTCTGCTGATTATCGTTAAGTCCCTAAAAGGCATGTGGTTGACACTGTGGGGAGGTACATCCATCCGCTCAGTGGCGCTCTGCCATCTCATGCCTCCTCTCTCTGCCCCCAGTGTTCTGCAACCTGTGGTTTGGGGGTGAGGAAGAGGGACTTGAAATGCAGCGAGAAGACCTTCCAAGGAAAACTGATAACTTTCCCAGAAAGAAGATGCCGCAACATTAAGAAACCCAACCTGGACTTGGAGGAAACCTGCAACCGAAGGGCTTGTCCAGTGTACAACACGGCAGCTGGATGGTACACGTCGCCATGGCAACGGGTGAGTGAATACAGATGTAGGAGGTCGACATTCTAGGGAGATGCAAAAGATGAGGCAGCTCACCAACAGTTGCTCATTGCACATTAGCAGTTGCCCAAGCATAAAGAAGAAAGGCTTTTGCTACTTATGTGACCCTAATCTGTAAATTTTAGTTTTTATGTTTAGAAAATTGGTGTGATAAAAACTGGAAGAGTTGCTTTTTTTGCCAAGTAAGTGAGGCAATGAGTATAAAGCACTCAACATCAGGCCTGTGACACTCTGCTAATTTAGAAATGCTGCTCACAATCACAGCTCCTGGCTTTGAATAATACCATAACATCTAGCATTTTCCAAACCATTTGTGTGCAATAAATCTGTATGTGCATTATCTCAGCTAATCCTTGAGGCAACCCTCTTAGCAATCACAGCGACCTGAATTCTCTGTCCTCATCAGTGAGAGAGACCCTTTTTCTGAGGACATTGGGTCACTGGTTTGGGTTTTATGAGCTAGATGGTATGTGATGCTAAGTGGGAGAGAAGAGCATGTCCCTAGGGATGCTTGTGGCAGAGTTGCTTTGTTCTTCACAGCACACATTCAAAACAGCTGCCCACCTTACCACTAAGCACAGAGGCATGTGTGAGTCCAGACGTATGTGTGTAAACACACATACATCCAGGAGGATCTGAAAGTAAAACATGAAGGAGAATGGCATGGTTATTTCTCATGGGCCAGGCAGTATGCTATCCATATCGCTAGGCCCTTTATCTCTGAGTTTTTAATAATTTACACATTTGAAATGGATTCTTATATTATTATTGAGATCAAGGGTTAGCCAACAATTGCCAAGGTGCCAAGTCTGTGTCCTTGACTCTGCCATTTTTTGGTAAGCTTTTTTATGAGAACATAGCCACATTCACTCCCACACTGACCATTGCTATGTCCATGCAACAGAGAGCATGTAGCCCCTATTACCCAAAATTTATACTATCTCACCAAGTTAGAGGTTTTGCTATTTGAATGTTATGCTAATTCCCAAGCTCATACTTTTTCCACCCCAGCTTACATTTTCCTCCCAAATGCAAAGTCATATAGTGATGTTTGTCCAAAACAAAGCCTCATCTATCTGCATTAAATTAATAAATTTAATTTAAATTTATTAATTTTAAATTTTAAAGCAAAACAAAATCTATTTAAAGGGTTACACTTTTTTCCTGGTAACACTTACTTATTTATGCCTCTTATGAAATAGCTTTATCAACTTTTCATACACCTATCTGGGTAAAAAAAAGAAACGCTGACCATCATTAATTGGACAGTAAAGTTACTGGCTTGTAGGAAGCACCCAATCCCCTGTGCTAACTCGGAATGACCGAGGGCATAATTCCAGTGTCTCTGATTATCACTTCTTTTCCTGTCCTAATTTAGAGTTATCCCCCTCCACTATGGCATCTGCAAAGTTGGTCTGGAATTCTTTAAATACTGCACTCCATTCCCTAGATGTGTCTGGGTTTGTTTCTGCGTTCTTAAGGCTACTTCTGGAATCTCTCTTCTTTATGAGTCACTTAACCGGGAGACGCATGCTCTCAGGCTAGACAGCCTTTGCTTAAGACCCTTCTAATCAGATCAAAGGCGCACAGACACACACACACACACACACACACACACACACACACACACACACACGTCAGGATGGACCGTCAGCGCCTGGCTCCAAATGATCTCTGCTCCATCGGCAGGCATCTCGGTAATGTCACGAACGTGGAGATTCCTTCTGTTTGACATCACTGACCTCAGAAAGGACAGCATCCAGAAGGGCCCTTCTGACTCCCCTCTCCTTTCCCTTCCCTGCAGTGCACAGTCACCTGCGGGGGAGGGGTGCAGACCCGCTCCGTCCACTGTGTTCAGCAAGGCCACCCTTCCTCCAGTTGTCCGCTCCACCAGAAGCCACCAGTGCTCCGAGCCTGCAACACAAACTTTTGCCCAGCGCCTGAAAAACGAGGTAAAGGGCACCTCGCCTGTCAGTTCCGCTAGTCTCTGGAGAATTTGTCACAAGCTGACGCTGTTTGGCGGTGCCATCTCGGGTGTTCACAGCTCTGTGGCCTGTCGCACATTCCAATGCAGACTTGACAGTACTCCCTTGGACTTCTACAAGCTGCAATGCTGGGGCACTTACAGTCACATTAATCTAGTTTTCTGGGTCTGGGAGGGAGCATTTCATTCTATAAGGCTTTGTAGCCACTCATTCTTACTTCAAAAGTGGGAAACGGCCATGTTGCAAGACCCTTTTAAAAAATTAAATGTTTGTTCAACAAACATGAAAAAGTAACCACCATGTGTCAGAGATTATGCTAATCAGTGGGAATATAAGAAGGAACAAGAATGGCCCTCCAGGGGCTCTCGTTTTAATGGAGGAGACAGATAAATTATAGTCAATTACACCGAATGCGTGCTGTCCTAGGACTGCACATGAAAAGGTTTCTTAAGTCGGTTCAAGTGAAGTGCAGCGGGTGCTGCTGGGAAATTCAATTACAGAAGAGAACTGCTTTCCTAGTCTAGTTCATTTCAAAGTCATCTGACAAACACCAGGAAGTATTTTTTAGCCTAATCAGATTTCCTTGTGCAAGACAATCATTTTCTAGCATAAAACTGCTGGGTTTTCTTTTCATCCAAACACAGCTTTTTTTCCAAGACAGTCCAATCTCTTACCCTGCTTTTTCCAGTTTGTGGTGAGTCAGACTCAGGACTGTTCCTCCCGGGCTCCCCTGTCTGCATCGCTTCCCATCTCTAAGTTGTTCTGGGTGTACTTAGCTCCAGGCTTGGGACGTCAGTTCCTTTCCTCTTCTTTAAAGAAAGAAGTTCTTGTTATCTGCGTTCTATGTTGTCTGGGCTGAGGTTTGCAAAGACAAAAGGAAGGTGTTATGTAGCAATTGCTGAAAACCAGATCATCCCTAGTTGATGCTAGAATTGTCTACGGGGAAGAAATGTACATTTTTGAGGAATGGATCATGAACTCCCAGACTCTCTCCTTTCTTTACCATCAGTGATTTCTCATTTCCACCTGAAAGTCAGACCATCATGAAGGGACTCACACATACCGAGGCTCGGTCTAGGGAAAAAAAAATGCACCTCATCAGCATGGCAAAGGACAATAGCCAATCATGAGAGTACCTCATTGTATGTTACCGCTGCGCGATGCCTTCCCTGGTGTCAAGATTGGGGCTTCACCTTGGATGATTTACATCGTACTTACTTGACGTGAGACCACTTGAAGTCTCGTCATTCACAGTGCACTGCACCTGGTGTTTCACATTGGATGTCTGGGCTGCAACTAGGGAGATAAGATTTGGGAATGGCCAGGTTAAATGGGTAATGCTAATACGCTGCTCCTCACGGAACCCCATGTCTTCAGATGGGTGGTATTGCATGAGGAAGCAACAAGGATTGTAAAAACATAAACAGATTTCGATCCCTGCTCTGAAACTTACAAGCTACACAGCTTTGAGCAAGTTTTTATTCAACAGGGAAATAATGCTTACCTCGAAAGACCACTGTGAGCGTTAAATAAGATAGTTCGACTTTCAATACTTGGTTATTTTGTACTTACTAAGAACTATTCTCAGGTCTGATATAAGCAAAATGAACAAAATTCTCACTTTCATGCCGAACTTATTGCGTGCAGATGGAAACAGCAAGCCGACCAGTAGAACAGGTGTGACCAGATGATAACACAGCAGGAAGGAAACTCAAGGAGAGTATAAAGAAAGAGTGACTGGGGAGGAGGAGATAGGAAAGCACTGTAGACATCAAGTCAGACAAGACCACTTTGAGGGGACAGAAGATGCTTGGGTAGGAAGGCCTCGTCCGTCATTTTTAGACTTAAGGTCTTATTATGCCACTCAATTATAGCTTGACCTTTTGGATTGTATGGTATTCCAGTGGAGTATTTAATATTCCAAGTTTGGAAGAATTCTTGTAATGATTTGCTCACAAAGCTGGGCCCATTATCTGTCTTAACTTGTAGGGGTGATCCCAAAATGGCAAAACATGGTAGGAAATGGCTTTAAGGATGTCGAGCTTTTTTGCCCAAATGAGCAGTTGCCCAACAAGCATGTGAATAAGTATCTATAGACATAAATATATATTTTAATTTTCCAAAAGGTGCATAGTGGGTCATATCAGTTTGCCAGATGACATTAGATCTGAGGCCCCTAGGGTTGACCCCGGGGGATTGAAGAGGTGGGACCTGTTTGCCCAACGGTTTTTGTAATTCCACCAAGGTATAGGATGACTGGAAAAGTAACTGAGGCTTAAGAGGACAGAATCCAACCTAAGTTAAAAGGGGGTAAGGTCTGGACCTAGTCATTAGATATATGTAATCCTCCCTTTTGTAAGAGTCTGGAGTTCCTTATAGGCGGAACCTAACGCTTTGGCATCTGACCACCACAATAATGATGTCATCCATGTAAACATAGAATTATGTCGAATCACCTCCAAAGGGGTTGCAGGACTTGTGAAACGATGTTGACAAAAAGCTGGACTATTGGCCATGCCGTGGGGTAACACCACCCACTCATATCTTTGGTCTGGCCCCTGGAAGTTAACAGAGGGAACGGAGAAGGCAAACTTCTCACATTCCTGGGGATCAAGGGGAATAGAAAAGAAGCAATCCTTGATATCAATCACAATGAGAGTCAAATCCTGAAGGATGGAGGGGATCCAGGGTAGCCCTCACAAGGGGGTACCAACGGGAATCATCTGCTCATTAATCTTTCTTAGGTCCTGTAACATTCTTCATTTTCCTGTGGCCTTTTGTATGACAAATAAAGGACTATTCCAAGGGCTCAGGGAGGGCCTAATAAGCCCTAGGGTCAGTTGTTCTGATATTATCTCCTTTAGCTTTTGTAGTTTATCTAGAGGAAGCAGCCACTGTTCCACCCACACTGGAGGTCCCGGAAGCCATTGAATGGCAGGGATGGTAGGAACAGTGGCCTCTAGGATTGGAGGTGAGGCCTCACATGGGGTGCAGTAAGGCCTCACATGGGGGAACCTCCTCTTTCCTAAATACTGTCCAATCCGCTCCAGTGTCAATCAAGCAGCGGATCTTTTTCTCTGCTAGGAAGATATCCGTTTTTGACCTAATTCCCAGGATTATTGGGACTGTCCAGTGGGCCGTAGGCGGGCCACTAGGCGGGGCGCCTCCTTTGGGTAACAGGGCTGGAGGGTGCCCCATTATTAGTTTAAAGGCTTCCCCTCAAAATCAAATTTGGACTTACAATCCCTCCGCCAGTGGAATCCCTTTCTACACCGGGGGCAAGGCGTCTTAGGCGGGGTTTGCCCTGTAGCCGGGCCTGAGGGATGGCCCTGCAGGGCATTCTCTCTTGAAGTGGCCCTGTTGACCACACCCACAACAAACCCCTTTCCCGGCGCCACTGGAAGAGGCGAGGGCAGTAGTAAGGGCCTCAGCAAGCAAAGCCGTTTGGACCTGCAAGGCCGTGACCAGCGACTGTGATGGGTGGGCCTGAGTACCGACATCCTTAGTGGCCACTATCCACCTCCCCATAGATCTGTCCTTCATCCCCGCACAGGCTAGCTTGTGGTCTGTGGTCATCCCCTCCCAGACCAGCATCTTGACAACTGGTCCCAAAGGGGTCCTGGGGGGAATTTCCTTTGGAGGCTCTTTTCTACCCTCTCGATGAAGGTGGCAAGATCCTCGGTAGCCCCCTGGGTAATTCCTGCTACCGGGGCTCTGAGGGGCCTTCCTCCAACTTTTTCCATGCCGCCAGTCCTCAAGCCCGTACCTGCTCCTGGTAGGGGGCAGGGATAGCGCCTGCTGAAGGCCTGTGGAAAATTGATCACTGTACTCCGACAGCATCCCATAAGTTACAGGAACCGGGGGATTAACAGCCTGATTCCTCTCAGCCTGAGCGTGGCACTCCTCATTTAAAAAAGCACACTATTTCAGGTACAGGGGACCAGGAAGCACAGCCTTGGTTAAGTTTTTCCAGTCTTGGGTGGTGCACTGTTGGTGGGCCAGACCCTGGAGGATAGTTTTGGCCCAGGGCGAATTAGGTCCATCCTTGGAGATGGCCTTTTTTGAGTTCTTTCAAATCTTGGGCCTCCCTGGGATACCAAAAGGCCAGTCTCTTGCCCCCAGGGTTAGCATTTACCAGGAAAGCTATACACCATGGGGATAAGTCATTGCTGGTCTTACGAGATGGTGGCTTAACCGGCTTTTCTGGGTTTGCACAAGATGGCGGAAAATTTCTATGAGGAGAGGGGTGACAATATGGCAGAGGCCACTCCCCATCCCGACTGTCTACCATGTGTTCCGGGACAGGAGCACTTCGTGCGGAACTCAGAGGAACAGGCTAAGGATCAAAAGGGTCTAGGAGGCCATTGTCAGAGTGAGGCTTTAAGCCTTTCTCCTCCTGGGCAGCGAGAGGACTGACTCACTGTGACCCAAGTCACTCCTCAACAAGGGTTTCCCAAGCCAGGTCGCCGTTTGAGGTAGGAGGAGTAGGTGTCTTAAAAGGGTCTTTGCCGCCCCTAGAGGTTCCTTCTGAGGGGCCAGGGGAGAAACAGGCTTTGAGGAAAGATAGGGTTGGGTAGACCCCCAGAGGAGGGGGGGGTCCTCTCCCAGGTTAATCTCCCTCTTCCTCACCACTTGTTCTGTGTGGTCCCAGATGTCCCAATCAAAAAGATTGGCAGCCGCCAACCAGGGCACAGCGTGTGTCAAGGTTTCCCAGACCTTTTCGGCCTGGGCATCCGAGATCTCTAAACCTCGGCTTTTGAGCATGAATCTCAGCGCTTTAAGAGCTGGAGCATCATGCTTAGTGCAAGATTGCTCCATTTATTCAGGGGGACCCTTACCTCAGAACTCGCTTGGCTTGGCTCACGGATACTTTCACTTTTGGTGAACTGACTTCTTCGTGTCCCTGTTCGGGCGCCAGATGTTGAGGTTTTTAATCCTCATTCCCTCCCGACCTGCAGGAAAGAGAGGGAGAACACGCCCTGGCCAGGACGAGCTAAGAAAGGAGAGGGCCGACTGACTGCCCACACCCAGCCCTCCCTTGCCAGAAGACAATCAGACGCATCAGGGAGACCAGTCAAGGCAGGAGCTCGCTTATTGAGGAAGCACACACAGCTAATATAGAGTACAGAAGCCAACCAGAACAAAGGGCGTTTGGGCAGGAAGGGCTCACGTGCGCCCATTCCATGGGCTGTAAGAGAAAGCATGAACTGTCCACGAGAAGAGTCCTGGGCCTATCCTAGAGGTGGTCCCATTTTTCATCACAACCCACAGCACTGCCTTCTGGCTAATTGCCAGGTGCCATCTTAGCCACATGTGGCCCCAGGACCAGGGAGCAGGTAGTAGCCTGCAAGTTAGGTTCCTTAGCGCCCCACACGGGAACCATATCTGGGGTCCTTCCTGAGTTGCCAAGACTATGTTATGTCCAGTTGCTGGATTCTGAATTACCCAGGTCACTTCTATGGAAAATAGTACTAATGTAAGCAAGAATAAGCAGCCAGCCTAATAATAGCATCCTAACTAGGGTTTAAACGCCTTATCTTAAGTTTAAGAAGATTGTTCTTATGGCAAGTAACTTGCCACTTGGAGTTCGAATCCAGAATGAAGTCGCTCTTCACAGCAAATGGGTCCACTGACTTTGCCTGAGAGTAGTGGATTCAGGTGGCGATTCCGTCAACCTTGAGAGCTTTGGGTGTTGTGAGGATCACCACATATGGTCCCTTCCAGCGAGGTTGCAGTTGTTGGTGCAGAGCAGGCTGAACTGTGTTGTCTGCAGGGCCGGCTGAACAGATGTTGGCTGCAAGATAGCCCACGTACTCAAACCCCCCCTCTATCTGGTCCTTTATCACCTGTTTGCCTCAAGTCTGAACATTCAACCCTGCTCAAGGCTGAACACTTAACCCCCCTTTGGGCCAACAAGGCAGCTTGCAGACCCAGAGGCCCCATTAGATTTGGACTATAAAAACTGCCTCCTGCCAGGCCCCCCCTCTCTCTTGCTCTCTCTCTATTGCTCTCTCTCTCTCTCTCTCTCTCTCTTGCTCTCTTTGTCTTTCTTGTGCGCACACTATCTCTCTCTTGCTCTCTCCCTCCTCTCCTCTTCTCTCTCTTCTCTCTCTCTCTCTCTCTCTCTCTCTCCTTCTTTCCTTCTTTCTTTTCTCTTTGTTTTCTTTTGGTTGCTCCGAGTGTTGTGGTCACTTTTCTTTCAGCAGTGATTCCTGTCGATGTCTCTTTATGTTCTTTATGTAGACCCAGTCTCTGGGACGGAAGCTGAGTGGCTGAGGAGGGGGTCCTGTCTCTTACAGAGCTTTGAGGTGGGGCCACATGTCCTGGTGGGCTTGTTGCAGGGCTTTTAGGGAACGTAAGATGTCAGAGTCATCAAATTCTACAAGCAGGTGCTCAGACAGGCAGGCGATTATAGGGGGGCGTGGGTATGCCAAACACAATTTCAAAGGGAGAGGCTCCTAATTTATAAGGGGAATTTCGTACCCTATACGTAAGGAAGGAGGGCTACCCAGTCTCCGCCAGTCTCCATGATCAATAGGGTCTCTTTTAGGGCTCTATTCATTCTCTTTATTTGTCCTGAACTTTGGGGTCTGTAAGCACAATGCAATTTCCAATCTGCCCCAAGAATAGACATGAGTTCCTGGCTTACCTTAGACACAAAGGCCGGTCCATTATCCAACCCTACCAAGACTGGGAAGCCGTACCTGGGTAAGATGTCTTCCAGCAACTTTTTAACTACTACTTGAGCTGTCTCACGCCTAGTTGGAAATGCTTCTACCCATCCTGAAAGGGTATCTATAAAAACTAGAAGGTACTTATATCCATATTTGCCAGGTTTCACCTCAGTGAAGTCTACTTTCCAATGGCTCCTGGGCTGTCTCCTTTACCCGATTCCCAGGGTTGGTTGTGCTGTGGCCCGCATTCGTCAGCTGGCAGGCCTTATAGGTAGTAATAATCTGCTGGATCTTGGAATTTGCATTTTTAATCTTTATTTTAGCATGCCTTAGTAGGTCCTGCGTCGTCTTTCTCTCACCCATGTGGGTGGAGTGATGCACTTTTTGTAAAATTCTGCTGCCTAATTTTTCAGGTATTATCACATGACATCGTCAGTCTCCCCACCATCCATGAAGGCACTGAGTCACAGGCAGTTCTTTAATCCACTCTAAGTCCTCCTTGGAATATTGTGGCATTTCTGGTGGACTTCGGGGCCCCGGGTCAGGCAGGTTGGCTATCATCACATCTCTCTTTGCGTGGCTATTCCCCGAGCGGTTTTATCTGCCAGATTGTTCCCTCTGGATGCCATGTCCTTAGTTTTCTGATGTCCTGGACAGTGGACAATGCCCAATGTCTTAGGCAACCATAGGGCGGTAATGAGGGTCAATATCTCTTCTTTATTTTTTGTAGTCTTTCTCTCGGCTGTCAGAAGCCCTCTTTCCTTATAGATGGCGCCATGTATGTGGGACGTGGTAAAAGCAAACAGGCTATGGGTGTACACAGTCAGCTTTTTGTCTTTTCCCAGCGTTAGTGCTTGGGTCAAGGCTGTCAGTTCAGCTCTCTGGGCTGATGTTCCCTTCGGGATGGGCTCAGCCCGTACCACTTCAGTCTCTGTTACCACTGCCGCACCCGCCCGCAGACCTCTGACCTTGTTGAATGAAGCTGCTCCCATCTGTAAACCAGATAAGCTCCAAATCCGGCAATGGCTGGTCCTTGAGGCCTTCTCTGATGCCATGGACCTGCGCTAGGAACTGTGCACAGTCATGCAAGGGAGCCTTCAAGTCGGGGTTGGGTAGCAGGGTCTCAGGATTGAGAGCTGAGTGTGCCTGAAAGGTGATTCTGAGAGGGTTAAGTAACAGCCCTTGATAATGGGTGAGCCTGGCGTTGCTTAGCCATCGGTCCAGGGGTTGCTTCAGGATTCCCTCAATGGCACGGGGGGTGGTGATATGTAGTTCTTGTCCTAAGGTTAGTTTGTCGGCGTCCTTTACCATTAGGGCAGTGGCAGCTATCATCCTCAGGCAAGGTGGCCAGCCGGCCGCCATAGGGTCCAGCCTTTTTGACAAGTAGGCCACTGGCTTCTTCCAGGGACCCAGATACTGGGTCAGGACCCCTTTAGCAACCCCCTTGCACTCATCAATGTACAGATAGAATGGTTTTGTGACATCGGGTAGCCTTAGAGCATTGCGGACAGCAATGCAGTCTTAATTTGATGGAAGGCTCTGCCCATCTCCTCGGTCCCCTGGAAGGGCTGAGTTTCTTTCGTGCCTTCATACAGAGGCCTGGCTAATTCAGCAAACCCAGGTATCCACAGCCTGCAAAAGCTGGCATATCCCAGAAACTCCCTCATTTGCCTTGGGGTCCGAGGTACAGGGATTTTTAAAACTGTTTCTTTCCTAGCTTGTGTTAGCCAGCGTTGCCCGTCTTTTAACAGATACCCTAGGTATGTCACCTCAGGCTTGCAGATTTGAGCTTTCTTGGCAGAGGCTCAGTAACCTAGGTCCCCCAGGGTCTGCAACAGGTCTCTGGTCCCTTTTAGGCACTCTTCTCTGGTCTGGGCTGCAACCAACAAATCTTCTACATACTGTAAGAGAGTTAGCTCAGGATGCTTCTCCCGGAACTCACCTAGGTCCTCGTGGAGTGCTTCATCGAAGATAGTAGGAGAATTCTTGAAGCCTTGTGGGAGTCTGGTCCACGTTAGCTGTCCATTGATTCCTTTTTCCTTGTCCGACCACTCAAAGTCGAATAGTTGTTTGACTCTTGGGGGCCAGGGGCAGACTAAAGAAGGCATCTTTTAGATCTAGTACTGTATACCATTGCCTTTCAGGTGGCAGGGAGCTCAGGAGGGTATACGGGTTAGGGACAGTGGGGTGAATGTCCATCACCCTTTTGTGCACCTCCCTCAGGTCTTGGACCGGCCGGTAGTCATTGGACTGAGGCTTTCAAATGGGCAGAAGCGGGGTGTTCCAGGCCGACTAGCAAGACCACAGGACCCCCAAATCTAACAGTTGCCGAATATAGGGGGTTATTCCTGCTCGAGCTTCCACCAACACAGGGTATTGACGAACCCTAGCCGGGTCCGCTCCAGGCTTTAGCTCCACAAACTCTGCCGCCAGTGCTTGGCCAGACCCTTACCTCCTGTCTCTGCCCATGCTTCTGGGTACTCCTTTAGCCAATAGTCTATATCCTGATTGCCGGGGGCGGGTTGTTGGTACAGTCTATATTCATCCTCTAAGGTCACAGTCAGTACCTGAATAGGCTGCCTCTGACCATCAGAGATTGTAGTTGCCTCCGGGTTGAAAGTGAATTTGAGCTCCAATTTTTGTGAGTAAGTCTGTTCCCAACAGTGGGTAGGGGCAGTCAGGGATAACTAAGAACGAATGGAACACCCGGCCCACGCCTAGGTCCACTGTTCTTCGGGTTGTCCATGAACACTTGTTAATCCCTGTAGCCCCCTGTACCCAAGAAGTCTTTTTAGATAATTTTCCTTGCGGCGCCGTCAATATGGAGTGTTGAGCTCCAGTGTCCACTAGGAACTCGACTGGAGTCCCCTCCACCTGGGGAGTTACCCTGGGCTTGGGGAGGGGAGCTGAACCCTGATGCCCCTAATCTTGCTGGGGTGCATCTAGGGGGACAGGGCCCCAGCCCCATTTCTTAGGGCAATCCCTTGCCCAGTGACCTGTCTCCTTGCAGCAGGCACACTGGTTTCTATGTAGTCACGGGCCAATAGGTCAGCGCTGCTCCTGCTCTTGGTCTCTGCCCCAGTTCCCCGAACTCTGCCTCCTTTCCCTTCTTTGTACTGCTGCTACCAACACCCTTGTCATTTCCCTGGTGGCATCCCTATTACTATAGACTCTCCGTGCTGTTGCCAAGAGATCCTGAACACTCTTACCCTCTCAATTCTCTAGCTTCTGTAGTTGCCTTTTAATATCTGGAGCAGCCTGATGAACAAGAGCCATCACTACTGCTGCCTGATTCTCCGGAGCCTCCGGATTCATTGGGGTAAATTGTCTAAAGGCTTCCATTAACCTTTCTAGGGAGCTAGCAGGCGACTCCTGTTTCCCTTGTATTACTGTAAAAACTTTAGCTAAATTGGTTTTCAGGCTGGAGCCCAGAGACCTGCCATTAGAGTCTGGATAGACCCGGAGCCTCCCCCTACCTTCTGCCGTGTCGGGGTCCCACTCGGCTGCGGGCGGCCTACTCAAGGGAAAAGCAGCATTAATCAGGTCAGGGTTGGCGGTAGGTTGCCCGTCCTCTCCAGGGACCAGTTTCCTGGCCTCCATCTGGATTCTTTCCCTTTCTTCCGTGGTGAAGAGGCTGCGCAGTAGTTGGTGGCAGTCATCCCAGGTAGGCTGATGAGTCAATAGAACACTGTCCAGGAGAGAGGTTAAACTCTTGGGTTGTTAGAGTAAGGGGGTTTAGATTCTTCCAATCGTAGAAATCACTAGTGGAGAAGGGCCAGTACTGAAGTCAAGGGTTCCCCATCTAGTCAGGGGCCCTGTCTCCTGAGGGGCAAGACCATGGTGGTGTCAGGAGATTGAGCAGGGGACAGGGCACGTTAGACTCGCCCTTGGGTTCCCCCTGATGGTCCTTCCAGTGGCCTGTCTGTTCTTGCTCCTCTCCCTGCATCCCCCTCATCCGGCCAGTTAATGGGGTGCACATAGGGAGGGGGCGTGGATTCCGAGGATTCCAAGAGAAGCGGGTCGTCACCCCCTTGGAGGACTGGATATAGGGGGGCTGACAGTCCGGTAGGTCTCAGGGTTTGTGGCCCAGAATCAACCTCTTTTGCCACAAAAATGTCGGCCTCATGTGCCACATGTAAAAAAGGAGTTAGCCAATTAGGGGGGTCCTCGAATAAGTCCATCCACACTAAGATATAAGGAATCTGATCTGGATGTCCCTCTCTTTTTGGATGAAAAATCACATTCTTTACTCGGAGGATGGCACTTTTTTCAAAGGTCCCCTCCGGTGGCCACCCTATACCAAAGGTGGGCCACTGGGCGGAACAGAGAGTAACTAGCTTTCTTTTCTTTATTTCTATTCCCAAGTTACGTCCTCTTTCCCTAACGTCTATAAAACGGTCTACAGTCAAAGGAGTAGTCTGAGTTTGCCCCATGTCTAGGTGAAAAGAGAAAACAGCTACAATTATTCACAAAATCAAGATCATAACAGACAGCAAATGCCTTGCATTAACTGTGAGCACCCTGAGGCCATTTCAAAGAGGATTTCAGAAGGTAGAGTACATCTTCCACTGCCGGACTCCACTGGTGGCTTACAACCTGCAGGAATTCTGAGGGGGATTAGTTCCCTTGCCAGGGTGTTGGGGTGGAGGTGGACAGGACAATACAAACACACATAACACAAAATTCGCAGCGCGGACACAGAATTCTCAGCGCGGTGTGGATTGCTACCCAGAAACTAAAAGCAGAGGTGGACAGAGGATCTGTCAGCTACAAAATATTTTACTAAATACTTTACTACAGGCAATCCACTCAGAACCCAGAAGGTGCTGGGGACGTCTCCCACAAACCCTGTCGGCTGCCTTTCGGTGCATCCACCTGGACCTTTTGCCGACCTCACAACACAGAACCAGAACCTGCAGGCAACCACAGTACAGAAACTTACAGATCGGCAATGCCTTCACTTACTGGCCGGGTTTTCAACACCTCTCGATCTGGGTGTCTGAGTAGGCATATAAGGGGGATCCTGGACGAGGCCCTATATGTTATGCTCAAATTCGGGACCCCCAAAAGACCACCAGAGACCAAGAAAGATGTAAGCAGCAAAGAGGTGTTTATTGTGAGCTAGCTCAGTCCTCCGCATGCACACAGCAACTGGTGACGCTGAGAGGCCCTGAGCCCAGGATTTGCAGCAGTTTTACACACTCTTTGGGGAAGGCCGGGACCCCACATACATCATAGCATCTCTTAGCAAATCATCACACACCACAGGAAAATCAAACAAGAACTCTAAAACATGATTAGTGTATCAAGTGGCGAGAAAGAATCTGGAAAGGATTATTGGTTAGTTCAAGGGGTTGCCTCACTTAAAAATGATTGGTTTAAACCATGAGGGTGTCGCAAGGGGGGTACGTGCCAAGCTGCAGGCATTCTAGTTTAGATATTGGTCACCACACCTAGGTGGGGGCCATCTGGAATTTCAGATATTTCGATATCTTGGCCTCTCTCAGGCCATCACCATCTGTGGCTTTTCTGAGAACTGTTTCCACAGAGCTTTTCTGTATTATTTTCCTGACTTTAGGACTGTAGTAGGTCAGGGGTTAAGTTTCAGAGTAAAATGAGGTCCCAAGTAGAATGAGGTTGCTTAGGTCTTTCATTTGGAAAGAAAAGAAGAACCCCATTTGATCTTTGCACTGAAGTTTAGATTTAGTAGGGTCTAAAGTTTTCATTTTAGCCATGATAGTTAGAGAAATGAATATCTTCAATAAATAGTGAGCAACTACTTTATGATACAGTTTTAAATGTTGCAGACAGAGTTTCTGCCCTCAAGTAGTTTGCATCCTAGAGAATAGATAATAAGTAACCACATAGTGTGAGTTTCAATAAATTCAGTGTAAAGAAATGGAAAGAACTTCCTGGCGGGATCAGGGAGCTGGATGGTTCTATAGATAGTCCTAAACAAACGTCTCACAGATAAATGACCATTGAGTGCAGATTGAAGTGAAAAGGAAGCCATTCAAATGTCTTTACGAAAATTGTACCAGCAAGGGGGCTGGCCTGGCTGGATGGGACAAGAGAGGGGCAAGAAGAGGAAGGGGAAGTCAGGGCTGTGGGGAACCAGATCCTTATCCCCCATGTAATGCTGTACCTTCGACTCCAGTGGGGTTGTGAGGGTTTGGGGCAGGTTTGACACCAGCTGCTTTAAAAGGATCCCTGGACTATTGTGGCATAGCAGAAAGGGTCTGGGAAAGGGAATTTCAGGTAGAAGATTTGAGACTTGAAGGAACCATAGGCCACAGGTTGGGAGCAACAGGAAAACAGTCACATATGACTGGGAAGGGCAGGTGGAGAGTCATTGAAGGGCAGACTGGGAAGGGACCTGCTAGGTTCCTGCAGAGGGAGGGCTTGGATGAGTCGAGGCCAGAGGCAACATCAGACTTGGATAAGGAGAAGAGAAGAAGTCGGGCTCTGAAAGAGAATATTTGACTCATGTATACTAAAGACCCTAAACGATTTTGAAAAAGAAAATTCACTTTAAGGAAACAGTAAAATGCCTCGTGCTTCAGTTATGCCTTTCTGTCCACATAAAGAAATTGGTGTGAGTCACATGGTTTCTTGTACCTGTTGAGGCTCCGCTGAGAATCCCAGATGTATGATGTGGCACTTCCAGTGCATACTCACGTGTCATCTGACTTGAGCAGCTAGAGAAACCAGAAAGGAGAGGTATTAACTCACCTATTTGCTAACTGGAGAGATTTATTTAAACCTACACAGGTTGGCGCAGGGCCTCAAATCCAGGCGTCCTGCTGCCCACTGTATTAGTCTACTTGTTCCCCCAAGTATAGTTCCTGGCCCAGCGGCACCAGAATCCCTTAGGTGCTTGTTAGAAATACACAACTGCACCTTCCCTCCCCCCAACCTGGAACTTCTGAACCGAACCTCAGAGAATTCCCAAAGTGCTATTCTAAGGTATGTCCCTTGGAACCTCATTTAGCATTTAGCTGTAGATCCCAGGAGGTGTGAGGGGGACAGACATTGATTTCTTACCAGATATGACTTTTCTTTTTCTTTTCTTTTTTTTTTTTTTTTTTTGCTTTTAAACATGTATCTTTTCTCCTATCTGCTAATGTTTGCCGTCCCTCTGGTATCTTAATTCTGCCCCTGCCACACTTCCCTGGCAAATTTCTAACAAATAATGGGAAGAAGCTCACATGGACACAAGGTAGGTGGGCCCAAGGTCTTTGTCCTGTAGACACCCCCCATCTTAAAATGGTTCAGGCAGAGCTAAGATACTAACCGCATGTTCTCCTTTTAGAGGACCCATCCTGTGTGGATCTCTTCAGCTGGTGCCACCTCGTTCCTCAGCACGGTGTCTGCAACCACAAGTTCTATGGTAAACAGTGCTGCAAGTCCTGCACCAGGAAGAGCTGATCTCCACATCCTCCTCGACGGCTTCCGGCCAGGGTCTCCCCTTTCAGCCTCCAGCGAGAAGACGGAGCACTTGCTAGCCACCAGCAAGCTGGTTCAGGGTCGAGAAGTGGGCAGGTTGCTGTCGGATTCCATCCCCAGAAGCACACGGTACTCTGAAGCACTTGAAAATAGAAAGCGATGACAAATCTGACTTGGAAACAAAAAGAAAGAGAAATCGTTGATTTGCACTGTTAACGTGAAAAGCAAGGCATCACACTGAGGTATGTTGGATTTTAATTTTGACACTGTGAGACAAGCCCTCTGGAACTTCAGAGGATTCAGTGGCAAAGACATCTGTTTGAAAGAGGTCCCTGTAAGCCTTCAGGTCCAATCAGACCTGGATGGAACACCTTGCCTGTGACTTGGAGTTCACAGTTTGACTCTGACTGTGAACACCCAAGCCAGGAGTCGTCTCAGAAGCCAAACGGTGCTCACCATTGTGCTTGCTGCTGGACTGGCAAGCTTCATGTTACGTTTATTTAGTGTGTGTGTGTTGTTTATTATTTTGTTTAAAGTATATTCTGCTTTATAGAGAAAAGTCTCCAAGACTAAAATTAACAACTTGAAAAGTGTTCAAAGGATTATTCTGGAAGGAGGACAATGCAGACTATTTAAAAATCTCCATGTGATTGAAATTCACACTCGGGTGGAAAACAGTCTCATCCAAGGCAAATACCACTGCCCTCTTTGCACGGTCCCCCTCCCGAGTTTTGGTGCTTGCTGAACAATTCCGTGGGAGGCTGGAACCGGCTCTTTGGGAGTGAGTGGTTCATTTCTGGTAAATATCTAGGGCAAGCTAAATGGCAGAACAACCACGTCCCAAGGAGAGGAGCACGTCATTCATACTGCTCTGTACATATTATCAGAGTGCTTGGAAAATTAAAGGCTGCTTGTGGCTTTTCCTGCCAATAGACAAATTTTAAATTTGCCCCAGGATTTAGTTAACAAGGGGAAAAAAAAAAACACAGTGGCAAGAGAAACCTCTGCGAGTCTTCTTGCTGCATTATTAATAAATCACAATATGCCAAGACCCTTCAACAAATAAGAGTATTTTCACAGTGTTTCAGATGAATTTTCAGACAGCAGAAGCCAGCTGTTGTTGGGCATTAATAAGCTTAAAATTGTTCTCAATTGGAAAAACACCGCACTGTATTGCCAAAACCAAAGTAACTTACAAGACTGAACCCCCCCTGTAATTTTTTTTTGAGAAGTGGTTATAAAGGGCATATTTGTATGATGCTACTCTATTCAACTTCTTTGATGAATGTAACCCAATTTTACTGCTTTAAGAAGTCTCAGTTCAGACAAGGATTAGCCAGCTCAGCATAACCAAATAGACCGTGCTTGGTTAAATTTAGCAGCATCCTTTGTTCCCATACTAATTAAAATCATGAGTTCTTGAATCTCAGAGAAAGAGCGATTGGGAGCTTCCCTCCACCCACTGGAGTGGCAGCCAATTTATCGCAAAATAAAAATGGTTCCACAGCACCACCCTCGTGCCCTCCAAAAAATAAATAAAATAAAATGGCAAGTTATTTGTGTCTTTATATAATTATCATTTTGTTATTTTATGGAAAAAATTAATTTATTAATAGCCTATTATGTGTTATCACTTGCTTCACTGAGGAAGTGGTATTCTGAGGAAAAATGTTGAATAAAACCCTGGATTATAGAGAAAAGTCAAAAAATATATGTGTAATATTTAATTATTTTATAAGTTTTATAATAAAGTATTCTGTTTCTTTATCTTCGAAACTTGTTAAGTTCTTGAACAAGAGAGTGGGAATTCCATTTATTTCCAAGGTCATTTAACTGTACAAATGTGGGTCAAAAAAATCTCAAAGGAACTTCATTGAGAGAAGGAAAAAGATAATCACTTTTCCTCTTTGGGTGAGAAGAAATCCAACTGGAAAAGGCTGGAGTGATTGTGTTCTCCTGTATGGGCTTGTAAACATTTATTTGTGGAAATCATCTGAGACAGAGCTACCATAATGAATTGTTAGTCCTGTCTGAAAGGCAGCCTGGTAAAATTTTTGCAAAAAATGGGAGAGGAGGGAGGGAAGAAGAAAGAAGGAAGAAAAAATAAGGAATTGTTTTTGAAATTTTGAATCATCAGACCTATGGAGAATAAGAACCGTTTAGACAAAGTAAATCCAATTGACCTAAATACACGGTACTTTCCCTGGTATCTCGGTTGCAACACAACTCATAGGCACTGCCCTCATATATATTTGAGGATTATTGCTACTTAGCAAGCAAAAATAAACTATGGTTAAGAATGGAAAATGAAGCTGGTGACGGGGGAAAATGTCTTTGTAGCATTTAGTAATATTCTTAGAAGCAACTAGATTCATGTCCAGTGGGTGTCAGGTACTGTGCTAAGCCCTTTATATACACTGTCTCATTTAATCCCCACAACGGCCCAGTAAGGAAGATACGATGACCCTCAGTTTGCTGAAGAGGACTTTGGGATTAGAGAGATTATATATTTGGCCCCAGAATCAATGGTCAATTTGTAATGGAGTCAAGACTTAAAATTAGGCCCATCAGGGCTCTCCTTTCGCTAAGCTGAATTCTCCTGGAGAAGACAGAGAGTTCTTTAGAACCCTCATGGCCTCTGAGATGCATGTGAATAGAGTTTGGCAATAAGTGATTTAATGACAAATTATGGGCAGAGCCAGGAATTTAAGATGGGAAATAGGGGATGGGAGGTAATAAATTCCCACTAAGCCCACCTTTTCAACAAAGGATAAAGACTCATTGCATATTTAAGTCTTTGTTCCCTAATAACTGCTTCTCCCTGGGATGATAGTATTTCCTGGGCAATAGCACTGAAGTGTCTGGAGTATGCAACTCCATTAGGATGGGGAGAGCACACCGGAATGCTCCTGGTGTGGGTTCTGCATATTAAGGGTGGAGACAGTTGATCCCACAGCTGAGTCTCATGCAAGGACTGGCTTATGGAAGGAAGCATTATTCCTAGATGTGACATGAAAAGGTCATGGATTCATGTACTTTATGGTTTTAGCTTAGAAAATATAGAAATATGCACAAGGATTCCATGCTCTGCCTTACCCCATCTTCCCCCTAAGATCTGAACTCCTTGAACACCTCTGTGGTCTCCATTGGTACTGAGGCTCTGAGCACCTACTTACAGTCACCCCTGAATTCAGGTGAGAAGACCACAGGCACATGGGGAGTGAATCTCAAACTGCTGTCACTCATTTGCCATGATAAAGCACACATCACCTCTATTTTAAGATTTATCCTTTTTTATTAGTGTTTTTGGTACCAAGGATTGAACCCAGGGACATTCTACCACTGAACCACATCACTAGCCCTTTTTATTTTTTGAGACAGGGTCTTGCTAAGTTGCTTAGGGCCTCACTAAGTTGCTGAGGCTGACTTTGAACTTAAATCCTACTGACTCGGTGTCCTGAGCTGTTAGGATCTCCTGAAAAGATGTGCCTTTTAAGTAAACTATGTTGCTCTTTAAATATTGTCTTTAGAGCAGACTTTGCATAGTCCCTTCACGTGAAAAACATATATTACATGGTACACACAGAAGGCAGCCATAAAAGCTTAATAAATATTAATATGATATTTTTAATTTAAACATATTCCCGGTAACTCCCATCTGAAAAATTAATTCCTCTTAAGAATAATTGCACTGCCCCTAGTTCCTCAAAAACATTCAGTTCAGCATCACCAAGCTTAGGATAAACTCGGAATTTTCTTTTGATAAGATTTTCTTGTATCCCAATTCACATTTGCCCAGAGAAAGGGTAGATTATATCCACGTAATTATATTTTGTTGCTAGAGTTGGACATGGAAGATCATGTGACTGTCATTCAATGAATTTTTGTGTAGAGAAGACAAGGCATAAATAGAACATGTTCTTATCCATGTGTGCCCAGCTCTGTCAGTTTATGCAAAGTTGTAGCAAATTTCCTCCTCCATTCCTGCACTACCCTCCCATTTGAATATCAATAGAGATGTGCACATGTATTCCTAAGTGTCCCTAAACTAGCTTAATTGGGGTGGGGGACATAGCTGAGTTCATAGTCAGGTACTTCAATAAGCAACACGTTGTATATAATTCTTGATTGGTGTAATGGCAAAGGAAAGTCAGGGGTTGTATCTGTCATCCTAAGAGGGATGAGAGAAAGGCAGAGATGCCTGGCACTGGGAAACCCTGTAGGCCTTTCTCCCAACCCCTCTGTTTCTACCCCTGTTCTCTTCTTCCTCTCTTAGGCACAAGAAGGGTATCACGTTATTGCCTGGTGCTGCACCCCGTGTCCACATCATATTTTGGAAGCATGAGCCTAGATCCTCCTCCTTCTCCCCAGCCCTCCCTCCTGAGGCTAATGGCCTTTGTAGAGCTGGTGGGTAAACACAGTGGCCTCTTTGCTATGATGGGTTCACAGAACCCTGAGGAGATGGTCTTTGAGGGTGAACCAGGGCCAGGGGCTGTCCCTGCTGAAGACAGGGCCCAGGCTCCCTTCTGCCTATGGCTCCCTCCTCTCTCTCCTGTGACTGAGGTAAAGGAAGAGCTGTTAGCCCCCCAGGTAGAAGGCTTGGCTGGCTCTACCTGGGGCCCTGCAGACAATCATTCCACATATTAGGGGCTGAGTCTCTCCTCTTTATTTGGAAAGAGAGTCCCCATGTCCCTTGAAAGCCAAGATGGACCTAGAGTTAGTCTAAAAAAAAATGGTTTCTAAATAACTAGCTGCATCAGAATCACCTGAAGGTCTTTCATCCATAAACTTCCCAGGTCCCTTTCAAGAAATCCAATGTGTTAGGCCTGGGGGTGAGGGCTGGGAATTTTTATTTTGAAAGGCAGTCATGTTTCTATAAGGACCAGCTCATTTTGGAAACACTGGTCTAAGGCAAAGAAAGGAAGTGCCTTGGGTCTGTCTTTCTAGTTAGACAAAGGACCCCCCTACCCCCACCCCGGCATATGCCAAAACCTGCATAGTTGTGCCGAGGTTGGCCAAATTAGGCAACAGACGCAGGGGCCTTTGCTTGGCCCATATGTGGGTCCCCTGGAACGCCTTTGTTAGAAAAGGTAAGGATTCATGGGCAAGGACCCATTAACCTAGTCCTTGGTCATCTTTCTGTTTCTTCTCACTTCCAAGCACATCCGTGGCCTCACTCCAGTTTTGGTGGCTGGACCACTGGCTGATTCTCTCAGTCAAGTACCCACACGCAAGAGCTACAATGCTGTTTTGTTTTCTTCCGAGGGGTATGGTAGAGAAGCCAATGCAGTGCTCATCAGAACATGTCTTTGGCACATAACTCCGAGGGCCTCAGGTGTATGTTTATGGGCAAATCTGCAGCTCATGAAAGCCCCGGACTCCCAGTCAAGGCTGCCCTTCTACTTCCTGCCCTATTTCATTAGATGCCAAGAAACGAATTAACCATTTTTCCAAACGGTGCCAGCTGTCGCCCTTCCTAGCACATTGCCAGAAACTCATGGGCTGACACAACTGAACAGAATGGTAACTTCAGCTTTTATACAACAGCAGAAAAAAGTCTTAAATGACATGGGGAAGAGCTCCTAGAACAATGCTTTTGGCCACATAAAGCGTAAACAAGTTAAATTCGTGGTGCATGCTCTCCGGGGTTCTGATCTGGTTAATGGCTAAATTGATTAATTCACAGTTTTTGTGTCTTGTTTTTGTAAAGATTGGTTCCAGATATTTAAAACATAACATGTTGTCCATTTATTTATCTGCATAGTCCAAAACCAATGAATCACTGTTACTGTATTCAGCAAATTTCTTCTTTTGTTAGGATGCCTTTATTGTCCAAACTTTTTATCACTTGCAGCCTGGTCTACTGAGGGGACAGACACTTCACGTTTTCTTCAAATTAGTGTTTATTTTCAGGATCAAAACCTCTCTGATATGCTGAGTCACATCCACCCTTTTCTAGTGTGGTCTGCCTCAACGTTTTATTGTGCATTAGTTAGCACGTCTGCTAACTAATATACATTCATTCTTTCAGCAAAAGAATTTATGGTGCATTATTGTGTATCGGCTGCCGTGTGAAATGCAAACATGGAAAAAAGCTTTATTTCTGACCCACAGATAGATAATGGCCCCAGGTCACAGAGTCCTAAAGATTTTTTTTTAAAAAAAACTCTTACTTTTGTATTCATCCTAGTCAACATTTGATAAGCTCTGCTTGGAGTCTGCTCTGGTCAGCATCACATAGGAGCATCAGGATGATGCAAAGGGGGTGTCTAATGCACTCCCCAAAATAATTAAAATTACAAAACAATAGCATTACGCACAAGAGTCTGCTTGGAAATGAATGAATAGGAATAAAGAACAGGAAGATAATCTAGGGATCGTCTCTCCTATTTCACAGATCTAGAAACTGAGACCCCAATTTTTTATGACCTATTCTAAAGTTACCCAGTGAGTTAACAGCAAGGCCACATCAGTCATGATTTTTAGGCAAGCTTACTTTTCATTGTATTATAAAATATCTATTTTTTACTTGACAGGCAAACACTGAGCTTAAAGACAACTTAATAAGTAGCGAGTTTCAAATAGAAACCTAGCAAGAAACTGTTAGAAAGTTCGTAAATGTATGGAATGTCAACTTACATTTCCTTCCTCTGAGATAAAAACTCTGGCACCACAAAAAGTCTGAAGAATGTTGTCATCCTCCCTCTGGGTAGAGAGAGGGTGACCATATGAAAGTACAAATTTCTAAAAGTATCTGGCCTATTCTCTTTCCAAAAGTCTGATATCTTCGGGGAACTGAGCGATTGCTTTTCCCAAGCCAGGAATTAATAATAGTGTTGAATGTTGCAAAATTCTATGAATACACCAAAATCGCAAGATTGGACACTTTCAAGGGATGAATTGTACGGCATCCATATTCTATCTCAATAAAGTGGTTTAAATAAAAATATATGGAAATAAGGGCTGTCAGTCCTCATGTCTGTTGTTGTGATGTTATTTAAGGTTAGGGACCTATCACAGGTGAGTCTTTTCTCCTAGACAAAAAACAAAATTCTGAACTTCAGATGAAGAAAACAGCGGAAATGATGGGGGCCAGCCATGCCGTCACACCATCCTCATTCAACCTACGTTTTAAGAGTTTGGCAAGAGCAGCTCCATCTGCATTTATAGCCACCTCCATCCCACAGAAGATAAAAATACCCATGAAAAGACTGCGATTGAAAAGGGTGGAGGGCGAGGAAAACTAATTTGTTATCATTCCTTGCTCCTAGACACATTAAAAGAGAGGCGAAGAAAAAGGTATCCTGGGGGAAAGAATTTCGGACAGAGCCTTCTTTAATATCTTGTGGATTTTATGACACCTTTAAAAAAAATCTGCTTTGAGTCCTCTGATGAAATTTTAATATTTTGCTTATTTTCATATAATTTTCCTAGGATCTACTTAGAAAACCAAGAATAACAATGTAATAAAATGTTAGAGTTCCCCAGGGCCAGCCACAGGAATGAACAGAGGAGAGAGAAGCAATGAGGAGGTGAGGATGATGTTAACAATGGGTGACATTAATGCACACCCGCTGTGCACCAGGGAGAGGCTTGTTTTATTCCACATACTAACCTGCCTTCGTGGGGATTACAGTTCATGGATATAGATGAACCAAGGAATCTCACAGATGCTCACAGAATCCCAGCCAGGATAAGGCTGAGCAGGAGCTGCATGTGATTGTAGCCAGTACTACCCTGTGCTCTACCCAACCCTACTTGGGTCCCTTAGGCATTTTCTTGCACATGGGCCTGTGTGAATTTATTCCCAAAGCTAGCACATGCATTCCTTTTTCCAAGGGCGTGGTTCATACTATTAGTACCTATTTTGCCTGCAAACAGAAAACCACAGGCATCTGGAAATTTACTCTCTTTCCAACCTTAGGCGGACTATCAACAAGGATGCCGACCGTGACTGACCCAGCAGGAGTAACTGTGGTAGCTGGAATTGATTTCAGAGCTATATGCAGTACTGTTCACTAAAGGGGAGCACCTGGCACATAGTAATATACAACAAGTGACAACTGCAAAAGTGACGAGAAGAAAAAAGGTAGCTAAGGAGATTTTGAGGGTCAAAAAAGTGTTTTACGTATTGGGGAAAGGCTTCTTGATATTTATTAATAGGAATGGGGTTTTTTTGTTTTGTTTTGGATAGGAACCCAAAAGCACAGACAGCAATTAATAGGGTTAATAGTTGTATGGATTCCTTACACATTTTGGCTAAGATAAAAAAAAAGATTTTAAAATGGGCAAAGGACCTAAACATATTTCTCAATAGAAGATATATAAATGGCCAACAGATAAAAGATGTTCAACATCACAAATCATCAAAGAAATGCAACTCAAACCCCTTATCCAAAGGACAAAAGATAATAAGTGTTGGTGAGGATGTGTAGAAAAAGGGACCCTTGTTGGGGTGGGGAATATAAATTAACAATTGCAGAAAGCAGTATGTAAGCTCCTCAAAAAATAAAAATGGAACTACTGTATGATTCGGTAGTCCAAATTCTGGGTGTACATCCCAAGGAGATTAGATCGGTATGTTGAAGAGACATGTACACTCCTAATGGCCACTGAAGCAGTATTCACCAAAGCAAAACTATGAAATCAACCCAGAGGGCCATGGAGAGATGAATGGATACGGGAGTGTGTGGTACACAGACACATACTGTGGAATGTTCGTTATTCAGCCATAAAAAGAAGGAAATCTCAACATTTTCGACAACATGAATGAGTTTATAGGACATTATGCTGAGTGAAATAAGCCAGACGGAGAGAAACACTACTGAATGACCTAAAACAGTCAAACTCAAAGGACGGTAGTGCTTTCCAGGGAGAGTTTGGCAGACAAAATGGGGAGAAGCTGATCACAGGGTCCAAAGTTCAGTTACAGGATGAATAAGTCCTGGAGATTCAATGTATAGCATGGTGACCACACTTTTCACCATGCAAAAGGAAAGATGGAAAGATAATGGTTCCTATGTAAGGCGAATGGTATGCTAATTAGCTTGATTGTGGTAATCGTTTCAAAATGTATACATATATCAAAACATCCATTCGTGTCCGTTAAATTTATACAACATCTATTTGCCAATTATACTGCAATAAAGCTGAAAAAAAGGAGCTTTGTGGCTTTGAACCTTTTCAAAAAATAAGCTGACAAGCAGGTTCACTCTTGGCCTAGATCTCATGAGGCTTTGGGTCATCTGAAGCTCAGCTGCCAGCCCCTGGCCAGGTGCATGACTGAGGTCCACAAAGGACGGAGAGTTGGCAGCAGGGCAGCAGCCAGCTGCCAGCCCCCTCCTTTCCCCAGAGTGGGAGGAAGTTGGTTCCTGTGTGACAATTAATTAAATCCTGACTGGGTGGGCACTTCTAACATGTTTTCCAGTGTTACTGTCTTGCTAGCAGAGTTCAAAACTGAACTGCAGCCAGCCTCCGTTGGGGAACAGGAAACCACCTTTGACTGGGGCCAAAGTACTTGTTCTCTCTCCAAATGTAGTCAGCCAGGTAGAGATCTCACTTGGAGGTCAGCCTGTGATTCTCAATACATCAATTGTTTCTGCCCACCTCCCCTCTGCAAAGTCCGGAAGACATGAAATAGGATTCAAGGCACAGTTAACCAGTTAACAGGCTGCTCCGCTGTATTGTCTATTTGGAAGGCACACTCTGGGTATTGTCTGCTAGCACAAAGGGGCTTTCAGAGTTGCCTTGTAAAGGATTGCTTTTCGGAAAATTATGTTTTAGAGTTAGGTGTCTCAGTATTCCCAGTACAAAGTGGCAGGGAGATTTAGCAGCTATCTAGATAATCTTATCAACCCAGAGAATTCAGACTCTGGTTTTACTGCCTTGAAGTGAAGTAGCCATCAAGTTCAGCTCCCTCCCACAGAGAAAAGCAGGCTGAGGATTACTAAGCCGCAAATACCATCCTAGTCACTTAGTGCTTTTTCCTTTAATTCTCATATCAAATCACTGCTTATCACTGCCTCACTTTTAAAGAGAAGGAAATAAACTTCAGTCAGGTTAAATAACTAAAGTCACACAGAAAAAAAAATACACACACACACACACACACACACACACATATACACATATAGGTTTAGAATACAGGTATATTTCAGGCAGAACAAACAACAAAAAATAACTTTCTATTTGATAAAGAGAGAAACCAATTTTTTTTAAAAGAAAAGCCAATGGTAAGGTATGTTTAAAAATTGACCTGTATCATCCACTTGGGGTTTGGTCATATAAGCTTCCTGCAGACCAAATCCTAAGCAGACAAACCTTAGAAAAATGTGGAAAGCAAATTCTGAAAAACTGAAGAGTAAATAAGCAGGCATGTGGCAAAGGAGTCAATGTGAAGAAGCAAACAGCATCGGGGTGAGGTTCTCATCTTCTCTATTCTCTTTCTTTCCCTGTCTCTCCACTTCCTGTTTTTCCTTATTTGTAGCTCAATCCTGAAGCCATGCCATAGGCAAAGAACAGCTTCTAGGTGAGAGCAAGATTCCTGATGGGGTTCCTGGATGGAGAAGCCAGGGAAAGGAACCCCAGGCATCCTGACAGATAATGAAAGCAGAATCCATCATGGAAGATGTCCAGAAAGGCATTTCCTAGTTCTGAGTGTGGACTCCATATAAATATCTGACCATACCACTCACAGATAGGAAAGACTCAGAGCATCACAGTAAATACTTGAATTACTGAACTGAGATTTAAACTAACTCCCACAGTAGGAGGGACAGAGCTTATGTTTTGCATTGGATCTAACAAATTGCTGAAATAAAATTGTCATTCTTCAGAGGAACATAAGGGAACCCAGAGTCTTCACAATAGAATATGCACTGTACCCAGAATATAATCTATCATTATTTTACAAGACTAAAACTGTTAAAAATGACACATTTCTAGGGGAAAAGATGATCAACACATGCCAATTTAAACTGACCAGATGTTGGGAGAATCCAGATGGTTAAAGTTAGATATGAACTTTAAAGAAAAAAAAAAGAACTTTAAAGAAAATGATAGAGCAATCCTTCAAGATGAAAGGGAAATATACTCACAATGAAGGGGGGAAGTCAGCAGGGAAATATAAAACATAAAAAAGAACCAAATGGAAATATTATAATCAATAAATATAATATTGGCAATAAAATATTCACTGTCCAAACTTAATGGAAGAATAAGACAAAGGAAAGAGATGGTGAACTAGAAGATAGAGCAATGGAAAATATCCAATTTGAAGAAAGAAAGATAAATGCTTGAGTGGAAAATTTAAAAAAGAGCAGATGGGAGGGTGGAATAGGATTTCCAAAAAACCTTCATAAAAGCAGTGAGAACTCTGGAATAACAGATTCAACTCTCTCAGAACTCTAGCAATTAGCCAGAGATATATAACATTGCAGGGGGCATTTGTTGAAGAAAAATAACTGCATATTTTAAGTTGTATGGTGTTTTTACTTGGTCTACTTCCATTTTCCTCTCCTTGGCAACATGCAGGTCTGGACAACCTAGACTTCGTCATGATGAAAATCAACAACCTGGCAGCTGGAAGGAACAGAATGGTGTTGGAGTCCTTCAAAGCATAATTCCCGGAGGAGCGTTATTATTTGACCTTGGTATTATTATTTGACCTTGTTATTATTTGACCTGGTGGTTTCCTAGAAACCCCACTCAAAAGGCTTGTCTCCAATTAACCCAAAAGAACAGTCTTTTTCTTTGCAAGTATTTGTCAAAAACAACCAGTAGTGATTCATTTACACCGTGAGTGCCTGAGCTTGTGATGACAGTTGAGGAAAACAACTGGCTAACCAAGAGTCTTAGAAGATTCTAGAATGAGATGTCTGATATATTCCCGGGAATCTAGAAGGCCATGCACGTGTGTGGGGCTGAGCACATGCCCAGGGCTGTGAACATGTTCAGGGACTCCCTGAAAATGCCTACCTACACTGGCCTGGAGGCTCCCCCAACAAGCAGCAGACAGAGGCTAAGGCAGAGCTGTATCTACCTGCTGGGTCCTGAAGGCACACTGCCACCTGCAAAGAGACCTTGCAGCAAGACTGGGATGTTTGTATTTTCTGTTTACATGTATATATGGAAGCATCGGCTCAATCACCAGTGACCACGAGGCTAACAATGTGGAGAATTCAGACCACACATGACCTACAGAATTTGTCTAGGAACATCGCTGAACAAACTAACAAATAGCAGTTGAAGCAGCCAGAAAGGGAACAAACAATTTCCAAAGTGCCAAATTTGCTAAGTTGTAAAATTTCTAACAACAACATAAATGTATATGAATGAAGGAAAAAATTCAAAGTATGGTTGTTGCAGTGGGGTAGTTGTAGTTTCTATTGCAATCAACAGAAACTGTCCATAACGCAGTTTGATTAGCCGTTTAAATATGAAATCAGCTCTTTTAAGTATTTCAAAAATGAAAGAAAATTGTATGTAAACAATTGACAATAGCTAACTACGGAACCAACCTAGGTGTCTTTCAATAGATGAATGGATAAAGAAAATGTGGTATATGTATTCAATATAATATTACTCAGCTTTAAATAAGAATGAAATTTTGCCATTTGCTGGTAAATGGATGGAGTTGGAGAATATCATGCTAAGTGAAATAAGTCAATCCCAAAAACTAAAGGCCAAATGTTTCTTCTAATATGTGGATGCACTAGGGAAAAATCGAGTTACCTTAGATTAGGTGGAGGGGAATGAAGGAAGGGAAGGGGAGGGAATATGGGGATAGGAAGGATAGTAGAATGAAACAGACATTATTACTTTATGTATATATATGAGTGCATGACCGATGTGATTCTACAACATGTATAATCAGAAAAATGAGAAATTATATCGATGTATGATATATCAAATTGCATAAATGCATTCTACTTTTATGTATAACTAATTAAAACAAATTTTAAAGAAGAACTGCTAAGTGAAGTAAGCAAATCCCCAAAAAACAAATGCCAAATGTTTTCTCTAATATGAGGGTGCTGATCCATAAAGGGGATGGGGTGGGGATAATGGGAGGAATGGAGGAACTTTAGATAGGGCAAAGGGGAAGGAGGGTAAAGGAGGGGGTATGGGGGTAGGAAAGTTGGTGGAATGAGATGGACATCATTACCCTAAGTACATGCATGAAGACACAAATGGTGTGACTCCACTTTGTGTACAACCAGAGACATGAAATTTTGCACTCTATATGTGTACTATGAATTGAAATGTAATCTGCTGTTATATATAACAAATTAGAATAAATTTTAAAAAGAAAATAAAGAAGTAAAATCAAAAGCTCTTAAGTTAAAAAAGAACATGCTATATGAAAATAATAGAAAAGTATGAGAACAATGTGTCACCAAATAGAGAACAGAAAAACACCAAAATTATAAAAAATAAAAATTACGGAGCTGAAAAAGCTAGACAAATGAGGAGTAATCAGATAAAACGGAACAGACAGAAGAAAGAAACAACAAATGTGAGCACAGGCCAATTGAGATCATCCAGCTTAAGGAACAGAAGTAGAAAAGAATAGGAGAATGAACCCAGCCACGGAGACCTACAGGACATCATCAAGCCTGTCAATATGTACACAAGGGATGTCCCAAGTGGAAAGGAAAATGAGGAAGACTGAACAGATGATGTCTGGAGCTTACTAAATTTGATCTAAAAGAATTAATTTATACATGCAAGACTCTCGATGAATTCCAAGTAAAATAAACTCAAAGAGATCTAAACTTAGATATTTCCAAAAATATTGAAAGCCAAAGCCAAGGATAGGATCATGAAATTAGTAATAGAGAAGTTGTTGGTCACATATAAGTAATTCTCAGTGCCTTAATCCAGTCAAGTTGCCACCTAAAACGAACTACCATAATCCCCAAACTTGGGATGCAAACAGACACCCGTGTAGAACACAGAGCCAAATAGAAATCACATTAGAACAATAAGAGAAATTGTCCCCCCTGAGCATGTTGCCCTTACTCTTTGGCAAGTGGGCAAAGCACCCCACAGGGAGGATTCTTTTGTGTCTATGGTTTCTACAGTGGGAAGGGAGAATCAGAGGAGGACATCTGAGCTTTCCTAGCACTCTGAGATGCTTCCCAGGAAGCCCATTCCAATATCCCTCAGGAAGAACAATGGGGATAAAAGCAGTGCTGGATGATGTGGAGTCAGATAGAAACAAAGAAAAGATGTCAAACTCACAGTGATGGGCACACATCTTAATGGTTTCCCTGTGTTTCTGCCGGTAGTGACTTCTGATAAGATACCAGCCAATGGCATAGCTCAACCTTAGACTGAGCTGACTGCTATCAGAAGCACAGTTGGACATTCAATCTGGCTGGAGTCCCTAGATTGCCAGCCTCCATGCCCAATTTCAGAGTCTATTCCAAGACCCCTATCCAAATAGGGAAATATGCCATACAGCATTTTTGCAAAGCACAGAGTCTAGACTTTCCTGAATCAGGAAACCAAGCAAAAGTTCAGCTCAGTCTCAGAACTTACTTAGGTAGGAAGCAAGCCTTAGCCATGCATTTCTACAGAACTTAGGCTCATGGACCTTTCCAACTAGAGTAGATATTCTGCCTAGTATGAAAACTCAGTCTACAGCTCTTTCCAACTGCAAGACCCCAATAGCAGCAAGGGAATACACATTGCAACCCTCTCCAATCAGAGGCAGTCTGGACAACAGCTTGGCCTGGTTACAAAACCCAATCAGTGGTCTTGCTGAAGCCCAACTAGCAGTCCCATCTGAACTTGAAGCAAAGGCAGCAGCCCACCCAACCAAAGAACCAGCCGAGGTGTCCATCAGTGCATGAATGGATAAAGAAAATGTGGTATATATATTCACATTGGAGTTTTATTCAGCTAAAAAGAAGATGAAAATTATGTCATTTGTGGGAAAATGTATGAAACTTGGGAACATTATGGCGAAATAAGCCAAACTCAGAAAATCAAGGGCTATATGGTTTCTCTCTTATGTGAAAACTGGAGAGGAAAAAGAAAAGTAAAGATGTGTGAGGAGGGTGGAATCTCATAAAAATAAAAGGGAGATAAGTAAAAGGACCAGGAGGAGAAAGAAAGGGAGAAAATGGGAAATACTAGGGAATTAAATTGGCCAAATTATATTGTTATATTTTGTGCATGTACAAATATGTAACAACAAATCCACCATTGTATACAACTATAATACACCAATAAAAATATTAAAAAAAAAAGCCAGACACTCTTTCTGGCTGGGGTCATTACTTGCTGGTGCATCTAGAATTGCAGGCTAGACTAAATAGTAAAGGTCTATCCCTGTCAAAGAATAACTATAAAGGCCAGAAATAACTATCAAGTGAGTAGACACCAGCAGAATAATGCAAGGACTATAAAGAATTAGGGAATTATCACACCACTACAAGAAAGTAATGCCACTCTAATAACTAACTACAAAGAAGTACAGATCTAGGAAATGACTGACATAGAATTCAGAGTAATCCTCTTAAAGAATCTCAATGAACTATCAGAAGTTAGAGAAAATTAAAATTTGGAAATCAATAAATGAAAAAATGAGAAGTATAATAAAGACAGAAAAACAATTTTAAAATATAAGTACTAAATATGAAGAATACAATGATAGAATGAAAAAGTCAATAGAAAATTTCAGTAGCAGTCTTGATCAAGAAGAAGAAAAAGTCAGTGAGCTCAAAGATAGACTATTTGAAATTATCTAATCAGAGGAGCAAAAAGAAGAAAGAATGAAGAATGCCTACAAGAATTATGAGACCCAATCAAGAGACCTAATATTTGCATAATAGTAGTTATTGGAGAAGATAGAGAAAATGGACCAGAAAGATTGTTTAAAGAAATAATGGCTGGGGCTGAGGATGTGGCTCAAGTGGTAGCGTGCTCGCCTGGCATGCACGGGGCACTGGGTTCGATCCTCAGCACCACATAAAAATAAAAATAAATAATAAATAAATATGTGTGTCCACCGAAAGTTAAAAATGAATATTAAAAAATTCTCTCTCTCTCTCTCTCTCTCTCTCTCTCTCTATCTATCTTAAAAAAAAGAAAGAATGGCTGAAAGTTCTCAAATATGGGGAATGATGCTAGTAACAAGGTTCAGGAAATAAAAAATTCTCCAAATTCTACTCAAAGAAGAATTCACCAAAACACATAATAAACTATCAAAAATCAAAGACAAAAAAGTCAGTAACAGATAAGTAAAACATTACTATAAGGGAGTTCCAGTCTCCACAGAAATCCAAAAGGCCAAGAGAAAGTGAAATCATGTGTTCAAAGTGCTGAAGGAAAAAAGAAAACTGTCAACCCAAAAATACTTTACTTGGCAAAGTTTTCAGAAATTAGGGGAAAAGCTTTCTTAGATAATATAAGGCAAGGGAATTCATCACCCCTAGTCCTGCCTTATAACAATTGCTAAAGAGAGTTTTTTTTTTCAGATGAAATGAAAGGCCACTAGTTAATAACATAAAACAGAGGAAAGCACAAAACTCAAAAGTATCAGTTGTAAAGAGTCTTATTCATAATACCCTAGGCTGCAATGCTGGTGTGTAAAGCAATTTTAACTCTGGTATAAAGGGTAAAAGAGAATCTATTCAAAGTAACTACAGCTGAAATAAATTATTAAATTGATGATATAAACTTTGACAGCAAAACATAAAATGTGAGGAGGAAAAGTAAAAGTGTACAGTTGTTAAATTGTCATCACCTTGAAGTCACTGACATATTGCATTTTATGTAGCTTCATGGTAACCACAAAGCAATCATCAACAGTAGATGCAGCAAACAAAATGAGATTCAAAGGATACCACTGCAGGAAGGCGCCAAGCCACAGAAGAAGACATCAAGAGACAGAAAAAAAAAAAAAAAGCATTCACGAAACCCAGAAAATTAATTACAAATTGGCAGTGATAAGTCCTCCTCCATAAAATTATTTTGAATGTAAATTATTTAAATTCACTTCTTAATTAAAAATACAGAGAAGATAAACGGATAAAAAAAATCCAACTACATGCTGCCTAGAAGACTTACCTCTCTTTTAAGAAGTCAAATGTACAAAATTACCACAGACCCACACCAAGACACATTATAAGGAGAATGACTAACAGTGAGAATAAAGATAAAATTTTAAAGGCTGTGAGAGAAAAAAATCAAATTACATATTGGGGGAAACCAATACGGATCTCAATTGATTTCTCAGCCCAGACCCTCAAAGCTAGGAGATCCTGGAATAACATATTTCAAGCTCTGAAAGAAAACAGATGTCAACTGAGAATTTTATATCCAGCAAAATTGTTTCAGATTTGAAGATGAAATTAAAACATTCCATGATAAACAAAAATTAAAAGAATTCACAATGAGAAAGCCTACACTACAGAGCATTCTCAACAAAATATTCCATGAGGATGAAGTGAAAAAAAAAAAAAAAAACAGTGAAAACCAGCGAAGGGAGAATCTACACTAAAGGGACATTCAACCCAATGAGAAACCAAGACAAATCAAACACCAGAAATAAATTTAAAATGACAGAGAATACAAATCATATCTCAATAATCACCTTGAATATCAACGACCTAAACTCATCAATCAAAAGACATAGACTGGCAGACTGGATTAAAAGGCAAGACCCAACAATATGCTGTTTGCAAGAGACTCACCTCATGGGCAAAGACATCCACAGGCTGAAGGTGAAAGGATGAGAAAAAACTTATCACCCATATGGATTGCTTAAACAAAAGGGGTTTCCATTCTCATTTCAGATAAAGTAGACTTCCAACCAAAGTTAATCAGAAAAGACAAAGAAGGACATTTCATGCTTCTTAAGGGAAGTATATATATAGGACATAACAGTTATAAACATTTATGCCCCAAACAATGGAGCATCTATGTACATCAAACAAATTCTTCTCAATTTCAAGAGTCAAATAGACTACAATACAATAATACTGGGTGATATTAACACACCTTTCTCACTATTGGACAGCTCTTCCAAACAAAAACTAAATAAGGAAACTACAGAACTAAATAATACAATCAATAATTTAGACTTAACAGACACATATAGAATATCTCATTCATCAACCAGAAAATATATATTCTTCTCAGCAGCACATGGCTCCTTTTCTAAAATAGATCATATCTTATGTCACAAAACAATTCTTAGCAAATACAAAAAACAGAAATAATACCCTGCATTCTATCAGACCACATGGAATGAAATTAGAAATCACCAATAAAATAAAAAATAGAAGCTATTGTAACAAATGGAGACTAAATAATACACAATTGAATGATAAATGGATAGTAGAAGAAATCAAGGATAAAATTTAAAATATTTTAGAGGTAAATGAGAAAACCGATACAACATATCAAAAATATCAGGGACACTATGAAGGCAGTACTAAGAGGAAATTTTATTGCATTGAGTGCATTCATTAAAAGAATAAAAAGCCAACAAATAAATGACCTAACACTACATCTCAAAGCTTTTAAAAAAGAAGAACAAATCAACACCAAAAGCAGTAGAAGACAAGAAATAATTAAAATCAGAGCTGAAATAAATGGAATCCAAACAAAAGAAACAATTGAAAAATCGGCAAAACAAAAAGTTGGTTCTTTGAAAAAATAAATAAAAGAGATAAAACCTTGGCCATGCTAATGAAAAGAAAAAGAGAGAAAACTCAAATTACTAAAATACAAGATGAAGAAGTAAATATCACAATGGTCATGTCTGAAATCCTGAAGATAATTAGAAACTACTTTGAAAATTTATACTCTAATAAAATAGAAAATATCAAAGATACCAACAAATGACCTAGAGACATATGACCTGCCCAAACTGAATGAGGAGGTCAGACATGATTTAAACAGATCAATTCAAGTAATGAAATAGAAAACATCATCAAAAGCCTACCAACCAAGAAAAGTCCAGGAACAGATGGATTCTCAGCCAAGTTCTACAAGACTTTCAAAGAAGAATTAATACCAATACTCCTCAAAGTATTCCATGAACTAGAAAAGGAGGGAGCCCTTCCAAACTCATTCTACGAGGCTAATATCACCCTAATACCAAAACCATACAATGACACATCAAGAAAAGAAAACTTCAGACCAATATCTCTAATGAACCTAGATGTAAAAATAATCAGTAAAATTCTGGCAAATTGCAAATAAAAACATATTTAAAAGATAGTGTGCTGTGATCAAGTGGTATTCATCCCAGGGATGCAGGGTTGGTTCAACATGCAGAAATCAATAAACATAATACATCATATTAATGGAGTTGGAGAATATCATGCTAAGCAAAATAAGCCAATCCCACAAAACTAAAGATCAGATGTTTTCTCTAATATGCAGATGCTAATTCACAATAAGGCAGTGTCTCTAGGGAAGAATAGCATTACATTAGATTAGGTAGAGGGAAACGATGGGAGGGGAGGAGAGGGGAGGGGATATGGAGATAGGAAAGATACTAGAATGAAAGAGACATTATTACTGTGTGTATATATGTGACTACATGACCTATATGATTCTGCAACATGTACACTCAAAAAAAAATAAAAAAATATATCCCATCTATGTATGATACATCAAAGTACATAAATGCATTCTACTGTCATGTATGACTTATTAAAAAAATTAAAAATTAAAAAAAGAAGTCATGAAGACCAAAAGTGATAGAAAAATATATTCCACATAAGTGAAAAACAAAAGACAACAGGGATAGCTATACTTATACCAAGAAAAATAGACATTAGGTCAAAAATTGTCAAAAAGGATAAAGTGGGAGATTATTTAGAGGTCAGAATAAAAAAATACAAATATGTATGCATTTGAGGTCAAGGGTCCTACGTATAAAGCAGATATTAAAAGATCTGATTGAGAGAGAGATTGGAGTGCAATGATATATATTGGGACTTCAACTTTCCATTTCCATCAATGGAAAGATGCTCCAGACAAAATTAATAAGGAAACGCTGGTTATACTGGACTTCAGACAAACAGACTTAACAGACATATACAGAGCATTCCAACAGAAAACACATTCTACTCCAGCACACATGGAACTTTCTCCAGAATAGGTCCCCATAACAAAACAAGCCTGAACAGATGTATCAGGATCAACATCATATCAATGATCTTTTCTAGTCATATTGGTATAAAAACTAGAAAATGATAACAGAAGAAATCTTGGAAGATTCACAAATATATGAAAATTAAACAACACACTCCTAAAACACGTTCACAACTTGATAAAGAATAAACAACACAATTCCAAACAACTAATGAGTCAAAGAAGAAATCAAAAGGGAAATTTAAAAATATCTTAAGACAAATGAAAACACAACATACCAAAATCCTGGGGGCAGGGGCAGCCAAAAGCATCTCTAAGAGGGAAATTTATAGCAATAAACACCTAAATCATAAAAGAAGATCTTAAATAAAAAACCTAACATTATACCTCAAGGTATGGGAAGGAAAATGAAACTCAAAGTTAAAAGGAAATAAATGGATCAGAGTATAAATAAATGAGATTGCTGCTAGGAAAATAGAAAAAAAATCAATGAAAAGAATTGGGTTTTGGCATGGGATTGTGGCTCAGAGGTAAAGCGCTTGCTTAGCATGTGTGAGGAACTAGGTTCGATTCTCAGCACCACATAAAAACAAAACAAAGGTATTGTATCCACCTATAACTAAAAACATAAATAATTTTTTTTTAAAAAAAGAGTTGGGTTTTTTTTGAAAAAATAAAAATCAACAAATACTTACCTAGACTAAAAAAAATGAGATACAAATCAAACAAATAGAATAAAAAATAAAAGAGACATTACAACTGATACCACAGACCTACAAAGGAACATAAAAAATAACTATCAAAAATTGTATGCCAACAGATTGGATAACTAAAAGAAATGGGTACATTCCTAGACACACACAATCCACCAAGACTGAATCATGAAGAAATAAAAAGTTTGAACAAATAATTAGTAAAGAAATTAAATCAATAATCTTTTTTTTTTTTTTAAAAATCTCCCTAAGGAAATTCTAGTACCTAAAGTCTTCATGGGTGCATTCCACCAAATGTCTAAAGAACTAATACTGATCCTCCTCAAATTCTTCTAAAAGAGTTGAAGATGAGGGAAAACTTCCAAATTCATTTTACAAGGCCAGAGTTTCCCTGATATGGAAGCCAGACAAGGACATTATGAGAAAATAAATTATAAGCCAATATCCCTGATAAACATAGATACAAAAGTCTCAACAAAACACTGGCAAATTAAATTCAACAGCACAGTGAAAGGATCCGTCACAATGGTCAAAAAGGATTTACCCCTTTGGGTACAAAATAGTCCAACCTTCATGAATCAGTAAGTGTGATACATCACATTAACAGAACAAAGGACAAAAATCATATCATCTCTATTAATACAGAAAAAAAAGCATTGGACAAAATTCCTTTTATGATTAAAAACCCAACAAATGAGATTTGGAAGGAATATGCTTCAACATAATAAAGTCCATATGGGACAATCCCACAACTAACACACATGCCAGCAAAATGTTGAGGGTTTTTCCTCTAAGATAATACTGAGGAACAATATTAAGACACCCAGTCTCACCACTTCTATCCAACACAGTATACAGTATATATATATATATATATATATATATATATATATATATCCCTTAAAGACTCTACCTGAAAAGTGTTAGAATAATAGCATCACTTTGTACCCATAAGTACATATAATTGGTCAATTTATAATAAAAATAAAAACAAATTAATGACTAACATATGCTATAACGTGTAGGAATTTTGAAAACAGACACAGTGAAAGAATCCAATCACAAAAGACCACATAATGAATCTTTGCTCCCCATGAAGTATCTGGAGTGGAGAAACCTATAGACTCAGGAAATAGATGAGTGATTTCATGGGGTCAAGTGCGGTCTAGGGGTCAGAGTAAAAACACGTGGAGGTTTTCTTTGGGTGGCAAAAATGTTCTGAAATTGATCATGGGGATGGTTTCCCATAGTTTTGAAGACCCCAGAGACGTTGTAATTGTAGATTGTGTATGGCAAGCCATGCCTCAATGAAGAAAAGAAAAACTCAAGAAGCGGAACATAAGCTAGAATCAGGAATCTCTGACATTTTTTCAACATGGTATATCAGAACTTTAAAAGGGTCTCAGGCCATCACTAGTATAGGGATTTTCAACCAGGGGCAGAAATCAGGATCACCTGAGAATCTTCTTATATATATATATTCCTGGGCTTCTGTAGATTCTGTAAATGCAAATGCCTCAAATGGGGTAAGAGCTTTCTTTTTATTGATTAAGCTTCCACAGGTAAATTTGGTGTGCAGTCAAGAGAGAACCACAGCCCTAAACTGAATGACTTCCACCCCAAGTTGTTGGCCTAGTCTAAGGTACAGGCTTGACTTTATGGGACCTCCATCCCATCCACTTCCTCTGGTCTCTGATACTTCTCAAAAACAATAAATTCAGCCAATTCCCAACAACAAATAATGGGCTCCAATATTCTGGTGACTGAGGAATATTATTCAAAGAAAGAGAGCTAAGACTTACTGTTTCTACTCCTTGCATTGATCAAGTAGATATAATGAAGTACACTAATTAATAAGTACATTTTCAAGTGCATTGGAAAGACAACCATGTCTGGGGTTTAGAATTTGCACTGATTCTCTGCACAAACTTGATTTATTCTCATACCCTCTGTGAGCCCTGACCTGTCATTCAATGGTGTGACCCTCAATAAGGAATATACATTGTAAAAACCTGGAGACAATGTATAAAACATACCCATGTCCCACCTACAGAGATTCTGATCCCATTGATTTGAGATAAACTGTAGGTTCCCCCATTTTATCCGAATATTCAACAGGACTGAAACCTTTGATTTAGACCCAACAACATCATAAATGAGTCATTTAAAGGCTCTTCCAAGCCTTTCAATCTTCTGTAATTTTATGATGGTTTCCATTCTCAATGAAAATCTAAGAATGACTTCAGCCTATTGTGTAAGTGACTAAAGCAATTTATTTATCAGCCCTGGGTGCGTTCAACAAGCAAAGATTGAAAACATCTGTGCTGAGTACTAGTTGCTATGGTGATATGGGACACAATGAGGATGGGGAAGTGGTCTTCAAGGAACTTTTTTTTTTTCAATAGTGGAGTTTGAACCTAGGGGCGCCTAACCACTGAACTCCATCCCCAGCCCTTTTTATTCTTTAGATACAGGGTCTTGCTAAATGACCCAGGCTGGGCTAGAACTTGCCATCCTCCTGCCTCAGCCTTCTGAGTCACTGAGATTGCAGGCATGCACCACTATGCCTGTCCTTAAGGAATTTCTTGTAGCAAACTCAAATTTGTAGATGTGTGCCACCATTGCTGCACTAAGAGCAAATGCCCTGAGTCCTTAGAGGTGGGTTTTGTGCAATGGTGCTATTGCAGTACAGGCCTCTTGATACACCAATACCTTATTTTCTTTCTCCTTCCCTAAGGACATCTAAATATTCGCATTGAACTTGGCAGAGCTGTCTACAATAAGAACTACTTGCACCAATTTTGAATGGTAAAGATCTTGGAGAAATGAGACATGGGCCTTCAATGTGTCCTGATCTACACACAGGACAATTACTGCTTAAATTCAAGACAGAATTGGCAAAAGTCAATGTTCTAAGTGTTATCCGTATCCTCCTGCCTGCTTTCCGGAAAGGATATCAGCTTTGTTGTCAAGTGTTGATATTCACCATTCAGCAAAGCCTTTGCTGCTGTGTTTGCTTTCATGTCTCTAGAGTATACACACTCCTCTCTGGAAATTGGGCTCTTGCATCGGAAAAAGAGAACACTGGAGCTCAAGAAGCAAGTGGGGCCACCCCCAAGTGTTTAATTTTCTTAAAGAGCTCTTATCTCCCCATGCCTAGTGATACCAGATGCCTGAGTCTTCCCTTGATGAAGTTATTTGGAACTCAACATCAGCTTGTCTTATCACTTTGGCCCATCCAAGTCATTTATTCTCTATTGTTGTTCTTCAAGAAAGAGTCACGGGGATGAGATTAGAAATTATAAAAGTGATAAAAGCAGAAAAACCTAATTCTACTCAAGTTATTTGATGACCTACTTTTATTTTTTTTAAATTGTGATCTACTTTTAAATAAAGATTAATTAACCTTTTGTCTAGTTCCCACCGTGAAAAATCTATGTTAAATTGAGGCCTCAATGTTCCCCATCTGTGAAAGGATGGATTGGCCAAATAATTTCTTTGCTTTTTATTTTTCTTTTTTTTTTTTCTTTAATGGTTATAGTAACCATTTAACCCCAGTTTTCCCTACAGAAATTTGTTTCCTACTAAACGTTATGTATAGATTTAGAATTTAAATGAAAAACGTATCACTTGGAGCCTTTTATTCTTTCCTAGGGGCTGTTTGGTACTTTACTTTTTATTGGTATTAGTTTGGGCCACTAAAAGAAAGTTGGGGAAGACGAGATGAGGGAAATGATATTAATTCATTGAGATATTCTATAAGTACCTGTTACTTGCCAAAACCTCACTTAGCATTAAAAACAGTAGATAAGATAGGGCCCTTTCTTTCACATGCTTCTTGGCAGAGAGACTCTGTGCTCTACAATCAAACGCATCTTTCTATGGGAGAATACATGGTAGGCATTGATGGCCAAGGGAGGCAGAAAAGAAAACTAGTTCTGTTTTACGCATTCAAAGAAGAGGCCACAAAGTTGGTGGCACTTGGAAGGATTCTGGAAAAATAAATGAGAGAATGCTAGATAGAGACAAGGACAATCAAGGCAAAAGGAACAGTAGGTTCAGACTTTAATGGTGGCAACTAGCCTCAAAAAAAAAATCCCCATGCTTTCTGACTGGTATTCATGCCCCATTGAAAGCATTCTCCATATTCTTTCATACGGAGAAGAAGAGTTGACCTGGGTAATCTATAACATATTGTCAAAATGATTGTGTGTGGCTTCCAAGGCTGGGCCATCAAAAACATGGTGGCTGAGCCAGTCACCATGTTGTGACGGTCTTCAAGTGCCCTCTGAGAAGCCCTGTGAAAAGAAGCTGAGGCCTCCCAACAACAAACCATGTGAGAAAGCCATCTACAAGCAGCTCCCCCAGCCCAGACAGCTGTCGCCCTGCCTCCTGGGAGACCCAAGCCGAATCCACACAACCACACTTCTGAATTCCTTTGCGGCAATAAATGCTCAACTCATCATCCCACCTATGCAACACCTAAAAACACTTATATTGGACATTAAATATATAATTTACCGTAACTTCGAAATAGTTATGATTTTAGAGTTCCATTCTCTTGGGGGAAAAATTAAGCGAGTGACCAACAATAATATTCATTATTAATATTATTGGTAATTAATTATATAATAAGCTCTTGATGGTGAGTTCCACCCTATTTGAAGGCACCTATGTCAATGTCATTGAAATATTTGTAGAACTGAAAACTTGGGGCTTAATGGGTGAATTTTGTTAGCCAGTATGCTTTGGGTTAATTTGTTTCACAGTGATGAATAGCTAATGTAGGTGACATCCGTGTTCACGTACATCATCATGCTCTGGGATAAGGGGGAATGGAGAAGGATGGGGTCTGAACGGAAAAGGATGAAGAGCAGACTGGGAAAGTTTTTCAGTCAGGATAGATCACACAGAAGAGAGCTTATTGCTGGTTTTGATGATCTAGTGCTGCAATCAGTTATGAGTTAGGAAGTATAGACATAGACGTGAGCATTCAAAAGAAAAGTGTAGGTAGATAAAATATCAGGCGTGTGTTGAGAGCCACCGCTGGTCAGAATGACGCCTGGCATTTGCCAGAGGCAATGTCTGAAAGGTGATGCCAGCGAACCATTGAGATGATGATTTGAGTTAAGCTATATATAATTGCTGTGATGCTGGATTGATTGTATTGTATATTTGACCTTTACTGTCAGGCAATGGGGCGGAGTTCTCGCGCTACTTTGGAGTTCTCGCGGGGATTCCCGGAGAGTTCCCATTGATTGGGGAAGTGCCAGAGGAGGGATTTCCGGTGTGGGGGTTTTCTGGAGGCGCGCATGGGTGGCGTTGGCGGAAAAGCGCGTGTGCAGTGCCGGTGAGAGTTGAAATAAAGTAGTTGCTGTTTGAACCTACAAGGCTTTGTGGCGGCTTGGTTATTCGTGCCCAGCCAGACTGCGGCAGGCATGGATAAGAGTGAATCATTTTCCACCAGACTCTCTATGCCCACGTTTATTAGAGGTTGAGGAGAACTACCCCCTTCCCTTTTCAAGACTCTCATCTGCTGCCTCCTTGAGAGAGGACATTCCTGCTCCTGTTCAAACAATCTTCAGGGATGGTGAGAATGCCACCAGTGGAGTCAGCCACTAGCATGTTGATTTGAAGAGCTCAATGGCTCCCTGAAATTCTAACAGACCCCTGGACTGGATTCTAGGCTCGTCTTCCCACTGTAGAAATGGTGACTAGAATTTTCAGAATCCATGTAAACTAGAAAGGGGCCCAAAATTCTGGTGCCTGCTAACAGTCTGCTCATTCTCTTGCGATGAGCATCATTTTTATCTTTTATCACATGAGTAATAAATTATTCTGATAGCCAACCCAGATTCCTTACTAACTCTAGTTGGGATCTGAGAAGAAAAGTGATGGAAACTTTTTACCACCACTTCTAGATCTGGCTTTACAAAATATCAGAGTCATCTGAGGAAAAGCTGAACCCATCTCAATATTTATTTGCAATTTTTTAAGAGATCTGAAAGAGCATTGGATTTGAAGATGTATATTGATCGGCAGTTTCATGAATGCTCTAGAAATTTCATACTGTAATGGATCCCATGCCATCTCACTCTGATGGAGGTGGAGGTGGCTTAAGGGTTGCAGTCCCAGGATGTCCAGAGTGGGGATGTGGTCACAGTTAATCAAGACTTGGCTCAGAGCAAGCCCTGGTAGAGGCAGCATGAGAAGTGATCCAGTTTGTGTAAATCCCTTGCCTTTCCAGCCCAAGGTTACAGCACTTGGAAAACATCGAAGCCTGTTAAGTGATTTGGATGTCTGAACAGTTGCTTAATCAGTAGTTTCAATCATCTGGGTTTTTAATAACTTTTAATCATTCAGTGTATTATATGATCCCCGTTGGTCCTGCCAAGACAATTTCAAGGGAGAGGAAGCAGTAATGGAGGCAAGATTATGAACTGGAAGTTCACCTTGTAACTGGCTTTACATTTAACACTCAAGTTTAAAGTCCTCTTTAGGTTGGCCTTATGCTGGTCTTGGTCATGCACTTGATCTTTGAAGACTTAGTTTGAAACATATCACAGGAAGCCCCAAAATTTTCAGAAGCGTGATGTAGTGAAAAATGGGACTTTAAAGTTAGACCGACTCACTTTCAAATTGTGGCTTTGTTGGGACATCTAGATTACATGTGGCAAGGAACAGTTACCTGAGAACTCCCAGTTTCAGTGCCTTCAGGTGTCACCTTGGATTCTCATCATTGTGGCAATGGCCATTTCTGCCCGACAGGTCATCTTTGCTTTAGTGGCCTCTGGTGAGTTGGCTGATACTATCTCAGATCTGCATCATGGCCTTTGATTCTCCCTGCCAAATCCCAGATCCTCATCTCAGTCTGAAGGATTTCCCTCCCAAAATTTGGCTCCTCCCACTTTTACCTTTCCAGAGCAGTGTCCCCTACATAATGAACCCTTGGCACCACTAACTCCTCTTGAGCCTCTGCTTCTGAAGGATCCATCTGACACAGTAAGTGACTTAAACTCCATGAAATTCAATTGTTTCTCTTTCAAATTACACTGCTACCATAGACCTCAGAATTTGAAGAGGTTCAATGAGGTAAAATATCTAAACTTTACTATTGGTTCATGGTAGATCATCAAATCTATTCTTTTTTTTTTTTTAATTTCACACAGCTCCTAAGCAGAACCTTTTTCCTCCCAATGGTGTGTTAAAGTCAGATATATTCCTTATGCTCATTTACAAACTATGACATGCCCAGAAAAAAAATGTTTGCCCACATGAACAGGAAGGAGGGATCTTGAACACAATCAGAGATGCATGAGCATCTGTGAGCACCTCAGGGTGGGCACCTTGGGTTTTCTCGGTTTTATTAAAAATGTGAATTCAGGGTGTTAGGGGAGCACAGTGCAGGAACATCTAGGCTGTGGGTGTTAAGAATAACCAACTGGGAAGAGAGTCTGGGAGAATGAGTTTAAGTTCACCAAGAAAAAGAAGAAGGTTGCTATCACAAGAAGAGCTTTGCCGAGTCTCAAAGACACCAGAGAACAAAGTGCAGCCAGACCTTGTTCAAGGCCAACATGGTCCATAGATATTACAAAGTAGAGGTGGAGGTGGTGTAATGGCAAGGATTTCTGCCCCCCTTTCGACAGAAAGGAAGCTGAGCGGGTCCCAGAGGAGTAGAATGGCTGGCCCAAGGTCACAGAGTGGTGGAGAGAGAGAGAACCAGAGACGCAGCCCATCTTTGGTGTTTCTCTGCCTGCAAGTGTTTGGCTTCCCACAAGGGCAACTGAGGTGACTCAGATAAGCCCCAAACCAAGTCTTAATTAGCTGATTGCCTCGTGGAGCAAGACAGGGGTGAAGTGAACCACCTCAAAATCAATGATAGAGGCTTTTTCTGGGGAGAGATTCTCTGGGCTCGATAGTTCAGGAATCTGAGCACACTTTTGGAGACACAGAAGCCAATGTACATTCAGACCAATCAGTTCCCCCCAAATCAACTACGCTTAGGAGATATTAAGGCCTGACAGAATCCCCAAAGAAAGAGCAAGGTTTACCCTCAATCTTTACCCTAAAGCTGATTCCAGTGCCTTAATCTAAGCTACTGTGTCTGGCCCTATTTGCAGGCCCAGGTCTGGTTCTCATTGCTTTTGTGGACTGAAGTCAAATCCTTCATATAATTTAAATTAGAATTTGTGTCAATGACATTTCTTTGTTCTATTATTTTTAAAAGACAGAAAACACTCAAATCCTTATAATCTGGACTACTGATTTAGTGGACACAGGCTGTCCCAATAATTGAAGAGAGCATGATCCCAAAGAATGGAAGCAACATTGACACACCAGAGGTGAGGTGAAGTCCCCTTTTAAAAAGCCAGACAGACTCAAGCTGCCCCTGTCCCCTGCTAGTGTTTGTGGCTGCAGGGAGGCTAATGCACACCATACAGGATCAGATGACACTTCAGGAGGCTGCAGTGACAGACCATAGGACCACTGGGTTATCTAGAAAGACACCACACCTCATGCTGGACAAGAACACGGAGCCCCCAGTCAAGGCCAACTCTCTAGATGGAGAAATGCAAGATTTGATTGGACAGACGGCTTGCTCCAAATCAAGGTCAAGTTCACAGCACGATCAGACCCTCATCTCAGTCTGAAGGATTTCCCTCCCAAAATTTGGCTCCTCCCACTTTTACCTTTCCAGAGCAGTGTCCCCTACACAATGCATTAGAATCTGATTTCCAGACCACCACTCTCATTTGGCTCAGTGACTCAAAAGACAATGAAAGGCTTCTAAGTTTTTCTTTCTATTTAGGTGAGCCACATGGCTCTGGGCAACTAGATCAGTCAGTTGCCTATGCCACGTGGCTTAGTATTGATCAGTGGCTGCTATCCACCAGGAGAGCATCTTCTCTTGTACATGATCATTTAAGTATAAAGGGAAACATGGGATGCAGGTGATGTGAATAGGAAGGAAAAACTGTCAAAGTTGAAAAGACTTCTAGGAGATCACCTTGCTCAGTATGTTCCAAAGAATAACCCATGGGAACATGATTCACTGTTATGGAAGGGAAAAGATCCTGTTGTCAGAGTGGAGAAAGGGGATCCAAGGAGTGGGTGCGGAGGAGGGAAGAGTTCATACTGGGATTGAAATGGAGAAAACTATGTTATATGTACTTACGAATATGTCTAAATGAACCCCACTGTTATGTATAATTATAATACACTAAAAAAAATATTCTGTGGTCAAATTGCATTGGGAAACATTGGTATAATCCAAATCCAAAAGATTCTTGACTGCAGAAGTCCTCAGGGTCATTGCTATGATAATATACCTTAAGAAATGTACTAGGAGAAGAACAAAAGATGCAAATTTTCCAGGAGGAACCCCTTTTATCCTAAAGATAATCTCTTAGGATGAATATTTCTTGAAATATGATCTTAAAATGATATTTTTTTCCAAAATTAGACAAGAAAAAAAAACTTAGAAAAGTGACATTCCCCAGATCAAAGGACTCATCTGTGATAGGCCTCAAATCCAGAAGTTCAGACAATAACCACAAAACCAAATCCCTTTCTTGCTGTCTAACCCTAATACTGTGTCTCTGATGGACTTATATCAATAGGCAGTAATGTGGAGACTAATAAATAATAGCTAAGTGCTTTACCTACGTTATCCTCCATGGTTTTAGTTGAGATCCTAAGGAGATACTTCATTACCTGTTTTACAGGTGAGGAAATGGAATCTTAATACAGTTGCCATTTGATTTTGGTCCAGTTGTAGTGCTAGGGAAAAGAATGAGTTAACAGAATGATGGAGGAGAAGGCATTTCCAACCATAGATATAAATGACTACCCCCAACACTTCCCGGAAAAGAGGAAGCTATGGGGTTCCAGGGGGTGGAAAGCAGCATTATGGGTTCTGTGACCACAGCAGGTATGCCTCCAGCAAACCTGATCCGCAAGTCAACTCTGCCACTCCACCCCAGATCCAACACCTCCAGGGCCCAGTCCCGTGGCCAACACAGTTCATGCACAGACTGGGACACCCATGCTGATCTTGCAACACATGCGCTTTGTGGGACTCCCCGATTAAAGCCTGAGCAGTCCCACCCTGGTCATAAGGAAGGCATTAGCTCAGCCCTCCCGCACTTCCATTGTCTCTGAAATGTTGCTCAAGTCTTTTCTGAATGTCACAGAAATCCCATCTCTTGGGATTTCACATTGTTTTGCCATCCTTGCCTTTAATCTGTGCCTGTCCCACAACAGAAGAACTTCAAACCTTGAGGTTGGAAGTCGCAGGAGCAAACCCTAGCTCTGGACTGCATGTGCCATGTGACCTTGACAGTGACCTTGACAAACTGTGTCCCCACATGATAAGAGAATCATCACTATGATCGTTATTTCAGGGTCTATTATTGGCCTTATCTAACGAGGTTGGCTTTAAATGTCACAACAAGCCATTGGAGCAGCTCTCGAGATTGAACACATTTTGTAAATAAGAAAAAGTGGCCCAGAGAGACTAAACTAGTTCTTCATTTTTATGACCTTCAGTGGATAGCAGAACCAGAGTTTGACCACAAGTTGCCCCAGCCCACCGAACAACCACTGGATAAAGTAACACTTTTGAAGTGCCATGAATCATATGTGTATGTGTGTGAATGAGCTCTCCTTTGGTGTCACAAGCCTGGGACACTTGTGTCATCCCTATTAGAAAATGAAGAGACTGAATCTCAGAGATTTAAAACCCTATGCACTCTCTCTCCCAGCAAATGACTGGGACAGATAGAATTGGAGCCAAAAGCTCTGTGTCTGTAAAACGAGAGCTCTCAACTCTATGATTCTGATATTTCCAAACCACAGTTTCCTTGTTTGCAAATGCAGGTAATAATAATCTCTCCCTCTCAATGACTACACTGGGGATCAAAGATCATGGTATGTGACAGGTCTCATCAACCATGAGCCTGATAACAGTGGCCTCTTCTCATTTTTGTCTATGCAAACCCACAAATGAGGAGTCTCTGGCAGGGGGCCATCTGCTGACTGGGTGTATGTGCTGGCTGGACACTGGATTCGCTCACCTAATTTTTTAGGGCCTTGTAAAAGGTTTGAGGTAATTTGTCTTTGTTAGTGAAAGATTTAGTGATGAATTCACCCTCCAGTCTAATTAGCTCCAGGCCTGCCTGTCCCTGAGGGGAATCCTTCCTATCTTAGCAAAATATATGCAACCTGAAGCTCGGGGGCATGTCATGTTACAGAGTTCAGCTCATCTAACACACAATGAATCGAACCAACAACCCCTTATCTCTGCCACCTAGAAGAGTCTCCACTCCTCCACAGCAAAACAAAAGAGTTGTTTGTGCCAGAATTGAGACCGATGGTAGTGAATTCCAACTAATAATGCTTAAGAGCTGCCGGATCCCTGATTGGTGTTTCTACGGTTGCTTCTCTGGCTTGAAGAGACAAAGGGGTGTACTTAGGTAGTGGAAGAGACTCCTGAGCTCCCTGTGGCTTCCTGAACATGTCTCTGCTTGACTTTCAAAAGACTTTCTGAACATAAAGGCAAGGTAGTTGCCAGCTCACCTCAAAGTGACAGAAGGATTTGCTCAAAGGAGTTTCAGCTTTCATTTTAAATCATGCCTTGTTCCTGCCCACGGAGCATCCAAAACTGGGAGGAAATGTTCACTACCCCTCCCCAGCGGCTTAGATCATTTGGCAATCACGTGACCTTGGGCAATCGAAATGACCTCCATCCTGGTTTTGCCAAAAAGTTGATGGCTGTTTCAGTTCTCCCTCTCTTTGGCTGTTCAGCAATTAAATGTCCTTTCCCTACTGACCAAAGATAAACAGGGGAAAGAAAAGAAAACCCTCTGGAAATCCAGCTGCCAGCGGATCAAGTGTTGGCTTAGCTGGCTTCTGCCTTTGTGTGCCGAAGTCCCAACACTGTCCCAGGGATCCTCAGAGTCACACAAATAGAGTCCTTGCAGCCTCTGAAGGAAACAGGATTCTCCTTCACTCCCACTGAAGCTGCATCTCCAACACAGGAGGCAGGACTCAAAGACGAAAGAACCAAGAGAGGCCGTAAGCACCAATTATTAAGGTTCTTTACCAAATCCACAGGAATAAAATGATCTGGAGGCTACTTTATGCTGGTCCTAGGAAATGACATTCAGAGTCACGAAAAAAAAATTGTTTTTCTAAATCCCTCGATTAAATGTTCTCTCCCTGGACTCTTAATCATACAAGCCCCTTCATGATCTTGTGCTCATCTGCCTAAGATCAATATTTATTGCTCACCCCGTAGACAAGCCAACACATTGTGGGACATAGGTAGGTATGAGGTTCTCCCCTGCCGTGTCTTTTCCCGTGATTTCTTCCCTGATTTTCTGACACACAACACTGTGTCTCTGATCAGAGGAGACACACCCCCATTTCCCCTGACATGTTGTGCCCAGCCCGCTCTGCTCTCCTTAGCAAAACACTCCCCTTGACATGTCACTTCTCTGGTCTTTCATGGGCTCTCATTTTTTTTTTTTTTCCTGAACAACTGGGTTGATCAAAAGAGGGAGCTACTTCTTCATTGTTCAAATCTTGGCTAGCTTAGACTCGCCTGGGCCCGTGGAAGGTGGGTGATGAAGTGACACTACGTGAGTCCTACCACCCAGGCCCTCAGGTCCCTTCAAACACCTTCCTTTGCCATCTTAAAGTGCTCGCCTGAGACTGGATAAAGAAGCCACGCCTTTCCCAAGGAGGAGAGATCTGGGTGGAGGAGAACCAAGGTGTCTCAGGGGATACCAACTCCAGAAACACGAGGCCATCTGGACCACCCACCTCGGCTGCGCTCAGAGATGGCAGCAGTCCCATTGGCGCTCGCAGAAAATCAGGAGGAGAACCGCCTGGCTGAGCCCAGCCCAAGCCACAAGCCTGAGTCATAGCCATGGTTTTCAGCCACACCATGAGTGGTTTGCTAGGCAGCCACACGATAGACTGCAGATACAATAAGACCCTTTGGTGTTTCGGAAAGGCCTCAAATGCATAGGAAATCACAGTTACCCCCTCAGTGTTTAGGAAGGTAGATTGTTCCTATGGGAAAATCCGTTCTCCTACCCTCTTTATCCAACCAACTCCTATTCACTATTATTAAAATTTGTAGGAGGACATCCATGTGGACTCGGCTCCTGCAATAGTCTCAACAGACCAAACCCAACAGACCAAATTATAGTGGCTGAGGCTTCGTGAACGGCAGGAGACTCTGAAACCAATTAAGCTATTCCCAGTTAGGTTGCCTCTACCTCTCTGTAAATGCTCTCGGATCCTGTTGATGGTGGGAGTTCTCAGAAGCTGCTCTGGTTCTGAGACCTACACATTTCCTGAATTATTATTATTCTTTTTTTTTTTTTTTACATCTACTAAATGTAATTGGTTTGAGGAAATTTTCCTTTTTTAACGCCATCCAGGTATCAAATTAGACAAGCTTTCTCTGGGAATACTTCTCTGACTCTCCCGAGAGGGATTAGGTGCCATCTTTGGGCTCCTTGGCAGCCTGCTCTTTTACCTTTATGTATAACGTGTCTCACACCACGTGGTTGTGATGCCTGTTTCCCTGCCAGTCTCAAGCCTCCAGAAGGCAGGGACAGAGCTCAGGTGTTCTCAGCACCCAGGTTAGCACATGTCACATGGAAAATAATTTCTGTTTATGTATGTTGTCAGTTCATCAAATGTCTGTCTCTCCTCTCCTCAGGACACTTATGTGACTATGGGATGGTACCTTGGTGTTTCTCCTGAGTGAGGTACACTCTGCCTCTGTGTCTAACTTGTATTCATAAGCCTGTATCTGCATATTAAAATGCAGGTATGATACTCTCCTTACATTATCTCTTCTTTAGCCCACAGTACAGGAAGTGGCTGAGGGCCCTGGGGATGTCTGTCCCAGAGTAGTAACTGACCCACCCCGTCTTTCTTCTGACAATTTTCCAGTTGCCAGAACACTTCTGCAAAATGTGATGATGAAAATTTAGTACCGTCAGGAGGGGTCTGACCAAGGTAGAGAAAAATCACTACCTCCATGACTTAGAACTTAGTTCTTTGATTAATACTTAGAGTGATCAATTCTCAGGTTGATTCCTTATTGAAACTCATCATGATTTACTGAACAGCTTCATTTTGCTGATTTATAATGGCCTTGCAGCCTGCAAAGGCCTTATATGAAAAGGAATCCTGAGCCAACATTCACTCCAATCTCACCTCACCTTGATAATGTGTAGGCAAAAAGCACAACAACTTTATTCAGCCAAAATTTATATAATAATTGAGCATTTTAGTACTATTGTGACTACAAACAACAAAAACAAAACCCAATGCAGTGCTCCTGAAAAGTCACATTAAGCCAGAAATCTACATTACAGTTCATTTAACTAGGACTTGCTTGGTTAGAAAAGTTTCCATTCAGCACTGGGGTAAATTATTTAATTCAATGGTGTTCTAGTTGGAAAAAGAAAAACAATTACAAGTGACACTAAATTCCTTTCAAAGAAATGAATATTCTCTTGTTGTCTGAGTGTCAGAGGGGAAGCTGGGGCCGTAGAAAGAACAGAGGGTTTGGAATCAAACAACTATGGATTAGATCTCTTTTTCATTGATAATGCAGTTAGTTGTATGACAAGAAGTGACACTGAAAATCAGGGACTAAAGTGTAAGGAGGAGATAAAGAACACAGTTACTTCTCTGATGGCATGAAACTATGTATCTATATAGCTGTCACTAGGAGTCACCTCATTTGATATGCATATCATGGCCACAGTGCCGGGCACATAGAAGCAAGCATGCAATTAGTCCTAGTTCATTATTTAGTTGTTGTTTCCTAATGGGTACAACTTCTGCCTCACTTGTACCCTGGGTGATCTGCCTCTGAAACATGCATTTAATGTTGAACATTTCCTGTGATGGCTGAAATGTAAAAAAGGGGGTTCAGTTCTGTCTGAGCCTTAAAATTCAGTGTCTCGGTATCCTTGTCTAGATTTGGAAATCTTGTGTGGGACACTGTGATGTGCATCTGTGGACCAGTGCTGCCAATGCAGAAAAGCACAGAGACTTGAAAATGTTCCTAGAAGGGGATCCGCTGATTCTCCACCCTGTGGTGGAGCCTTAGCGTCCCCTGCTGTTCAGTAAGCATATTCCATACAGTCCTGAGGTGTTCACGGTGGGTTGGCGCATCTTTAGGTAGATGCTGCCATCTCCTGGGTATAATCACATGCAGCGAACCTCCAGAGTGCTCAGTGCTGTACCCTGGAGCCACAAAGGCTGGCCTGTGTCACCTGAATCTCCAGAGTCAGCTTTTGGATATTGTGAACACTCAAAGGAAAAGCCAGGTCTTGGCAGAGCCTCTCATCACTTCAAAACATCATCCGGGCCCATCCTCTGACAAAATCCCTTCCTTTGTTCTTAAAAACTCCCCTGTGCTAGGAATTTTCTTTCTGGTCTTTAAAGTCCCTTTATGAGGTGCACTTAATTCTGAAGCATCAACATTATGAAAAGATGTCATTTGGGGGGAGGGCAATGAGGCAACTTTATCAGAAAATAATTTGTAAATGTCATTCACACAATGAAAGGATTATGCATGTATTCTAAAGTAGTATCTATTATCTCATTTACTTTTTGACCTCATAGAAACTATGAAATGGAAGCCTCTTCAAAGCTGTTAGAATCTTTTCACTCTGCATTACCCAGTACAAAAACCAGAGAAGAGCACAATCCAAAAAAGAAAGCTTCAGGCCAGTATCCCTGATGAACATAGATGCAAAGCTCCTCAGTAAAACACTAGCAATCTGAAGCCAATAGAACATTAACCAGATTATTCACCATGACCAAGTCAGATTTATCCAGGATTGCAAAGTGAGTTCTACATATTCAGATCGATAAATATGAGGCACTATATCACCAGGATTGTTTTAGTCAGCTTTGTGATTAAAAGACCTGACAAGAACGGTGTAGAGGAGGGAAAGTTCATTTTGGCTCACAGTTTTAGAGGTTCAGTCCATAGTTAGCCAACTCCATAGCTCTGGGCCCAAGCTGAGCAAAACATAATGGTGGAAGGGTATGGCAGAGGGAAGAGCTTAGAACAAAACAACCAGGAAGAAGAGGGAGTGAGAGCTCTGCTCACCAGAGACAAAACATAAACCCCAAAGGTGTGCCCCCAGTGACCTACTTCCTCCAGACACAACCTACCTGCCTACAGTTACCACCCAGTTCATCCATATCGATGGGTTAATCCACGATCAGGTTATGCCTCTCATAATCTAACCATGTCATCTCTGAAAATTCTTGGATTTTCTCACACATGAGTTTTTGGGGGATACCTCATATCTAAATCATAATGAGAATAAAGGACAAAAAATCATATGATCATCTCAATACACACAGAAAAGAGCATTTGATAAAATTCAACAATTCTTCATAATAAAAATTCAAAACAAATACGATATAGAAGGAACGCACCCCAACATAAGTCATTTTCAACTAACCCACACCTATCATTGTACCCAAGAAATAAGTATGATTTTCATGTGTCAGTGGAAGAACAAAAGATGTCCAAAGTACAGGGGAGGAAAGAAGCGGAGAAGGAAGCAGAGATTCCCAACACCGTCTGCTTCACAGGAATTCCTTATGCTGTTGTGAATGTCTCAGCAGAATGAGGAGGGGCCACAGCACCTCCTGTTCCCCTGGACCCTTGCTGTTTTTATGGGTAAAGGTTGTGGCCCGCCATGGGGTCGTTAAGGGAAGAGGGAGTTTGTTCTTCTGAGGTGTCCTGGGAGCATGCACTGCTCTCTGCATCCCCGCTACTGAGCTGTGTGCAGGGCCCACAGGGACATGCTGAGGCTATGCTGGGGGTAGGGTCTTTGCATGGAGGCTGCAGAGGGAGTGTCAGGGATACTGGCTCTTCTGCTGCCTTCCTGTCCTGACTGCTTGTCCTCCTCAGCCAGATGATGCTCAGAGGACAAGAAGGGGAAGGGAAGAAGGACAGGCTCACTGGCACTCCTCCTTGGGCAGAGAATGAAGGTGAAAGGATCTGTGGGCACTGAGCAAGGCCCACCCTCCAAAGGTGCAGGCTGAACTTGAATTGTGCTGCCCCAGCCATCTTGTACTGGAGCTTCAGATACGTACGCGTGGCATCATGGAGAGACACCCACGTGTGGTATGGGTGCCCATGTCAAACATAATTGCCATTGTCATGGGGTTGGGGCGGTTGGGAGGTGGGTTGCTATAGTTAGTTGGTGAAAATTCCTCACTGGCTCAGTTACTAGTACCCCACAATTTGTGGGGCTCATGGTCAGTGAGTCACTGATGAGTTTTCACACTTTGGCTAAAAGGTGACAAGGGATACCATACCTTGTGCACAGGATCTGCCCCCTCAGCTGTGCAATGGTGGTCTCCTTAAATGGGACTTTTACAGCCACCTCTGCCTCCACAAGTATATGTTGTGCCAGTTTCACTGGGACCATGAATACAGGTGACACCCAGGTTCCAGTCATCCACTGCAGGGCCGTCATAGTCTTTCTGCCGGTACGTTTCTGAGGCACGGTACTGGAGAGTGCTGCAGAACATTTCCAGATTCCCGCCCAGCTGTGAGCCTGCCCCCGGGTGGAAGTAGCAAAGTTTGATGTTGCCTCACCAGCCACCAGGATGCTGTTTGGCCTCAGGACTCTGCCCTGTGCTCTTCTCCTGGCAGTAGCACACAGCTGCCTCCTCCTCCTCCATGCCGATAGCCTCCAGGATGTGGTACCCTAGGTGTCCCCCACTGTGTCCTCCACAATGACGTAGATGCTGGTAATACTTTCAAAAATTTCAAAAGTTCGATCACATTACATTTGGGTGTTTCCCAGTCTCCATGATATCCAGTTTGGATAGAATTGAGACCATGTTTTCCTCCACCTCTGTCCCCACAAGGATATATTGGGCCAGTTGTGAAATTTGCCCTGCCCAATGTCCCTCAGAACCCTATGATGGCAAGCGAGGACATCTTGAAAGGGTAAAGTTTCTAAACTGCAAAGCCTGGGGTAAATTCCTGAGGCAGTTAAGACAATGCCCTACAGGCCATTTAGTTGATTTATAGCCTAGGACCCTGTGTCGCTTGTCACGTGAGCATTCAAGACCCTGTGCAGCTTGTCACCTAGACATTCAGGGCCCGAACCAATCAGTTTAAATGTAACCCCCTCCTTAGGAATGACCTATCACTCCAGCTTGCCCTGTTCCCGCCAATGAATGTACTAATCAAGTCTAAGAATTATTGTTTGATTTTCCCGCGTTCATAAAACAAACTCTCCTCAAGTTCAAGAGTCAAATAGACCACAACACAATAATTATGGGTGACTTCAACACACCTCTCTCACCATTGGACAGATCCTCTAAACAAAAGTTGAATAAAGAAACTATAGAACTCAATATCACAATCAATAACCTAGACTTAACTGACATATATAGAATATATCAACCATCATCAAATGGATATACTTTTTTCTCAGCAGCACATGGATCCTTCTCAAAAATAGACCATATATTATGCCATAGGACAACCCTCAGTAAATATAAAGGGGTGGAGATAATACCTTGCATTTTATCTGATCATAATGGAATGAAACTGGAAATCAATGATAAAAGAAGGAAGGAAAAATCCTACATCACATGGAAAATGAACAATATGTTACTGAATGATCAATGGGTTACAGAAGACATAAAGGAGGAAATCAAAAAATTCTTAGAGATAAATGAAAATACAGACACAACATATCGGAATCTATGGGACACAATGCAAGCAGTTTTAAGAGGAAAATTCATCGCCTGGTGGTCATTCCTCAAAAAAAGGAAAAAACCAACAAATAAATGAGCTCACACTTCATCTCAAAGCCCTAGAAAAGGAAGAGCAAAACAACAGCAAATGTAGCAGAAGGCAAGAAATAATTAAAATCAGAGCAGAAATCAATGAAATTGAAACAAAAGAAACTATCGAAAAAATTAACAAAACTAAAAGTTGGTTCTTCGAAAAAATAAATAAGATCAACAGACCTTTAGCCATGCTAACGAAGAGAAGAAGAGAGAGAACTCAAATTACTAACATACGGGATGAAAAAGGCAACATCACAACAGATGCTACAGAAATACAGAAGACAATTAGAAATTATTTTGAAAACCTATATTCCAATAAAATAGAAGATAGTGAAGACATCGATAAATTTCTTAAGTCATATGATTTGCCCAGACTGAGTCAGGAGTATACACACAATTTGAACAGACCAATATCAATGGATGAAATTGAAGAAGCCATCAAAAGACTACCAACCAAGAAAAGCCCAGGACCGGATGGGTATACAGCGGAGTTTTACAAAACCTTTAAAGAAGAATTAATACCAATACTTTTCAAGTTATTTCAGGAAATAGAAAAAGAGGGAGCTCTTCCAAATTCATTCTATGAGGCCAACATCACCCTGATTCCGAAACCAGACAAAGACACCTCAAAGAAAGAAAACTACAGACCAATATCTCTAATGAACCTAGATGCAAAAATCCTCAATAAAATTCTGGCGAATCGAATACAAAAACACATCAAAAAAATTGTGCACCATGATCAAGTAGGATTCATCCCTGGGATGCAAGGATGGTTCAATATACGGAAATCAATAAATGTTATTCACCACATCAATAGACTTAAAGATAAGAACCATATGATCACCTCGATAGACGCAGAGAAAACATTCGACAAAGTACAGCATCCCTTTATGTTCAAAACATTAGAAAAACTAGGGATATCAGGAACTTACCTTGACATTGTAAAAGCTATCTATGCTAAGTCTCAGGCTAGCATCATTCTGAATGGACAAAAGTTAAAGGCATCCCCTCTAAAATCTGGAACAAGACAGGGATGCCCTCTATCACCACTTCTATTCAATATAGTTCTCAAAACACTGGCCAGAGCAATTAGACAGACGAAAGAAATTAAAGGCATAAAAATAGGAAAAGAAGAACTTAAATTATCACTATTTGCAGATGACATGATTCTATACCTAGAAGACCCAAAAGGGTCTACAAAGAAACTAATAGAACTAATAAATGAATTCAGCAAAGTGGCAGGATATAAAATCAACACGCATAAATCAGAGGTATTTTCTGTATATCAGCGACAAAACTTCTGAAATGGAAATGAGGAAAAACACTCCATTCACAATATCCTCAAAAAAAATAAAATACTTGGGAATCAACCTAACAAAAGAGGTGAAAGATTTATACAATGAAAACTACAGAACCCTAAAGAGAGAAGTAGAAGAAGATCTTAGAAGATGGAAAAATATACCCTGTTCATGGATAGGCAGAACTAACATTATCAAAATGGCGATATTACCAAAAGTTCTCTATAGGTTTAATGCAATGCCAATCAAAATCCCAATGGCATTTCTTGTAGAACTAGATAAAGCAATCATGAAATTCATATGGAAAAATAAAAGACCCAGAATAGCAAAAGCAATTCTAAACAGGAAGTGTGAATCAGGCGGTATAGCGATACCAGATTTCAAACTATATTACAGAGCAATAGTGACAAAAACAGCATGGTACTGGTACCAAAACAGGCGGGTGGACCAATGGTATAGAATAGAGGACACAGAAACCAATCCACAAAACTACAACTATCTTATATTTGATAAAGGGGCTAAAAGCATGCAATGGAGGAAGGATAGCATCTTCAACAAATGGTGTTGGGAAACTGGAAATCCATATGCAACAAAATGAAACTGAATCCCTTTCTCTCGCCATGCACAAAAGTTAGCTCAAAATGGATCAAGGAGCTTGATATCAAATCAGAGACTCTGTGTCTGATAGAAGAAAAAGTTGGCTCCGATCTACATATTGTGGGGTCGGGCTCCAAATTCCTTAATAGGACACCCATAGCACAAGAGTTAATAACAAGAATCAACAAGAGAAACAATAAGAGAGGTAAATAGGGAGCCTACATCCTGGGAACAAATTTTTACTCCTCACACTTCAGATAGAGCCCTAATATCTAGAGTATACAAAGAACTCAACAAATTAGACAATAAGATAACAAATAACCCAATCAACAAATGGGCCAAGGACCTGAACAGACACTTCTCAGAGGAGGATATACAATCAATCAACAAGTACATGAAAAAATGCTCACCATCTCTAGCAGTCAGAGAAATGCAAATCAAAACCACCCTAAGATACCATCTCACTCCAGTAAGATTGGCAGCCACTATGAAGTCAAACAACAACAAGTGCTGGCGAGGATTTGGAGAAAAGGGTACACTTGTACATTGCTGGTGGGACTGCAAATTGGTGCGGCCAATTTGGAAAGCAGTTTGGAGATTCCTGGGAAAGCTGGGAATGGAACCACCATTTGACCCTGCTATTGCCCTTCTCGGACTATTCCCTGAAGACCTTAAAAGAGCATGCTACAGGGATACTGCCACATCGATGTTCATAGCAGCACAATTCACAATAGCTAGACTGTGGAACCAACCCAGATGCCCTTCAATAGATGAATGGATTAAAAAATGTGGCATCTATACACAATGGAGTACTATGCAGCAATAAAAAATGACAAAATCATAGAATTTGCAGGGAAATGGATGGCACTAGAGCAGATTATGCTTAGTGAAGCTAGCCAATCCCTAAAAAACAAATACCAAATGTCTTCTTTGATATAATGAGAGCAACTATGAACAGAGCAGGGAGGAAGAGCAGGAAGAAAAGATTAACATTAAACAGAGACATGAGATGGGAGGGAAAGGGAGAGAAAAGGGAAATTGCATGGAAATGAAGGGAGACCCTCATTGCTATACAAAATTACATATAAGAGGTTGTGAGGGGAATGGGAAAATAAACAAGGAGAGAAATGAATTACAGTAGATGGGGTAGAGAGAGAAGATGTGAGGGGAGGGGAGGGGGGATAGTAGGGGATAGGAAAGGTAGCAGAATACAACAATTACTAATAGGGCATTATGTAAAATTGTGGATGTGTAACCGACGTGATTCTGCAATCTGCATTTGGGGTAAAATTGGGGGTTCATAACCCACTTCAATCTAATGTATGAAATATGATATGTCAAGAGCTTTGTAATGTTGTGAATAACCAATAAAAAAATAAAATAAAAAAATAAAGTAAAAAAAAGGTAAAAAAAAAAAAAAAAAGAAAAGTCAGGTATAGGTCAGATCAAGGTCACACCGGGAGCTGGGTGTTCTGATGTTTCCTCATTCTGCGGATGAGGAAACTGAGGCTCAGGAAAGGCAAATAATTCTTTCAAGGCCCTTCTCTCCTACCATGGGGCCAAAGGCCTCATGCTCAAAACACTCCACTTGGGTTGAACTCAGACGTGTGTATTTCAGGTATAGTTGCAATCGACATAGATATCCAGACAGGGAGATTCAATGTGTTTAGTCATTAGTGCAGTCCCCATCAGGTATATCAGTAGAGTCCCTGGCTCCCCCAATCAGCTCTGGCCTATTTTTATAAATAATCACAAGAAGATTTTTCTAAAGCACCTAACCAGATGGGTATTTTTCCCATCTTAAATTGAACTTGAGTATGACTCTTATAAGGTCTTTGTACTTCAAGGAAAGGCCAATGATGCCTTCCAGAATCAGTGGGAACACATACCGAACTCACTTAAGAGCCATGGGAGGCACCATGCCTAGACCACACTGTAGACTGGGTATAGCTAGCAGGATCATCAGTAAATTGGAAGACCATCCTGAGGAAATTGCTCAATATGCACCACAGAATAAGGAAATGTACAGACAAGCTCTGAGAATCAAGAATACCCCAGAAACCAATCAGAATTCAAGTGAGGAGAGAAGTAGGCATTTAATAGGCCCCCAATGGAGCTACCCTCCAAGCCAGGACTACCACTTCCCACTCAAGCCGACATGGACATCCTCAGGTGTTCCCTTGGCATTTAAGGAGCTGAGTCTCCAGAGACTTTAATGGTGGAGAAGAAAGGAAAGGAGACAGAAATGGATGCTAGTTGAATGCCACATGTGTTGAAAGCCACAGACTATCCCTTCTTCTACTTCATTTCATTGGTCCATTGGCTGTGGGTAGGCACCCCACAGTATGTCTCTACCCTATATCTCTATTCAGCATGCACTCAGTAGGTACTCTGAAGCTGGCAGAGTTCAGTATCAGGTCCATAGGGATAGAGGGTAAGAAGAGGAGAATGGATCTGAATTCAAAACCATTTGACCACAGTGCCTGCATGGATTTCATAGTGTTAAGCAAGGTCAGCATGCCCCCTGTTATGGTTTGGATCTTAAATGTGCCCCCAAAGGTTGCGTGTTGAAGGCTTGGTCTCTGATGCAACAGTGCTCAGAGGTGGGGCTTTTTGTGAGTGATTGGATCCTGAAGATTGTGATCTCATCAGTGAATTAATTAATCCATGGATGGATTCATACTTAATGGGCTACTAATTGTACTAACTGTGAGGGAGGTATGGAGACTACTAAGAGGAAATCGGTCATTGAGGGCATTCTCTTGAAGAACATATTTTGTCTTGACACCTTCCTTTCTCTTTTCTTCCCACTGTATTAGTCAGCTTTCAGTCACTGTGACCAAAATGCCTGACAAGAACAACTTAAATGAGGCAAACTTAATTTTGGTTCATAGTTTCAGAGGTTCAATCCATGATTCAATCCATGATTGGCTGAGCCTATTGCTCTGGGTCCAAGGTGAGGCATTGTGAAATCTGCACGAGCCTCCTTTCCACTTCCCTTCCTCACTGAACTGCTCCCATCCCTCTCCCATGGGGTGCCCACCCACAGCCAAGTGTTTAGGCCTCAGATTCAATATCACCTCCTTGGAGAACCTCCACGGGCTACCCTAAACCAGGAGGGGACACCCATGGTCTCACTCCAAGTGCCCTGCAGTTCTCTGAAAAGCCTTTCCTAATATCATTACTCCCTCTGGTATTGTGTGTCCCGTAACTTTCTTCTTAGATTAAAGTAGCTTCAGGGCTCAGACAGACCCTCGTGACTATTTCTAGTAAAGTCTAAAGCACTTGTTGACCCGTGGTAGGGGGTTGATAGTGTTTATTAAAAACTGTTTGAATGAATGAATGCAACTCAGGAGCCAGACCCCACATTCAGATAATGGAAGCCCAAGACGAGCCACGCAGGGGATGTTTAGCTGAGATTGTACAGTTGACTGCCAAAGCCAACCCAGTAATGGAGATGGGCATAGTGGATATTTACTAGGCACTACTCTTGGGGTCAACTCCAAGGACTGGAGAGAAAGGGAAGCAGAATGGAGCAGAGGGACCCCAGCGGACCTCATGGGGAGTTCTGAAGGTGGTATAGCTCAGCCAAGAGGGCCAGGTCTTCACACCTTGTGGGTCACTGAGTATGGGCTTCCCCAGGAAGGAGGACTATCACTGAGGGGATTCCTGAAGGGACTGACAGCTGATAACAGCTTGTCAGCAGTTGGAGGGATGATCTTCCATTCCCAAAGTGGGACCTGGTGGACAAGGACCTAGTGGGCCGCTGTTGATGGTAAGCATTTAGGCATGGATATTCTGTCAGGTGTCCTAGGGGACCTGGCCTGTCATGGGGTTCTGCATAAGAACCCCTCAAGTTCTCTTCCATACTGGCTGCTGGTAGCTTCAGCCAGGGATCATAACAAGCACACACACATCCCTGGAGCCACTTTTTTTTTTTGGCTTCTGGCTGGATTACAATCCACAAGGGAGTGATCACTCAGAGCCGCAAGGGAACATCGTTCAGAAGAGAGCACAACAATGATTGGGAAGAGAAACAGATCCGAGTTGAAATGGGTTACTTACTAGCTGTTAGAACTTCAGCAAGAACTTCCCAGTTCCCCATGGATAAGAGGACCACCCACCGTGCTGATAAAATAGCTTGTGACACTGAGATATTTTCCATGCATGAATTTCATTGCTACCCCTCCCTCTCAACACCCACACTCAGTAACCAGGCCTGGGGCTCCTCCACTGTGCACACCTGCTCCTGCACACCTGTCAGCCTCTCCCCACCTGTCAGATAACCCCTGGTGATGGAGCCATCCTATTGGACCAGGTTGCTGATTCTATGGTTGGAGGGTGTCGTTGGTGCCCAGGCACTCATTTGTCCCTCTGGTTCACACAATCCATGGCCATCTGTGCCAAGATGATTTTCAGTATGCCCATCTCTTTTGTTCAGACTACTTTCAGATCCTATAGCCTCAGTTCTTGTGACAAAGATTTCAAAATGTTTATTATTACTAGCATCCCCCATCTGAAAAAGCTTCATTGTTAATACTCAACTCAAACAGTTTGCCAGAGTTTTATCAAATGTTCCAAGAAGGACGATGGCAGCAGGTGCACCATCTCTTAGCTCTGAATGCAAGAGTTCTACCAGTGTGCTTAAAGGTGTATGCACCTGGTTTAAAGGATAATAAGCATTCTTTAATAATGTTCCCTAAACCCTCTGCATCTCTTTTGTGGGAATATCTGTTTAATTTTCTACACTTTGATTCTGCTCTTCAGCATCATAGAAATTGTTGACATTTATCTCAGTATAGTGTTGGTTCCCACCAGTTTGCAGAGTTCTCATAGACAGGCCTCCTCTCTCCCTAATAGCTGAAGGCTGAGGTTTCTTTTGAGCATCCTTGAAGTATAGGAAGCATTGACTTTGGTGTCTGCCTTCATTGGTCACAACTGTGTTGAGCCCATTAATTTTATTTGAAACTAGTGTTAAGCTAGTGTTATTTCTTTAAAAGAATTTTTTTTATTACCATACATGAAAACGCCAATTGCCCTTAGAAGAAAAATGCAAACACAAACAGAAGCAAAGCAAATATATTACATTCTAGGAAATATACAGTTGCTTGTCCAAGGATTTATTTTAAAGGGGACATTAGAAGTTTAGAGATGTGTTTCAGACATTTATAATCAAAATAAAGTTCAAAAACCAATAGTTGGCTGAAAATAAGGCTGTAGCTGAAAATTAAGGGTTTTAAACCCCTATTTAGGCTTAAAATCTTGAAGGGGGAATAACATCCTCTCTGTGTGATTCATGTTATTGAATGAGCCACCTGGACCACATGTATCCTAAGTGACATTCGTCCTGCACTTTGGTGAGACATTCTTTTAAGCCACAGATAAAAGATCCCATTTTGGCAAGTACGGTTAGATCCAGGGTACACATATCGATCGACTTCTCATTCCCATCAAAGAAGAGACTGCATAATTCTCTTTGTGAGGAGGGGAAGGAAAATGACCTCTTATTTTCCCTGACGACTTTACTGAAGTAATTTCTGGTTTACAGGTGAGACAGGTAGAGATTGGAGAACAAAATGCTTTGTCCTGAGCAGCACCTTTAGGGGTGAGGATTCCAGGCTTGAATCTTTAACTTCTGGCTTTCCCCACCCCCATTCTTAAGAACAGATGTGAAAAATTGGAAGAATTGAGAAATTCATCAACTGGAAAATTTTACTGTAATCCTACCTGCATACCATCCCAAAAAGACTGACTCTGCTTTCTGAAGGTGATTAAGCTTCCTTGTTTCCACAGAACTGCTATTGATTCTACTGTGCAGCCTGATTTGAGAATCAATGGTTTGTAGCGGAAGCACAGGCGTTCCCATGGTAGCTTTTCTGCAGATGGACAGCTCAAATGGGTGATTCTTCTCTGAGTCAGTCCCAAGGCTTCCATGTAAAGTGGCTATAAATTCTACCTCTCCCCTAATGGGAGGTGGTCCTGGATGGTTCTGGTGTATCCTTCAAGATACCTATTTATCCTGCTTATTGCTCAGTGTCTGAGCATCCCAGGAGACATCTACACCACTGACTCCCTTGTGGCTCTTGTCTGACTGTGTCCAGTTTATTCCTCCCGAGATTGCCACTCTCTTGGAGAACCCTGACCGGAAGGAGTGAAGTTTGTCTCAGATGCAACACAATGAGGGGTGAAGACAAAATATTGAACAGGAAGAACAAGTCCCGGGAGGTCAAGGGTGCCGAGGGCAAATCTGGAGGCAGCAGGAAGCTCAACCAGCGGATGAAGTGGGGAAAGCAGGGGAGAGAGGGCGTGTGGGGAGACGCCCTTATGAAGGATCATCAGCCTATCTCTTAGGCTTTCCAAGAAGGATGCGGATTGGCTAGTTTCAAAGAAAACACGTGCAAAGCAGGGAACTTATTGATGTGGCTCTGGTGTTGACCTGTGGGTATTACTGTGGTCAGCTGGCTTTGGATGGGTAGGATGAGAAACAAGTGGGCTTTATTGCAAATGACCACATAGGAGAGGAACTTTTAAGTAGCTCAAAGGTGATGGGTACCACTGGGCTTCAAAAGACTTATGTCAGGCCTAAAAGTGGATGCCTAGAATTTGTGAACACTGGTGTAGATCACTCTTTCTAGATAGGAGAGGAAAAAGAAAAAGAAAAAAAAAAACCAGCAGCAGCAGCCCAGGTAAATGAAGTGACTTACCCAGGACTGGGGGACAAATACAAAATAGAAATAAAAGGCTTAATTCTCCCTGTTGGAAACAAGAGATTCCCCCACGCCTGCCTTTTCTTGGAGCAACTACCTTAGGAAACTTTCTTCTTTTTCAGTCTCTTTGAAATGCATATAACTCTTTGTAAAACTAAGAAGCCTCTTACCACCAGTGTGGGTCAGGAATGCCTCTGTCAAGGATCTGGGAACCCTCTCATTGAAATGTAATGGCAAAGAAGACAACAGGGTCTACCAGTCTCTGTGAGGGGTACGAGCCTAACTTCAGCAGGGGCCTTGCTCCCCAACTGCCAGTTGTATAGTACATTCTGTGCAGCGGGTATCACTCCAAGATTGCTTTAGGTTTCAGATGTTAAGCAATTTGCCTGAGGTCACCCAGTCAGCCAACAGGAAAACCAGAATTTGAACTGTAGGTTGAAAGTGATAAAGCAGCAGAATATTGTTGAGAGCCACAGCCAAGGCGGGATGGCGCATGGCATTTTGCCAGAAGGAGTGGTTAAGAGGTGACACCAGCAAGCCATTAAGATGATAATTGCTGTGACTGGATTGAGTTGTATATGGACCCTGCAGTCCGGCAATAGGGCGGCTCCAGGAATAGGGTGGCTCCTGCTGCCTCTGCCCCTACTTTGGAGTTCCCGTTGAGTTCTCCCGGTTCCTTGAGTTTGTGTGGAGCCCGGTGGAGGGTGAGAGAGTTCCCAGGAAGTGCGCTGTGGAGTGCTGGTGGAGTTCAGGCAATAAAGTAGTTCCTGTTTGAACCTACAAGTACCTCATGGCGGCTTGGTTATTTTGTGCCCAGCCAGACTGCAGCAGAATATCCCCCACTGTCCCCACATGTAGGACACAAAGACACTGATAAAGAAGATGCTTAAGTTCCCTGGAAGCTGGCCTAAAGCAGGCATGCAGTGTCAGTGGGGTGAGGGGCTTATAACCCAGGTCTAGAGTCCCCTGGGGCTGGGTGTGAGCAGTGGCTGCTATTAAAGACCTGGGGCCTCCTGTGGACTTGGGATAACAACAGCAACAGTGCTGGGATCCAACACTGATTGAAGCTAACTACAGCCTTGATTTTCCTCATCTCTGAATTAGGAATGACAAGAATAATGATAATTTAGAAAATGATAAAATTTATAAAATGATGATTTATAAAATCTCTGTTCTAAGAGATACACACACCTTAGTCTTCCTGGTTGGTAGCTTAGAAATATCAACAATAAATGATATGAACCATTTAGTGACCACTTAAAGGACATAAGTGCCTGGTCTATGGGATTCATCCACACATCTCAGATTCACTCTCCTATGGATGGAGGGTAAGGAATCATATCCTTAAGTGACAGCTAACATTTACTGAGGATTTGCAGTGCTACGGGTCCTCTTCTGAGAATGCTCTGTTCAACCAGAAGACGCCCAGCCTCCCTCCCGCCCTGCCACTCCCCAGTGATGTCTTCCTCCCCCCCACACCTGATCTGCTCAGCCAGGTGGCTCCTCCAACAAAGTGCAGTGCTGTCCCACCTCACAGACTGCTGAGACTTGCCTTCTGCCAGGCACGCCTTTCCCCGTGGGACTCACTCCCTGACTCCTGTCACCTCCCTACTCACAGGTCCTCTCTGGTGAGACATCCCTGTCCACCCTGGTTAAAGCCAGGGTCTTTGATGGTGCCTGGAACACAGCAGACAAGCAGCAAGTGCTTGTTTGATCCATGTTCAGTAAATGGGTAGCTACTGACACAAGGTGCCCTTTGGAATTGGGTCCCCAGGGTCATCCTTCTAGCTGACATCTTTAACAGACGTAGGAATGAGTGCAAAAGCCCTCTGGAGACCCACGGATGGGCACCCCACACGAGGATGCACAGCTTGGAGTGTTTGAAGGTGGAAGGGCAGCCTTGCTGCCCCATCCCAGAGAGGAGGGCAAGGGTGGGTCTGAGGTCAGTGGGAGACAGTGAGGACAGCAGAGACCTTGGCAGGGAGGCAGGGGCATTTCTGGACCTCAGGAGACCCACAGGACCTGAGGACCTGGCCTGGGTCTTTAACACAGTCCCTCTCACCCTTGTTAGCAGGTTATCCTGCACCACTTGACACCCACTTATGCACTAATCTGCTCTGTGGGAGGGGTGGGTGGAGTCTGGCGCTGCCCCGAGTGCTCTAGATGCCCGTGCCCCCCAGGCTTGACCCCAGCTCCCATCCCCAGTGACCCCTGGAGTACAGACTGAGCCGGGAGCCTGAGGACAATCTGAAATCACCACTTTTATTTTTTGGCAGGCCTTGAAGGAAGGTCGAGACAGGATGGAAGGGGTCTTACTGGCCTAGGAGGACATTGGGGCCAGCTCCACCTGCTGCTCCAAGTCCTCTTCGTTGCGGGGGGAAGGGAGCTGGTGGCCAGCCTGTGGGCAGTGGAGGTCAGGCTGCGGTTCCCGGTGTCCTGTGAGGCACCCCGCATCCGCCTCCCCTGCCCACCCTGCTCCTCATGCCCTCTCCAAGGGCCTCCGAGGACCCCGCGGCTCCCCTCTACGGACTCCGCCTCTGCCTGCCTCCCTCTGCTCCTACCTCTTCTCTGCGGACCTCAGGGACTTTGGCACTCCCGGTTTGTCCCTCGAATTTCTCAAACTCCGCCTTCAGCCTGCGGGGACCAGGCCGAGGAGCCGAGGGCGAAGAGTGAGAGTCAGGGGGGCGTTAGGAAGCCAGAGACGGGTCCAAAGACCCGGCAAGGGGCACCCACTCACCCAAGCTTCTCTGCAGGGGCGTCCTGAACTTCCCGGGCCGAGAGCAACCGTTGCTCCACCTCCTGCAGCCTGGCCCGAAGCATGGTCCCTATGGGTGGCAGGGCATCAGCGCTGCGCCCACTGCTGGGTCCCCACCGCCCACCCAGCTGCAGGCTCACTCTCTGCCAGCAGCTGCTCCTTGCTGCGCTCTAGAATGCCAATCTCCTGGGCCAGTCGCTGCTCCAGCATCTGCGGGGACAGAGAGACCTGTCACTGGTCTGCTGTTGGCTGCATCGCCCACTCTCTCCCTTTGTGCTTCTGGCACAAAAGATCTGATGATCAGGCTGGGTCTTTAATAAGGTCCCTCTAATCCCTGTTGTCCAGACCCTTACCTACCTTAGGCCACTCACTCATACCCTTATTCATTCAACCTGCAGTTTCTGGGTGGCTGGAGACCTACTTCTCCCCAGGGCTGCCCCATGTCCCTGTGTATCTCTCATTTGTCCCCCAGCCACATTGTCCTCCATTCCCCCGTTTGATGTTCATCAAACTTCTCAAACGTCCCAGGCAGAGTTCCGCCTCAGGGCTCTGCACCAGGCTTTCCTTCTGCCAGGAACACCCGCACCCACATAGTGCCGGGCTTTGTCCCTCACTCCCTTCAGTTATGCTCTCAGATGGTCCTGCTCAGAGACCTTCCCACTGGTACAGGACCTGCCCAACCTGCTTCCTTGGTAGGATTCTGGGTATGCTCCAACAAGCCAGCTTAGGGTGGCAAACAAGGGTTCACCACAGCCTCTCTCTGCCTGGGTGCTGCCCGAAGCACCCATCAACAGCTGGAGGAAGGCTTTCTCCAGGTTCCTATTTGCCACCGCCAGATGAACTCTCTCTAGGTGAGCAGGAGGGAAGCAGGATCTGCAGGCTATGGAGACAATCCCCAGAGATGCTGGACATGACGGTGGTGCGTGGTGAAAAGTGTCCAGATGTGAGGGGAAAGGTGAGCAGAGTCAGGGACTATCACATGGCACTGGGCCAGTCCGCAGGGACACTGAAGCAAGGTGGGGAGTGGCTTTGGTTGCAGGCAATCATGGCTTACATGGAACTCCCAGAGGTCCTTGTGCTGGTCCATCAGATCCTCCAGCTGCTCTTCCACATCCAACCTGAGGACAGAGACCCAGGAATGAGATCCCAGGCTAGACCAACACCCAGCATGGCTGGGTCTGGGGCTCCTCATGCCTAGGCCTTCAGACCACCGCCCCCTGCTCTCTCTGCTGGAGTCCCTTCATGGGCTTTACCCTCCAGCCTTGGTTCCAATGTCTCATCTTCCAATAAACATTTCCTGAGGCAAGTCCCACTCTCACTCCACCCAATGGCCCTCAAGACTCCAGGCTTTGGAGTTACCCCAGGTTTCTCTCTTTGTGATTCTGAAATCTGAGAGTTGTGGACAGGAATGTGCTCCTGCACCATGTGCTTCCTGAGAAAGACCACCTTCAGTCATATTCTCTGACTGAGCCCCTCTCTCCAGCAGGAGTGGGGGTGGGGCATCTCTTCACATTTACCCACTGCCTTGCTTCGATGGAAAGTGAACCTTCATGGGCCTCTGTCAAGACCATCATTCTGCTCTGCCTGTTCCCAACAGAACTGTGCCTTCCCAAGAAACTTTATTAGGGGTGTGGTAATTTAGTAAAATGCCTTCTAAAATCCTGACTTGAAGCCTACTGTGACCCTGGACAACTTTACTTATTCTTTTTTCCAGGTCTCACTTTCCCCATACATAAAAGGTGGTAGTGGTGTATTGTGAAGATTAGGTAAATAAATGGACACAAACCAGACTGCATGTAGTGTGGTTAAGCATACACACACATTAAGTACCTATTATCAAGTTTCTCTATGCAATTAAAGTCATGGTGTCCTGGGACATGAGATTTTTTTTCATAGGATGGTGCTAAGTAAGATTCGAAGAGAAGAATGGATGAACAATTAACTGGATGGATGAGTGGTTGTAGGAGAGATGATGAGCGGAGGGACGATGGTTCAATGGAGAAATAATGGAAGGACTGTGGAAGGATGGATAGATCTTTGGATGGGTGGTTGGGGAAGAAATAAATGGTTAGATGAAGGGATAATGGGAAAGGTGTAGAGGGGATGAATGCATGGTTGGATGGATAGGAGAGGATTAGACGGGAGATTGAAGGTATGGCCATTGGACGATGGCAGCTGGCTCGCTGGATAGGTGAATGGATGAATGAGTGAGCGGGGGCGGGGCAGATGGACAGGCAGGTAAAATGATGACTGGGAACCTAAAATGAGCAGATAGATAAATGAATGGATGGATGGAAGAGCTGGATGGGTCATAGGAAGAGACTAACAACTGTGGGTGGAATTTATTTGACAAAGAAGTTAGTAACAAGTTTCTAAACTGTTCAATCACTCTTACTGACACCATTTAGAAAAATAAATGACCAGGGAAGTTTCATCTGGATGCTGTACTATAGAAAGGGCCATGAGGGGTGTGGAGTCAAGATTCTCTATCCTCACTCTTGCTCCCTCCTCCTCAGGGTGGAGAAGGAGTTGGGCAGAGCTGGGGTAGGCCTCTTACCTGGGCGCCTCACTGTCCCTCTCCTGGCAGTGTTGTCGGAGGATCGTCACTGCCTCTGTGGAGAAAGGAACCAAGATGGCGCTGTGAGAGCTCTTGGGGGCCCAGGGTTGGGAAAAGGCAAGGGGCCCCACATTACACTGGGCACTGGGAGGTACTGAGAAGACTCGGGTGTGTATTTCAAGTGAGGAGGCAAGCCAGGAGGGATTTGAGCACAACAGGGACTTGGGTTTCAGTGGGAAGGACTCCTCTGGCTGCTCTGGGGACTGGGTTTCTGTGAAGTGGGGTTAGAAGAAGGAAAATGAAGCAGCAGGTAAATACCTTGCTTTTTGCTCAAGACCTCCTCGATATGCACCTTCTCTCCATTCACTGGAAAGCACAACGACACTTTTAGTTCCTTGGGGCCACATCCCATGTCCCCTTCATGTCAAGGGAAAAATCACATGGGAGTTATGGCATGGCCCCAGGAGAGGCAGGATATGTTCTTACTACCTCTGTACCCATCTCCCACGGGGAAATTCCTGACCCCGCTTCACCTCAGGGACCATGTTTCCTGTAAACGCCAAAGGAGTGAGCACCCTGAAACCTGTACGGAGTTTACACTGAGGAGAGAGATGACCATAAAGAAGTCAGTGACCTGTCAGGTGGGAATAAATGCTTTGAAAAAAGGCAGATCAATCAGGAGAGTGAGAGGAACAGAAAGAGGGTGGGAATCTAATTTTAGACGATCCCATCAAGTTGGGCCTATTGGGCTGTTCGAGCTGAGAGCTGAAAGAGGACGTCACATAGCAAGAGGCAGTCTGGACTGGGAGGGCTAAGAGCTTTGCCAAGGCCCTGAGCCACTGCAGGAACACCAGCAGGGGTCACAGGATCTCTGGGCCCCTCTTTTGTCCCCACTTACAGGAGTCTAGTTCCTTACACAAGACCTCCCGCCGAGCTTGGGTCTCTCCTAGTTCCTCGTTGGCTTTCTTTGCTGGGCCAAAGGAAGAAAGAAGACTGTATTAGGACAGCCTCTGGCCTTGCTGTGCTACCACACACCATGACATGTTCTCTCCAAACAGCCCTGGAGGGGCCTGGCTTTGACAGTGGACCCGGAGGCATTCAACATCCAGCCTCTCCTGCTGGCCCAGCTGGCCAGTCGAGGTTCCCAAGTTTACCTTGCTGAAGCTCATTGATCCGGTTAATCAGATCCCCAATCTGTGGCTCCAGGCTTCCCTCTAAAGAAAGGAAGAAGGATTGAGTGGGAAAAGACAGATGCCTGGCCGTGCAGGGCAGGAGCAGGGGGTGGTGCGTGCGGGCCCTGGGCCTCTGCTGCTATCAATCAACAGACATTTACTGAGCCTCTGCTGTGTGCTGGGACTGTACAAGGCGCCTTGCAGGGTTTACATTCTGGATGGGGGAGACGGATATTGAACAAAGACATATGAGTGAGTTTGGGTGGCAGTGACTGTGGTGCAGGGAAGTAACCCGATGGGAGGTGTTGAAGCATGACAGAGTCAAGGCTGCTTCTTGAGATTTGAAAAGTCCAAGTCAAGTGGGTTCTGTAGGGGGTAGAGCATGGGGAGGAAACTGTTCCAGCAGAGGTGCCCTGCGGTAGGAGTGGGGGAGGCTTATGTCCCAGGCAGCAGGGAGGGGCTGGTGTGGTGGAGTCTGGCCAGCGGGTGGAGAGGAGCAGGAGGAAGTGGGAGGGGAGGTCACTCAGGGCCCCTTGGGCTGTGGAGGCCACAGATGCCATCCTGAGTGAGGCAGGAGCCAGTGGAGGCTTCCTGGATGGCCCACCCTGGGAACAACTAGGCGGAGCAGGTCAGCTTCTGCCAACGTGGACTCTGGGGCTGGCCTCCTGAGAAAGGAGAGCAAGGCTTTCACGTTGCAGGTGGCAGCTGGCAAGCTTCCCAGTGGCAGGGAGATCACTGTCCCTTTAGGAGTCACCTCTCACTTCTCAGTCCCTGTTTCAGTGCACTGTAGGGAGAAGTCCCATCCCTCTCTGGCTCCATGGTGGGTAAACTGAGTGGGCAGACCCTTGGCAGGTCTCACTGCCAACCCAAGACAGTCTGGAGTTAATAAACTCAGCTTGGGTTTTCTGAGATCACCAGCTCCTCCACCCGTACCTGTCAGAGAGTGGGCCCCTTTGCAGTGCTGTCACATCTGACAAGTCTCTGGAGGCTGAGGGGTCCTTTGTTTTACTGAAGAAGGTCGGGTCATCTTCTTACAGGGTCAGTCTAGGCAGGGGTCCCAAGCTCCTCTGCAGGAGCCACAGGGTGGGGGAGGGTTGTTTGGTGTAGACCAGTGGAGCTCAGCATCCAAAGCTGAGAATGGGCTGGGGCTCTTAATCTCAGCCTCCCCAGCGCCAGCACTCTGCTCCAGCCCTGAGGTGGGTACCTGCAAGGTGGCCCCAGGCCCTTTGCAACATGGCCACTTGCTGCTTGTACATCAAAGAGAAGACAAAGGAATATTTGCCTAGGAATGTATTTGTTTTCAAGTCTCTGTAAAGATACTTAACAACTTAAAAGCAGCTGTTGCTCACCTGTGGACCAAGGAAATGGCTGACTGGTGTGTGTGTGTGTAAGCAGAGTAGATTTTCCATTCTCTTAGACTTCCTGAATTTTGGAGTGTGGGGCTGTCTTTTGGTTCAAGATTGTGAGTAAAGGGATCCGGGTTGGAAGCATGTTTATGACTCAAACCCAGCCCAAGGTTTACACAAGACCTTTTTGAAGTTTCTTCACGATTGCCAGCAAATCTCCCGTCTTCTTTGAAGACCTGTCCTGCCCTGTGGAGATGAAAACTAGAATTACAGGATCCCAGGAGAGAGAGAAATGGCTGGAAGGTCCAGGCCCATCTGGAAGGGGAGGAAGGAAGTTCCTGTGGGCTCTGTGGACAGTTCTGGGTGGAAGCCTAGGCTACGCCGATGGTCACATTTCCAGACAAAGCAGGTCCCCTGCAGTAGTACCCCTGTCTTTTGTCCCTGAAGTTCAATGGTGTGCTGGATGAAGCAGAATCTCTAATGACCACTTTTCTCTTAATGAAACTCATGAATGAGAGCAGGGGGTGTATGTTTGCTACTGCTGCTCTTCAATGTTATTCTGAAGGTCAACCAATGCAATCTGGCAGACAAGGATATGCATAGCTGCTAACATTAATAAAAATAACCACGGGATGTTATAAGCCTCTTGAGAACATAACACTACTAAAGGGGGAATCTCCCCCTCAAAAGCCCTATAACAAACAAAATAAAGGGAATCACCCCAGACTTCCCTATCTTAATACTACTTCAAAGGAAATACAAAGGGCTGGTGAACATTGTAAATGACACCTTTGGAGACATTATCATCATTATCATGCAGACTGTGAGAAACTGCAGGAAAACCTGTTTTCTTCAACAAATAAACTGTGAAAATAAAGGATCAGGAAAACTCTGTGTTGAAAACCTTATACTGAGACAGGTATCCATTAACATTTAACCAATAGGCCTTATTCGGATCCCGACTGAAACAAAGGCACTTTTCAACATATATACTTCTGTATACATTTTAACATGGGGACTTTATTACTTTTAAATTTTAAACAACCACCACAAAACCCACAGGAAAATATCAGCACTTTCAAAACATCTTAAATTCTTTAAACCAATGAGAAAAGGTCAAGACCCAGTGACCATTTCTCCCCAAGGAAAATGAGACAGAAAAGCAGCCCATACACACGTACAGTAGCAAAAAAGTGAATGCAGAAATGCTTTCCCACAACAGCATCTGGTGAAATGCCCCTCTCCCTCAGTCCCTAGGAGCCCCTACTCCCATCCTCAGAGGTCATAACTGTTACAAGCCATTTAATTCATAAACATATACTCCATTTTCTGTGGAAATGGTAGTAAGTTTTACATGATTATACACATTTTGTATTTTTTCATTTGACAATGTATGTATACTGGTGATCTTATTATTTTTAGCGGCCACATAATGTTCCACTGTCTGGATATACCATAATTTAAGAGCAGTCTCCTACTGATGGACTTCTAGGCTGTTTCCCTCCTTTTGTTATTTACACACAGTGCCACAATGGCCACCCATATTGCTTTTCTTAGCTGCTGGAACAAAGTACCATAAACCAGGCCTTCCCTCCTTGTCTGTCACCAGATACCATTCTCTCTGTGTAGATCTTTGTGCCCATATTTCCTTCTTCTTATTGAATTATAACACACCCTATCATCTCAAATAGTTGTATCTGCAAAGACCCTACATTCAAGGCCACATTTTGAGGTTCTGGTGGGTATAAAGCTTGGGAGGAGCTCAATTTTACCTAGTACACCATCCCTGTACATCTTTCTTTGTGTTTGTATTTGTGTGTATTTAACTAGATACCCCGAGAACATGATGCAGGGGCCACCTGTGGCAACAAAGGTTATGCTTAATATTTAAACCGGCTCATATTATGAACTTGCCCTCCACATTTTTGAGGCCCACAAAGGAACCTTCCCCCTACTCTTACCTGCCAACTATAATTTTCAACCCCGTTCCTTTTTTGCCCATCTGATAGGCAGAAATGGTGTTTCATTCCACACTTTGCGGTAATATCAAGAACTTCCTCATCTCCTCTGCATCAGAAATTCCACTCTGAGGAACACATCTTAAGGAAATAGTTAAGAATGATGGGCAAGGAGTTTATTGCTTCAATATTTGAAATCCTAAAATAAAGAAGTGACCTGAAGATTGCTTAGGGGATTAGTTAACTACAGCCTATTTGTAGGATGAAATTCTCTAGTGGTTTGAAAATCATATTGTAAATCAGAGTTTTGTAACCTGAGCTTATTTTGTTGAAGTGTTTGATGGCATCTCTACCTTCACCTTCTTTACATTCTTTCGTCTGGCCTGAAATCTTTTATAAATTAGTTTAATTGGGCATTTTAATTTGTAAACTACTTAAATAATGAACAAATGCAGAACATGGAATTAAAAGTCTCCTATCACCAAGAGCCTCTTCTCCAAGTCATCCCCTTCCAGGAAGTAAATGGCCAGCAATTTAGTGACAGTCCAACTGTTCAGTTCTTGCTAGTAACACTCTAAGAAAGTTCATGCACCACAGAAATACGTGAAGTTAAAAATGGCACTGCCCCTTCTCTCCCTGGCCCTCCATCTCTCCGCCCAGATACAATCACACTGAGCTGGTAGTCTCCTCTTGAGACATTTTAATTATTAAAATATTCTTAATTTTTAGAAAGGAAACCAAAACTACTTTAAGTAACAAGGAGAGGTGTTTGTCAATGTTTTAAGATTTTGTGAACAATTTCAAATGCACATGAGAACAAGGACGCCATTGTGGACTCCAAGGTGCTCATGGCCCAGAGCTGACAAGTGTGATTATTCACCCACTTTCGCTTCAGCCTCTTTCCTTGTGTTCAAGTATCTTCAAGCAAGCCGCAGGCGCCTTGCCATTCATCCCCAGGCATAATTTTGAGACATTTTCTAGAATAACCCTAGTCCTAAAATTACACCCAAAAAGGTGAAAAATCATCATGTAATATCACATAATGCTCAGACACATATAATGTCCCCCAATTGTCCCCTGTCTTTCCTAGCTGGTTCTGGCAACTATTTCTGCAAAAGCTCACCTGTGTATTTCTTCCCTGCAATGTTCTAGTGCTAGACATGAGGCCAAGAGAAAGAGATATCCATCTTTTAAGGAATCTAACATCTTGTAAATGTTTAAAAGTTGCATGTGACAGCAGGAAGCAGCCTGTGAAGTATGAATCCCCTTTGAAACATTTTATTTTGAAATAAATTTCACATGTAACAAAAGTTGTCACAACAGGCCACAGTGCTCCCATTTGCTCTTCTATCAGATTCCCCATTGTGAGTATTTCTGAACCACGAGTCGCAGTCATTTGGTCCATCACTCTTTAATATTCCAGTGTATGCTTCCTATATACACAGGACTCCACCAAGTAACCACAGTATGACCATCGAAATCTGGATATTAATGTTGATCCAGTATTAGTATATGAGCCTCAGATGCCATTCACTTTTCCCTCTTTCCCCCTTGTATTTTAGAATTACACAGTAATACCTACATTCTTTGAAAAGAAAAACAAAACAATAGATCACAGAAATGCCTCTGCTCTGAACCATCCCCAAATCCTAGTCCCCTGTCCAGAGCTACCAGCTGGGCTGTATGTTTTCTTCATTTCTTGTGTTTAACACACTAAAGGCGATACCTGACCATCTCCCTCTTCACTAGTGATGATGACTTCCTTTGGAGCTTACTGTCAATGAACAATGATCATATCCATTTAGAAGTTATTTTGTCCGCTTCTTAAAAAATAACCCACCTACAGGCACCCCACAATGTACATGAACATACCGAGATTTAGCAATTGCTGTAATTACTCCTTGTATTTTGCCTCCATTAATGACATTCTGAAGACCACTCCTGTTCACGTAGCTGTCCCCTCTCCTACGTCAACCTAGCATGGTGACTGAGATGATACTACACACATGCTGCCAAACTGCCCCTAGCAAAACCTTTCTGGTCAGTTCTCCTCTTAGGCAAAAGAAAGCCTGTTATCTCCACAGAGTAATCAATGCCAGATATTATCCCTTCCTTTATAAAGCCAATTTGATGGGTTAGAAATGGTAACTTGATGATTTTCAATTTTCTCCATTGCTGATGAAGTTAATCATAACTTTGAGGAATTTTAAAGGTTGATATTAAAAGTTTTTAAAAAAAATCAGTGGCCTAAATATTAAAAGCCTAATAAATGGGATGTATTTGCATCTGCCTTATTTCTACCCTTTTTTTGAAAGCTGGACTAATCTAAGACAATTATCTGTATTCAAATTATTTCATTATTCACACAATTAAAAAATTGCTGAGCACCAACTATGTGCCAAACATTGTTTCAGGTGTTAGAAAACAGCAAGGACCAGTCTCGGTTCTCATGAGGCTCACATCCTAGGACAGATAATAGACAAGAAGATCATCATCATTTTGATGCCTGCATAGGTAAGTCTTATAAGTTGCAGTCTGATGTGCTTATTCATACAGAGGGGTGAAGGGTGTGCAGGAAGGGGAGTTAGAGATAGAGGAAAGCTGGAACCCAGACCTGTGAAGCAGAGTGACAGGCACTAAGGCGTTCATCATGCTCTTTTTCTTGACTTTGGTACATTCTGAAAATTTCTTTAACACAAAATCACTAGCAGCATCTTAGTACATTACTTAAGCCCTGGGAAGTCCCCCCCCCCTTCCTTTTGGTTAGATTGCAATTTCCAAGAGTCCCCGGGCCATGCCACCTCCCTATCACTACTCTGGATGAGCTATTATGATTAACTCAAAGCCAATTTGAGAAAAGCTGTGGAAAAGCCACTCTCATTAGGAGATTTAAGAATTTTTGTAAAATGCGATCTAGGCTTGGTATGAAATAATGACACTGGAGAATAAGCTAATTTTCTTAGAGGTGGCAACAGCTGGGTGAGTTTTGCTAGAACATCCCTTCCCGGTTTTGTTTGAAGATCTGCACACTGAATTACTTACTACAAAAAACCTAAGCAACATGTTTAACAAAGTTGACAAGAGTTAATCTGGGTGAAGAGACTGTGCATGTTACTTAATGCCACGGTGTGCAACGGTTTTCTTTCAATAACAAAAGGTTTAAAATTTCATTTTTAAACTACTGCTACCGCTATTCGTTACTGTCGAGGGTCCGAGCCCCTCCCTGCAGCCCTGGCCGCAGGCGCCCACCGTGGACCCTCACACTACCTCCAGCGGGCTCCTGCGCTTCGGGCTCTTCGCTCAGAGAACCCAGCTTCTCTGCCATTTCCCAACGCGGGGTTTGTTTGTGCACCGGGGTCGACGATAAGTTAAAAAAATAACACCCACGTGAGGGCGAAGGGCAGTTCGCTTGGGACCTGGCACATTCACTCCATCGGTTGACCTGGGGTGGAGGAATGACGAGTGTTTGCTTTGAGCGGGCGCACAGTACCGGGCGCTCCTGATGGACAGTTAGCACGCATGCGCACCACTGCGAGGCAGTAACAGGTTCAACAGGAGCAGGACTAGGGCACCGGGCGGTTAGGAAGGGAGGGCGGGGAGGACGGGAACCACACACAAACCAAGGAGGTCTCTATTCAGGATGCTTTTGTTGTGGCAGGTTGCCAAAGTCTGGGATAAATACGTATGTGCCATAAGAGTTTGAATCCTGTTCTATTTGCAAAACTTCATTAAATAGCCTATGAGACAAAGTTATGACCATTTCATAGAGAAGTACAACGAGCCTTAGACACTAAGGGCACCTCCTATGCAAAAAATTCCTGATCCTGGCCACTGTCTGAGACCAGGCACTACATGTCCTCTTTTTCAAGGGAGGCTACCTTCTCATTATTATTAGAAGCAGCCAATGTAGACCCACGCAGCTTACTTAATGGTAGGGTACAAATGAACACAGATACATGAAGGGCAAAGGAGTATCCTTAGGGGATTGGTTTTAAGCCTTTTACGTACAGTTTTTTTTTTTTTTTCCTCTTTAAAACACCCTTCAGGTCAGTTGCAGGTACAGGCTGACCCTTTATTCCCAGTTCTAGAGCTCCTTTGGGCCACCCCAGAAATCCTGGCTGCCCTGGACACTCAGAGCTGACAGTCCAATGAGGAGACAGATTTAGGAAGAGGTTTAAGGGGACAGCCCCTGACAGAGGCTGGGGGAGGTGAGGCAGAGGGTGGGCAGAGCCTTTTCCCGGGGCTGGAAGTGATGAAGGGGCTGGAAGAGCAGCCTGTATCTCTGGCTGCTGTCACTCGTCTCCCATTTGTGGGCAGGCCTTGGATCTTGCTGCCTGCCCAGGGAGACAGGGACCAGCCAAAGACAACCGACCCACCCACACTTTCAGGTCAGAGACCCAAGATGGTCACTCCCAGCAGTCTGGGAGCACCACCATTCAGAGTCCAGTGAATAAGCCATTATGGGGAGCTTGGTCCGTAGAGGTGGCTGGGGGTGTGGAATACTTAGGGGGGTAACGAATGAAGAGCCGGTCCTCTTCTTTCCTCACCCAGCGCAGAAGTTTGGTCACTACCAAGATGGCACCTGCCTTTGTCACCAGGGGGCTGAGGCAGGTATAGAGCTCAAATTTGGAGGTCACCTGGGGGTTTGAAAGGAGACAGAATCAGAGGCTGCAGTTGGCCGTGGATAATCCTACCCACCCAAACCCAGCCCCAGGTTTACCTCCTGTAGCTTAGAAGTATCTGGCAACAATTCCTACCTGGTACTCCCTGAACACTAGGCTAAGGCGGGTAACCTGATCTTACTATGTCATAGGTGGGTCAATGGTTCTCAGTTGGGTCTAGGGGTCAGCTGGAACTAGAGGCTTTAACAGGAATGCTGGCTATTGGTGTGTGTGTGTGTGTCTGTCTGTCTGTCTGTCTTGGGGGGTATGTGGTTTATTCTCTGGCCCTTGATTTGCTTATCTGTGGGCTGGAGATAATATTAACAACCGTGCTTAATACTCAGTGAGCAATTATTATTTAGCAGGTCTTGTTTTAAGTTCCACACTGCTATGTTTTCATCATTTAAGGCCTGGGCATGATATAAAGAGGAACTCACTCTAAACTGCACAATAGTCTGAGATCTGACCCCACCATATCACTAGCACCTTTTCTGTGTCATTTCCACCGCTCTCGCATGGCTCCATCTGTCCCATGTCTCAGCCACCTTGGCCTTTCCTTGCTGTTCCTTAAACACAGGCAGGCCCAGCCCCACCGCAAAGAACTGGAAGAATGCTCTCGCTCTGCTAGGTGTGCTCTTCCTCCAGACACCACATGGCTTGCTACTTCTCTCCACTTGAGGGCCATCTCCTCAGCAGACCTCCTCTGACCACCTGATTTTAAATACTGGGCCTCCCCTATCTTGGTTTTTAAATGCCAATCTCCATTAAAATGTATAAATGCTCACTTTAATCTTGGAAAAATGGATGAATCCAGGCCTGGTGCAGAGTCAAGTAAGCAGAGCTCACAGCAGACAAGACATGGCAGGAGACATGGGCATCAGCCTAGCTAAATCAGGGGTCCCACTGGCTAAATCAGACAATTTCAGCACCAAAATAAATGCTAGGAAAACAGATTAGCCACTGAAAATTAAAGAAAAACCTCATGAGACTATATTGATATATAATTAAAAATTCAATGAATGGAACAAAGAAAAGTTCTTCTTTATCCTAGAAAGGGTGGTGGGGTTAGAAAAGGCACCATTGGGCAAACACTAGACTAATGACTACTGCAAAGTAGAATTATTAGCGGGTATTAAAATTAGTGGTAAAATTATAATGAAAAAGAAGACACTGGCATGAATGCCACAGATATTTACTAATTACAGAGGGGAAAATATTAACTTTATTATGGATAAATGTGGCGACACCCTCTTAACTAGGTAATCAAAGTCAATATCAACAAAAACAGGGACAAACCGGCATCACAATCCCTTAAGACAATGCAGAAAAGGGCACATCACCTCTGTGGGATTCTTACTCAAAAAGTTTGGCCTCAACTTACTCATGATAAAAAACCCAAGTTGAGGGACATTTTACAAGCTACATTTCTTCAAAAGTGTTAAGGTCATGAGGCAGAAAAGACTGGAAACAGTTCTAGAATGTGACCAGAGAAACATAATAAACAGGTTCAACATATGATCCTAGAACGGATTCTAGACCAGTAAAAGGACGTCAATGGGAGACTTGGTAGAATCTGAACCAAGTCTGGATCAACTGTTATTGAACCAATGTTAACTTCTTGCTTTTGATAAGTTACTGTGGCTTTATTAGATGTTAATCTTTGGTGACACTAGGAAAAGGGTTTCTTCATGTTAAGTCTTTGTATTATTTTTGTCAACTTCAACTTCCAACTATGCCTAAAATTACTTGAAAATGAAATTTTTTAAAAAAATTTAAAATTAAAATCCTCTGCCTAAAACAATGCCTAATACACAACAGATTTGCAATAAATTATTTAACAAATGTCAGAGCCTGGGGGACATGCCATTTCCAATGGGGTTTCCTTGACTGGCCTCCCCAAAGGACTGACCTTTAACAAATCCACAAGAAGTGAGGCAGGAAGGAGCCCAGGGAAGGACACCAGATAGAGGGCCCAGCATGGGATGAGGTGTGCTGGGGACTCAAGAAATCAAAACTGCAGTGGTGGAAAGTGGGGACTCGGGGGCTCAGTGGTGGTTAATGGGGTCTCCTGCAAGTCAGGATACTGGACTGGTTGCTAATGGGGGACAACAGGTAGAACAGTGGGGCTAACATGGGATTGCACACCGTGGTAAATCCTTCTGCAGTTCGGAGATGTGTGTGATGGTGGGGACAGTGTTACAGACAGAGGCAGAGCCCAGGAAAAGGTCTAGTGCACTGGAGGGCAAGGAGCCTTCAAGTGGGACATTAGCTCACTCACAACTCACCCAGGCCAGCAGCGTCTCCTTCTCAGCCACGTGGTAAATGAGGCGCAGGGGTCGGGAGGTGCTGTGCAGGCGGGCGTGCAGGCGGTGGTACAGGTCCGACAGCCGCTGCCGCTCCTCCTCTCTGCTGTATGGGGCCTCCAGCTCGGGGCTGCCATGGGGGAGGGAGGTGGAGGGCAAGGTGAGTGGAGGGCCTTCTTGGCTGGCCCGTCTCCTCTCTTAGGCTGACCATCCTTGTTGGACAAACTATCCCACCCGGCCAACCACCCACAGGGTCAGGGCCCACCTGGTAAACTGGGGCAGCTGGCGGTGGTGGTCAGGGATGTCCAGTGGCTTATAAAGGAAGTGCCGGAGACCAGGTGCCCCCACAGCCTGCACACTGTAGGCAGGGGCATTGGCTGCTGGGGCATTAGAGAGGCTGGCAGGTTCCCCAAGGGCACGCAGGGCACCGAGGGCCCGCATTCCATCTTCCACCAGGCGCCGGCAGGCGGCCATGGCATGGAAGGCTTCACGGTGGGTGCCGAGCAGCAGCAGGCAGACGGGCATGGCATCCAGTCGGGCCACATAGGCATAGAAGAAACCATCGGGGTTAAAGCGGGGCAGGCATACAGGTGCCCAGGCCTCACCTGCCGCAAAGGCTGGTGCACCCACCCAGTCCAGCAGCAACTGCAGGTCTGCAGGGTCCAGTCGGCACTCAGCCAGCACATTGCGCTCCTGGGCAGCTGTTATCAGCCGGCCCCCAACTGCCAGCACTGACAGTGCCAGCCCGGGTGCTGTGCAGCGCCTCAGCAGGGCACCCAGGGCTTCCCGCAATGGGCGGGCAAGGGGCACGCAGCGCACGGCCCCTAGCAGCAGGGCACCCGGGTCCCGTTCCACACTGTCCAAAAGCCGGTCCAGAGTCCGCTCCGAGCCAGCCAGCAGGCGGCGGAGGTCGTAGTTCTGCTTGTGTGCGAAGATGCGGGCCACGCTTGCTCGCGTCAGAGTGCTCACGATCTGGGCGTGCACAGCCAGGAGCTCCCTCCGCAGCTGCGCTGCTGACTGAGGAGTCCTGGACACAGCCACCAGCAGCAGTGGGCCCTGCTGTAGGAACACCAGCTTGTGGTCCTCTGGGGAAGGGAAGGGACAGGGGGAGGGGTAGAGCTGTATCAGGACTGACTGGGGGTGGGGCGGAGCTCTTCTGCCCCCTCACCCCAGCACACAACACCAGGCCCAAGTCCCCACTACTGCTCTGCAGACACCTGCTAGGACAAGTATGAGCCGGGAAAATTGGACCTTTGTAGAAATGTGATGGGATGACAAGGGATGAGTAGGTTAGAACACAGCACCAAGTGGGTGGTGGGAGATGAAATGGAGCAAGAAGCCACATGAAGGCAGGACACCCAGCCTCAGTCCCCACAGCCATGCCCTCAGGCAACAAGAGGGTATTCCCGAATCACTCAGAGCCCAGCGGATCAGTCACTCAGAAGCCAGCAGGCCGGAGAGATGGACCTCTGACAGCCAGACCCTGCAGGTCTGGACAGAGCCTCAGGTAGGCAGAGACAGATCTACCCAGGGCTGGTCAGACAGACTCCAGCCAGCCAGCCACATTCCCAGTGGCTGCCTCCCATCCTGCTTCCCACCCCCTGGCTCACCAGCGTAGATGGCGCGGATGGAATCCCCAGCACTCTGCACGAAGGACACAAGGGCTGTCATCACGCCCATTGTAGCCGACAGCGCCTCCACACTACCGTACCGCGAGTAGATGGGCTTGCCAGCCTCACTCAACACAAACACATGCTTCCGCTGGCTGCGCCAGTCCTCGTCACTGGGGTCCCCGCCACTGGGATCCCCGCCACTGGAGTCACTCTCCGGGCCATGAATGGGACTACTGTCCGAGGCTGCAGTACTCCAGTGCTCACTGGTACTTGATGGGGCCTCTGACTGGGGCAGTTGTGACAGGAGGCTGGGTGACTGGTCCTCAGCCTTGGATCCTGAAAGGAAGCCCCTGGTGGGTCATCTGCTTGTGGACTCCAACTAACTCAGTTTCCCCAAAACCCACCGAATCCTCACCAGTCCCAGTCCCACAGCAGCCCCTGAATGCAAAGACCTCTGAGTATCTCCCTTGCTGCCCTTCCCCTGCTCAATGACTCCCAAAGGTTGGATCTCCCTAATGATGTCTTCCAGCACTCAGGTTCCAGTGATCCTCCACAACTGGAATGACCTAATATGCTGTCACTGTCACTGGCCCCTCTATGCCCCTGCAGACCAATTACTCTTCTTTCAACAACCACCATTCTCAAGTCTTCTGAGCACCCCACTGTCTCTGATCATTAATATTCTCATTTTACACGATCCCCCATTAATTCCTATGAACCTTTATTTATTTTCTTGGTATCTACTCATCCTTCAATGGCCACCATTACCATCCATAATACCTATGCTCCCTACCGTCTAACTCCCCTAGCCTGCTGACTGATGTCCGCTGATCCCTAACGACCCCCGTCAACTCTCCTGATCAACCATTTACAGTCCCAGTCATATTCATTAATTCTTCTGGTGGTTAGTTGCCATTAACACCCACTAACCCCCATTCCCTCCTGTTTAATTCCATGGAGATCCACTAACAGCCCAATAATACCACAGTATTATCCCTAACACCTTTAATGGCTGCCCCGACCCACAATTTGTTTTACTCCATGTCTACTCCCTGCATTCCACTAAAGACCATGGTTAACCTCCAATAACATATAGGACTTTCATGACCTCCTCTGCCCTTCCCCATGCCCATCATTTACATTCACTAAATACCACAATCACTGTTTCCCTGCCACACCCACTGATTCTCATAGATGTCTACTAATTCACCCAATTACAGTCACTATTGTCCAGTTGCAACTACGTCTCTGCATTTTTTTTCCGTAAAATCCAGTGAACTTATATCCTCTCAGTAACATATGCCAGTACTCCCCAAACTCCAAATACCAACTACTCCCTCCCAATAACTGCCATTACCTGCCAATAATTTCTAAGTCTTAAACAACCCCACAATTTTTTTTCTCAGTGATGTCTGCTATTTCTTCCTAAAGACTCTATTAACATCAACTAATTACAAGGTGATCTATGAGCAAAGATTCCTCAATGACTACTATTGATTCCTCAATGATACCTTTACACATCCACTAACATCCGTTTTCAAAATATTCCCCCTATTGATCCCAATTTTCCACATAATTTCACTGACTCCCCCTTCCCTACTAATCACCACTATTACTTGATGTCATTGATTCTTTAAAGACTTCCCTCAACAACCTTCTGTTGGTCCTTCAATGACATAAATACTCTTGAGTACCCATAGACACTCATTAATCCCTTTCCCACCGCAATGACTTAACACCCTACCTCCCCCAATCTTTAGCTTCTAAATAGTCCTTCCTTTGACCCTGTTGACTTTCTTTTACAAATTCATTGGCCAAAACACCCTAAAGTCCCAAGACCCTCTTGGACCACAACTGTACTGTTTTTGAATCCTCAATGACATAAAAGCACACCAGATACATTCTGATTTCCCCAGAACTGAGAAGTTTCTCAGGTTAAGGGCCTTCCAATGCTAAAATGGAGAAATTGCTGGACAAACTGGGACAGTCCCTCATCATACCCCAAATTTCTCTCATCCTTCCTTATCTCCCATAAGAGGATGCATCTGCCCCAGCCCACAGGATTGCACTCAGTGAATGTCAGCTGATACCCACTAACTTCCTTGTTATTTCTCGATGAGTCAAATTACACCAGTGAGCCAACTGTGCCCTCCTACTGAACAGGTTATGGTTCAGGCTACTTTCCTGAGTCCCAAGACTCCTCACTGGTCTCCAAAAGATCCTCCCTTCCCCTGTCCAACAATGACAATCCCTTGGGAGTTCTCCCAAGACCCCCGCGAGGGGAGGGCACACCTGTTTCCTCCAGGTCCCCGTCGTCTCCGGGATCGGGCACAGCCGTGTGAATCCCTCCAGTGTCTCCAGTCTCTTCACTGGGGAACGGCAGGTCCTCCAAGCCTTCCTCGGCCCCGGGGGATGGGGCAGCACTGTCCCCTCCGGCCTCCATCTGCACATCCCTGGAGGGAGGGGGGGAAATCAAGGGTGACGGGCAGCAAAGGAAACTTAGAATCTTTTACAGAGCCAGGCCCCCTGCACACATCCCTAGCACTTGTTTCCCGTGTTTCCAACAGGATGAGACAGACATTCAAACCAGGACCAAATACTTGCACCCTCCAACACTTTCCATAGAGGGAGACTGCTGGGCGGTAGGAAACAAAGATGCGTAAACACCTGTTTCAACCCTGAATCTCCCCCGCCGGACACCGACACTTCCCGGAGCAGCAGCAGCATCACACTTCCGGGTGCTGCTGAGGGTTCGCCACACTTCCGGAAGCCACGCCTCACGGAAGACGCTTCCGATTGCAGAACTTCATTCTTTCCCCGTGGGGCCTCTTTCTCGCCGCCGATTAGCGTTCCCTCACCGTTTAGATAGCGTGCGTCTCCCGGATCTACGTCGGACCTGGTCGGGAACCCAGTGAGCCCCTTTCGGACTCCTTCCCACTAACCCGGCGGAAGCGGCAAGTGGGGCCAGAGCTGCCCACTTGTCAAACTGTTGGCTCCCGACGTGAGGGGCACGGCTTGAGCTTAACCAATCGTGGAGCACAGAGGGCGGGACTGCCTTCCTTGTGGCCCAATCGAAAAGAGTTCTTTCTCTCCCTTCCGCCCGGTTCGGGTGGTACCTTCACAAGAACTGTTTTGACTGGCGTTTGTACTCGCCTATCCCTTGACTGACATCTCTGAACGTAACGGGAGGCTCCGGCCGGTTTCTCTCTTTACTCGTATTTTGCATCCTAAGACCCAATCCACGGTATCCATTAGGATACAGTGCCGGACCAACCAACGTGTTCTCTCAGAATTCAGGAAACTTCAATTTCTGTCCTTCCAGAAAGGGAGTGGCAGGGCATGGATGCTTGATGGGCATTCGCCGCTTCTAATCGGAGTGCTGCGCGCAGTCAGATCAGCCTTTAGGACTCGGACCCTCCAGTATCTCTGTAATTAGCCAATCCAGGGCTTCAGCGGCCTCCGTCTGCGATTCACAAACATTCTCGTGGTTCCAGAGAATGGGGTTGCGAAAGCCAAGCGCAGGACTTGTTCAGACCCGCAAAAGTGGGTGCTTACCACACTGGTGAAGACAGGAGCCGCAAGCGGAGCCAAGCAGATTAGGCGCCCAGACCTAAAGGGGGCGTTTTGTGGGCGTGGCCTCAAGGGGCGTCTGCCTCCTCGTTGGCTGGGGACCGTGCCGCGCCGGTCTCTACGCGCCTCTATTGGCCGGCTGGACGGGGGCGGTGCCTCGGATGGGACCCGCCCCCAGAGAATCCACACTAGTTTAGAGGAGACCGAGGTGGGATGCGACTTCATCCTGGGAATTACCACGAGTCGCATCCTGAAGGCTGCGGGGGACTTAGGCGTCCAGGACAAGACGAACCAATTCAAAAATTTTCGGTGTTTGCATTTTGAGGGTGGAGGCGGACGCGCCTGCTTTAGGCGTGTGTCTCGCTTGCTCTGGGTCTCTGTGTCTCTCCCTGGGACACCCCGTGCCACTTCTCTGGGTGACTCTTTAATCCGTATCTCTGCATCTCTTTGTCGCCCGCCAAATTACTAGCTTTTGTTTTCTGGCGTCCCCCTAGCCAGGTGAGTGGCACCCAACCCCGAGCTCTAGGAAACGAAGCCCCCAGCTCCATCTTCCCTCAGGATTCCCTCCCAGGAGGGCCGCCAGGAAGAATCCTCCTGGCCCTGATCAACCTCGAGGCTGTGCTGCAGGAGGGCAGGCAGGCACTCACCTGGGGCTGGTCCTAGGCCTGGCGAGTAGGTGGTCACTTCCTGTGATAAGTTTGGGAGGAAGTGATAGAGAAGGTGTGGAAAAGGGACCACCGAGAAACGGAGAAACATGGAAACCTAGGATTCGAAAGGCTCTGAGGCCGCTTCCAAACTGAAGCTCCCTGGACGTGTTACCCTAAGTGCCCTGGACCTCAGCTTCCCCACTGGTAAAACAGTGACATGGCATTGTCCACCTCTCCGTCTAATGACTGCTTATCCTGGAGTGAAGGTGCTAAGCGAAAGCCTTTAGTACAGTTATAATTAACTACATTATATTTAGGGCAACGAATGCCAATAATATGGCACCATAAAACTTGTATACACCAGGCAATAGATAAGTAGTAAGAAATATATACAGTACTTTAATATAAGCAATATATAAGTTTCTGTATGTATGAGATATATTGACCTAATAAATTTAGAAATACACCATGTGTAATAAACTCTTTAAAAGTACAATAAAATAAATAACTCCTCTAATAAGAAAATTTATATATTTTATAGAAGCAAAAATATAATAAGTATGTAAGAGCAAACGGTAATATTCTTTATAAATAGAGATTGATAACACATAATGAATTTAAATATACAAATGTATACTTTAAACATTTAATAAGTTGTATAATCAACAAAAACTTTAGAGTATGACAAGCACATGAATGTATAATATAATAATAAAAGATAACTACCATAACATGGCTATTATGATCGTGAACTTGTTAGCTTGGTGAGTAGTGTGCCCTCTAGATCCAGGTGAAAAATTTCAGTGCCCAGCATTCACAGGTTTTGTGAGGTCAGACCCATTAATTAAGAATATTGAGAACCTGGCTTTCCTCACCAATGTAGTAAAGATGTTAATGGTAATACCTGACTTACTGGGATGTCTTGGAGTATTAAATTACTCAATGTTGAACCTAAAATAGCATCTGATAATGTTAGGTCATGTAAATGTTATATCATTAAATATCATTGTTATGAATATTGTAATTATAAGATGATTATGATTATATATAGACTAACTCTAAAAATTGGAAATTAATATTCCACACAATATCTTATAATTAGCATATATTATAAATTATTGTGTTATACATCTGTTACATTAAATTATATCTAATAGAGATATTAAAATTATATTTTCAAAGCATGATCAACACTGGGAATGTATAAATCATACAGCCTTACCTAGGGCTGGCCAGCCACTAGCCAGACCTTTAAGAAGCCAGACAGACAACTCTTCAACAGATGGACAGAGATCCAGCTGGACATATAAAGCCTAGCCAACTGTCCAGGCAGCCAAATGTGAGATGAAGAGAGGTCTCAGTGTTTCTATCATGGAGTCCAAATACCAAATCAGTTCAAAGCCCACATATAATTGGGGAAATGAATGTCAGATTGGAGAGAATTCAAATCAATTATCAAATGTTTCCTAGTCTCTTTGGACTGGTATTTTACTATACTGTAAATTTTAGATTACTTGTAGATTCCATTCTATTTTTCATGTTCATGTAATACCTATCCCATATTTCAACAAAACTGTACCATAATTAGTCTCCTTTTAAAAATTCTTGGGAACTTGCTCTGTGAACTTTAATGGTTGTTTTTAGGGAAAATAACAGAACCAGGAATACCAGTTTTCCAATTTTATCTGAAAACCTTAGCACCAAATGTGTTTTGATTTCACACTTTTTCCAATTTTAGGAATGAAAGTAGGCACATATGCCACATATTATATAGCATCTCAGGAGAGGCTGGCAGCAGCCCGTAATTAAACTCATTCTTTCTGAGTGAAACTGGATTACTCCCACTAGAAGACAAAGCTGCCTCATATTAGTTCAGCTCAGGTTTTGCAGCACCAAGGTCTTAAAAAGTATTTTATCAGTGAGTTTTGTGACAATACAGAGTGGTAAATATATGTATTGGAGTCCCATGGAAGATGGGAAATATATCTAAAGGAACAATAGCTCAAACTTTCCAATTTGATGACAATTATTGGCACAGATTTGAGAAGCTCAGCAAACTTATTAGGGATAAAACCAGAACCTCACTAGAGCGTCTTATACACAAGATGAAAACAGCAAAATATTGTATATAGCTGGAGAAAGTAAGACATATTACATACAGAAGAACAAAGATAGGAATTAAAACAGGCATCTTATTAGAAACTATTCAAGCCAGAAAATTATTCTAAATCTGTAAAGAAAACAAAAAGAAATTCAATGACCTTACATTTTATACTCTATAAGATCACCTTTCAAAATGAGGCGAAATAAAGACTTTTAAAGGAAACCTGCAAAAGTTTGTCACTAGCAGATGTGCATGCAAAAGTTGAAGAAAATTCCCCAGCATGGAAGTTAAATGATTATTGTTGGCAAATTAATGCACATGGATGAATGAAGTGTACCAGAAATGATAAATTTGGTAGATGTTAATGTTTTCTCATTTTAAATATTTAAAAATATAACTATGTGAATGCAAAACCAATGCGTTGTGGGACTATCACATTTGTAAAAATAAACGTACAACAGCAACAGCACATAGCACCCAAATTATACATGAGTACATGGTTATAAGGTTTTTACATTACACATGAAGTATAGACCACACACTGGTGTATAAAACAAGTGTAAATACCTTTTAAAAGTTTTATCATACAGAGCAGGTTCTTTGATCCTAGCAGAATGAAAATAGAAATCGTTAACAAAAGATATCTGGGAATTCTCCAAATATTGAAAATGAAGTCATTATACATCATATTAATATATGAATCAAATAATAAATCCCATGGGATATCAGAAAATATTATTAATTGAATGGAAATGAAAAAAAAAACAAGGACATTTTTAGAGGATGCAAAGCCATGAAATTTGCAGTTTCAGATGTTTATACAGACCTGACAAAACGCCTGCAATCAATGTTGTTCATGTGAACCTTAAGGAACTGGAAAAAGACGAGGAAACTAAACCCAAAGAAGTAAGAAATAAGGAAATAATAAATATGAGAAAGACATTCAGTGAGATAGAAAACATACAACTAAAAGAAGCATTCATTGTAAAAATATTGATTTTTTTTGAAAAGGCCAATAAAATTCTTAAACTTTATGCTTAAATGATTAAACGGAGGAGTCAAATCAGCAATATCAGAGTTGAAAGAGGCAACATGACTAGGGACCCCATAGATGCTATACTGTTATAGATTATCTGTGATTTCCAACAAAATGAAGCATAGATAGGTACCAAGTCTCCGGGATTCTAGACCTCAGCTGATTAGCACTGGCTTGGAACAGCAGTCTGACTCAGGGATGAGGAAACAGGTTGGCAGGGACAAGTGACTTGGCCTGAGGTCATCACAGAATCAGACCAAGCTGTTGGCATTCCAACAGCCTGTCCTGGGCTTGTGCCTTCCTGAAGCTCCAGGCCTTTGCCTTTATTCTCTCAGCAGAGAGGATTTTAGAGGCATCTAAAGTGTAAGTTGAAGAAGATGCCTGGGAACTAGGGAGTTTCCTGTGTAGAAAAGGGTGGGGACACTTTTGTTGGCATGAAGATGGTTGTCTTTTTCAACATGAACAGCAGATGGCAGAATGCGCCGTGTTTTTTGATTCAGAGACAGCTGCTTCAAACATTTTGGAGTTTTGAAAATCTAGAAATTTTCTGAGATCAGCTCATTCGCCTGGCAAACACCAAAAATTAGGAATTGATGTGATGTCAGCAAATTCTCCATCAGGAGCCAATCAGTTGTAACAGCCCATCTCAACTCCTTGTCATGAACTCAAATCTACAACTCAGAAACTTTTTATTATTTCACCCTTCTCTTTATTAAAACCCATTAGAAGGAAATAATAGACTTTGGAAAGCATTTTTCAAAAGTTTTTAATGTACTATTTCAGGTTTATTACTAGAACTTTCTGCATTACCTCAGAGATCATTTGACAACCCAAAGTGATGCACCTCAAATGGCAAAAGTACTGTGTGAAGAAATTCTGCACTCAATGCAGGCAGGACTATACTTTCAGTAGGAATAATGAGACCTGACATTTATTCAGCACTATGTGGTAGGCACTGTACTAAGCACTTTATTTTGGTAAGTTAACTTGTTTTAGTCCACTTTGTGCTGTGATAACAAAACATTATATTATTTATAATAAAAAAGAAATTTGCTTTCTCACTAGTCTGGAGACTTGGGAAGTTCAACCTCAAGAGTGGAATATAGTAAGTACCTTCTTGCTGCATCATCCTATGGCAGAAGGCAGAAGGGTGAGAGACAAAGAGGCATGAACACACCCTTTTATCATGAATCTACTCCCTACTGGGCATGTATCCAAAGGAAATGAAATCAGTATGTTGAGGAAAATGAGGTATTTTTATACACTACAGAATATTATTCATCTATAAGAGAATTAAATCCCAACATCTGGGCCAGTATGGATGGACCTGGCTAAGGGATGTTAAGTGAAATAAACAGGCACAGAAAGACAAATACTGCACTACTTCATTTGTGTGTGAAATCTTAAAAAGATGATCTCATAGAAGTTGAGTGTAGAATAGTGATTACCTGAGGCTGGGAGAAAAGGGAGAGGAACCATTGGGGACATGTTGGTTGATGTATACTACATTACTATTAGGAGAATAAATTCTGGGGTTCCATTGCACCGTAGAGTGAGTACAGATTAACAATAATACACTATTTCAAAACAGCAAGAACATTTTGAATGTTTTTATCATAAGGAAATGATAAACATTGGAGAAGATTGATATACTTACCATGATTTGAGCATTATGCAATGTCAGTATCGAACCTCATATCAGACCCCATAAATATGTATAGTTTATGTCATTTACAAAATAAACAAAAATAGGGAATAAATTTAAAAGAGGTGAAAGGCCTCTACAGGGAAAACTACAGAAAACTAAAAAAAAATTGAATAAGACCTTAGAAAATGAAAAGATCTCCCATGCCCTTGGATAGGCAGAATTAATATTGTCAAATGGCCATACTACCAAAAGTGCTATAAAGATTCTATGCGATACCAACTAAAATCCCAACATCATACCTCTTAGAAAAAGCAATTATGAAATTCACTTGGAAAGATAAGAGACCAAGAATAGACAAATCAATCCTTAGCAAGAAGAGTGAAGCAGGAGACATCACAATACCAGATCTTAAACTATATTACAGAGCCACATAACAAAAATGACATGATATTGGTACGAAAATAGACATGTAGACCAATAGTAAAGAATAGAAGACATAGAGACAAACCCATATCAATACAATTATCTCACATTAGACAAAGGCACTCAAAACATACAGTGGAGAAAAGATAGCCTCTTCAACAAAAGGTGCTGGGAGAACTGGAAATCCATATGTAACAAAATGAAATTAAACTCCTATCTCTCACCATGCACAAAACTCAACTCAAAATGGATCAAAAACCTAACAATTAGACCAGAGACCCTACACCTAATAGAAGAAAAAGTAGGCTCAAATCTTCATCATGTCAGATTAAGTCCTGACTTCCTTAACAAGTCTCCTAAAGTGCAAGAAATAAAATCAAGAATCAGTAAATGGGATGGATTCAAACTCAAAAACTTCTCAGCTAAAGAAACAATGAGATGAAGAGAGAGCCTACAGAATGGGAGCAAATTTTTACCACATGCACATCAGATAGAGCATTAATTTCTAGGATAGATAAAGAACTCAAAAACCTTAACACCAAAAATCAACCCAACCAATAAATGGGCAAAGGAACTGAACAGACACTGCTCAGAAGAAGATATACAATTGATCAACAAATATATGAAAAAAATGTTCAACATCCTTAATAATTAGAGAAATGCAAATCAAAACTACTCTAAGATTTCATCACACTTCAGTAAGAATGGCAGTAATCAAGAATACAAGCAACAATAAGTATTGGGGAGGATGTGGGGGCAAAGACACACTCATACATTACTGGTAGGACCTGTAAATTGGTGCAAAAAATCTGGAAAGTAGTATGGAGATTCCTTAAAAAACTTAGAATGGAACCACTATTTGACTCAACTATCCCACTTCTTGGTCTATACCCAAAGAACTTAAAAACGGCATACTACAGTGACACAACCATATCAATGTTTATAGCAGCACAATTCACAACAGCCGAACTGTGGAACCAATCTAGATGCCCTTCAATAGATAAATGGATAAAGAAACTGTGGTATATACACAATGGACTATTAATCAGCAATAAAAAGAAAATAAAATCATGGCATTTGCAAGTAAATGGATGGGATTGCAGAATATCATGCTAAGTGAAGTAAGCCAATCCACCCAAGCCAAAGGCCAAATGTTTTCTCTGATAAGTGGATGCTAAATCCATAATGGCTGGGAGCATGGGATGAGTGGAGGAACTTTGGATTGGGCAAAGGGGAGGGTGGAGAGGGGGCATGGGGATAGGAAAGATGATGAAATGCGACAGACATCATTATCCTAAGGTACATGCATGAGTGCATGAATGGTGTTACCCTACTTTGTGTACAACGAAGTGAAAAATTGTGTTCCATTTGTGTACAATGAATCAAAGAGCATTCTGCTGTCATGTATAACTGATTAGAACAACAACAACAACAAAAAACAGAAGATATAATGAACCCATTCTTGCAATAATGAACTTACTCCCTCTCTAATGGCATCAATCTATTCAGCAGGTCAGAGCCTCTTGGCACTTTTTCAATGGCAACTAAATTTCAATGTGAGTTCTGGAGGGGACCATCATTCAAAACAGTCTTAGTAGCTCAGGCTACTTTGAGGTTTTTTTTTTTTTTTTTTTGGTCTCAATTTAAGACACTGACTTATCTACCACAACCCTTGTCTACAACAGGCTCTGATTTTATTTGTAAAGAGCTTCAAAGGAGGTCATCTAACCTTTTGGCAAGATATCTCCCAGAATGTCACTGCTCATCAAAGTAGTTTCAATATCAGGTACTAGGATGAGTGACTTTTGCTGTGGCATCATGAAATAGTTCATTGGTGTAGGAATATTGTTTTATTGCTATCTATTTTCTCTTAGGTAAAACATTTAGGGATAAGATCATGAGATAGTTTTCGTAAGAATAACTGCCTAACGTGAGGGAGAAATTCCACTAAAATTTTTTCAAGCCTAACATTAGGCATTCCTGCAAAGTAAAATCAGCTATATTTAGCTGTAAAGCACCCCCATCGCACTGTATGTTAGTTTACAGTTGCTCTAATTGTGTCGAATCCTCTAAATTTAAATTCCCTATTTAGTTTCCATCATATGAATTTAACTATTAGAGCAGAATCCAAGCAGTCAGTGACTTGCAGTATTATGCAAAGAAGTTAATTTTTCATTGTCTGGGGCTTTAGAACTTTTTGTTTTGTTTTTCCTGTCGTAATGGGGCTGCTCTTGCTTACTTAGATAAGGCTGCATGGGCACTTGCAACATAATCTGTGAATTTCAAGGGACTTTAGAAACTGGCTGGAATCCACATCCTCAGAATTGGGAAACATCTGTGCCTTTTGAGATAGAAGTACTCTTTCCCCCTTATTGTCTCCCTTTTTTTTTTCTCCTACCAAACAAGGAATATTATTCAGGTACGGTGTGTACCTTTGACAACGCGCAGCCTGCTTTCACCACATTAAGGAACACTATCTCTGGCGGCTCAGCTGTGACAATGTTATTTTTATTTTTAGGCGTGTCTGAGAGCCCCTTCTCAGGTGTGCACTCTGACCCAGCCTGGATCACCTGGGCCTCCTGGGCACCTGGGACTCTGTACTGCAGGGGACGCTAGCATCCTTCATTTCTCTAAGCTTGTGGGCAGGTAAAAAGTCTCAGGTGAATTGACAGGGGGACACCATGTGCTTGGACCCAGCTCCCTGTCTTTAATGCCCTTTCTTCTCTACATGCCCCCATAATGGGGAAACTGGCCGCTGACCCTTGTCCTAGTTGCCTGGGAGTTGTTAAATAGGGACCAAAGCTGGAAAAAGAGCCCAAACAACTGGGGTCAGACCCCAGGCCCTCAGAGAAGTCTCCAGGTTGTTCCACTGCCTCAGCCATTGTCCCATTTTTATTCTCTGCCAAGTCTGTGTGAACAGAGTGTTGGAAACAGGGGTCTGGTGTGCTGTGGCTCCTTCTGCGGTCATTTCTGCCTATACTCCAACATTTCAGAGATTTTCTAACAGCCTTATAGAGACCGGGGAGCTTACAGGCTCCATGTCTTATATGTGATTTCATACCCTATGAGGATCCGATTACCCAGGGAACTAGGAGTGGGCAAGAGAAGTCAACAAGGGCAGCAGAAGGGAAGGCCAGGGACAACCCCCATTTTAAGCAGTACTCGTGGTCCACGGATCAAGAGGGGCTTCTGGAGAGGAGCTGGTCTTCAGTCTTTTTTGCCGTCGTTTCCTTATAAATCCCAATAGTTGTTATAAAGCCTCTCTCTCACACCATAAAATTAATTCCCGGTAGATTCTAGGCCTACATATCAAAGGTAATACAACAATGATCCAAAAATAATTTAGGAGAGTTGCTTATCTTAGTTAACATAAACTAGATACAGCAGTCAACCAATCAGGAATCTCCACACTTAATGGCTCGCTGGCGTTACTTCACAAACCACTCCCTCTGCAAAATGCCAGGCGCCATCCAGACTTGTTTACAGACTCTAACATTTGCCAGGCACCATCCTGACTTGTTTACAGACCCTAACAGCGAGTGTCTTCGTGACTTACTGGTGGATATTTTTTTCCATATGACGCATAACACACGCTCCCACTTCACATGCCAATATGATACAGCACCAGGTGTTTTACATAATTTAACTTCCTATTCATGCGGTTGAAGACTAGTATCCCACTTCTGAAGCCTGGAAAATGAAATTCCTCAAATGACTGGCCACTGACTCTGAAAACCCCATGGGAACAGGATGAGGGTAACTTTTCAAATGAAAACAAGAAGCTGATTGGAGCCCTCATCTGGATCAAGGATCAACTCAAGTCTACCTGCAGATGATGACAAGGATATCTGTAGTTAAATGTTAGGATCTTGTCCAGCCGAAGTAGCGTACACAGAGCATACCATACCATCTTGGGAGCCAGTGAGCCGATGGGCAGGGCAGGCCAGTCCAAAGAAGAGTTGCTACTGTAATCTCAAGTTCAAAGACAATCTGGAGGCAGACTTCCTTCTTTCTTGGGGGACCCCAATGGAGTGAATAAGGTTTTCAGTGAGTTGAATGAAGCCCATTCATATTATAGAGGGTGACTTGATTTACTCAAAATATATTGATTTCCATGTTAATCATATAGAAAAAATAACCTTTACATCAATATCTAGACTGGTGTTTGACCAAATAGTAGTTACCACATGTGGCCTAGTCAAGCTGCCATATAACATTGACCATCACCACGGCCGTCTATCCTGCTGGAGTTGGGGGAGGTCTGTCCTCTGTGGACTCTTTTCTGTAGGTTGACAATGGGATATTCAGGGTCTTCCCATAGTCCTAAGGTTCCCTACCAAAGCGGGAGGCAGGGAAGTCTTAGCAGACACCAAATCAGCGGAGAAGGGATGGTCTGTCACCTTGTCACAGCCTCACCTCTGCACCTCTGAACTCATATACACATCCACAGGCCAAGAGTCACCCAGGTCAGGACTTCTCTGCCTCTGGTCATCAGGAGCATGGAGTGGTTATCTAAGGGCAAAACTTGTACTTCATTTCACTTTTTCAGCAAATATCCTAAAAGACCTGAGGGCAAGTCTCCTAAAGACACTCCAGTAGTTACGTTTTAGGATGGTTTGCACTGAATTAGTGGTTCCTAGGCAAGAAAATTCACTCCCAAATTAGGACAAATAAGCAATTGTCGTCATTTAAATTTGCGTTATTTTAGAGTCAAGGGTTAATTATGTAATTTTAGAATGTTACGGTGGGTTTAAAAAGGAGTTATACCTTAAATATAATGCATTTCATTACACATTTATGTAAAATATTCTTTGAAAAGAGAAAAGGTGTTGGGTCCAGTGTCACACACCTGTAATCCTAGCAACTGAAGAATATGAGGCAGGAGGATCTCAGGCTCAAGGCCAGCCTGGTCAATGCAGAGATACCCTGTCTCCAAATAAAAAAATAATAATAATAATAAAAAGAGCTAGGGTGGTAACTCAGTGGTAGAGTACCTCTGGATTCAATCCCTACTACCACAAAGAGGAAAAAGTTCTGTATATTTCTAAAATATACTTTGTACATCAGAGAAAATAACTGAGGAGTACTGATCAGTTGAATGTTAATGAAGAATGTTAATGAAGAATCAGTTGAATGTTAATGAAGAAAAGAACCGAAAATGAAGATGTGGAGGAGCTGGACAGGATATCCAGGCTGGCAGAGTGGAGAGGCTGGAAATTCATATCCCCCAAATCCATAATAAACCTGGGCAAAAAAACAGATATTGGAGAAAAGACAGCCTCTTCAACAAATGGTGCTGGGAAAACTGGAAATCCATATGCAACAAAATGAAATTAAATCCCTATCTCTCACCATGCACAAAACTCAACTCAAAATGGATCAAAGATCTAGGAATTAAACCAGAGACCCTGTGCCTAATAGAAGAAAAAGTAGGCCCAAATCTCCATCATGTTGGATTAGGCCCCGACTTCCTTAATAAGATTCCTATAGCGCAAGAATTAAAATTAAGAATCAATAAATGGGATGGATTCAAACTCAAAAGCTTCTCAGCAAAATAAACAATCAAATGAGGTGAAGAGAGAACCTACAGAATGGGAACAAATTTTTACCACACACACATCAGATAGAGCACTAATCTCTAGGATATATATAAAGAAATCAAAAAACTTAAAATCAAAAAGTCAAATAACCCAATCAATAAATGGGCCAAGGACCTGAACAGACACTTCTCAGAAGAGAATATACAATCAATCAACAAATATTAAAAAATGTTCAACATCTCTAGCAATTAGAGAAATGCAAATCAGAACTACTCTAAGATTTCACCTCACTCCAGTCAGAATGACAGCTATTAAGAATATAAACAACGATAAGTATTGGCGAGGATGTGAGGAAAAAGGTACACTCAAACATTGCTGGTGGGACTGCAAACTGGTGCAACCAATCTGGAAACAGTATGGAGATTCCTTTGAAAATTGGGAATGGAACCACCATTTGACCCAGCTGTCCCATTCCTCAGTTTATACCCAAAAGTCTTAAAAACAGCATACTACAGGGGACACAGCCACATCAGTGTTTATAGTAGCACACTTCACAATAGCTAAATTGGGGAGACGACCTAGATGCCCTTCAGTAGATGAATGGATAAAGAAAATGTGGTATACATACACAATGGAATATTACTCAGCATTAAAAAGGAATAAAATCATGGCATTTGCAGATAAATGGATGGAGTTGGAGAATATATGCTAAATGAAGTAAGCCAGTCCCAAAAAACCAAATGTCAAATGTTTTCTCTGATATAAGGATGCTGATTCATAGTGGGGATGGGGAGGAATGTGGGGAATAGACAAACTTTAGATAGGGCAAAGGGGAGGGAGGGAAGAGAGGGGGCATGGGGATAGGAGAGATGGTGGAATGAGACGGACATCACTACCCTAAGTACATGTATGAAAACACAAATGGTGTGAGTTTACTTTGTGTACAACCAGAGACATGAAAAATTGTGCTCTATATGTGTAATATGAATTAAATTGCATTTTGCTGTCATATATAATAAATTAGACTAAATAAAATAATTTTAAAAACCTGGGCAAAGTTGATCAAAAGACATTTATAGTCCCCCAAAGTTTACCTAATGAAGGGACAGAATGACCACATGCTTATCAATAGATAGTGATCAATCTTAGTGTAACAATGACTCTTGAGGCATTTTACTCTGGGGCTGCCCCATTTTGTCCCAGCTCTGAGGCATGGAATTTCGACTTGAGCATCCTGGGTGAACACTGGGCACCGGGTACTTCCCTGCTATGCCGGAAAGCTGATTTCCCACAGAGCAGAGTCTATGCCCAGGGCCAATTTTGAAAGCAATAGGGGGATCAGTGGAAGGTTACCCACTGAAGCCTGCTGGAAGTTGTAATGTTGGTTACATCGACAATGAAGGGACAGAATGACCACATGCCACAGAGGGACAGACACTACAGACTCAGTCCAGGAAAATCACTAAACAGACAAAAACAAACAAAGCAAACAAAACTAGTGACCAAACCACCCATGGAGGGAGGGCACAGAACACACAGTTACTCTAGCATATTATAAAAATTGCCAGACTTTGAACAATACATGCACAGAAAGTTTTAAAAAAAGATGGGATTCATACAGAAGAAAAAAATCCATCAACAGGTGTGGGAGACCAACCTTGCACATGACTGGGTCACACTCCCCGCTGGGTGCTGAGGCGCTCAGCCACAGAAATGTGGCAGAGCTTTCCCCATCCTTCTTGGGTGCGTGGGTGTGTCTTGCTACAGCCCCATGGGTGAAGCTACGCTCACCTGTTCCTTTGTAATCTAACCCTTTGCCCTGTTTAGGATAGAATCTTCCATGGAAGTGCCTTGTGTGTGTCCCCTTCTCTTACTGTGCCTTGGGTGTGGCCTACCCAGGTGTCCGTCAACCTGCTGACAGTGGACATCATGAAGATAGACTCAGCCCCCTGAAACCTGACCCCTTGCCTCATTTGAATAGCTTCTCCTCAATAAAAGGGGTCTGCACGTGCTCCCTCCCTCCCTCCCTCTCTCTCTCTCTCTCTCTCTCTCTCTCTTCCTGCAGACCCTTAAGGTCAGAGGAGTCGTCACAGTGACCCCAAAGAAAAAGGTATCTGTGTCTCTTGTGTGGTTATTTCGTGCAGCCCAGTTAGCCCAGTTTAACTGGAGTGACCCCGGAGCCTTTTAGTCGCAAGAACAGAAACCCGGCAAACAGGAATTCTTCCTGGGGGTAGGTGACTCATTGGACTTAGCTCCTGCTAAGACTTCAAAGCAACTATTATAAATATATTCAAAGAGTTGAGCTGCTATAAACATGGATGTGGCTGCGTCAGTGTTGTATGATGTTTTAAGTCCTTTGGGTCTATATCCAGGAGTGGGATTGGATTAGACAAAGGGAAAGGAAGGGCCAGGAGCAGGGAGGAGGAATAGGAAAGACAGTAGAGTTAATGGTCATGACTTTCCCAGCCTTGTAATTGTCTACAGGACCAGGGGAACTCCACATCATGTACAAGCCCAAGAGTGCAATCCTAAACAGAATAAGTTACACTCTATGTATCATCTGCTGAAATCATTCTACTGTCATGTATAACTAAAAAGAACAAGTAAAAATAAATAAATATATCCAAAGAGCTCCTGCAAATGATGTTCAAAGAATTAAAGGAAGTGTCGTGACAGTGATTTGTAAAATAGACAATATCAACAAGTACGATGCCAGTGAATGAATGAATCCAGTGCAAATTCTGCAGATACAAAATACAATGACCCACAAGGACAGTTTATAGAGAGACTCTGCAGCAGATCTGAGCTAGTGAAGAAAAAATAATCAGCAGACCTGAAAGCAGATCAGCAGAGATGGGGTGACAGGTAGGTGCAGTGTCCAAAGAAGCATGGCCAACTCTATAGGACAGAGTGATGATGAGGACTAATTTCTGAGTTCTTTGGGACATCCTATAGATCTTTTATATCCCAGGACCTTTTAGGACAAATGGAGTCATAATAAGAATATCAGCATTCTCTATGGGATATTGATTTCCCTCTGGAAAATGGCAGGGTGCTCTCAGTATTTAATTTGCAAATATCATAACCATAATTAATACCACTCTTGATCCCTCTTAATCTATGTGCAATTAGAATAGTCATGACACATCATTGATATTATATTAATTGTATAATTGAAATTAAAACGAGTGTAAGGACTGAAGAGTTACTTATAAATGGAGATGAATCAGTACTTTAATGAAGGCTATGCAGTTTAAAAGATGTAGATCCCCATTTATTAAAGCAATGTTTATTTATTATTGCTAATGGTTAAATACTAACCATGGAGTAATGGTAATAAATACAAAACAAACACAAAATTTATTGAGTGCTTGCTTGAGTTCAGGTATTTCAAGAGTGCATTGCATGCATTAAGTGATTTCATCTTGATCAGAATCCTGTGGAGAGAGTCCATGATCATGCACATGTCGCAGTTGAGGAATTGAGGCAAAGGGCTCAGCTCGATTGGCCTGACTAAGGTATGACCGCCATGAATTCAGCACCTTGTTTCTCATGGCAATGAAAGAATATTAGTTATAAGTGAAGACAGTGGAACTGGAAGGTCTTTCCTAGATCCTTTCCTGTCTGCTTGGCTCTTCTCATGCTCCTGCTTTTCTGCTGGTCTCAGCCTCCTCTGGACCCTGCACTGTTTCTGGACAGGCCCACTCTGTGCTATTCACTGCCACACTGTGTGCATGGAAGTCCATGGGTCTGGTAGGAATGTGGATTCCTTTGCCACAGGGTCTCCCCACCAGGGTGCAGCGGCTGCAGAGGAGTAAAAATTTGAGTCCCTGTGCTGGCTGAGTGGAGGATGGTGGATATCTTCCTGGAGGCATGTAAGTGGAACTCTGAACCTGAGGGCCCAGTGTGACTCCTTCCACCATCTCAGTCGCTATTTGTCCATTCCAGGGCCTGGCCATATGAGCAGGAAAATTCAGCTTTATGAGATCTCAGTACCAAGGAAAACCTATCAACCCCTCCCATCTAAACAAGACTCCCCACTTTGCAATGGCAGAGTGTGGAAGGTATTTGGAGTCTAAAAGGTACTGGTTCAATGCCAAGACACCCAACTCCCAGCTCACAGATTCCTAAGTGCTATGTCATTTTTGTTTCTCTTCTTTCCATAAAAAGTCCCTAAGGAGAGATTTGAATGTCCCCACACAACAGTTGAGGTAAACTATCATGCTTATATTCATGAGTGCATATTTTTCAGCAAAATAGATTTCCTTGAGGGAGAGCTGAACAAACCAAGTCCTTTGCCTTCTCTGATCCCTGCAGGAAACTGATTTTGATCAATAAGTGAGACACAGTCCTCGTCACCCTTGAGTGACTCGGGACAGTGCATCTCCAGGACTGCTCATGCATGGCTGGCTTTGTACCCTGCCCAGGGCATCTCATGACCTCGGGGCTAGATCCACATAGACTACAGAGAGGACAGAATGTGCTGACCTTTAGTTTTGACTTCTGCACCCCTGAGTAGTTTGGGTATCATTTTAACATTAAATAAACTTAGCATCAAATATTCAAAATATTTCTTTCTACCTGTAAGTAGAAGGGGAAAAAAAAGGCATCTTATACCCCAAGGACCAGTGAGTGGCATTTCTGCTATACGTGACCCGCAGGTCAGCCGGGATCTGTTCTAATTTTTTCTCTCATTGTCTTTCTGCCTCTTCCTCTTCCCTTTCTGGTCTCTCTGTCCCATTTTCTTTCCCCTCTTCCTGTTTTCTCCCTGAGTTTGTCCTTTCTTTATATCCCACGAGCCTCCTCTCCTTTTCTTTCCTCCACCATTGCTAACTGTTCCCACTGGCCACTGTTTGCTCCATGTCTGTTTTTTTGGTTCTTTGCTCTCCCCTCTGCTCCTTCTCCTGACTCCAAAGACGCTCTCTCACATTCACGTTCTGCTCTGCTTTTCTGGTATTTTCTGCCTAAGCCAGGACATAGAAGAAACATATACCAATTTTCTTTTCTGCTCTCTGTATCCTATAGAGAAACGTCCATAGTATTGGTCAGGGCTTACTTAGATTTGCAAGATGTTTCCAGCTCTGTATTCAAGGAGTAAAATTTAGTAAGCCAAGCTCCTACCTACACTCTGTGAACAGTCATTTTGAAAGAATTTGAACAATACTCTCATAAATTCCACTTCCACCCACATTTACTCATTTTGTGTCCTTCTTCATCTGGGTTTGAATAAGAGGAGCATGTGATTTGTTTATTTTGGTAGAGATGAGTCCTCAAACACAGGCACATTGATCTACAAAGTTTTGTTTTTAACTAATGAATTCAGATGAGCCTTAAGGAGTGGGGGTGTGCTGGTTGCATACCTGTAATCCCTGTGACTTGAGAGAGCCAAGGCAGGAAGATTTCAAATTCAAAGCCTCAGCAAATTAGGCCCTAAGCAATTTAGCAAGATCCTGTCTCAAAATAAATTAAAAAGACAGAGGGCTGGGGATGTTGCTCAGTGTGGTAAAGTGCCCCTGGTTTCAATCCCCAGCACAAAAAACAACAAAAACAAAAACAAAACAGAACAAAAAACCCTCAAGGACCATAGTAAGAATTTTTCTCTTCATTTTAAAACAAAGTATATATGGAAAGAATTGATGTGTGTGGTTGGTGTGTTAGTTTTGTTTCTATTGCAAAGTCCTGGAGATAATAAACTTATAAAGAGAAAAGGTTTATTTTGGCTCACAGCTTCAGAGGTTTATTTTGATCAGGTGGACCCATTGCCTCTGGTTGGGGTGCCAATTAGCAACCGCAGGGTGTGCCTGGTGGAGCCACACGTTGACTTCCTGGCCAGGGATCAAGAAAGAGGCAAGAAGGGATCAGGTTTCTATTGTCCAGTTCAATGGCATACCTTCAGTCCTTCAGTGACCTAAAGATCACCCACTGGGCCCCCCACTTCCAAGTTCCACCACTCCCCAACAATGTCATTCTGGGGATCAAGCCTAAGTAGGATGAGGAGATGAGAGTAATTTTGGAATGAGGAGGATTCATGTCCACACTATAACAGTTAGTAAGGGCAAGGCTAAGAGAGTTGCTCAGACCCGCCTCCCACCCCCTAACCCCACCCCTCCCCCAACCCCTCCCCCACCCTCTAACCTCACCCCTCCCCAACCCCTCCCCCACCCCCTAACCCCACCCCACTTTTGAGCCTGGAGGGAAGAAATTCTTGGGCTGTGAGTGATTAAGCAATGGTGTCTAGAGACTCCTCATTGTGGACATCATTCAAAGAGAAATGAGTCCCACATGGTGACATGAACCCCAGAACGTCACCCCACCTAGTTAAAATGGGTTTTCTCCCTCACCTAATCTCAGGTGCCTCACTGCTCTTTGTAGAGATTTGGAAGCAGCAACTTATCGTGTAAGAATTGTTGTATGAATCTGTAGACCCCAGGTGGCAAAGATGTGAACAAGATGGGACAGGGGGTAAGGGCCACTGAGGGAGAACGAAGATAAGGTGAAAGGCGTTTTTAGGGGCTCCAGTAATTAATAGAGTTGTAGCTCCGAGATAGATCACACTATGTGTAATAGGTCTAGGAATATAGCCTGGTATCATCTTGACCCCCAGAAGCATAACTGGGATATATGTAAATGACAGTTGACATAAGCACTCTATGGGGCTTTTTTTTTTTTCCCTCAGATATAAGATCTGTCTTAATGAGTGAGGCCAGATGGAAATTTCTGAAATTGACTTCCTGGACAAGAGACTTGAGACCACATCATAATTAGGAATAATGTCAGAAGTCAGAGTAAAAATGTCCTAAAGGAAGAAAGAGCTTCTTTATTCCATTGTCTAATCTTTAAAAAGAAGAGGAAAAAACAAACGAAGAAGAAGACACAGGCAATAGAATATGAAATGGGGAATACCGTGACCTTCATGGTGGAGAAGCATGGCAGACACACCTTGACCAAGGGGCAATGTTAATGTCACTAGTAACATCAATTTTGTGTAGCTACGATATGATGCAATGAGAAAGTTTGGGGAATTCTTTCCCCAAATCCCATAGCCCCAGACTAATTATGAAAGTAGAGTGGATTATACCCAAATTGAGGGAGAGGACATTCTACAGCATACTTGACCAGTTCTTTTCACAATTACTAAGTCATGAGAAACTAAGTATTCTCACCAAATATTTTCCCTTTTGTTTGTTTTTAAATCCATCCATAAATTGTTCCTTTTTGTGTTCTTATAAAAAATGTTTATTTTTTTAATCTGTGAGGGATACATTTTATACCTACAGAGGATTCTTGATTCTGTGGGAACAAAGCACATATCCTCTCTCCCTCCCCTCAGTTGTCACTGAGTCAGCACATCATCTAAGGAAGACTCAGGCCCTATCAGATGGAGCCTGACCCCAGGTTTTTTTTTTTTTTAATCCCTTTGGGATAAGGAATTTTGCTTTCAGTAGGATGAGGAGATGAGAGTAGTTTTGGAATGAGGAGGATTCATGTCAGTTGCTCAATGAATGCAGACCAAAATTTAATGAAGAATTTGAGGATTGAGTGGGACTTGTCAGCCTAAGACTGATTTTTATCAATCTTGTTGATGCAGACACCACATGCACAGTCTAAACAAAAATTTCAATGTACAACTAGATTACTGTCTTTTTTTAAAAAAAAAAAAAACTAACCTGGTCTTTCAATATTATCCAGATCAAGAAAGAATATTAGGATAAAGTCGCAGGTAGAAATAAAGGTGGAGTTGAAGGTCAACTTGGAATGATTTTGGTGCCGTCAAGTGGGATGGCAGTCCATTTGCACTGACCAGATTTGCCAGGAAAACACATGGAGTTTATGGTCTGCTCTTCCATCCAATAATGGAAATCACAGTCTTTCTGTTCCCAAGTACATTCATTCACATCAGGTTCAGGGCAGGGGTGCTCACACATAATGCAGGGCTGAATCTAGAGGAGGGGACATAGGACTTGTGACCACGCTACTTTGGGTTAACATCCCCCATCCTCGGATGACAAGGCAACAGGGGTTTGGTACTGGTGGAAGCTATCAGAATAGAGAGAGGGGGCAAGGAACAGGAAAATCAGAGACTAGGAAGAAGGTACAAGAACAGGTGTGTGTCAGAGAGCAGGGATACAAGGACTTGGGAACCGAGTGAAGGAGAAAGGGTTGGAGTCTAGGCTTCAGAAACAAGCAAAAAAAAAAAAAAAAAAAAAAAAAAAAAACAAAGAAAAATACTGAGGATGCTACTCACATGACAGCCACATCCTTGTCTGTATAATGACTCAAAACCCAATCTCTGCTTTTGGGAGAGACAAGACCATGGATACACCAGGTGGCAATTTGTGAAATGTATCCTCCCTGCTGTCAGATAGCCTGTACCCAACAGAGAGCAGAGAGCATGAGGATATTCCCTGGGGAGGACTTGCTATAGCTCAGAGGTGGTTAGCTCTAGAGAGACTAGAAACCTTGAGGCTGGGACAGAGTTAGCCGTGACTCCTGGCCCAGCCTTTTCCCAGGAAGAATCTGCCAGACCCTGGAGAAGGAGCTCTTGTCCTCAGTGCCGCTGGAGTTTGCAGAAGTAGGGTGGCCCTTTCAAGGGCTGGGGTTGCCAGGGTGAGCGGCTGGGTGTGGACAGGGCTGCTCACCTGTGACAAGGAAACTTGATTGGTTGGACATTCCTATTGAATAGCCACAGGCGTTTTTAGTAGGGGGGCTGTAAATTTCATGGATTTCATCTGCCTTCAAGGGACCCTTGAATATCTGTGGCAAGGAAGGAAAGGGGGCTAGGATCATCGGTTTTCAAGGAAACTCTTGCATTTCAGAAACCAACCCCCTTCGCAAAAGCACACCAAAGAGCCTTGTTAGTTGAAGGAAGAGGGCCGAGGAGAAAGGCACTGTTGGGTTTACCTTAGTGACGTTGACTTTAAAGCCTTGTTTATTTCTAAACTTCCTTCCTTCTCCCTTATGTTGAGAAGCATGACTGGGAAGAGGAAGAAATGAGTTACAGGACCTCAGGCTCATTGATTTAAGATTCAAACAAGCTTTGGGTATCCTGGTGGAAGCTAACAGAATAGAGAGAGGGGCAAGGAACAGATAACAAAGCTCCCCTGCTTCTCTATTTCTGCACCCCCTGGTGAGACCTCCTCCTGCATTTGCTTTGCCTATAGGCACCAACGTCAGAGGTGCAGTAAACAGCCTGGGGATGCAGCATTTTGCAGATGCAAGCATGGCAGGATGTGGACAGTGCCAGGCACAAAGGAAAGGCCAGCAGCAATGAGGGGTCCATGTGGGGTGCTGGAGGATCCAAGACGTAAATTGAGGCATACACATTTTTTTTTTTTCAGCTCTAGACAGGATCTGGGATGAATCTGGGAAATTTCTATTTCCCTTTATGTTTAGGGACCTGAAAGGGCACTATGGTCCAGCTCCTATGATCTTGTGGGCCAGATGTACCAAGTTTGGGTCCCACATTCAAAACGCCTTACCTCTGTTGGTCACCTAGGTGTGCCACAGCTTCTGTAGGATACCCAGCACCACAGAGGAGGGTCACCTGCATTTCCTTTTCCACCCCAGGGCCTATCCAATGAGGGAGGCACAGTCTGCGTATTAGCTGTACTCATCATTTAGAATCTTCCTGTCTTCTGCATTTTTTTTTTTTTTGGTTCAGTCTTCAGTGCTATCAACCAGATCTGATTATTGCATATACTTGATCTTGAATCCTTATTCTCTGTATAGTCAGAGCAAGACCGCCCCCCACCCCCGCAACTTGACTCGTTCACAGTCTTACGGCTGAATTATGTTGCCCCTCCAGCCCCTCTCTCAATTCACATTTGAGTCCTTACAGCCAGTGTAACTCAGAAGGTGACTGTGTTTTGAGATTGGATCTTGAAAGAGGTAACTAAGGTCAAATGAAGTCTTTGGGGTGGATCCAACTCCAGTATGCCTGGGGCCCTTCTAAGAAGAGGAGGTTGGAACACAGACCAGACAGGCATGTGAAGAGACAGAGAAGATAGCCATCTACAAGCCAGGAGGGAGGCCCTTAGAGGAAACCAACCCTATTGGATGCCTTCATTTCAGACTCCTAGCCTCCGGAACATTGAGGAAGTAATTTCTGTTTTTGAAGCTATTGTTCTGAAAGCATCAGAAAACAAATGGTCTCCTTTGTTTTATTTTTAAAAAAATAATATTTATGGCCTTTATACAGTTTAAATCTGCATTGGAATTCTGAGAAAATAATCACCTGTAACATTAAATGAACTAAACAAGGTTTATTCAGTCACCAGACTTTTATTTCTTCCCTATAATTCTATCCTCTGTCCCATACCCAGAGCCTTTCATTTATTATATCTTCCTCATTATTATTATATCTTTATTATTATATCTTACTCGTTCAATAAGCAACTATAAACCCAGACATAAACATATGCATTTCTCTTCTTCGGTGAAATTGTAGCACTCCATTGTATAGCTTTTGTTACCGGTCTTTTTTATTTTATAGCAATACCCAAGGGATACTATAGTAGTTTACAAATTTCTCATTCATTATATAATATTCAATATTGATTTGCCTTAGATGATCCAGTCAGTCTCTAATTATTGGTCCCATGAATAGTTTTCTGTGGCTTATTCTTACAAATAATAGACAAGTCCCCTCTCTTTGGTGGGAAACACATTGCAAGAAACCCTAGCACATGCCTGAAACCGTGCATGGTACCAACTTCTGTACACTATGTTTTTTCCTATACATACATACTAAAGAGAGTTTAATTTATGTTATGCACAATAAGAGGTTAACTACACTAATAATAAAATAGAACAGCTACACCAATATATTCCAATTAAAGTTTGGTGTCAAGACCATTAGTAGGTTAAATCAGGGTTGTCACAACACAAGTCCTGCTATCCAGTCTAATTTGATAACTGGGATGGCTACTGAGTGACTCATGAGTGGGTAGTGTATACCCAGTGGAGATGCTGGGGGACAGATGGTTCATGTCTTGGGCCACATGGAGTGGGTCAGCATGAGATTTTTATCAAAGCATGCAATTTAAGACTTATGGATGTTTACTTCTGGAATTTTTCACTTCATATTTTCAGACTAAGGTTGGCTATAGGTCACTGAAATGTTGGAAAGTGAAACTATGGATAAGTGGGGAGTACTGTACCACAATGATTAGGCTTGTGAATACGTAAAAAAAAAAAAAAAATAGTATGTGGAAGTGATTCCTGAAACTAGAATGAGGTTAAGTGCCATTCACATTTATTTTCTGTGACTTGTCCAATTTTTTTGTTCTCTTTTCCTGTAGGGTTGACTTTTCCTGTTTTGAGAAGTCATATTTACAAATATAGTAACTCTTTGCAAATACTTTTCTTGTTTTGGCATATAATATTTACTTTTTTCTCTAAACTTTAAAAAATGATTCATCCATTTGTATTAGGCAGATTTCCATCACTGTAACGAAATACTTGACACAAAAACTTGAAAGGAGGAAAGGATTATTTTGGCTCATGGTCTCAGAGGTTTCAAGTCCATAGTAACTCAAATTTCTTGCTTTGGGTCTGAGGCAAGGTCAAATATGATGGAGCATGTAGTCGAACAGCTGCTGATATCACAGTGACTGGGAAGCAAGAGAAAGAGAATAGGTCCATGGTTCCAATATCCCCTTCCAGGGCACACGCCTAGTGACCCAACTTCTTTCCTTTAGGCCTCACCTGTCAAAGGTTCCACCAGCTCCCAAATAATGCCATCAGCTAGGGACCAATCCTTTGGCACAAGAGCCTTTGCAGAACACTTAAACCATCACACTGTTTAACAATGTTTTGACTTACTCCTTCTGGAAATTGATACATAGCAAAGATTTCTTAGAGGCTTTTACCCGGGATTTCTTCCATCATTTATGCAATTTCACTTTTTATATTTAGATCTCTTACCCATTCAGAATTTTTCTTGGTGTCAGTGTGAGGCACATATTCAATTTTATCTCTTTCCTTATGGATATTTAACTAATCTAATATGACTACTGCAAAGATATCTTTTCTATATTAGATTAAGATGTTGTCATCTTTGTCATGTATAGCATCTCTGTAGGCATTTGAGACTCTGTCATGATTTTGAAACTCTATTTAATTTGTTCATGTATCTATTTCTGCACCAATAACTCTGCCACACTACTGAGCTTTTAAAACATGTTTCAATGTATTCTTGATATTTAATTATTCTAGAGGAGAACCCTGTTTTATCATCTATCTTCTAAAAGTTTATGCTATTCTTTGGCCTAAAGGCTCCCTTCCATTTTCAAAGCCACCAAAAGCTAGTCAAGTGTTTCTCTCCATGTCACATGACACTGATCCTTTTGCATTCTTCTATATTAAAAAAAATCATTGTGATCACACTGACTCAACCCATATATCTGAGGTGATATCTTCAAGTCAGCTGACTACAAAAACAATTCCACCTATAATATTAGCTGTGCCATGTCATTTAACATGATATACTCACAGATTTCAAGGGTAAGGATGTAGTCATCTCTGGGAGTATCATTCTGACCACCATGATGTAGAGCTGCATTCAGTGTGAAAATTCACTTAAGGAAACACTGATCTAGAGTTCTGCTAGACAAACCATCCCTTCCACCTCTGTGAGGTTCTCCACTGGAATTCTGTCTCTAGGCAAACAGAGCCCCATCAGTGTGAGTTGCCTGGACTTTAAAAGACCATTCTCCAGTGAGATTCAGGTGAAGGAACACCGGAAACCAGGTGCCTTGCTCAAGGTCAGATGATGTTGAGGCAGAAACCGAGGCCCTAGCGCCACCTGCAGAATCGCCTTCAAGACTATCATCAGTGGGATGTTGGCCTGAGATAGTTCACTGGCTTGTTTCCCTCCTGGTCTTGCTCCTACTGGGCTGGAGTATGTCCTTCCTAAGAGAGAACCTGAGACTTCACCTCCACACCTTAATCTGAAGAACCTCCAGGATGTCTTTCTATGCATTCAAATGTACTGTCCCTTTGAGCATCTTCGTATTTTGTCATGTGTGGATGTTCTGGAACTTTATATAGGAGCCATGTAATATTTTAGCTTCTTAAAAATCGCATACACATTTTTTATGGCTCAACAACTTTGAAGGCAAATTGCAAACCTCTGAATTTGTGTACATCATATATATATATGTATGTATATACACATATATATATATATATGTATGTATATACACATATATATATATATATATTTTACAGAGCAAGGAATTTTTCATTGATTCAATAAATTCACTCAATGTATTATTGATTTTTTTATTTTTATTTTTTTGGGGGCCACAGTAATGCCTTTGTGGATGAATTCTTTTTTACTTTTATCTATTCCATGATCGAATCAAGAATCCTACATTGTGTTTATTTAATTATCATTTATCTTTAGACTTCTTTACTAAGAAGCAGTTCCTCAGTGACTATTTTCACTTTATGCCCTTCACATTTAAAAAAAATTTCTTGTTACTTAACACAATATTCCTTCCATTTTAGTTTGACTGATATTTCTCATGATTGAATTCAGAGGATGTTGTTTTGTCAAGAATCATATCCATTGACTGCATATCATATTGGTTTATACTTATGTGTATGTAGTGTATTTATTTTTATAGGTTAATTATATTAACTATACTTGCTATTTTATGGAATGTGGTTGCATTCAGTGATTTAAATTTTTTTGTTTTCCACATTCATGATCATATTATCTGTTGTAGTTTACAGTATGGGGTGCAACTCTTTGGACTGAGATGCTCTGAACATGATGGCTGGTGGCATCTTATAGCCGAGTCACCCTCAGGAAACTGCTCTTGTTTTATGGGAATCCCAACTACCAAGTTTTTATCTGTTCTCTGCATAAAGCTTGCATCTAATACTGGTTTAGGTGGTGTTGAAAAAGTTCAAAACCAACACTGGATACTATAAAAACCAATCTGGATACTATAGATCCACCACTACCATACAGACTCCAAATCACTGACATGTGAGACCCCCACACCTGAGTCTGTAGACCCCAGATTACAGATCTGGATTCCACATCTCAATGGGGGTACTTCAAATCCCATTTCTATGCACCACATCTAAAGAACATAACAAATTATTCCAGAGAAACTTATTTCGAAAACTGCCATCCTCTTAGATGGGTCACAAATCAGATCATCAAACAATCCAGCACCAACTCAAAGAACATTCATTGGCTACACCAAACTTCTCTCACTCAGAGTACAAGGACAACAGGCAAATATTGGCAAATGTGTCTATGGAAATTCCCTAGAAAAATACTAAATATAAAATAAAAAGCAGAAATTAATAACCAAAGAAATATTTTTGGTGTGCTTCTCTGTGTTTTCTAGAAAACACGTTGCATTAACTTCAGCCTGTTGTACTGTCCATGAGTGAAGAGCTGTTCACTGGGTTATCTCTGTGCTTAAATGATAAACAAATGCCTCAGAGACAGTAAATCCAGAAGAAACATGGCCAAACTCGATGTGGTGATGTAGGAAAATGCTGGAAACCTTGTGGAATTGGAATTTGGAATTAAACGAAAGTACTTAATTAGGTTGCATGTTAATGCACTTTTTTGTTAAGGATTCCAAACATAAAATTTAATTGTACAATGCATAAAGTATTATGTTTTGGGATTATACTTTAAAACAACTCAGTGAAGGATCTTTGCTTACTGTAAAGATGAAGTAACAAAGACCAAATCTACTCCCTCTCTAAAATTCCCTAAAGCCCAGACAGAATATATGAATCAATAATTTTAAAGTTATTGGGCATAAGACAACAAAAGGACATTAATCTCTCTGAAACATGAAATAAATAATGTGAAACTTAGGATTATTTTATATTTCTACTTTTCGAGAGTATTCAGGCTACTTAGCATGGAAAGGGAACTCAGAACTTGATGGATTTCATGAATCAGGAGATAAAGGTGAGAATCCAGGAAGATTATAGTCAAAAGCAGAGATTTGTACAAGAAAAAAACTTCATTGTTTTTCAAAAAGTTTTCCCCAAGTTTTCATTAGAGTACTGATTAATAAATAATGTGTATCTATGTGTGAAAATAAGACTCATAAAGAAGACATAAGCCAATCAATAAAGAACAATCCAGAACCGACACAAATGTTAGAATCATCTGATAAGGACATTAAATTATTTATTATAATTGCATCTTATGTCCTAAAAACCAAATATACATAAGGAAGATAAAACAAAATCGAAATCAAACTTTTAAGAAGAACTACTACAGGCCTGGGGCTTTATAAAGCTCAGATGGTAGAGTGCTTTCTTGGCATGCACAAGGCCCTGGGTTCAATCCCCAGCACCAGCACCCCACTCCCCCCACAAAAACAGAAGGAATACTACAATATCTGAAACAAAAGATTTATTGTGTGAGATTAACAGATTAGTCACTGAAGTAGAAAAGATTGGTAAACTTTAAAATGTATTTGAGCCTGTAGAACAAGAAAACACATGGTTTAAGCAAATGATAGACCATTAGTGACTCTGGGACAATTCAAGTGGTATGAAATAGATATGATTGGGGTTCCCTGAATGTGCATCAGACCAAATTAAATTTATTATTTAATAATGGCAAAACTTTTTATAATTTTGGAAGAAACTATAACCCCACAGATGGAAGATCAGTAAACCCCCAAAACAAGAAAGATGGAGAAAACTACCCAAAGACACATAATAATCAAATTGTTCAAAGCCAGTGATAAAAATAAAAATTTGAAGCATGGAAAGCAAAAAGCCACATCATATACAGAAGAACAAAAATAAAAATGAAGCAGATTTCTTCACAGTAATAAATGAAGTCAGAAGACAATGGAGCAACGTCATTAAAATAAAACTATGAAAGAAAAAACCATGTTCAACATACGATTTGGTCAGATGGTAATATATTTAAATGATTTTGAAATAAAGGCCATCGATGAAAATCCACTCCTTATATCACTTATAATGATAAAAGACTGAATGTTTTCCACTAAGAATGGGGAAAATGATAAGAATCTTTCTTTTGGACACTTCATTTCAACATTGCACCACAAGTTCTAGCCAGTGCCCTCATGTAAAAAAATAAATAAGTAAATAAAGACATCTAGTTTGGAAAGTAATGTTTTAAACTGTCTATTCATAGATGACATCATCTTGTACTCAGAAAATCTTAAAATATCTGCAATAAACCCTTCCAAAACCCCAAAACAATGACAACAATAACATAATAAAACTGCTAGAAGTAAAAAGTAAATTCAGCAAAACCATAGGTATAATAATATACCCAATGGGTATAATAAAGATCAATGATATTTTTTATATTAACAATAAATAATCTGAAAATAAAATCCAGAAATAAAATATCAATGAAATAAAAAAGTGCTCAGGAGTACATTTTAAAAAGAAGCGAAAGATTGTAAAAATTATAAACCATTGCTTAAAAAATTAAAGAATATCTAATTAAATGAGCAGGCATTTTACATCCCATAATTGGAAGACTTAATCTTATCAAATCATAAAAGTATATGGAGAAAACTTAAGTGCATGTTACTAAGTGAAAGAAGCCAACCCCAAGGTCTACATACTATATGGTTTCGGCTACATAACACTCTAGATAAGACAAAATTAAGGAGAGAGTAAAATCATCAGTGGTTGTAAAGGGTCATTCTGGGGAGGGGAAATGAATGGATGGAACATGGAGATTTTGGGAGGGGCAGTGTATCCGTTACATATGACAGTAACATTGTAAATACATGTCATTTGATGTTTATCAAACCCCATAGAATGGGCAACACCAGGAGCGAACCCTAATGTCAAAGATGGGCTTTAAGTGATGATATGTCAATGTAGGTTCATCAACTGTGAAAAGTGTACCATTCTGGTGGAGGCTGTGGATAGGGATGGGGGTGCCATTCACGTGTGGCTGCAAGGGTTCAAGGGAAATTTCTATAGATTCTGCTCAATTTTACTGTGGACTTACATCTTCTCTTAAAGTCTACTTGAAAACAGAACATAATAAACAAAAACCCAATACCTCACAAATCAAGAATAAGAAGAAAAAACTGCATAATTAAAAATTGGCAAAATTTTGAACAGGCATTTCACTAAACAATGTATGCAGACAGCTAGGACACACATGCAAAGATGTTCAACATCAAAGGAAACTTGCAACGAGAAACCACTTCACACTCACTAAAGTGACTACAGGTTATTTTTGAGTAATCCAAAAAACTTTGGTGTCTGAAATGCTCTAAAATCTGAAACTTTCGGAATACTGACATGACCCTCAAACAGTTTAGGTCTTAGAGATTTTGGATTTCAGATTTTCAGATTAGAGCTGCTAAACTGATAAAGTTCTCTGCAAAAATTTCAACAACAACCCCCCCCCCCAAAAAAAAACCCACAAACCTCTGAAATCTGAAACACCTGTGGTCTCAATTATTTTGGATGAGGGGATATTCAACCTGTAAAATCAAACAGAAAGGAAGCCCTAGAGGTGGATGGTGGTGTGGAGAAACAGGAATATTTTGCAGGTGGGAAAGTTAACGGGATAGCCACTTTGGGAAATGAATTGGCCATTTTTATTTTATTTTCAAAATATTCAACATTTATCATAAGGCCTGGATTCCTACTTGTCTATGCAGGAGAAATGAAAACACATGTCCACAGAAAGACTCGTATGTGAACGTTCACAACAGCATTATTCCATCATAGCCCAATCCGGAACGTTCCAAGGGTTCAATTCAACTGATGCATTGGCTGCTGGAACAACCAAGCTTCCTCTCTCGGGGTCTGGAGGTACCCAGTCTGAAATGAAGGTGTCAGCCGTGCTGTAGCCCTTCTGCAGGAAAACCCCGCCTTTGCCCCTTTGTCCTTCTGTTGGTAGCCTACATTCTGACATTCCTTGATTTTTTTTTTTTTTTTTATTCACAGCCCTTCACTGTCCACCTCCATCTTCACACCACCTTTTCCCTGTGTTTCTGGCTTTTGTAATTCAACACTGTCCCTGGGGTTCTTCCACATCATCGTCATGTAGAATCAGATCCCCCTCTGCTTCTCTAAGATGATGGGTAGGACCTACCAGGTGATTCAGGATAATCCTTTCATCCAAATATCCTTAATTAATTATGTTTGATGAGACCTATCACCCAAATAAGATAATTTGCAAGGATTAGGGTCTGATACCTTTGAGTGAATAGAGAAAACACTAGAAAATCAATGGGAACAGATACGTGGCATGCTTCAATGTGGATGAACCTCAAGAATATTAAGTGAATATAAGTGAAAAGAGCCAGAACCCAAAGACTTCACATTGCATGATGCTATTGAGGTGACCTCTCTATAATAGTTAGTTGTACAGAGACAGCAGTTTTTGCTTAGAGCTGGGGAAGAGACGTAAACAGGCACGAGAGAACCTCCTGTGGTGGTAGAAATATTCTAAACGTGGACATTAGTAATGGCTGCACACTGTATAAATTACAACTGGGCCTGCTTGCATAGCATCCACCAATTAAAATTTCCTGCAGGAGAGACATTTTTAGAACTCACTGGACCCCCAATAAAAGCATTGGCTCCTGGCTCTCTCTCTCCACTGGCTCCCTGGCTTCTCTCTGTGTGTGTATGTGCCTGTGTGTGACCTCTAGGCTTGCAGGGATTATTTAATTGTAAGTCATAAAATCGTTATTTCCTGTGTCTCTTCTAATCCCTTCTAGCCGCTGTTCATCCTCTTAAAGATCTTACACTGAAACAATGTTTAATAAGTGTATGTAAAATATACATGTGATGTAGTGGGAGGATGGAGAGTGCCTCTCAGAATTAGCACTAGATGATTTGGAGTTTTAGGTTTATCAACATCCTGTGCAGCGAGGACAACTGTACCAGGGAGGTGGTACTGTTCCCTGCAAGTCAACTGCCCTGCTTTGCCCCGCAGGGTTGCCTCTTCCCCGTGCTGCCAGGTTGTCCATCTTAACTTGGTGTGGGCCCCCAGCTGTCCCCTTTCTGACTGGGGATCTTTGGTCTGGGTCAAGGGCTCTATGTCTCTATAGCCCTGAGTGGACAGGCTCCCACCTTTGGCAATGTCCACCCCTGGTGTGACATCCCAGGCCTCTTCTCCCAAAGAGGTCCTTTCATTTGTAAAAGACCAGGCCCCCAAATAACACACGTGGCCAAATTTCAGGCAGTTGGCTTAATATTGGATGCCTTGGTCAACAAACCATTCCACCTGCCTCTTCATGTTATGATGAACTATTAGGCTATCTTCTATCAATTGTCCCCTTCAGGGCAAAACCCAGAATCTCTTGCCTCACAGATACACAAAGTATCAATCAAGGTCACGTGTCTCTGGCTGTAGATGCAGCTCAATGGTACAGCACTTGCCTAGCCTGTGGGAGGCCGTCAATTCAACCCCAGGACCAATCAATCAATCAATCAATGCATAGGTCTCCACCTATATGAAGGGCCTTGTAAGGACAGCATTCTCTTCAGATTTCAAAACACCCGATTCTATGCCTCACCAGCTAATTCTACATAACTCCTATTTTCCCTTATAGCATCCCTATTAAAATGCAAAAACATGACCAATTGTCCAGAAAAATCAAGGCCACCATTATTAGCTAGCTCATCATTCTTCTGGAAAAATCTAATGCAGTCACCAAAATGTCAGAGAGTATAAAGTGTGTCATGATTATAGGCGAGTGCCTCTGATTTCACAGGACTCCCGATCCCAAACCTGTGAGGTCCAGGAGGCTGGGGAGCACCATCACCCTCCAAAGAATCAGAGAAGAAGAATGGGTGCAGAATCACTTCCAGCTCACCTGCTGCCTGCTCAATAAGATCTGAATAGGTTTTCTAATGTTTCAAAATACTTCTCTTCAAACAGCTAAGAAATTCATACAACTAGCCAGGAGAGTTATATTGCCTGCAAGTCTAAACAGTTTTGAAAGAGCCTTTTAGTAAGAGGCTGATAAGAGTTTCTATATCTCAGAGAGGAAAGAGGGCCCTTTTGATCATTCTTATGCAAATCCCCAATAGCTGACAGAAATCTGCCTTAGGTTGTCCCATATTTCCTTTTTAAAATGTATATGGAACAGCGGGCTTAGAAGCAATGCTCTCCTTTGGAAGATTTTTTTTTCCCCTTACATTTGAAACAATTATGGGTTTTAATTTTTTTCCCTCTCTAAATATATATTTTCTCTGTGACTTTTCCCCTGGAAAATTCTTTCAGAGACAAAGACAACAAGACAATGCAATTAACTTCTGGACTTGTTTATCAGAGTGGCTCAAAGTTGCCTGTTCAGTCATTCCATCTTGTAAGTCATCAGAAAGAGGAAGCCAAACATCACACCTATGTCTCATGGCCTGTTTCCTAGATTCCCAGGAGAAGGTACCTGCAGTGGTCTCCCAGCTCAACTAGAGGAGCTGTCAAGTTGCAGTTAAGAATCACCTTTGTTTTTATTTTTAATAGACGTACAATAATTGCATATATTTACGGGGTGTAAAGGTTATTGTAGTAGGGATTGATTGGATTGGAGGGATGGTGATGCCCACAGCCTCTAGTATTTATTAATTCTCTGTGGTGAGAAAATTAAAATCTTTCCTTTCAGCTAGTTTTAAATGACCATACGTTACGATTAGTCAAGTCACCTCGATGCGCAACAGAACACCAGGACTCTCTCTGCCTGTGTCACTGTAACTTTGTGCTCCCTGGGCACTCTCCTCTTTCCCCATTCATGGGTCTCTCCAGACCCAGTGAAGAGATTTCTTTTGGTTTACTCACCTGTGATCTATTTTTTTGAGGACAGGGCAAGGAATGAGGAAGAGGTCTCTACTCATTGGGGACAAAATATAAATCCCAAAGTCTTATCCCCAATGACCCATCTCCTCCAGCCATGCCACTTGCCTATAGTTACCGTCCGGTAATCATATCAGTAGATTAATGCACTGATTAGGGTAAGGCTCTCATAACCCAATTATTTAAGCTCCATACAGTGATACTCCCAATCAGACAGGTGGGTGAGGGCACCTTCGCTCAGACCCCAATCCCAGTGTAGAATGCCTCTCTCCTTTCCTTCCACTAAATATTCTAAGCACATTTTCAACACTGCCTCCTCTACCGGCAGGACTTTTACTCCTCAGAACTTTGGATGAACTTATTCCTCAGGCCTGCAGAGGAGACCTGGACTCAGTTGTTCCCTGGTTATTTTTGGATAGCTTAGTTTTCATTTATTTTATTTCTTTATTAATGGAACACATATTCCTTGGGGTCCTCTGGGAGATCTTCAGGAGCGACCAGTCTCCGGGGCTGGCAGACTAATCAAGCTGTTTGCTACTTCTCCTAGAATTAAGATTGTTCCAAATCTAATGTCACCCCCAGCCTCCAAACTTGTTTTTTTTTCCTCTTAGTTAATGTCACCAGTATTGGTTCCATGGTAACTCAAGCCCATCACCTTGGGCTCACCCTGGACACTACCTTCTACCCTGTGCTCAGCTCAGCATTAATGACCAAGTAGGATTCTGAATGAGCACTTCTGGGATCTTGCCCACACTGTCCCTTCTGCCTGACTGTTCTCCTTTAGTCTGGGGGCACTGGAAGAAGAGTCCCTGAGGACTAGCGGGAGATGAGTGCAAAGTTTGCTTGCAGGTGTCATGAGCTATGACATTTTATTATTATTACTTCAAAAGGCAGAAAACCAAGTTCAAACTGCCTTAAACAACAAAGGAACTTTATTGACTCATAAAGAAGAGGGCAAGCTGCAGGTGTGACTTGATCCAGGACTCCAACTATGTGACCCATATTCAGTTTATTCTATGCTTGTCTTCCTTGGTGTTTACTCCATTTTCTAGCAGTTTCTTCCATCAGGGTCCAGAATGCATTCAACAGCTTCTGTGGCTGCAGATGTCCTGAGGGAGTCCAGGCGAGTCCTGGAGAGCATCCGTTTCTTTGAAGTCCCAGGGGAAGTCTCCGTGGCTCCTGTTGGGTAATGGATCTACTCCTGAACCAATCTCCATGGCAGGTTAAGAGTCACTGAGAGTGGCCTGTGGCAACAAAGCTCACCCTGGCCTTGGAAGTGACGTAAGCCCAAGATGACTCATGCCTTGGCAGGGGAGCCAGAGGGGGGTAATTTTCTAGAGGAAACTCAGGGTGCTGCAGTCGAATGGGCAGAGATGCCAAGTAAGCAATAAATAAATGTCTCCCTAGGGCCCATCCAAGTAGCCTTGGTAAGACTTTTGAAATCATTTTTTGTTCTAGTTATTTATGCACCACAGTAGAATGCACTTTGATACATCAAACATAGCTGGAGTACAATTTCTCATTCTTCTGGTTGAACATGATGTGGAATCCCACTGGTTGTATAGTTATATATCTACACACACACACACACACACACACACACACACACACACATACACACAGTCTTAGGGCAATAATGCCTGATTCATTCTACTAATCTTCCTACCCCCATGCCCCCTCCCCTCTCTTTAATCACCTCTACCTAATCGAAAATAACTCTATTCTTCCATAGCCCTCCCACCCTTATTGTAAATTAGTATCCCTAAATATAGAAAACATTTGGACTTTGATTTTGGGGGGATTGGCTTATTTCACTTAGCATGATATTTTCTAGCTCAATACATTTGCTGAAAAATGCCATAATTTAATTGTTCTTCAAGGCTGAGTAATTTTCCACCACACACACACACACACACACACACACACACACACACATATATATGTATGTATCACATTTTCTTTATTCATTCATCTGTTGAAGGGAACCTAGGTTGATTCCATAGTTTAGCTATTAGGAGTTAAGCTGCCATAAACACTGATGTGGCTGAGTCACTGTAATATGTTGATTTTAAGTCCTTTGGGTTTAAACCAAGAGTGGGATAGCTGGGTCAAATGGTGGTTTCATTCCAAGTTTTCTGAGGAATCTCCATACTGCTTTCCATAGTGGTTGCACCAATTTGCATTCCCACCAGCAATGTATGAGTGTGCCTTTTGCCCCACATTCTTGCCAACATTTATTGTTGTCTGTGTTCTTGATAATTGCCATCTTGATTGGGGTGTGAGGAAATCTTAGAATAGTTTTGATTTGCATTTCTCTAATTGCTAAAGATGTTGAATATTTTTTCATATATTTTTGAACATTTGAAACTCACCTCAAAGTGGATCAAAGACTTAGGCACTAGAAAAGAGACCCTGTGCCTAATAGAAGAAAAAGTAGGCCTAAATCTCCACCATGTCGGCCTAGGATCTGACTTCCTCAACAAGACTCCTAAAGAAGTTAAATCAAGAATCAATAAATGGGATGAATTCAAACTAAAAAGCTTTTTTTTTTTTTCAGCAAAGGAAGCAATCAATAACATGAAGACAGAGCTTGCAGATTTCCATATGCACCTCAGATAGAGCATTAATCTCCAGGATATATAAAGAACTCAAAAACTTAACACCAAAGAAACAAATAACCTAATCAATAAACAAAGGGCTAAGGAACTGAACAGATACTTCACCGAAGAAGTACAAGAAACTTTGAATGGCCCCATACAGGTTTAGACTGAATAACAGTGGGGAGAAGCCAGATAAATCTTTGGAAACAATGTATCACATACCTGAGAGTAGGTTTTAAGTGTTTCCATCACACACACAGGCACACACACACAACTAGTAATTATTAGAGGTAATAATCTATATTAATTAGCTTTATGAAGTCATTCCATAATGTATACATATCAAGACATCATTTTGTATACCACCAATATACACAATTGTTATTTGTCAATTAAAAAACTAAAAAAACATTCCTGTCTTTGGATTATTGGATGGAATAATGAAGAAGGGGAAAAGGAGTCTTAAGAAGCAGGTAGAATGGTAAGGAGAATATCATGGTCCTTCAGATAAGATTTGTGGGGCTTACACCAAAGATGTGGCACAGAGATTGAAAAATCATAGTTAAATACATCTTAACAAATGAACAAATTAGTATGTATTATTACTGTGACAGAAACCTTTCTAGCATTTATGAAGGAATATTTGGATATTACAAACAAGCAGACTGCTCATTGCTTATTTGAATTTCACTTATGAACTTTGGAATAAATGAATCCGTGACCCATATGGTTCCTATAGGGCAACTAAGAGGGAAGAGCTTTCCCAAGCAGAAGATGATCTCAAAAACCTGGTCCCCCAGCACCCCAGCACTGAGTCCTCCTAGGGGAAGTCGTTAGTCACCTACGTGTGGAGTATGTACCTCTTGTTCAAATGGAGATTTAAAATCAGAGGGACTCTGGAATATCAGAGAGCAGGGATCAGCCAGTATAATTCATTTTATAGATGGGAAAACAGGTTTGAGAGAAATTACGTGGCCTGAGGCTTCTTAGAGACTCAGTGGCTATTACCAAGGCCTGTGCATTTATTTTCACATTATAGGAGATTTTAGGGGCACCCCCTGCAAAATATGAGCTGCAGAAGATATCTGGGAAACCAATGAGCTTCCTATTTGGGGCTCAGGACAGGACATCTTTGCTCATGGAAAGATGGTTGGTCTTCTCAAAATTTACCACTAGATGGCAGAAAAAAACCATGTACATGGTATGGTGGCACCTGCTCCAAAGATTTCGGATTTTTGACTTTCTGAGGATAAAAGCTCATCTGCCTGGTGAATATGGAGAATTGGGGCTTGTTGTGATGTCACTCTACCCCCATGTAAATCCTCCAAATCTGAACCTCTCTCTCGAGTCCCTACAGTTAATCTCCTCCTTCTCTTTCTCAAAACCCATTAGGAGGAAATAATCTACCTTGAAAACTGTTTTATAAAAGGCTTGAATGGCTCTTAGGTATTTCATGTGTTTTACTCTTTCATTATTCCATGTGTTTAATTGACTTCATTAGTATTCATGTTTTCTACTAAAACTTCTGCATTACAGTTGGGATTATTTGACAACCCAAAATGATGAATCTAGAGCAGTGTATGAAATACTTCTGAAAAGAGGAGAGTTCATCTACCTCTGAAACACAGTCATCAGGGGAATACAGGTGCCTCTCCTTATAACCAGGGCTGATATATTGTTTTGTTAGCAATTACCATGCATCAGACGCTATGCTAAACACTTTATGTGAGAAAATTTATTTATGTCACAATAGTCACACAATGTCTAACATATTGAATTGGCTTTATAAAAAAAAAAAAACTACCCAGAAGCCAGCGAGTTCAAGTAATTTGCTCAAAGTCACAGGCTTAGAAAAATGAACATGACTATTTTCTTTTATTTATACTACATGGGATCAGTGTTGGAGATGTATGATTTCAGATGAAAAGCAATCACTCCCTTGGCCCAGGAAATAAGCTGGTACAGGGCCTGTTACCATGTGGAAATAAAATATGCATACATACTAGGCACTCAGAGATGATCCCCTCTCCCCACAAGGAGACCTGGCTCCCCTGTCCCTGGGCTCCAAAGCAGGTGGACACCACACACTGCCCCACCCCTGCTTCTGCTGGTGGAGGGCTCCCTTTCAGAGGGGAGTTAAAATCTCGTCACTGCAGACCCCTGGAGAGAGTGGGTGTGGGGAAGCTCTACTGTGCTGCCTTGAGTCAGGGTGACCACAGGTGAACTTTTAGGGAAAGAATGTTGTGACAACAGCCAGGCTGAATGAAGGGAGTATTTTGAACTAGGACTTTCCTGCTGGCTCCAGGCCACCTGACCCTCTTCAGTGTGGAATGGCCCCATCACACACCCCACTGCTGTGAGGGACCAGCTCCCACAGGGGCCTTGCCTCCTCCCCAGGAAAAGCATCTGGATTCTTCCCATCTGGTGTTCCTCTGGTGGCATGCCCTGATGTTCAAGAGCTTTCTACCACACAGCTCAGCACTCCTGGGACACGGTGACTTAGCTGGGTTACAGTGTGCTATGTCAGCGTCCTGCACCAGGAAGGAGCTCTCCCCTCACCAGCCCATTTCCTAAGAGTCATCAAGGCGATTGGGAATTTTGGTTGAAAGTAGGAGAAACCAATTCCAGCCAGCTCATCAGCAAGGTGGCTGTGAAGTCAGGTAGAGGGGCCCTCATGGCAACAAGATGGGACGCGCTGGATTTGAGGGGGCAGGGAACTGGGAACTTTCTTGGTTGTCCCATGGGCTCCCTATGCGTCTGACCACACATCTTCATTATTCTTGTTCCTTGTCACTGAAAGTTTCTTGCTGCTTAGTAAAAATCCTGGCCACCCACATCTCTGAAGCCTCCCCTGTTCCTTCCATGCTCTGTCACAGGAGAAAATCTGCCATGGTCAATGCAGATTTATGCAAGACCTTGCAGTTTCTTGGCCTCAGGCTGGAGCAGACATTAGAGGACTTTTGTTTTTTTGTTTTCGTGGTAACTGGGCTGCTCTTGCTCACTTTCAGATAAGGCTCTACAGCTCTTCTCATGTAACCTGTTAATTTCAAGGGACTTTTTAAGTTAGCTGTAATTCACATTCTCAGAATTGGGAAAATCTGTGTCTTTTGAGATAGAAGAGTTTCCTTTTTCTTTTCTCCTTTTCCATTTTGTTTTACTTTTTTTTTTCCCCCACTAAAATACTGCAATGCTGTTTTTCCAGGTGTAACGTAGCTCTTTGACAACACAGAGACGGCTTTAGATGTTTTTAATGAACATTATCTCCAGCTGCTCAGCTGTGAGAACTTTAAATTGTTTAATTTTATTTTTAGGAGCGATCAAGAAGCCCTGGTCGGGTGTGCACCTTGAAGGCTGGCTGAATTACTGATGCCCTCCTGGGCACCGGGGACTCTGCTGCAGGGGGCACCATGACCCTTCATTTCTCTGAGTATGCCTGCAGGTTGACTGACAAGTGAGTGTCAGGTGTTCAGTCCAGTTCCCTGTCATTATTGCCCCTTCTCCTCCGCATGACCACCTGGTGTAATGGCAGGTGATCTGCTTCTTAGAGATTGATAAAAGACTCAAAGCTGAGAAAAAAGAGGCATCAGCGTCCAAATAACCAGCCTCAGATACCACACTCTGAGAGAATCTCCAAATTCTCTGCTGCCTCAGACATCATCCCATTCTCATTGACTGGCATGGATGGATGGAAGACTAGAAAGAAGGATCTAGGTGGAGCTCAGATCCCCACCTTTGAGAGATTCCCTGAGACCATCTTTAGGAAGGATGTGTGCTTCCTGGGGATGGCAAGCCCATCTCTTTCGCTAGCTGGATATTTCTGCTAATGCGAGAAACTGGCTCGAGGAGTGGGGAAGAAAATTTGCCACAGACAGCAAGAAGGAAGGAGGATAGAGTGCAGGGGAGACCTGGCAATTCTGGGGCACAGGTTATGAGAGTCCCATGGATCATAAAGAGTCTCCTGAAGAACCAGATCTTGCAGGTTTTAAAAGTTTTATAAGTATCCATAGGTATTGTGCACTGACATTCCCCCACCATGAGCAAAAACCCACTTCCAGGTAAACTCTAAATCACCTGGATTAATAGGATGACTGTAAATATAATATAGAGGTGATCTTCATGGCTTTATCTTCATGAATCATCTCTTCAAGAGACACACCCACACACTCACATTCTGTGTCAATGCTATAAAGCCAGGGGTATTACACAATTCAATTTTCTACTTACACAATCCTGTGAGGTAAGAGCTCCTGACTTCCGAGTTTCGGGAAATTAGAGCCCCATGTCGACCGGCCACTGTCTTTGCAACCCCTCTGAGTGTGCCGTGAATGTGTTTTAAATTTATTGTTGTTGGTTGGTGTTTTTTTCCCTATGGAAACTGAGAAGTCTGAGGGAACTCTCTTCTCAACCCCAAGTTGGCTGCAATGTTATTTATAGTTAAAATCAAGGCTGTTTTTAAACAGAGGTGTTAGAGAGATCAGATTAGGAGGACAATACCTGGTCTTCATTAACACCTATAGTGCCAGTGATGGAGCTAGCTCATTTACATGCATGGCCTTGTTCAGTCCTTTCAATAGTCTTTGGAGGCAATATAATTATTCCCATTTTTGTGATTGATGAAACTGTTTAATAGAGAGGTTAAACATACAACCCAGGGTCACAAAGCCAGAAACTGGAGGAGCTGAGATTGAGATGAAGAAGTCCTCACTCACTGTCCATGGAGCTAAAAGGGTGGAGGCTTTGGCTGAGAAGTTTTCCAGAGCCCACTATTAACTGTGGCCTTCTCTCTAGAACAGTCTCTGTTCTCCTTAATAAAAGAAGGAAGGAAAAATCATGCATCACTTGGAGAATGAACAATAGGTTACTGAATGATCAATGGGTTATAGAAGACATCAAGGAGGAAATTAAAAAATTCTTAGAGATAAATGAAAACACAGACACAACATATCGGAATCTATGGGACACATTGAAAGCAGTTCTAAGAGGAAAATTCATTGCTTGGAGTTCATTCCTTAAAAAAAGAAAAAAACAACAAATAAATGATCTCATACTTCATCTCAAAATCCTAGAAAAAGAAGAGCAAAACAACAGCAAAAGAAGTAGAAGGCAAGAAATAATTAAAATCAGAGCTGAAATTAATGAAATCGAAACAAAAGAAACAATTAAAAAAATTGACAAAACTAAAAGTTGGTTCTTTGAAAAAATAAATAAAATCGACAGACCCTTAGCCATGCTAACAAAGAGAAGAAGAGAGAGAACTCAAATTACTAGCATACGGGATGAAAAAGGCAACATCACAACAGACACTTCAGAAATACAGAAGATAATCAGAAATTATTTTGAATCCTTATACTCCAATAAAATAGAAGATAGTGAAGGCATCAATAAATTTCTTAAGTCATATGCTCTGCCCAGATTGAGTCAGGAGGATATAGACAACCTAAACAGACCAATATCAATTGAGGAAATAGAAGAAACCATCAAAAGACTACCAACTAAGAAATGTCCAAGACTGGATGGGTATACAGCAGAGTTTTACAAAACCTTTAAAGAGGAACTAATACCAATACTTTTCAAGCTATTTCAGGAAATAGAAAAAGAGGGAGAACTTCCAAATTCATTCTACAAGGCCAACATCACCCTGATGCCTAAACCAGACAAAGATACTTCAAAGAAAGAAAACTACAGACCTATATCTCTAATGAACCTTGATGCAAAAATCCTCAATATAATTCTGGCAAATCGGATTCAAAAACATATCCAAAAAATTGTGCACCATGATCAAGTAGGATTCATCCCTGGGATGCAAGGCTGGTTCAATATACGGAAATCAATAAATGTTATTCACCACATCAATAGACTTAAAATTAAGAACCATATGATCATCTCGATAGATGCAGAAAAAGCATTTGACAAAGTACAGCATCCCTTTATGTTCAAAACTCTAGAAAAACTAGGGATAACAGGAACATACCTCAACATTGTAAAAGCAATCTATGCTAAGCCTCAGGCTAGCATCATTCTGAATGGAGGAAAATTGAAGGCATTCCCTCTAAAATCTGGAACAAGACAGGGATGCCCTCTCTCACCACTTCTGTTCAACATAGTTCTCGAAACACTGGCCAGAGCAATTAGACAGACGAAAGAAATTAAAGGCATAAAAATAGGAAAAGAAGAACTTAAATTATCACTATTTGCAGATGACATGATTCTATACCTAGCAGACCCAAAAGGGTCTACAAAGAAACTATTAGAGCTAATAAATGAATTTAGCAAAGTGGCAGGATATAAAATCAACACGCATAAATCAGAGGCATTCCTGTATATCAGCGACAAATCCTCTGAAATGGAAATGAGGAAAAACACTCCATTCACAATATCCTCAAAAAAATAAAATAAAATACTTGGGAATCAACCTAACAAAAGAGGTAAAAGACTTATACAATGAAAACTACAGAACCCTAAAGAGAGAAATTGAAGAAGATCTTAGAAGATGGAAAAATATACCCTGTTCATGGATAGGCAGAACTAACATCATCAAAATGGTGATATTACCAAAAGTTCTCTATAGGTTTAATGCAATGCCAATCAAATTCCCAATGGCATTTCTTGTAGAAATAGAGAAAGCAATCATGAAATTCATATGGAAAAATAAAAGACCCAGAATAGCAAAAACAATGCTAAGCAGGAAGTGTGAATCAGGCGGTATAGCGATACCAGACTTCAAACTATACTACAGAGCAATAGTAACAAAAACAGCATGGTACTGGTACCAAAACAGGCGGGTGGACCAATGGTACAGAATAGAGGACACAGAAACCAATCCACAAAACTACAACTATCTTATATTTGATAAAGGGGCTAAAAGCATACAATGGAGGAAGGATAGCATCTTCAACAAATGGTGCTGGGAAAACTGGAAATCCATATGCATCAAAATGAAACTGAATCCCTTTCTCTTGCCATGCACAAAAGTTAACTCAAAATGGATCAAGGAGCTTGATATCAAATCAGAGACACAGCGTCTGATAGAAGAAAAAATTGGCTACGATCTACATACTGTGGGGTCGCACTCCGAATTCCTCAATAGGACACCCATAGCACAAGAGTTAATAACTAGAATCAACAAATGGGACTTACTTAAACTAAAAAGTTTTTTCTCAGCAAAAGAAACAACAAGAGAGGTAGATAGGGAGCCTACATCCTGGGAACAAATCTTTACTCCTCACACTTCAGATAGAGCCCTAATATCCAGAGTATACAAAGAACTCAAAAAATTAGACAATAAGATAACAAATAACCCAATCAACAAATGGGCCAAGGACCTGAACAGACACTTCTCAGAGGAGGACATACAATCAATCAACAAGTACATGAAAAAATGCTCACCATCTCTAGCAGTCAGAGAAATGCAAATCAAAACCACCCTAAGATACCATCTCACTCCAGTAAGATTGGCATCCATTAGGAAGTCAAACAACAACAAGTGCTGGCGAGGGTGTTGGGAAAAGGGTACACTTGTTCATTGTTGGTGGGACTGCAAATTGGTGCAACCAATTTGGAAAGCAGTATGGAGATTTCTTGGAAAGCTGGGAATGGAAGCACCATTTGACCCAGCTATTCCCCTTCTCGGTCTATTCCCTAAAGACCTAAAAAGAGCATGCTACAGGGACACTGCTACATCAATGTTCATAGCAGCACAATTCACAATAGCAAGACTGTGGAACCAACCTAGATGCCCTTCAATAGATGAATGGATAAAAACAATGTGGCATTTATACACAATGGAGTATTACTCTGCATTAAAAAATGACAAAATCATAGAATTTGCAGGGAAATGGATGGCATTAGAGCAGATTATGCTAAGTGAAGCCAGCCAATCCCTAAAAAACAAATGCCAAATATCTTCTTTGATATAAGGAGAGTAACTAAGAACAGAGTAGGGACGAAGAGCATGAGAAGAAGATTAACATTAAACAGGGATGAGAGGTGGGAGGGAAAGCAAGAGAGAAGGGAAATTGCATGGAAATGAAAGGAGACCCTCAGGGTTATACAAAATTACATACAAGAAGAAGTGAGGGGAAAAGGAAAAATAATACAAGGGGGAGAAATGAATTACAGTAGAGGGGGTAGAGAGAGAAGAGGGGAGGGGAAGGGAGGGGGGATAGTAGAGGATAGGAAAGGCAGCAGAATACAACAGACACTAGTATGGCAATATGTAATAAATGGAAGTGTAACTGATGTGATTCTGCAATCTGTATACGGGGTAAAAATGGGAGTTCATAACCCACTTGAATCAAAGTGTGAAATATGGTATGTCATGAACTATGTAATATTTTGAACGACCAACAATAAAAAAAATTAAAAAAAAAGAAACAGATGTAAGTTCTCTATTTTATCAGATTCATAGAACTGGAGCAAATGAGAAATAGTTCCACAGGACTTCAGTACAATATAGATTTTTGCTGTTTTAGGGAAAAAATATATATTTTTCTGTATCGTCCTCCATCCACCTTCTCCCATACTCTCGCTTCAGACTTAATCTGTTTCGCCTCCACGGCTACACAACACTTTTCCCTAAAATTTGTCTCTCTCCAAGGAGTAGATGGCAGCCTGAGCTCAGTGGTGGTCTCGTCCTTTGCCCTTCCACACTCCACTCCTGGGAGATGGTTAGAAATGTGCATTAAACCCCATTAAGTGAATCCCCAGACATACTGGAAGACCAGAAGGTTGAAGCAATTTCTGAACTTGTGAAATGAGAAGGAATCAGACTTCATGGAGGAGTGTTAGGGGGAGCCCCGCCGTGAAAGTGGGCATCAGTCAAACTCCGTCTGAAAATCATAGAAGCTGGATCCATGTGAGGTGGGGACTTCAGGGGTTGTGTTGGAGCAAAGGGGGAGTTGGGCTTTGTGCACTCTTCCCCTCAATTGTGTGTCTTTTGAAGCAGGAACAATAATGGAGATAGAGAGTTCAGTGGCCCAGGTGGCTAGTAACATCCTTATAAATCAGAAATAGCCAAGCTGAGAGCAGCCACGGTGAAACTCTACCTATTAAGTTGCTCCACTGTCCTTAGAAAAAAAGGCAGAGCATACAGTGGTAAGTTGCTTCCACCCCTTGTATCCATTAGGTGGCTACAGAAGCAGGGAAGTGGAAGGGGATATACTTGGAAGATGAGCTTACTCTCAAGGATCACCAAAATACAAAGGGATATGTCACAGCGTGCCCCGCTATTATAATGTGCAATTTTTTAAAAAAAATTAGTTAAATAATCATCAAAATACTCATCTTAGTACTAATCCTGCAAGAAGACTCCAGACACTAAAAAGAATTTATACTGATAGAACAACCCAAATAGGCCAGAACTGGTAGCATACACCTGTAATCCCAGCACCTTGGGAGGCTGAGGTAGGAGGATTGCAAATTCAAAGCCAGCCACAGCAATTTAGTGAGGCCCTAAGCAACTTAGTGAGATCTTGTCTCAAAATAAAAAATAAAAGGGCTGGGAGTGGGGCTCAGTGGTAAAGTGACCCTGGGTTCAATTCCCAGCACAACAATGGCATCAACTATAACAATGGAAATAGAATTTTTAGTGTAATTAGATTCCTTAGAGGGAGAGGGAGGAGGATTGCTAACGAAATGGGAAGCCAGGCTACAACACAAAAGCAGGTGGCTCTGAGATAGGGTCTAGGAGAGACCAACCAAGCTACTGCCTGGTGACTCAGGATATAGCAGCTCCGAATGAAAACAGTGTGCTGTTGGAACTCTGCAGGAGACCTTCCCTTTTAGGATAATGCAAAGAAGCATTGAAGACATATCAGGAGACTGGATTTCTGTGCCGACAACATAAGAATGTTACAGTCCATGGACATTTCAGGAGGTCTGGACTTAGCACAGATTTACAGGAATCTTGTGCTATAGATCCCTATTCTACGTCATGGATATCTCCATTTAACTGATGAAATGACACAGAATCCCATTTGACTGACAGGTTATCCTGAGAGCTGCTTTATGGTCTGACAATGGCTCTTAAACAAAATATGAAAACAAAATACTTTATGCAGTGGTGACGGATTTTGGAAAATTCCAAAGAAATGTAACAATACTTTTCCTCTCTCTTGATTCCAAAAGTTGTAAAGAAGCAATAGTGGTGTTCATTATAATGTTTTGACTTGGTTGGCCATAATTTAAAATATTTTCCTTTATTTTTATACATTTCCATCACCAGTGACTTAAAATTCTCAAGAGATGGATAACATAGAAGAAATAATTGAGTAGGGAACTGAATGTGGGTACAAGAAGGGAGGGGCGTATACTTAGAGGGTAACCCAGATACCAGCCATTTATGGCCTCCAGAGAAGCTTCCATCAGTACATATTCATGTGCCTTGGAAGGATGTTCCAGTCAAAAATGGGCCATTTATGTGGCAGTGGTCACGAGGAAGGCAGAAGAAATAAAAGTTGGCAGAAAGGAGACCTAAAGGAAGGACAATGAAATATAATTTTTCAGTTCTGCATATTTTTCCAGGCATATGACTCCCCTAGTTCTTCTCCCACCCTGGCACTCCCAAATTTCTGGGAAATCTGTAAATCTTAATGAGAGCATAAAATGACTCACTTATGATAATCATCTTGTGCATTGTTAATTAGACTACCAAAAAAATAGATTAAGCAAAGAGACACATATACCTTCAGAAGGCTATAATTCAGGGGACTTTCCACTGTTGGCTGATGATCAGATCATAGAGACCCCAGTGTCTCAAGGATCCCAAGAATAACCAAACCACCACAACCTGAGCTGTGATCACCATCCTGAGGTCACGCCCACATACCTTCCCGTATCCATGCCTCACGCATACAAGAGGAGCTGGGAACACCAAGGGCAAATCCATGGCTCTCGAGATGGCCAGCATTTCCCCTTGAATATGTATCTATCTTCCTAAATCTGCGACTCTGACAGGCATGTGCTGAAATTCCTTTGCATCATGTATGCTAAGGACCCCGCTATTATCTTGAGTCCCCTGCTCTCTGGGGACTCTTTCAACTGTCTCCAATGACAGTCCATGAGATTATAATGGAGCTGGAAAATTCCTATTGCCTAGTGAAGCCAGAGCCATTGTCAGGTTGCAGTGCCACACTTTACCCTCGTGCTTGTGACGATGCTGGTGGAGACATAGCTATCATGCTGCCAGTCACATGAAAGTACAGCACACACAATTATGTACAGTATGCAACACTTGATAGCAGTAATAAATGACTGTCATTATTATCATTATTTACGTACTCGCCGTATTGTACTTTTATCATTATTTAGAGTGCGTTTATGAAAGGAGTTTACTGTAAAATAATATGTCCTGTATCAGCAGCAGTCACCCATGTCACATTTACCATGTTTCTTGGCTGCATTGTTTTCTCTTGTGTTTGATTTAATCTCTTGCTGCTTTGCTCACCGCAGCCCTAGGAGCAACCGGCCACCGAAGCCGTCCAGCCAGGGTGCATAGTGTGCTCGTACACTCTGATATTCCCACGATGTCAGGGGAGAGGCATCTGATTTGCCTCCAGCCTCAGTAATGGCTGTGGTTCTGCAGGCTGGCCATGCTCAAGAAGAACCTAAAACATTCTCTCATATCATTACTCGAAAGTCTATGGGGCTCAGATGAGTTTGCTGCTCTGGGTCTCAGACCCAAGTAGCTATCAGCTGGAGACAGAGCTATCATGCTGCCAATCACATGAAAGTACAGCACACACAATTATGAACAGTATGCAACACTTGGGGTTCGGGGTCCTCTTCCAAGATCAGTGGTGATTGGCAAAATTCATGTCCTTCTCAACTTTCTCCATGGCCCTGTCCATCTTCCAGGAAGCAATGGTGCATCTAGTTCTTCTCATACTTGGAATCTCTCTGACTTCTTGTATTTCCACTCTCTGCTTTCAAAGGCTCTCATGTGCCCACACCTAGGCAATCCTGGATAATCCTGCATGTTTTGGATATGTACTCAGATAATCTAAGAATATCTCCCTATTTTAAGGTCACCTAATTAAGCAACTTAATTACATCCACAAAGTCCCTTTTGCCCTGTAGCATAACTAACATATTATCATATTTACCGTTTTGGGGAGACCAGCAAAGGACATGTTCAGTGGCCATTTTAGAAATTCTGCTGACCCTAGACATGGAAATCCAAGCATAGGAGTGCTAGAGACTGTGGCCCCTCATCTCAGGGTCTCTGCTACCAGAGTTGTGTAATAGCCTGACTGATCTACCCCCATATCTGCCTCTCTCCTATCTCCCTACCAGAAGAGTCTGCCTGATACCTCGGATATTGGCTGCCCAACTTCATTTGCATACCACATAGTCTATTGATACAGACTTTAACTACAGTTTAAATTTTAAACTACAGGTCCCACTGCTATCTGGAAAATTCTTTGTTATCTTGGTTAAGATTTTTAGGAGTGAGATGCAGACCAAAGTACTTCATCTTGTCAAGCCAGGTCTTGCAGGCTGTGGGAGATGCCTCACCTTGATATGAGGTACTCACCCCACGCACGGGCCAAGCAGCTGAGGCCAGGAGTCACCAAGATAACATGGTGGCCAAGGATGAAACCATGGCTGTTGGCGCATACTCTGTAGCCAGAATGTCTGGGTCCAAATTTTGAGTCATTTTGAGAAGTTGATTCTTTCTGTAAGCTTCAGATTCTTCATCTATGAAGTGTGGCGATAACTGTATCTACTTCATAGGGTCATTGAGATGTGAAATGAGGCCATTTGTGTGAGGGGCTTAACTCTGCCTGGTACATAGGAAAGGTGCAATGTGAGCATTTACTAGGAAGATGTACCAACTCGCCCCCCAGCCCCTCCTGTAATCAAAAGTGTAGAAAGGCACTTTTCTTTGTCCTGGGAGTGGACGTGGTGGGCAGTAATCGCCAAGTCACTTACAATATCGCAAACTAACCTCAGAGAGAGATGCTGGCTTGGTAGGTAAAATCAGAAATGCCTGACTTTGGACATGGAAAACCCATCTCCAAGGCCAGGCATTTATGGGAAATAACTAAATATTATAAAAGGATAAACCCACCTGTGACATTATTAGGAAACAATCACAGAACTTAATGTCTTATATTTGAAATTATTTCAGGCATTTGGCTAAAATCAAGATTGAGTGTAGATCCTTTGAGAACAAGCTCATCCTGGAAAGAAAGTTGGAGAAAAACAAAGTTGTGTAGTTGCTCAAATATTTATCTAAAAGGAAGGAGATCCAGTGGCAAGAAATTTGGAAACTTGAGACTGCAGAGTCGGGGGCGGGTGGATGATGATGATGAATCTGCAGATGCTGTGAGTTTCTCTCCATTTCCTGGTTTCCTGTAGTTTAAGCCTTGGGGAGACAACGGACAGGTGATGCCTGGAGGCAAACTGTGCTCAGATGTTGCTGGTGGGGAAGGACCAAGAAGAATCCCTTAAAGGGGCAGGTTCCTGGATCCAGAAACTGTAGGCAGCAGGAGCTGGGAGAAGATGCCACATTTGTGTGTCAGCAGAGGGACGACAATGACTCCCTAACATGATGTGGCTGAAGTGTGATCTTGGGTGCTGGAGTCAAGGTTTAAACCTGGAACCTGATATACCCTTCGGGTTTAGTGGACCTAACCTCGTTGTATGCCTGTTTCTTTAATTCTTATTTCACATAATTATTTAAGGTTAACACATAAGAAACAGGGCATGCTTGGTGAAAGTTGAGTTTTAATTTCATTTTCACTAAAATTAATTTTGTGAAACAGCAACAGCAGCAGCAGCAATGAAACAAGATCTGACGGAATTAACTGGGGTTTGAAATGAGATATTGGTGGACTTTGAAGCCATGATTTGCCGCTTAGCTGGGTGGCCTTAGTTAGCTGACTTTAATTATTTTGGTTTTCAGCATCTTCTTTGTAAAATTGTGATAATGATATCTAACTTTTAGAGTTTTTTAAAAAATAATATAATAAATGAAAATTGTAGATTAGTGCCTGAAATTTAATATGCAACCGATAAACATTTCTGTGTAAATGAATATTATTTCAGTCTTTTAGTTACACATATCAAGGGAGTTAGATTCATCCCTGATTTCTTTTCCCTTCAATGGCACTTACCTCTCTAGCAAAGATTGGACTTTCAGGTACAGAGTTCACGAATAAACAATAAATTTTCGATAACTAATTTGCAAGTGCAACATATTTTAGTAACAGCAAATTCTCTGCTCACAGCTGCAAAACTTAGATTATATCTTAGATAGACTCCCTCCTCTTTCCATTGTAAAATGGTAGAGAGTGTATTGGGTAACAATCAGAATCAATGAGAGACTATAACCAGATATTTGAAATCCCCCAAAAAGAAGAGAACTGGGCATCCTTTGGGAGGAAAGCAAGCCTTTCTTTACCTCAATTAACCAGTAAATTCAGCCCCAATCTCCAGTCTTCTGCTTGAATGACAAAAGTAATTGAAGTTACATATACATGTCACAAGAAAATAGATGCTTCTTTGAGGATGAAATTTAAGGAGCACTTTAAAGATGATTCAGAGATGTGTAGCTTCAGGCACAACATCAAAACTGGATTTCATAAGGCATGGCTTCAGTGTGAAGAACTCACTGTAGTAGGGTTTCAAAAGTGGAATTTTGAGGGAAATCTAGGCCATCCGACTTCACTTAACTTCTATATCTGGTAGCTCAGTCCTCTGGCATGGGGTGAGGTTTTCAAGACCCTGGTGGGACTCAGCTGACTGGTAAGGACCAGATCAATTATAATTTTTTACAAAGACAAAGCTCATGGCAATGTTACAACCAATTTATCTCTTTATCCTCTTCTCTTCTTGGTACTGATATTTGCAGCTAGGGCAAAAGTTCCTTAAATACTTTTAATAGTACTTCACTGTTTTGTCAAATCAAAATAATCACAGAGAGGGCTCAGTTTGCAAATAGCAGAAATGACTTGGGTAGCTTACGTGCAAAAGAAAACCATTTCAAGACTACCCGTCAGCCCCTGAGATCAAAGGAAGAATGGCAAATCAATCTGTATTGGGGGGAGCTCCAAGCATAAGGGGAAAATGACTATCTTTTGAGGGCACTGATATAGCTTAGTTCTTCCTACATTCTCAGGGTGTGTTATTTCTCTTGAGACTCAAGTTCTGGGAAAAGGTGTTGGAATGTCCTGAAAATCCAAGGGTGGGGGGAGGGAAAAGTGTGGGACACTGTAATTGACACAATCAAAGAGATTGATGGGTTTTGCAAATCCAAGCCAGAGCACTGTGACTTAAAGAACCCTGGAAGTATTCTGGGCAGGCAAACCCCGTCTCACATCACACTGGCAGGTAATGATTTTAACCTAGAGTAAAGTAAATCATTTGCTATTAATGAGTGAAGTATAACAGTGGCTAATTACCCACAGACTCCTCACTGTTACTGGAGCTGAATAACGGCAGGTCACTTCCATAGAGATGATCTTAACCCCCTCTTCCAAAAAAAAATAATAATAATAATAAGGGGAGGGGGAACAAAAAAGGGAGAGAAGGGGAAAAGTGAATCAGGCTACAGCCAGTGAGTACCACCATAATGAAGTGCCACCTCTCTTTCCATATACCCTCTCCTGGGTAAAATGCATATCACAGAGCATTCTTATCTTGCCATGTGGAGACTGGAAGAGTATGCATAGAGTATTTGCTCCCGAAAAAGAAAAAAAAAAAAAACCTTTCTTCTAGATCAGTCCTGTCCAAAGAAATGTAATGCCAAGTGCATAAGTAATTTTAATTTTTCTGGAAAGTTGCACAAGTAAAAAGTAGTGAGTAAAATTAGTTTTAATTATATATTTCACTTAATTGAATAGATCCAAAGTATTAGCAGCTCAATGTATAGTCAATATAAAGTTATAAATGAAATATTTTATATTTTTTCCACATTAAATCTTTGAAATGTGGTGCATAATTTACACTTGTTGCACAGGATGGATTGAATCGTGTGCCCCTAAAATTCATATGTTGAGGTCCTAACTCTTGGTACATCAGAATATGAGCTTATATAGAAATAGGGTTGTTGCAGATGTAAATTGTCAATTGTCAACATAAGGCCATGCTGGGGCAGGGTGGACCTCTGATCCAATATGACTGGTGTCCTTATAAAGAGGGACAGTGTGGATGCAGAGACACATGTGCACAGAGAATGACAGATGAAGACTGAAGTCATGCTGCCCAAGTGAAGGGACTTACATAATCCAGGAGAGGTTCCTGAACAGGACTTTTCTGAGCTCCTTCCAAAGGAGCGTGGCCCTGCCAGCACATTGGCTTCTGACCTCCATCTTCCAGAATGAGGAGACAACAAATCCCTGTGTTGACGGCACCCAGTGTGGGGTACTTTGTTAGGACAGCCATGGCCAACTCACACAGGGCACCTCTCACTCCAAACTAGCCACACTTCAACAGCCATGTTTGGTGTTGGTAGCCATTTGTTGGCTACCATATTTGACAACTCAAGCTTACAAGATTCTGATATTCTGGCTTTGTGTTGAAAATACCCAGCTTATCTTCTTATATTATTGTAGTTTATCTGGAGTGAGTGATAGGAGGGAGTGTTTGGTTCATCTCTCATTTTATGCAACGCCAAGGTGAACACCTGTCACTTCCATGTTGACCAGGCTAAGAGGCTGTGTTTCTGTTTCCGATTCACAATCGCCATTTTTCCAGTTCCTGTCCTGAGTGGTCAGTGTTCTGACAAACTCCAACAATCATTACTTGGAGAAAGAAGAGAGGACAGGCCAGATGGTGCAGGTTGGGTGGTCGAAGTCAGGGAGGCAGCCCTACTTGTTTCCTTTCCAGTGTGGTTCTGAGCATCACTCTGCCTCCGATCAGAGGATCAGGCAGTTTCTCCAAGCCTCCATTCCTTTGCTGCCCACCTTGCTGTGTAACCTGCTACCTCTGAACCTCCATGTAAGGATGAAGGAAGCTAAGAGGAAGGCCACCTGCTCTGTGATGGTGAAGAGCCAGATGGCGGCGGATAAGAGGAAGCTGTCTCCACATTTCCCTGCTCAGAACCACCTCAGTCCTATCAGCATGGAGGCAGTTGCTTATCCATATCTGAGAATTTTGCAGTCTAAGTATTAAATGTTTGATGATGTGCAAAGTTTAATGCTTTATTCTCTTGGTTACAGGAAAGCCATCTGTGGGGCACAGGGGAGCTTGCAGAATGGCTCTATTTGTTTTTATGGGACTCACTTGTCTCTGAGAATAGTTCCCTCCCAACTCATAGGCGAGTGTGGGTTATTTATAAACTTTTAAAACAGTAGCTGTCTTCTCATTCTGGTAACAGTATGTGGTTAATGTAGAAAATTTGGATAAAAAAAAAATAAGCCTGCATCACAGACATAAATAAATAATAAATAAAAATCACCTGTATTCCTAGCATTCAGGGAAAAATAACCCCTCATCAAATTTTTTTAAATGTATTTTACTCTAGTGGCTTTTTCAAAAATATAAACATATGAACATTTTATTATTTCATCAACAATGTGCTTATACTGCACTATTTTTTTTATAACTGATTTTTTTTTTTTTTTTTTGGTACTGGGTATTGACCTCAGGGACACTTGACCACAAAGCCACATCCCCGGCCCTATTTTGTATTTTATTTAGAGATAGGGTCTCACTGAGTTGCTTAGCATCTTGCTTTTGCTGAGGCTGGCTTTGAACTTGCAAGCCTCCTGTCTCAACCTCCTGAACTGCTGGGAGGACATGTGTGTACCATCATGCCCAGCCTTATAACTGATTTACCCCTTGCCTCATGGATCCCATGGGTGGATTTGGTTTCCGGTCATTCTTCTGGGCCACCAATTGCTTCACATAAATCCTTTCCCACTGGTCCCATGATCGGGTTGAGGTTGGGTCTAGTGGGCCCTGTTCTCTATGGAGGGAAGTTGGAGAAAAGGGCTTCCAATGTCTTTGGCCACACAATGGCTCTGGGACAAGCCTGACAAAGGAGGAAGTTGCGGGACCACAGAATTCACTGGGCACTCGACTCCCACTGGCTTCTCCAAAGAGCTCCAGGATCAAGCATTCCCGTAGGCTCATTTTTCAAAATGCAGAAAAGCCTGTGTTGGCCTGTTGGGGTGCCCTTAATATAGCCGGACGTGTGTCTAAAGTCATCTGTGGGGTTAGAAGGAACGTGTCACCACTGGAATGCAGGAGGTGGTTCTGGCAGGAACAGTGAGCTCAGCACATGTGAGCGGATGTGTGTTCTCACCCCAGTTTTCACTGGCAAACCCAGTTGGTTAAACCCTAGGACCCTGCCATCCTGCCACCACATGCCTGGTCCCCTCCACCCCACAGCACATGCTCACCTCCAAAGTCCCAAGCAAGCCTTAGCAAACAGGCAGCCCACTTTAGATTTCCCAGCTCTGGGGATATAGACCCTAGATGGGCCTTGGGAAGGGGAGTTGGTTGCTCATGTAGGAGGTTCAAGGTCAGAGGGCATCGATGTTGATGCATGTCTGTGCCCATGACTTACTCCTGAAACTCCTCCTAACATGTTGTACTGGTGACTGCAGTAGACAAGCCAGGGGAGAGGTTTTTCAGCCAGCTCTGATATGAAAAATGGCATCTCTGTCTTTTTTCTTTACTTAAAAACTAAAATGTACTTTCTGCACATATAGAAGATGACAGGAGTGTATGCATAGATAATTATAAGAATTCAGCTCTCCATTTGTCTAGGGAAATCAGCTCGATTTCAAAGAAGACCAGAAAAAAAAAAAAAGAAGCAGCTCTCTCGCAGTACTTTTCTACTGTTGATCACCTGATTGTTGACAGTAAGGTTTGCCGATTTCTTTTCCTCAGAAACATTGTGTTCATGTCAGAATTCTCTCAACAGTGTTCCTGCAGAGGTATTGATCATTTCCCCCCGCCTCAGTGAAAGAACAGCCCAGTTCACCTTCGGCGAGGCCACTCTGGCTCCAGAATGATCAAACATCGTACCATTTACAGACTGTGTGGCTCCAGACAGATCACCCCCACTTCCCGAGCCAGATTCCTCACCTGCGAGATGGGAGCTGTGGTACTGCTCTCACTCGACTGTGGTGCTAATACAATGAGACTGTGATCCCGACGCCATGAGAGAGAGTGCCTGGCTTGGAAAAGTACTCAGCAAGTGTTACTATCTTTTTCAGAACAGAAGGATGATAATAACAAGAATAATTCCACATATCAAACATGTGACATGCACCAGGCATCTGACCTGCGTGTTCTTATTTAATCCCTGGTAGGGTCTTAGGAGATGGGTATTACTCACTCATTTTGCAGGTGAGGAAAATGAAAGATTTAGATTTAGGGATTTGACTCTGGCTTCTAAACTATTACCGGCAGAGCCAGAATTTGAAGCCAGATGTGCTAACTTCCTAATGGATTGATTCAAGTACTGCAGCGGAGCTCTTCCCCCCAGAGCCTGTCTGATACACAGGGAACAAGCTGGTGTGGGGCGTGTTACCATGTGGAAATAAAATATGCATACATATTAGGCACTCAGAGATGATCCCCTTTCCCCGCAAGGAGACCTGGTTCCCCTGTCCCCTGGACATCAAAGCAGGTGGACACCGCACACTGCCCCACACCTGCTTCTGCTGGTGGAGGGCTCCCTTTCAGAGGGGAGGGCCTCAGAGTGTCAGGTGGCCAGGCATCCTCTGTCCTCCGGAGCTACCTGGCCTCTCATTCCTTTGCTGTACAAACTCAGAAAATCACAGCAGAGTGACAAGGCCCTCTGCAAGCAGCTACTTACCCCAGGGCCCACTTAGAAGGATGATGGCCAGCCCTGGGGGCTAGTCCTTTCTCCACACCATCAACACAGCTGCCTGGAACTCTTAGCCCCTGGTTTTTATTATTTTACTAATGCAGGATGGTTTCTCCTGCCACAACAATGCTTTGTGGACCTTTCCTTAGAATCTGTGAATTCCTTCTTAGACCAGATCCTATGCTGGAAGCTGGGGATTTAGGAATGGACAAAACAAGACCTGTGGGGATTACTACACTCCATTATCAGGAGAATGGACATTTAAGGATAGGTACTACAGGGCTGGGATTGTGGTTCAGTGGAAGAGCACTCGCCTAGCATGTGCGAGGCTCTGGGGTTGATCCTCAGCACCACATAAAAATGAATAAATAAAATAAAGGTATTGTGTCCATCTATAACTAAAAGAATAGGTATTACATACAAGTACTTACAAGAGATTTATGTGCAGTTACATGAAGCACAGAGTACTGAGTTGGCATGAGATGAGGAGCCTCAAAGTTTCTGGGGAACAGGAGTTGAGAAGTGTAACAGTTTCCTATTGTTGCTGTAACCAATAATAATACAAATGATGGCTTAAAACAGACAAATTTGTCATCTTACATTTCTGGGGGTCCAAGTCTGAAATGGGTATTAAGGACTTAAGCTGAAGTCACAGGGTCTGTAGAGTGTGTTTTCTTGGAGGCCGTAAGGGAGAACCAATTTCCAGTCTTCTCCAGGGTCTAGAAGGTGTTTGCTTTTCTGTGACCATATAGTTCCCAGCCAGCAATGGCACCACGCCAACCTGTCCTCCATCATCACGTCCTCCTCTGATTCTCCTGACTCCTTCTTTCTTGATTACCTGGGGCCCATCTGGATAACCCAGGATACTCTTCCCATCTCAAGCTCCTTAACTTAACACGTCGAGGGACTCTGTTTTGCCTTCACAGATTTCAGGGATTAGACATCTTCCAGGATACCACTATTTAATGGAGTAAAAGGCTTTTAGAAAAACATCTTCAGGGAGAGATCAGATTCAGAAGGCATGGAGGAGAGTTGGAGGCAAGCAGGTGTAGTGGGTAGCAAGGACATATTATCCAGAGAGAGTGACTTATGGAGAGGTCCAGAGGTGGGAAGAGACTTGGCAGGCTGGACCTGAAAGGGCTTTGGGTAGGTGAATAGGGAAGAAGGTGACAATGGCCAATGTGCGGAAGATCCGAGTGTTCCCAGAGGACTGAGGAGGAATGATTCAGGCAGGGAAGCGATGGAGACAACATCTACACTTTTCAAAGATGATAGGTGGTTCTCTGAGGATCGAATTTAAGATGGCGAGAGTGGATTCTGGGATGTCATTGCATTAGGAGGGAAGAAATGGTGGTGGCAAGATGAGGATGGTGGAAATAGATTCAGAGGATATTTAACAAGTGAAGTTCACTGAGACGGAGAGACTCTGTTGGTGGGGGAAGTTGAGGTGTTAGGGTGACTTCAGGGCGGCTGGTGTGAACACCTGGGTGACTGGGAATATCTGCACTAAGAAGGAAGACTTGAACAAGTGGAAGATGGGTGGGAGAGTTCATGAATAAATTATTGGACCTAGCTCGAGTGACTTAAATGACACTCAAGTTGAGCCGTTGAGTAGACATATTGATATGGAATAAAAGCCTAGACTGGACCCCTTTTAGATTTATTTAGGCAGTTTGTTGTGCTGCAAGGAGAATATGACTTGGATCCAAAGGGTTACCTGAACCCTTTTTTTCCATCAACCATCTATATCACTGAGTCAAGCCATAGAAATTCTCAGAGTTTCAATTTCCGTATTTTGCAATTGATAGGAAAATGTCTTGTTCTGCTGATAATATCAGACTGTTCTGAGGATCAAATTATACAACAAATAGGTAAGTCATATGTAGCTATCTAATGCTTAATAAATGTTACTTTTATGTGTTTTAAAATAGGAATAGTTACTAAGAGAGGCATATTACCCTTATTTATTGTAAAATAATTTTAATCACAGCTAGTATTTTTCTCTACCTTCTCTCTATATGGACTGAATAATTCCACCTCCCCTATCTTCTTTGAGATCCCAGGCTCTAATGATTTGGTCATTTCTGGGCACAGAGCTGGTCTTGGATAGAACTACCAATAGAATGGAGAAGGGAGTTTAATGATAAGAGGAACCCGGAGATTGCTGGAGTGGGGAGGTCCTCTTGCTGCTTGTTTTCTGTGTGCATCTCCCAATTGCCTTACAAGATTGGTATTCTTCTCCAATTTTGTTGATAAGGAAGCAGGGTTCTTAGGGTATGCACTGACCTTGTGAAGGTCGCTTGGTAGTAGGGCAGCTATCCGCACCTGGAGGCTTGCTCTCTGGCCATGTTCAGGAGCCTTCTGTAACAGCAAGAGTAGGACTTTGATGAGCTTTTACCCCCTGGAGGTACTCACTGAGCTGACAGTGTCCTGGTTTCAAAAGAAGAATGTGATTGTCTGACACTCACTGATGCTTTGTTCCTCATTCCTGAGAAGAGCTCCTTGAAAAATGGAAACTCTTTCCTTTTTTTTGTTGTTGATTTTAATACTCTGAAGCTGCTAGTAGGTATGCAATATATATTTCCTGAACTGAACTAAATGGCCCCTTTCAGTGTCATTTCTATTATAAAAAGAAAAAAAAAGACTCAGAAATGGCAATGGCTCCCTTTGGCAGCATTTCAGATGCAGAGAAAGTCTATAGGAGCAATTAATGTGAATTCTGGAGTCTAAAGGGGGCACCCTCAAATCTGGCTTCCTACTCCACTGACTCATAATTTTTGCGAGGACGGAAACTCTCCTTTGCAAGGCACTTAGTCAGGTTTTCCATCTGTTCCTGCTTTAATTCTTGGTGAGCACAAAGAGGTCCAAGTTCTCTAGCCTGCCCAGGATACAGGATAATATATCCCATTTGCTTTCATTTCTCAGAAAAATGATTCTATGCATGGAATTCAAAAAACGTAGTAGACACTCTCATTGTCATTTGTAGTAGCTATGTCTGGGATACATGCCCTTCTGTGGCAATTTGACTTCTTACTTGTTCATTTGGCTCTGGTAATGTCTTACACCTTGACACCATTCCTGATGTGACATTTTCTTGTACAGATGCACGATAAGACGTTGACACTCACTTTGCATCTGGGAGGAAGTTGTTATTGCAGCCCTTGCAGCTAAGGAAGATACAGGAAAATGTTTTATCTTTGCATGATTTATTCCCAAAGTCCATTAGAACAAAATTCTTCTGATAATTTCAAGTTCATATTAAATTTTCTGCCATTCAAAGAAAGGAAGATTTGGGCAAATAAGTGCTCATTAAAATTTATTTAAAGGGAATATTTTCCATTTGGGTGTTTCATTATTTAAGAAGAAAATAGGAGCCTATGCAGTAATACATAATGCTCACACCAACATGGCATTTCAGATAAATTACATTTAGATAAAGATAAACGTGTTTGGGTTTGGAAGACCAATTGATTCTAGCAGGTACTGTAGTTGCATAATTATAAGCCAGGTTGAAAGGAATTGCTAAAAACAGGGATGAGCCCAAAGGAGAAAATTATTCCAAAAAAAGCCTAGAGAAAAAATTATTCCATGCTGTTCTAATTGCTTTTCTGTTTGGAGCTGTGGTTTCGGGGCTCCATATCAATGGAGCAGGTCCTTATGCATTGCTGGGAGTCAGTGAGTGGTTAAGGGAAGAAAGTAGCAATACAGGGGTGGATGGGGAGCCACGGGAACCCAGAAGAATACAGACACTGCCTCTAGGCACCACATTGTACCATTTTTAAGGCAAATGAAGGATGATTTGGACCACATTTGAGATATGGACACCCGTGTGCTACCATGGAATTTAAGTAGCCACCCATCTACCTACAATTTTGCCCTCAAAACTTTGGTTCAGGGTTGAGACTGTAGCTCAGTGGTAGAGCTTTGCCTAGCATGCGTGAGGCACTGGGTTGGATCCTTAGCACCGCATACAAATAAACAAATAAAAGGCATCCTGTCTATATACAAATACAAAAAAATTGAAAAAAAAAAAACAAGATCAAACAAACAAAAAACAAAACCTTGCTTCATTCAGCCTCACAGCAAGTTCTTAAGATGCTCACTTTCTGCCTCAAGATGCTTCTTCCAGATACCCAAGATGGTTCCAGCTTTTTCTGCATCTATCTGCCTCCAGGTCCCCTCCACGTCCCCAGCATCATGCCTCCAGATCAGTCCCAGTAGCATGTGCCACACATAGCCACCATGGCTACTCTCCCCTGTCTCTGTCTTTCCCACAACTCCTGGAAATCATATTTCATAAACACTCACTTCCCCTCTCAGAGAGCATGCAGACACTCCGTACCTGGGTTCTCAACTCTAGGTTCTTTCTCATTTTCCACCCTTCATGGCTGCTTCCTGCTGAGCCAGCAAAGGAGAAGAGTGCAGCCCAGGTGGGGAGAGCTCTACTTAGTCACCTACAACTTTAGGGCTGGCACAAGGGCGCCATGAACAGCTTTAAGTCTCAGTTTCATCATTTATGAAATAGACATGAGAAGTACCTTGGGAGGAAAATTTGAAGACAAAAGGAAATCATGCATGGAAAATTCAAGCAAAGTTGTTATTGATTCAACAAACATGAATTATCAAGCATTCCGTGTGTTACATTCTATCTACATCACATTTCCTGGATTTCGTTCTCACCATGCTGGAATATGGTTGGCAGCCAATAGCAGATTGACACCACCCAAACGACCAAAGATTTCCTTTATTCTACACATTATATTAGGTGCTTAATTTCTTCTAGACTCAACTGTGTGTACAATTGATATATTTTTAAAATATTTCTAAGTCGGTTACCTGCCATGGCCTGGAACTTTTGAATGACAAGAGCCAAACCAGATTCTTATCACGCACAAAGAAGCACTTAGCGAAAGTCTCTAATGGGTTTCATGGGTTTGTCATTTTAGCATATATTAGGAACAAGCTTCAAATATCCTATTCATTGATCGATGTCCAGCATGCTTAAGATGTAAACTATGTGCTCACTGAGCCAAAATAGAGAGTTGCCAATAAATTTTAAAATTGGTCTTGTTTTCCCTCAGATTATTTCATAAATTAACTGCGGACAACTTGAACTCCAGCAAGAATAACTCAAAGGTAAAGAAAACCTACAATGTGAAATGGATTTTGGTTTTAGTCAGACAACCAGTTACTTCTTTCAACTTGTTCTACATTTTTTTTTTTAAACCAAAACACCATTTATTGTGCTTACAAGTGCAACTCTGTGGTAGCTGGTATTAACCATGTTTGATTCCCAATGGGGAAAAAATTGATAGCAAGATTTAGATATGGACTTTTCAGAATTATCAAAATAAAGCAGAAAGGAGGGACTGAGATATTTAATTTATCCCAAGGGGTTTCTGGGAAAACTGAGGTTCTAGGCTTCATGCTTCTGGCTGACCACTCTGCCCTCCTGCTTACGGTGGACCACTCCTCATATTTACTTGTTGCCACCCAGCTAAAGGTCTGGGTTTGCATTCTCCCATTCTTCCATTGGATTCAGGCCTAGTTGTAACGGTGGGATACTCCAGGACTTTCCTGCAGGATAGGTAAGTGGCTCCTTCCCTCACGGATGCCTTAAGGCCTCTTCAGCTACTTTTATCTTCAGCCTTAGTTACCAATATGTTTAGTTTTAATTTTAAAGTCTTAACTTTAGGACTCTGAATGAGCTTTGTTCTCACATGAGATGCTCATTAAAGTCAAGCGTTACTTATTTTTTTTTGTTGAGAAGTTGTTGTTTTTAATTCGACTGCAAAACTTGACATTTATCCTTGTTAACATTCAACTCAGTTTGGCTCATTGTGTAAGCAGACAGCATGGGGAATTAGCAGAGCAGGTGAATGTGTGTTCTCCTTTATAATAAACTTTTATTTTTCTTCAATACTGAGTTTTTCTATGAATCTCTCTCTCTCTCTCTCTTTTTTTTTTAAATATCCATATAGCTGACTATATGGTTAGAAGAGAAAATGAAGTGGCTGGGGTGTAGTTCATGGTAGAGTGCCTGCTTAGTGTGCGTAAGGCCTTGCATTTAATGCTGGGCCTCCCTTCCCCCAAATTGAGAAATGATTCTACACAGTAGCAGAGGAAAGCATAGGAAATATAACCTAGAAGTGGTCAAGTTAAACAGTGTTGCCCTCACCTTGCAAGATTTAAGTTGACTTTGACTAGAGAGCAGTAAACTTACTTTTTTATAGAGGTTAGAAATGAAGAAAGGGATCATTTCTACAAAATTAAAATGATTATTAGTATAAAAACTACATGTACTATCAGATCTGACCTACCAGGTTATTTAGTTGAGATTGCATAAAGTCGATTACGTGATGCCACATGGCATCTTTTTATCCAAACATGTGTTTTTGGATAAAATAGAATCTGAGTCAACTTCACATAATCTAAGAGCAGGCCTCACTAGGTACAAAGTGATCTTCTGGAATTTTACCTGCTATTGCAGCAGGAAAAAAGCCAACATTCTTTAGAAGAAAATAATATAAAGTGTCATATGTAATATCTAGAATATAATAACAAAACTACTATATATGATAAAAAAATGAGAAAAGGTGTCCAATAATAGATTAAATAGTCAATAGAAAAGACCTAGTGATAATCCAGTGTTGACAGGCAAGGGTTTCAAAAGTTGGATTATATATAAGATGAAAGAGAAGAAAGGATTAAATAAATGTATAATGTGGGAAGGAAACCCGGCCAACTTTGTTTGTGGAGCTAATTCTCCCGTTCCACACTCCCTCCTTGTGTTTAGCCCAAGGTCAGGCAACTCTGTCATTGGATGGTTACCTTTTGGGGAACAAAGAATTGTGACTCCAGCTATAGCTAAAATGCATTTTTACTTTATTATTTATCAAACTCTATGGTCTTTTAGATTAAGCGTGGTAGTTCATTAAGTTCCCTAGGGAACTTCGTAATCCGTGGTTATATGCAAAGCAGAAGGAGTCTTCTAAGAACCTTAACTGACACATTTGTTTTGATTATAAAATGCCACATACCTCACATTGGATAAATCACAAAATCTGGTCTTTCTGGAGAAGTAAATTCATTGTAAGAAGTTTGCAGGTTTGGCCTTGAGATCTAAACTTCGAATAATCTCTCTTAAAAAAACCTAAAGGGGAGTATACTTATGATGGGGGAGGAGACCCTTTTTACCACAGGGTCAGAACTTCATTTCTTATGCAATAGCCAGTACTTTTTCTTTGTTTAAAAGTCCCAAGTTTTCCTCAGGTTTATACCTTTCTTCTTTGGTTAAATTTTTTATTAAGACTCTCTTGGTTACCCACTCTTCATCCTCATATTGGTCCAGGAATGGATATGGGGAAACTTATGATCATGGAGATGTGTGTGTGTGTGTGTGTGTGTGTGTGTGTGTGTGTGTGTGTGTGTTTCTCGGCGTGGGGGAGGTCTTGAGTGGTCTGGTAATTAGTATTTCTTTGTTCTTTGGAGGAGACATTGTGATTGTAGCTCTTTTTCTTTCACTGGATCTTTATAACACCCAGAGACTGTAGTAGCCAGTCTAGATCCTGGCCAAGCAGTGAGAGAAAGATTCCAGCTCCTTCATGAGATTCTCGAGACACCAAAGCATGAATAGCTAAACCAGACAACTAACTAACTAAATAAATAAATAATAAAGATAAAATACACCACAGTCTAATTTTAATGAAGAAGTATCTTATTTTTTTTTTTTTGGTAGCAAAATGAAAATATATTCTCAGTGGGAAAGATTCACATACTTTGAAAGCATCTCTGCTGAAACAGAGATCTACTTGTCCTTTTACCCCAGAGTCCCTCACCTGGGCCAGTGTCCCCTCCCCGCCTCAGAGGTAACTGTGGTCATTGCTGGACCCTTGGTCTTCTCATTCATTAGTTACACTTTAATGCTATTATATGTAGATAATTGCTCAGTTTTACTTTTACAAAATGGAGTTATAGCATGTGTGTCTTCAAAGTGTTGTTGTTGGTTTTTTTTGACCAGTTTTAACATCTTTAGTTTGTATTTCCAACACATACAGTATATTCTTGTGTAGAGACAGAGGCAGTTCAGTAAGAGAGACTTCTAGAAGAGGACTTGCTGTGTCAGTGACTACCCCTGTCTAAATCATGACTGACTCCACCATATTGCTACTTAACCACAGCTTTGAAAAGTAAACTCTCACCAGAAGTGTAGGCAAGAAAGACATTGTTTCCCAGAATACATTTTGGGAGGCCAAAACCAAATTACTAAGTTGTTTTGTGATAGGTATCAGATTTTGCATGAGCGTGTCCTTTGACATGGCAATTCCACTTCTAGAAATTAATCCTACTGAAATAATTACACAGATGGATGAAGACATATCATAAGGAAGGCAGATACGACATTACTTACAATCTTGAGGAATCGGAGACCACTAAATGTCTGGCAAAAAGCAATTGGTTAAATGAATTATGATACAGAGAGACTATGTGCTTGAGAAGAGGTATTTAATATGTCAGATAACTACCAAGCTCAGGGAATATATGCTTAAAGATCATAAACCCTAAAATCCAATGCTGTTAGCTTCACTTGCTCTATAAGTTAGCCTCACTGGTATTAGCCTGAATTTAACAAACAAGCCCATGAAATAAATAGGATTTCAGATTTTCAACTGTTTCATTACAGTTTTTTTTTAATATACAAACTATTTTATTTTAGAACTTGAAAAATTATTTTCAAAATAAGTCAAAGAGCTCAGTGGTCGAGAGCACAGTAAGTGTATGTGAAGCCCTGGTTCAATGCCTAGCACCAAAAACAATGAAAACAAAAATAAATGAGTAGAAATTAGGAAGGAAATGAAATTCAGATGAATGCTGAAGCCGTAGAAATTTAAATTAGGTGCCAATGCAGAAATATCTGATGGGACCCATGAAATTGTAGCAGATCCTTTGGTTCAACACCTGTGTGGAAATCAGCTCAAGCGTATTTCCAGCTCTCCCTTGCCTCGGGTTCTGGCTTCCTGACTAAGTTCTGGAAGATGATGTGTAAACAAAAGAAAGGGCTAGAAATTCTGGGATGAGTAATAAAGGGGTTTGAAGGTAAAGTGAAGCTTTTATTTTTTTCTTCTGGCACCTGCTGCCTGGATGGAACTCAAATCTGATGGGTTGAGCTCCACCAGTCACTTGAATGACAATGATCACAATGACGGAAGCCAGAGGGAAGACAGGTGTAGGTCCCTGATGGTGCACGAGGGCATGTGTCCGTCATAGACTGCGCATTTCAGGATTTTTCTTACAGGGAAGAAAAATAAACCGTAGCCTGTTTAAGACAAGGTTGCTTAATTTTGTGTAATCTACTATATATTCCATTATGTAAAACAGAACACAAATTTTGTTCTTTGACAAGAAAAAGAAAAGGAAATTCCTAGCAAACTTAACTGAAAGAACAAATATACAATGTTAATGAGTTCTAATCTTCAAATACAGAAAAGAGTTAGAAATTATATTGAGCATCCTGCACCATCCAACAATAATACATGTAGAAAGTCTTAGAGAAATGGGTAACTTGTTAGCAAAACATAAAACACCCCATCCGACCCAAAATGAGAGAAAAATCTGAACAGACCAAGAAACCATAGCCAAATTCGGTTGCAGGCTCGGATGGTTTTACTGCTAAGTTTAATCTAAATTCAAACATCATGGAATTCTTATGTTATTTAAACAGTTCCATTCCACAGGAAAAAAAAAAAGATGAAATATCCTTAATTCATTGTACGAAGTGTCATGAAAATGGCACACTAGAGAAAATTAGATGGATTCCAATTACAAATATAAAGGCAAATATTTCACATGAACCATTAGATGTCTGAATCCAGATATCCATTTGTAAAATTACATGATATGAACAAATGGAATTAATTCCAGTAACACCAGGACTTCAGAAATAGGAACTTTATCAACATGTTTTATTGTATCACCTAACTGAAGGATATCAGAGATGCTGAAAAGCTATTCAGTAACATGTAGAGCTGTTGTGAATAACTACAAAGAGACAAGGACCAGAATAAGCTGCTAAAACAAACAAGTGGTGTTCACTAAAATAGCAAACAGCATTCTAAAGGATAAACTATTAAGGATCAGATTCTCCAATTGCTCTGTTTTGATCTTTGGCTCAGCAGCTAATGCAATATGCACACAAAAATAAACTACTTACAATAAATACTGAAAGAGATATGTTGATGACATGCTTCTAAAGTTAAAAAAAACAAACAAACCCACAGAGCTCTACCATAAGTAATGAAAATTAAGAACAAGATCATTTAAAAAAGAATGAACAAAAGATCTAAAACTAATTTTCTTTACATTTGTAATATTAAATTAAAAAATAGAAGGTAGCATATAAATTTCATTCAGAATAGCAAGAGACATAAATTACTGGGTATAAATATAACCAGAAGGTCTATGCAAAGGAAACCATAAAATCTTAACAGAAGGACTTAAAAAAGTATCAGAGGAAAGTAAGGCCAGATCAATATTCTCCTTAGAAGAACACAATAAAGCAAATGTATTCATTCAGGTTAAGTTGAGAATATAAGCCATCAGTGTTCTCAGAATCCTAATAGATATTTTAAAAATTGGGCATGTTCAAGATCATTTAACAATGACAGACGGTGGTTACCAAACAAGGTAAATTAAATACTCAGGAAAAGCCGTCATTCTATCTGTTGTTGTTATATGAATTTCCTTTCCTAAAGTACAAGGAAGGGGCTATTTCCCTTCACCAGGAAGAACGAGGTATGCTGTTACAATAAATCTGTGGCTGCACCATCCAACTGGATTCTGCTGTCAGATAGGAAGCTACAGCTCAGACCAGAAGGAACATTCATCTCGCATCAGCATTTACCGAATCCCAGGCATCTCAGTCCACAGGGATCTCATTTCTAGCAGAGGTCACAGATAGGAGAACAAATCACAGCACTGGCAAAGGCGAGGGTGTCTCGGAGGTGGGGTGGTGGCTGATGAGCCCGGCTATCCTTGAGGACCAGAGAGCTGTGCAGTAAAGCCTGGGGAAAGGGCATCCAGGGCAGAACTCCTCACAAGGGCAAAGGCAAGGATGTGAGAAACAGCCTGGCCCAGGCCAACTCCCTCAAGTCACAGGTGCTGCCGGGGTTCAAGAGGAGAGGCAGAGATTGGGGGAAGGAAAGACAAGATGCAAGCTTTAGTGTGTCTTTCAACAGAACTGAGAACATGGCTTCTTTTCTTTCATAAAATGAAACACCAAGCACAGAATCACGAGGGCTGTGGCCAGCAGGCAGTGTGTGTACTAGCCACTGGGAATCAGTGAGGCAACTGGTCTCAGGCTTGGACACTTAATAGATAGCAGGGATGGGGAAGGGCTTGTGATTCAGGGCATCGGACCCAAGTGCTTGCCTTCTTTATCGTTAGGATGCCCAGCTAATTTTCACTTATTCACCAAAATTCAGCCCAAGTATCCCTTCTGAAAAATTCCTGGCACCATAGCCTGACTTTGATAACATCTGCATCTTATCTGCTGGCTTGCAACTTTTTATTTTTGTTTTTGGCCACCACTCTGAATTGTCTTACCTACCCCTTCTGGAGTTCAGCTGTATCCTTTTTTCCACCATCCTTCCCTTCCCTCCCCTATCGGGCCCCTTACTTCATATATTATTCTGTCCTATGACCACTGACTTATTGATTTACTCTTTGTATCCCCCAGTAGATGGTAAATTCCTTGATGGATAGGCCTGCCCTTTTTAGACCTTATATCTTCCTCCCCAACAATGACTCTTGAATCACAGCAAAAGGTGGTCAAAGGGTAGTTTTGACATTTGGACAGATTGATTGACTGGATGAATGAGTGGAAAATGGAAGGCTTAGCCTCATCAGCTGATGCCTGAACTGGCACCAGGAAGGAAATATAGCTTTGGGAATGCTATGAGATGGCAGCAAACATAATTAATATTATCAGAGGGGCTGAATTTTTATTTTATTGTCTCTTTTCTAAGGAACTTACTTGATTATATACCTTTATACACTCTTTTACTAAGTAATTTTCAGATTGGGGAAAACAATATTTTGAATTATTTTTGATGTCGAGTTAATATTAAAAGTTTAGCTCAGAAATAAAAAATAGGACTATGGGAGAGGAACCCCTGTTTCTACTCACAATGTCTAACGAGCTCAGGTCAAGCACACTGTGACAGCTGAGCATGAGATACATAGGCAGACAAGCTGGATTGTCACCCTGGCCCTGTGTGGCCCTGACTGTTAGGTACACTTTCTGAAGCGCAGATCCTTATTAGTGATGGGAATTTTAGTACTTACTTCACAGTTATTAATAAGTAATAGAGACCCTGGAATGGAGTGTCTGGTACTAAGTAGCCCCCTAGTAAGTACAAATGCTGCTCCCTCGCCCCCACTCAAACCCAAATGAAGAACACAGTCCCCATTGTCCTGGCTGTGACTATGCCTTATCCAGTGGCTTAAGCTGGGATTTGGAGCCAGAGAAGCCTAGTAAGTCAGTTCCGGCTCTACTGTCCTCTGTCACCAAGACCCCAGCCCTCCATGGAGTTTGTGATGTTGCTCCGGGCACTCTCCCGTGTTGTCTTGTGTCAAGTCTGTTAACATCTGGGGACTCAGGGCTTGCTATTGCTTGATCTAGACAAAGCCAAGTGCCCCTTCTAAGGCTATTTTATCATTAATGTATCATTTAGGGCCCAGTCTCTGGATTTAGGCCCCCTGATCCCACTCTCTTCCACAATGCTGCCTCCAAAAAAATCCTTAAAATCAGGCACACAGGTGTCTTTCACAATGAAATAGAGCAGAACTGGAGGGTGCTCAGGCCGCCAGCCTTCCTGCCGCTTATGTCCAGGCAGGCTCAGGGGCCACCAGTCCCCAGGAATCAACACTCTGCTCCTTGTTAAGACCACTGTGCATGTCCATCCTGGTTCTGTGGCACCAACTCTGGTGGTCACTGGCTCCTGGTCTTTGGTTTCAGCATGGCTTTTGCCTGCTATGCTGACTATGGGCTAGATCCAGGGAGGCTAGTAGGATGCATTGCAAGGCATTGTGTGGTGGGGACAGGACTAGAGAGGAAGGAGACTGCAAATCAAGAAGTGGGATTTGGGACTGGGGCTGTAGTTCAGAGAGCCTGCCTAGCGCATGTGAGTCACTGGGTTCGATCCTTAGCACCACATAAAAATGAAACAAATAAAATAAAGGCCTGCTGTTACAAAAAAAAAAAAAAGAGAGAGAGAGAGAGAGAAAGAATTGGGGTTTGTTCTAAAAGCAGTGGGAAGCCACTGAAGGGGTTTAAGCTGAAGAGTGATGTGATCAGAGTCCTGTTAAAATTCCTGCACATGACTCTGAGGAGCCAACTGAATGGCCCTCTTTGGGGGCTGGAATTTGAGAGGTGGCCAGGTTGGAGAGGAAAGACTTAGACTCTACTTACCATGTGCAACTCTCTTCTCTCACAGGCCTTCCCTGCCAGAGCAGGGAGACATAGTGATGAGTAAGGAGACAGTGTAAGGAGCATCGAGAAGAAACTAAAATTGGATAAAGCAAGGTGATGTGACAGTGGCAGGAGCCTTTCTCTGAGATGATAACATGGATTCTGGGATCTTAATAAGAAAGTCTCAGGAACATCAAGAGATGGAGCAGAGGCCAGAGGATGCAGCAAGTGGGAAGGCCAAGGCAGGATGGTTTCCTGTGGGACACAGTGTTACACATGGGTGGGTCCAATCAGGGGACGGGCCAGAGTTTTGGAACTTATACTAATGGGTTCTTGCAGGGGATAATGACCTCATTTAGGCAGGACTTGGTGCAGGGCTGATCCTGAGAGGTCAGAGGGGAGTACCAAGTGAGGGTGGTGTCCAGAGATGTGGCCTGGTACCCTAGCGGGTGCTGTGATCACCTCTGGAGACTTGTGCATTAAATATCCTCATGCAGTCGACTGTTGTTTTGAATGCCGAATGGACAGTGTGAACCGGCTGCCCGCCTGTAATATTAAAATGTGTGTCTATGGCCTTGTAAATTAAAAAGCAAAGCTTGATATATAGAACTCATTTTATAGATTGGAAAGGTCCTCTGAGGAATGTCTGCAAATTAATTCACCTTTGCCTCACCTGTGGCTGTGTGTCTGCCAGAGAACGGGGGGGGGGGGGGGGGGCTGGGGGGGCCCTGCTGTGTTTGGAAAGGCAGGAGCTGAGAAAAAGGTGGAGAGGTCTGAGGGGAAGGGAAAGGGGGAGAAGAGCAAGGAGAGCCATTTATTTTGTGACTTCAGAATTTTCTCAAGAAGATGTAATCAAAGCAGATACATTTTTCAGGAACTTCATTAATAAACATTAACCAAACACATAATGCTCCCTGTTTCTCCTTGTGCTGCAAATTATACAAAATACAAGATTGTACAACATGCCTTGCTTACAACGTATGCAACAAATTAAGAAATTTGACAGCATAAAAGGCACAATTGCATTAGGTGTCAAATGTGTGTCAAAGGAAAGAACAGGGGCCATGGGTACCCTTCTGATACTGCACTCTTACCAAGCCACCTCTCTGGCTTTAGCTTTCTTTTTGTTTTAAGACCAAAATCCAATGGTCTGAAGTTTAAGATCTTCCAAAATTGGGCTTCGGTTCTGTCATTCTAAGCTTCAAAGAACTGGTGCTCCTGCTGAGTTCTGAGCCTCAAACAGCCATGGGAGGTAACTGGTCTAGGTAGAAGTGATGATGATGGTGAGGACAATAGCTGAGTACCTGTCACACTCCGGGACTCCACAAGACTTTCCTCTCTTCCTTACTAACAACTTGCAAAGCAGATCTATTATCTTCATGAGTGAAAAGAAATTCGTGTTTTTTTCTCAGGACATTCTGCTAGGAATGAGTAGAGCCAAGATTCAGAGACAACAGAATCCGGAGGTGCCTGCTACAGCTGTCTATCTGAACAAAGTCAGTGTCCAAATGGGTTTTTAGTAATCACATCCTTGCCTGAACCTCTAGAACTTTTTTTTGTGTGTGATATTGCTGGAAGTTATGATTATAGAGATACCGTAATGAGAAAAATTATAATAAATACTATAAAGCTTGAATAGCATCAAGTACATGCTTTTTAACAATGGTAACACTTTGTGAACTCAGGCAAATTGCTTAAAAGGTATTTCAGTTTTCTTTCGGTTCCTGGAGATAACAGGACCTGTCTAAGTCCTGCAGAGGAAGAGTGAGTAGATCAGATATAGTTTAAAACCTGGTTGAAGACAAATATGCCTTGCCTATCAAGGCTACCTAATAGGCAGAGCCCCAGTGCATATTTGTCTGCAACCAGGGTGGTGGGGACAAGTAGTGAGAAGAGAACCAAGTAAGTAAGAAAATGTCAGTTAGTACTAAGAGCTAAGTGTTCCTTAGGTGCTAAATGCTTAGAAGAAAAGGAAGTAAGATGTTGTGGTAGGGAACTGAGGAGGCTATTACATTTAGAATAGTCAAAGGTGGTATCTCTTTTCTTTTTTTGGGGGGTGGTGTCTGGGATTGAACACAGGGCCTTGTGCATGTGAGGCAGGCATTCTACCAACTGAGCTAAATTCCCAATCCCCATATTTTATTTATAGAAAGGGACTCTACTGTTGCTGAGGCTGTCTTTGAACCTACAATCCTCCTGTCTCAATCTCCTGAGCCACTGGGATTACAGGCATGAACTCTAAATAGGAAAGAGGGGTGGAAAGGGAAGGAAGGGGGCATAGGGTTAGAAATGATGGTGGAATGTGATGGACATTATTATCCAAAGTACATGTATGAAGACACGAATTGTTGTGAATATATTTTGTATACAACCAGAGATATGAAAAATTGTGTTCTATTCGTGTAATAAGAATTGTATTGCATTCCGCTGTCATATATGAATAAAAATTAATTAAAAACAAAAACAAAGATAGTATCTCTGAAGAGACAATACTTTAGATGATCTTGAGTGGTGAGACCTGTTTTGTCTTGAGTTAGAATATGAGTATTGCCAAGTACCAAGTTCTGAGCACTCCCAGTCAGGTGAGTGGTGCATGGAGTACCTCTGTCAGTGGTGCATGGTTTCAATAAAGAGAAATATGTCTTATTTTGAGACCCTCAAAGACATAACTGTTTTCAGGGGAAGGTCAGAAAACTCTGGCTGGAATTTCATGCCCAATTTTAGACAGTGGATCATCTTTTCCTGCTTGCAGCTTTTCTGGTGGGCTGGTGGATGGTGGATGAGGCCAGGAGTCAGGAATGAACCTCAGGTTTATCCTTACCCTGGGGGAAGCCTGCTGGTTTGAAGTATGTTGGGAACATTGTTTCCCTATGGGGGACAGAAAAATGTCTACAGCCAAAGACTACCAGGGACAAACCTTCAACAGAATAGGTTTATTGACTTACTGCAATAAAAGAGCACACCGGTGGACTGTGAAGGGTCTGTCTTTTGGTAAGAAGGGACAGAAAGAATGTGTTTGTGAGACTTGTGCTGTGTCAAGTGATTCTTAGGAAGGGCTAGAAGACGTAGGAATCAGCTCTGCATTGCTTGATGTTATAAAGTCTAAGCTCCAGTGGATTTTGCAAAGCTGGGCTGGGGACATCTTTGTATGAAATCAGTCGCCCTCAAGGAAGAGGGTCATTGCAAGATGCTACAGTTGCTGCATGACCTTTGGAGAAATACCCTTTACTGTTAACTTAGAGTGGACTTTATCTGTGGCTATTATCATAATCTGGTTAATGGCAGGCCTGATATTTACTACCTCAGCTCAGAGGAAAAAAATGTAAAATGTTCCTGACATTGTTTTAAAAATCAGGGCTATAATCAATAGTGGTTTTAGCCCTGTTGTACCCGAGGAGCAGAATAAATCCCAAGAACAGTTATAGCTGGCTTTTTTTGATTGGCTTTCTTCCATACAAATCAGACTGGCCCTAGTTAGTTTGACAGCTTGGATTGGAAAGGTCTATTTTGCTAAACAATGCTGGACTTAAATGCTTATTATTATTTTTTTAATTGGGCAACAAAAAAAATGTCCAAAGTATCAGCTAATGAGAAATAACAAAACACACCGGTTCCAAGTGAAAACTTAACCAGCCTACCAGAACATCCAAATACTCTCCACTTAATTGAGTTAAGGCCCCTTAGCACAGATATTTCAGAAAAGCTATGTGGTTGGAAGTATCTGGAAGAGACTCTCAGAAAGTGGAAGTAGTTTTTGCGGAAGTAGAATGCACCCTCCATCCATCATACACCCTTGTCTCTATGATTATCAGGGACAAATGTTTTCAGATGCTATGTCAGGGGCTGGGAAGACAAAGAGGAATGATGAGACTCACATTTGTCATTGTACAGAATGATAAACTAAGGTTGAGAAATCTCAAAGAATTAAGAAACACATCTGATAACCAACTAAGCTGGGGTGTCCTTCTATGCCTGACTGAACACAAAGCCCAACAAAGAGAACCTTTGTTGGAAACAACTAAGACTTTGGACAGATCTAGGTTACTATGAAAGGGTCTCTTGGGTCTCTAGGTGCCCCCAACCCCCATACAATCCTCTTTAAAGTTTTTTTCTTTCTCACCTCAGGCCTATTGTCCTTTTATCATCCATATTCACTTAGAAGGCCAAGGCAGATTTGTGTGAAGAAAAGATATTCTTCTTTTGTGTCCCCCCCAAAAGAGGTTTCCTTAGCTTTCTCTGGGATCAGAGGGAAAATGAGGCTTCAGTGGCAAACTGAAAATTGACTGAGCTGATATACGGTCTTTAGTAGAATGGCCTCTATGTTTTCTTGGTTCTGGGCTTCCTTTCTTCTACTTGTAAAATGAGGGTTAGTGAAACTCACCTCCCTGTGAGAGTTTCTACCCTCGAGATTGGTAAAAACCCAGTGGAGGTGGCACAGATATTTCACAGAACAGCATCATGGAGCAACCCTGCAGTTTTCAATTAGGTTCCTAGGAGTGTGGCTATCAATGCAGGAAAAAAAAAAAAAAAAGCTTCAATATCCACTCAAGGTTTTAGGTGGCTGGCCTTTGAGAATAGTGGGGCACCAGGTAGTTATTATTGGAAGAAGTGCCACCTCTTATTTTCCTTTCCTAAAAAGAGGTTTGAGCCGATGAATGAAAAGAATAGGCTCACAGAGTGGCTATGAAAGCCCAGCCAGGTGCAGGACAGGGTCTTGGGTCTTGAATTTGCATCCAAGCTGGAGAAAAGAGCAAGACCTTGAATGAGCAGGGGATTTCTTTGTTCATTATGGCTTTGTTTTGGCTTTTTGGTAAAACTTGAGGGGATAAAGTGCAGGGGAAGGACAGAGTGTTTGATTGACTTTTCTTTGGGGTATTTTAAGTGACTGCTCAGAGTGTGTGTGTGGAGGGCGGGGGGAGCCCTTAAAGAATGATGGGAACAAATACCTATTTCCTGTGCAGTTCTTCACTTGATAAAGTTATAGCAAACCTGAAGAGTGAAGAATATTTTTCTCTAACTAATCTGGAATTGAGGGCACTTGTAACTGCCTTGAAAGATAGGTGATCCTCTCTGGACAGGTATCATATTATATGAGCGGCTGATGAAGATTATTTTTTAATTTGCTTAAATAAATGGTCTAGATAATATCTGGGACACATGCAAAGAATCTTAACAGTGGGGCATTCTTGCATCTCATGGGGAGTTCAGTACTCCTACGTTTAAACTAATTAATAAATACATCCAGCTGTTATGCCACACTCTATGCTGGAGAAAAATAATTTATCAAAATATTTCCGAGTTCTGCAAAACAGTTGACTACTTATTTTTCTCAGTATCTTGGGGAGATTTTAATTTTTAGTAAAGGTTTTGTTTGCTTTGCTTGCATATAATTGGAAAGTAATTATGTTTGTGAGAGCTAGACACTTAAAATTTTAGCTCCTGTATAAAATCCCTTACTTAAAATGTGGAGCAACATGTCTATATGTTTTCAAAGTAAAAATAAACACTTCTTGGATTACCTTTATATAAAGATTATACTTCCGCAAATACAGACAGTCCCTGTAATTGCATTTCCCAAACACTTTTTTTTGTGCTTTATCTTCCAGAATGTCTTCATCATTCAGGTGTGAAAATGTACAAGGAAGCACTTTATGAACATTAGCTAATGAGACAAGCATCGAGACAACCTAAGGTCATCAAGAACTTGGGATAAATTTGAGAAGTCATTCCTTTGTTTTTACAATGATTAACCTGAAAGAAGACAGAACTCAGGATAAACTATCAACTGCTGCTAATAAAACTCTGCTACCAAAATATAATAGCATTTGTTTTCAGTATACAAGTCTTTCACCTCCTTGGTTAAATTTCTTCCTAAGTATTTTACTATTTTTGATGCTATTATAAATGGGAATTTTACCAAAAAATCTTTCTTGGATAGTTCATTGTAAGTGTATAAAAACAATTAATTTTTGCATGTTGACTTTCATCCTGTAACTGTTGAATTTATTTATTAGTTCTGGTGTGTGTGTGTGTGTGTGTGTGTGTGTGTGTGAGAGAGAGAGAGAGAGAGAGAGAGAGAGAGAGAGAGAGAGGTGTCTTTGGAGTTTTCTACATATATGATCATGCCATCTGTGAAAAGAGATCATTTCCTTTTTTCCTAGGATGCCTTTTTATATCTTTTCTTGCCTAATTGCTCTGGCAAGGACTCCTAGTACTGTATCAAGAAGTGGTGAGAATGGGCATCCTTATCTTATTCCTGATCTTAAAGGAAAATCAGTATTTCAACACTGTGTAAAATGTGAGCTTCATGTTTTTCACATACAGACTTTATTATGTTTAGGTAATTTCTTTCTATTCCTAATTTATTAATTTTACTCTCAGCATCTACCTTTGGGAAAGAAGACAGATCTCTCCAGAGAGACTTATAAGTGAATCATAGTAACATTATTTATAATATCTAAGAAGCGTAACCCATCCAAATATCCTATTGGCTTTTTGAATGAACAAAGTGTGGCATATTCATACAGTGAAACAGGGCTCTACCATCAAGTTGAAATAAATACTGATATGCACAACAGAAAGGATGGGTTTCATTCTACCAGAGTGAAAACAGACCCATATGACTACATTTCTTCTGATACCATTTATGTGAAATTTCTAGAAAAGGGAAAACTACAGAGACCCCCAAATAGAACAGAATAAGAAGTAGAAGAGATGTTGACTAGGACTGGCTAGAGACACAGGGATTGGCTGAACGTGGACATAAGGGTGCTTTGAGGGGTGATGTAAATGTTCTAAAAATGTACAAATTTACTAAAATTCACTAAATGGTACACTGAAATATATATGAATTTTATAGTATGAAAATTATACCTTGATAATTTAGATTAGTGAAAAGTAGCTAACCAAGGTGCAAAGTGGCGTTTCAGGGAGGAAGTCATGCATGGAACTCTTCAGTCAGACCTGCCTTCAGAGAGCAGCTGTCTCGCAGGTCAACTTCTTTATCATACCATATTCTTCACATCTGTAGGGCTATTATTAAATACCAGGTAATCACCTACCACTAAATCAAGGTGTCTAATCAACAGGTCTAAAAATGTGCAGTATTTCTATTGGAAGAAAGGTTATTGCAAAAGATCTGACTCTGTCTCCTTCCTGGTGGTGGTGGTGTCCTTGAGGGCTGTTTTCATTCCCCTGATGATGGAGCCTGGGCAGGAAGACACACAGCAGGAGAAAGCACCCAGGAGGATCAGCAGATACCGTGTGTGCTGGGGTGCTTTTCTGTTGGGCTGTAATTTGCTATGTTCTTCCATATCAGGAAAAACAAAAACAAAAACAAAAACAAAACAACAAGAAACACTCTACAGAAGAGAATAGATGTGCTGTGGAGTTTATAATTAAAAAGGGAATGAACGCTTGACAGTGGCTGTGAAATGACGCCTTTTCTCCTCTTCCTAGGCACCCTTTTCAGGCAAGGGCTCTTAACAAGAAGGCACAAGGGTTCCATCTCAAAGGAGAGAGCTGTGAACAGGGCTCTCAGGATCAGCATGCAGCTGCTGAGAGACCTCATCAGGCTTTGTCAGAAAGAATCTCACTACAATCCGACCAATTCAGCTGCCCGGGAAAGAGGCTCCACAGTACCATTCCCAGGATGCACCCATGCCGTCAGCCCTTTCTGGAAAAGAAGCCACCTTCTTCCTTCATCGTAGCACTAAGGGGAGCCAGGGTGGCACCTCTGGAACCCAGGGATGTCACCTGGCAGGTCTTACCGAAAGGCATGTTTTGTGTTAGCAGGTTTGAGGTGCAACTTCTAGGCCATACTTGAAGTGGCACGAAATTAGAAGGCTTCGTACATTTTGGAAGAATACAATTTATTCCAAGAGTGGCTCAAGAAGAAATCGTTTCCTTTTTCATCAACATTCCTTAAATTTCAGACAGAGACAGAGGTATTTGTGGAACTCAAGGAGCTAAAGATCAATTTGATTATTGTTTTTGAGGACTTTAGAAGAAATGGCCAGTGGGTTATAGGGTGTCCCAGGACAGGTCAGAGACTTGTCCCAAGTCACAGTGGTAGTTCTGAGAAAGACTTGTATTCAGAAAGCACCATCTCTACTAAGATCAACCTTTTTCATCTTAATTGCCACTTAAAACTTTTTTGCTAATTAACTTTTAATGATTATATATTTATGGGAGGGGGGGTAGTGTGATGTTTTGATACATGTTCACACTGTGTGATCAGCCAGAGTATTTTTCATTGCCAATGCCTGGTGCATTTATCATTTCTTTGTGGTGAGACCATTCAAACTCCTCTCTTCTAAGTGTTTTGAAATATACAATATAATCTTTTATCTATAGTCACTCTCCTGTGCAAAAGAAAACCAGAACTTACTTTTCCTATGTTTGACTTATTACCCATTGGCTAACTCTCCCCAGACTTCTTCCCTCAGACATCTCAGGTCACTTCTGTCCTACTGTATATTTATATGAGATCAACTTTTTTAGATTCTGTGCCTGACTTATTCCACTTCACCTGATGTCCTTCAGGTTCATCCTTGTGGTTGAAAATGACAGGATTTCATTCCTTTAATAGTGGAACAGTATTCCATTGTGTGTAGGCACTGCATTTTCTTTATCCACTCATCTGTCGATGGACACTGAGGTTAACTCCATATCATGGCTATTGTAAATAGAGGTACAATAAACGTGCAAGTGCAGATGTCTCTTTGACATCCCAATTTCATTTCCTTTGGATCTATGACCAGCAGAGGGATTGCTGGGTCATATGGCTGTTCTATTTTTAGTTTTTTTTTTTTTAAACACTGTTTGTCCTGTTATTGTTAAGCAAGAGGAAATTACCTACAGTGGTTAATATTCCTAAAAGGTAAGTTATCATAATTTAAAATTCTGTGGCAAAATGTCAAAGGCTTTTCTCAGCATTATGCTATGTCTACTCAAACCCATTTAACCTATTTAATCATAACAATCCTATGAAGCAGGCACAATGTTATCTTGATTTCACAGACGAGGAGACTAATGTTTAGAGTGCAATTCACTTGGGTCATACCATCTGTATGCTTGGCTTCTTCCAGAATGTTTTTCTATCATAGGTCACAGCTTTTTCAACTCTGGCTGCTCATTGGAATCACAGCACGTTGGAATCTTAGTTCAGGCTGCTGTAATGAAAACAATAGACTAGGTAAGCTTAAGTAACATAAATTTATTTCTTGGAGTTCTGGAAGTTAGAGAAGCCAAGATCAGGGTGTGGGCCACTTTGGTTCAGATGGCCACCTTTTTGATGCATCCTCCCAAGGCAGACAGAGATCTTCTTTCTCAAGCCTCTTCTTGAAGAGTGCTCATTATTCAGAAGGGTTCTGCCAAAGCCTCTATCTCCAAATTCCATCATGTTAGGGCTTAAGCATATGGGTTTTGAGGGAATGTAAGTGTAGGTCCAAGCAATCACCTAGAAGGATTTACCAAATCTTGGTACCTGAACCCCCCAACACCAGTGCGGTAATTGCCATGCAGCCAAGATTGCGAGAGACACAGATGCTCCCTGAGGACATGAATTTCTCATCTCTTGCCTTCCCCTGGATGCACCCTCTGCAACCACTCAGAGGACCTCAAAAATGTTGATGGAACAAATGAGAGCAATTTGGATAGCAAGGCATGCACATCAGGAAGTAGATTATTTTTACTCCCTTAAAGATTTCAAACAAAATAGTCTATGTAAAAGCAGTTAGAAAACTGAAGTATGCAATTTGTATCTAATAATATCAATAGTTCTCATGACCTCCAATAGACATTCTTTCAAGTAGAGGAATCCAATCTGACAGTGCACCAAATTATGGAGTGACCTCCCATTGTCATAATCTCTACAGGGGTCCTTGATTTTGGTCTTTGGGGAACTAGATGAAGGACCTTTATGATTAAGGACATATAAAAGGAGTTGATATCAGAAGCAAAGTATTGTCATTTCACAACGTGGTCAGTGAACAATAAGATGTCCCTAGATATTGGCACAAAATCTGAACATGAAAGCAAATGAAAATCAACAGAGAACACAAATGACTAGTGACCTGGAGAGGTCACCTACCCTAGATAACAGGCTGACAATGGGCTGCAACTAGGACCAGAAAGCATCTGTGCCGAGGTCTGGAGCCTTAGTCCATTTTGACTGCTATAACAAAATACTATTCACATGCAGCTTTAAAAAAAAATAAATTATTTTTCTGGAGGTTGAGAAGTCTAAGGTCAAGGCAATGGGTAGATTTGGTGTCTGGTGTTTTCTAGGACTGCATTCTCTGAAAATATGAGCTCAAATAAACCTTCCCTCCTCTAAGTGGTCAGGTATTTTGGTCACGGTTACAGAATGCTAACTAATACAGACACATCCTGATTTCAGAGCCATTAAGATGTGAAAAGCCTGTCTTCAAATCACTGAAATATGGGGAAATACAAGATTCTGTACTGACAGACTATTCTAAAGAAATCCTAAAGGAAAGGGGGTGCTAGACATGCTGGTTTTATCTGAGAAGGTCTGTGGGATTCCTGTTTGGTCAGTAATGTTCACAGTACCAGTGGATCAAGTGGGTCGAATAACCTGAAGTTGCCTAGGTCACTGGCCCTTTGCTAATTGGGATGCAGGATGCAGGTCCTTGGCCCTTAGCTAACAGGGATGCAGGATATCAGAACTTGTCACTGGATGCCCCAGCTCCCTCCAGAATAATTGAGGTATTCCATATGGAGCTCCCAATTGGTGATGTTGAAACTCAATGAAATTGATCTCAAAATGCTCTTAACACCACCTCCCCCCCCCACACACAGAGTACATAACTTTGAGTTGGTTGATATGTTATTAGCTCGATTGTGGGATCATTTCACAATGTACACATATACCAAAGCATCAAGTTGTAGACTGTAAAAATGTAGAAGTCTACAGTTATTATTTGTCAACTATATCTCAGTGAAGCTGAAAAAAATCAAGCAAACATAAAAACAAATCCAAATATCTTGCACCAGACCATTGATAGCACTTATTTCTGGAGGCTGGAAGAGAAGGTTGGATCTCACCCTCAGTGTCACTTAAGAAAGAGACTTGGATTTCTTTTTTTCTAAATTGAAAAAAATAAAGAGAACATAGATTTGATAACAAATGATTGTGTAGGAAGTTATTCATGATATTTTAAAAGAAAAGAAGGCTTAAAAATAAATATCTACCATACCGTTTTATTTTGTTAATTATACATACACAGAAAGAAGAAAATATATTTGCAAGGATTAAAAAAAAAACTATCAATAGCCGCTGTCACTAAATGAAGGGAGCTGTACATCTACCTATCTATCTATATCTATCATGTATCTATCTCTATCTATACATATGAATTAGAACCTCGTTAAAAGAGTTTGCTTAGTTAAGCCCCATGTGTTTACCCAGGGATTGAGACATGAAGGGAGGCATTATTGATGGTCAGAAGTGAGCTCCTGCCCAGGTCACAGAAGAAATCCTAGTGCAGCCTTCTTTCCCACTTTATAACACAGGCTCTGACTTTCTTGTTTAACAAAAACATCCTGCTTGTGAACGAACCCTTTCCTGCGCTTGGGGTTTATAAGATTCCGGCATAGGCTCTTATGGGAGCATGTGTGATAAGCAAAGCACCAGCTTGCTATATTAAATACTTCACTGGCCTCAGAGACTCAAAAACTGACTTCCAACTAAGATCTCTGTGTGACACTGTGCACCGGATTCTGTAGTTTGTCCTTAAAAATAATAAATATATATGTGTCTGGTAATGGTACCACTTGTAGATTTTGATTGGTGTCATAGTAGCTAATGATCCTAAAGTCCTTAGAGTTATCAATACAATTGTACGTGTAATTAAAAGGGACCCTTACACATAGAGGTCACTTGATTTTAGGTTTCTTTGAAATATCCTACTGGCTTTCAAATCGACACAACCTCTGATTGGACTTGGAACAGCGACCCTGGGGCAGTTCTCAACTGATACAAGAGGAATGAGCCTCTGCTCTCTTTTGTGAATTGAAGAGTCCAAAGAGGCTGAGTCTAAATCTCCCTGGGTTGGAAGGCACCTTTGCGGGGTCCCTGGTACAGATGCACCACACCCTAAGATGGGAAGTTGAAGGAGCCCCCATGACTGTCCCTGAGCCTGGACCAGGACAAGAGGGGTGAAATAACCCTGAGTAGTGCAGAGCCACAAGAGCTCCATGGTGACTTTGTCCCACAAGCAGTGGCCACGGCAGAACCTCAGAGGGGTCCCTCCCCAGCACTCAAGCCTGGCTGCAGGGGCTGGAACCCCAGGATCACCGGTGCTTATTTTCAAAGAGTATTTAAAGAGGCAAATTCCTCATGTTAAAAAGTATAGAAGAGATTCTCGCACACTGAGGTTTAGAGCAGAATTATTCAAAATAGCCAAAAATGAAAGCAATTCAACCATACACTAATGGCTGGATGGATAAACAAGGCATTGTCTATACATACGTGGAAGTTATCCATCCTTAAAAGGGAATGAAGTTCTGGCACACGCTAAGGCATATGTGAACCTTGAAGACTGTAGGCTACGTAAACCAGACCTAATGCAGTGACTAGCACAGTTCCACTCCCAAATGTGGGACTGGTGGCTGCAAGGGGCTAAGGGGAAGAAGAAATGTGAGTTGTGTTTAATAGGTCTAGAGTGCCAGTTGGGGTAGACGAGAGAGAGTGCTCGAGATGGCTGGAGATGAGGTTTGCACCATGGGAGAGCCCTTAGTAACAACCAACTACCCCTGGAAATGGTCACAATCTAAGTGTTCTGTTATGGCACTTTACTATAATAAAAAAATAAAATAAAAACTAAAAAAAAAACAAGATAATCTTTTGTCCATCATAATAAAGTATACCCAAAGCAAAATCCCTACACAAACAAACAATACCTACAAGGAAATACTTGATTTTATGAGCACTGTGGCCAAGTGCATGGGATATGCTACTTGGGTTGTAGGAGATAAAGGGTGGCTGAATGATTTTGAGGGATTTGGAAATGCTCTTTGAGTGTGACATTGCCCCAAACAAAGAGAACACTGTGGGGACGAAGCAAAAATGTCTGACCTGTTAAGAGCAAAATATGCACCTGTGCATTTGAAAGTTTTCCTCCCATTCCTCACCACTATGTGATTGGCAGGAGCCCATTGGCTGCCTTAGATCCACACAAGGCCAACCATCCCCAAGCAGGTCTGGTGGAGTCGATGCTGAGTGCTTCCCTCCATCCAGGAAAGAACAGGAAGCCAACAAAAGTGTCTGTGAAGTAAGTCTCACAGCATCATCCCAGCCCCTCCGTTGCTTCTCTTACCTTTTCACAGAATCAGATGTGCATGGCGGAAAAGAGCATTTTGGGAACACACAGGTGATGCTCAGGGTTCTAATGCTGAAGGTCTCCACCCTGTTTCTCTCTTTTGTAAACCATGGGAAAATGACCCTAACCTTTACAGTGTCTTTGAGGAGTAAATGAGATCAAGAAAGTGCCAAACATGGAGCTCATCCTGGCTCATCTGCCTCCTTTTCCTTCCTGGCACACTGTTGATGAAGACATCAGAGGTGCAGAGAGGAGGCCGTAAGGCATAGTGAAGGGTGGGGTGAGGGGTAACGAACGTGAGTGGTAATGAACGCCAGCTGTTGGGAACGGAATCCCAGCTCAGCAGGCCGCCAGCTGTGTAACCTCAGGCATGTTTATCTCCCAATTTTTTGCAGGGACATAATGCCGCATATAAAATTATAAATACACTTTACATTTTTTATGGAAACGGTGTGAAATAGGATGTATCAGAACATATATGTTTGTTAGGTGCACTTACAGAGTACTGCCACCCACAGAAGGTGTGTGTGTGTATGTGAGCTGGCACGTCTTAGGAACACAGACTATCCCCCCCCCCCCCACCCGCCAAAGAAATCCAATCAACCATGCTAGAGGAATGACATCAACATTCTATTCTTTCTAGAGAAACTGGGAACAAAATTGTTGCTATATGAGAAAGCAGAGTATAAAAGAAAAAACAATATATTTTCTGGAGATGTGTTAGATATCCAATAAATAAAAATGTATTGTGTGTCCGGAGTTTGTGATAATGGTGCATTTTTTTTTAATTTTAATTTTTTAAGCTGCTGGGCAAGTGTTCTACCAGAAAGCCATACCCCCAGCCCTGTGGTGGTATTTTTTGTTTTTTAGATAATTTTTTGGTGACTTTGCTTCTCATTCTAAATAGGCACCCTCATTTGTACATAACTATAGACTTATCATTTTGAATTCTCTGTCTTAATTGGGCACCACAGTTGATTGCTGGAATTGCCTCTTCCCAGATCCTTGTTCTAGTGAGTTAACAAGGGAGCTCAGGCTGGAGATGGAGGCTCAAGGTCATGGAGGCACGAATCTCACCTGCAGAATCACATCCTCTGTGCATAACGATCCCAAAAACGTTGAGCGATGAAAATACACGTAAGAAAAAAAGTAACACTCATAACTGCTTTTTGATGATCTATTATTATTTCAAAATTCAGGACTTTAAATTTTATGCAATTGTGACCACTTCACATATATTATCTCAATTACCACAAATCTGTGGGGTATGTATTAGTATTATTTCAATTTGATAAGTGAGTTAAGGAAACTGGGGTTTCAAAGGGTAAAAATCCTTGGCACACAGTCCCTGAATGACAGACTACAATCTCAGGTGTTTGAAAGCCTGACATGAACACAGATGTTGAGAACTAGGGTGGGTGGTGGGCAAGTGTGGGCACCTTACCCGTGCGTGAGTTACTGCATGCTGCTTTCTACCTTGATTTCTGCTGTGGGTTGATGAGTGAAAAGACATGGGGCCTCTGTTGAGTTTGCTTTAACCCTAAATTTTTCTGCTTGCTCAATAGGGAATCAGGTGCTTTTTATTTAACTTTCATTAATCATAACTAAAGAGGGCTAATTGGGGAACAGGTCAGGTTTTTGTAAATTGTTTATGATTTTAATATGAAAAAATGCTTTCTATTAGTAGTACTTTCTTTTTTTAACCAGGATTAAAATTATCTTTCTACTTTAGTTCATTTTTTAAAGTTCTAAAAATTGTGAGGGCCCAACTTCCTTGACACTTTAATTAAAATGATTCATAAATTAAGTAAGCAAATAAATGAATTAATCATCCTTTTGCAGTAACATTATCATTTCCTGACCCTAAACAGGCCATTTTATCTGATGCAAAATAAAGATGAGAAGGGTTAACTTTGGATAATAAAAAATGATGTCATGAGTCAGGTACTTGATTTGCCAAATGGATAAATGCATTACTTAATCATTGCAAAATTTATTTCTATAAATGGAAACACATTTTATAACTCATCATCCATAGAAATTTTTGAATAAGCTGAATGGTTAATGGCAAAAATGAAAGCCTATATGTGCACAAGAATCTGAGTATTAACAGTTTGGAAAAGAGTTTAAAATATGACTTGCAGAGTGATATTGAACTCAGGCCTTGCAAAAAAATTATAGTTTCAGAAATGACATAAAATAGTCTGAAACTCTTCATAGCTCCTTTTCAGAACTTTCTATTGTGGAAAATTTCATAAATCACATAAACTGGAAAACATATCTTCAAGTGCCCATATAATCATTATCTGTACACAGCAAATATCAACATTTTGTCTATTTTTTAAAAAAAATCCATGTCCCTTTAGAATATTGTTTGTTTTGATTAAAGTGGTTTAAGGCCAATTCCATGTATCATGCAATTTCATCCATCAAAAGTGGACTTGATGACACTGAAGACAACAACACATGTTCTGAGATGCCAGTTTGCAATCTGTTTGAGAAGACATCATCATGTTCCACAGACCAAACAAGATATTATGGTGCACATTGGCTTATGCTGAATTTTCTAGGTCGAGGCCTTTTATTTATTTATTTTTTTAGCAAATGACAGAATAAAGATAATCACTGTGGACCAGAGCTGTGTTTGTCACTGTGACAAACTATCTGAGAAAAATCAACTTAAAGGAGGAAGGACTTATTTTTGCTCATGGATTTAGAAGTTTCAGTCCTCCGTCAGCTGGCTCCATGATTTCTGGGCCATGATGAGGCAGAACATCATAGCATGGAGAGGGTAGTGAAACAAAGCTGCTTACCATATGATGGCCAGGGAGGAGACAGAGAGAAAGAGAGAGGGGGAGTGAGAGAAGAGGAGAGGAGAGAGAAGAAAGGGCCAGGGGCAAGATGTAACTTTCCAATGCCTTGGAATTTTCTGAATTTCCACCACCTCCCAATAACACCATCAGCTATGAACTCATTAATTGATTAATCCATTGACGAGGTCAGAGCCCTTATGATCCAATTACTTCGCAAAAGCCCCACCTCTGAACATTGATTGGGGCCCAAACCTTCAACACATAAGCCTTTGGAAGACATTACAGATCTGAATTCTAACAGGAGCATATGAAAAGATGAACAGAGAAATGTGGTATGCATGATGGTGGATGGGGTGCATCAAACCTGGATGGATAGGAGGAATTTATATAAGAGAACAGATGCTCCAGGGATTTTTGAAGAAGGTCCATAGCATGGTGAAATGATACTTATGGAAGAATCATATACATAGAACTACGCAGAGTAGTTCAGAGATAAGGTTATGGAGACTTGCACTATAGCAGCCAGAGTGGGAACTACTTACAGATACCTTCAGTAGATTCACATTTTTTTTTCATACCAGAAAGGTAAAGCATTCAAAAAATTCTAATAGTAGTTAATTAAAAAAAACAGAGAAAAGTATGAAAAAGACATGTTTTTATTGGCCAATTATATGTCCAGAGATGATGATGAACACTATATTTAATTAGATGTTTTGATTATTTCTACCTTTATCAAAATAAAAATAAACAACTAGACTCACTGTTTTCAGACATGCTAGGAAATCTCAGTCTAATCATTAGCTGACTACTAAGGTAACTAAACGGAGATTTCAGTGACCCCATAAGATGTGAACATAGGTTATAGAGCTGTAAATAGGAGAGTAATTAAACAAGCAGAAATACCAATTAACCAGGGAAGAGGGGGATCTACTGTCCAGAATTGACACATTATATTGTATAAAATGTCTATTTTTCAATAATAAAAAAATATAAGACATATGAAGAACCAAGAAAGTATGACTCATACGTAGAAAATTTTAAAAAGAAAGTAGTCCTTGTTCTGGAGGAAGCCCAGGTGTTGGGCATGCCAGATAAAGGTTTTAAATCCATAAGTATAAGCATGTTCACAGAACTAAAGCAAACCATGTCTAAACAACTAAAGGAAAAGAAGAGGATGATATCTTACAGCACAGAGAAGAATAAATAAAAGGGTGGACTTTTGTAGAAAGGCACCAAATAGACATTCCAGAGTTGAAAAAAAGGTAACTAAAATGAAAAAAATTCATCAGAGCAGCTCAAGAGCTGATTTGAGCAGTCAGAGAAAAATCAGTGAACCTGAAAATAGGTCGATGGAGATTATCCACCCTGAAGAACAAAAGGAAAAATATGAAGATCAAAATAGAAGCTTAATGGCCAACAGGGCATCATCAAGAATACCAAAATATGCACAGTATGACTCCCAGCAATCGAGGAGAGAAGGGAACATAGACAATAGTTGAAAAAACAATGTTTAAAAATGCTCAAATTGGATGAAAAATACAAATCAGCAAATCCAAGAAGCCCAATAAAGTCCAAGTAAGATCATCTGGAACATGCCAGAAACACATCATATTCGAACTGTAGAAAATCAAAGAAAAAGAGTCACAAGAATAGCAAGAAATTTAAAGGACAAAAGCATTTTCTTTTCCTTGCAAACAGAAAACATACACATTAGGAGTGTCCAGTAATTTCAGTGTTTGCTGTAAAATAAGGAAGTATCAATATTAATGCATAATATGCACCAAAATCTTCCCTAAATTGCTCAGAAATAAATCAATCGGAAGTTAATCAGGATTTTGAGAATACAATAGACAGCAAGTCCAGATTGGAGTGATTTACAATGCAAGTGCATAGTAAAAGATGAATGCATAGTAAAAGGTCAATGTTAACAGGGCACCCTAGCTACTAAGTGGCATCACCAAATTTCACCATTTCAGTTATTTTTGTGTATGGCCTTGGGATGACTACAAAGCCACTTATACCACTATGTTCTTAACAGGAAGGGAGAGGTCAGGAGAAGAGGAGAATTTCTTTGCCACTTAACTTTCCTTCCTGTCTCTTAGACAGAAGGGGCTTACATGCTACCCTAGCTGCAGGGAGTCTGTAAATGTGCGTGTCTAGCCAATGGAATGAAATAGACCATCTTCCATAGACTGGCACATTGCTACCCTGAGCAAAATTTAAGTTAACAAGAAAAAAGGGTTAGGGATGATGGTTGGGTAGGCAATGAATGTAGCCCATGGAAGACAGGAAATCATTCTTTTGGACATTTAGTTAAGAGTAAACTCTACTTCTTATTTGTCTTCCAAAGTTCTATGTTTTCAGTGCTCAGTAGCATAGCTGTCAAATGGTACCTGCTCTCTAGCTATAGGTTGCATATATGAATGAATGAATAAATTGCTTGGTCTTTGATAACTTGTAATTTGGGCAGAAAATTACTCAATACACCGATAGAAATAGAAAATCGTGAAGCAAAGTGTCAGTACCCTGAAATTTTGTGCCCAGAGGAAAATTTTCAGTTATAACTGAAGAGAAGGTAAAGGTCTGTATTAACTAATTTCCTAGCTTTTATGTAAGTGGAAAAACTCTGAAAGTGTCAAGGATTTAGTATCCCTCAGCAGTGCTGGGGCCCAGAGGTAGACACAGATGGACTCTTTACCATCTTCCCGCTTAACTAGGAAGCACCAGGCAGGGCATGTTTCAAACCTCTTTCCTGGGAACGCTGCTGTGGCAACAAGACAAAAGCTTGCCGAGTAAAAAGGCTAATCATCAAGTGATTTGCAACAGTCTTCCCAGTGCTGTGTCCAAGAGCAATGCTTTACCGTAATGACTTCCTGGTGCACCTGAGATTAGGTATCCAGATGTCTGCTTCTCCTCTTTATGTGTGAATTCGAGGCTTGGGGCATTACAGTTGATTTTGCAGGATACATCTAGATCATGTACAATGAATTTTTCTATTGTATAAAATTTGGGTCCTCAATAGACAAGAACTGGAGACTAAATTCTTTAGTAGAATACATTTCAAGGATCAATGGATGTTTTAGTTAATAGATGAAAGTATAAAACCCTCGTAATCCTATCATCAAGATACATTTTGGTGAATTTCCTTATTGGTTCTAATTTAATGTCATTTAAAAGTATGAAATTAATGCATATTTATTGCAAGAAATGTGTGGCACAGGGGTAGTAATACATTTGCAGATTCTAACTCCAAGGACTACTTTCTAAAGTTAATTCCTATTAATGGTTTATAGCCTATCCTTCCAAGCATTTTAGCAAGCTTATTTTTAAAGTTCAGAAAGCATTCACCTCCATCCGATTCCATGAGAAAGAGTTTGATTTTGTCTAATATAAAAAGACTATTTGGAGGCTCCTTATGGATAACACATTCAACTTGGATATGAAGATCTTTTATTTTCAGCTCAGCCTAAGACCCACTTCTGAAAGTTACCTAAGCCTTTCTGCCATTTATCCATTTATGAAGTGTAATTCAATTATTTCATAAATATTTATAACACAACTACAATATGCTTGGCGTAGTACCGGGTATTTAGAGGGCTAGGAAAAAAAATATTGAGCAGAGTTTGTGTGTTCCACAGTTGTGAGGTATTGAACAAAGCTGTGTGCTTGAGTTTTCTAATTTCATGTAACAGAAGCCTCAGAAACTGACTGGCTTAAAACAATAATGGTAATCAGCTCAGAAACCTGCTCCATAGAGCATCAGCTGGGGCAGCTCCCTGGGGGCTGGGGGATTGAGTCACAGGGTGATTCATTTACATGAAAGCAACTTGGTCCTGGCTGCTGACTGAGAACTCAGGTGGGGTTGGGGACCTTGGACCTTATTTTCTCTCTGCTTGAGTTCCCCCACAAATTTCCCTGTAGCACTGTGGACGGTTTCCAAGAGTGAGCCCAGAAGATAGGACAGCTGCTAGTTTCCTTATTCTTTAGGCTAGAAGCTGAACATTCTCTGCCAGGCAAAAGCAGAGCAAGCGAGTTTAGGGGACTTTGTCCCACTTCTCAATGGGAAGCATGTTAAAGGAATTTGAAGTTGTGTTTTGGAGTAGATGTGTGTGTGTGTTTATTTAAATATATCTTCCTTGGCTAAGATCACTCATCTTCCTATAACAAATTTTGCCCCTAGACCCACTCCACAGAATGGAGTTTTCAATCAGTGAATAGGGATTTCAACCAGTTTTAGGTCTATTGCCCACAAGGTGGGTATGTGGTATCTGTACAGCTAATAGCAATACCACATGGATGGCCCCAGTGTTTGATGTTTCTTCCTGGGCGGGCACAAATTTTATTTTGCCCATCATATTTCTTTACTGGTACTATTACCAATAGAACAAAGATGGAACAATCTACTTGTATTGCTGTGTTGGTAGTAAAATCCTGTAGCCCTGTTTTCACTCCTAGGAAAGCTGGTCTATAGTAGGTTTGCATTTCATATGCCCATGTAAAATCTTATACATACTGTAGCTCCTTTCTGGGTATCAATTTCCCCTGTAGTAATGTCTACCTTATGGGCTTTCATAAGGAATACACGAGACATGGGGGACACTCCCAAAATGTAAAATATGATCACTGCATTGTTGTTTAATATTGGTATAAATGGGTGAAAATTTTGAAATTTTGTAAAACAGAAGCTTCCAGTGTTTGAAGTTATATAGCTCTTACCTTTTGGAGGGCAGGAAAATCTAAGCAAAGGAAGAGATGGGAATGATCTTGTGGAGCAAAGTGGAGGTACACATGAAATGTATATTGATTGCATCCAGGGACCCACATGATGAGGTCTACAAATTTTTTGAATAATTAGACATAACAGATATAGTTGTAATGTTTAATTATCCTTTTGCTTCTCCTGATCCAAAGTATAATGAAGCAAATACGCTTTCTGTGCATGTGTAACAGGAATAGTAGCTAGCTACTTGCTGCAGACAGCACCCTTTCATATACATCTAGCAGACACTCTCTACCAAGGGGAGGAAGTAGGCAATACAATTATGATGGAAGAGAAAAAGGCTGTCTTTTGAAATAAGCATTTCACCAAAGTGAGACTTTGCCTCCAACTGCAGGTACATCCAAAATTAAATCATGATTCACTTGCTTTTCTGATTTCTACATTTTATAAATAAAACCTTATAGCTTCACCCATAATAGAGCACATCTTTCACTTCTGATAAACTCTATTTTCTGTATTGAAACCACATGCAACTTAATTGTGTGTTTGTATCTTTCTCAAAACTGTGCATACATACTTTAATTTGAAAGGTCTGTGTATTCAAACTTGTGCTCAGACTAAATATCATTACGTTTCAAGGGCCATAGGATATTCAGTTCAGCATGAAGCTTGGGGCTGGTGATGTGACTGTTTTTTATTGGATTATTGACTTTCTGGAAGTGAGACACATATGCCAAGGATAGAACATGAGATCTTCCTGCAGGAAGAACTAAATGTAGAAGCCTAGAGAAAGGGAAAGCATATGGCAGGCACTCTTTGAAAAATGTCTCCAGCAGTGAAAGAGTACCATGATCCATTGAATGCGTTCATTGTATTCTGTATCAACGAATTCTCAGGCAGGAAAGCTAGATCTTGAGAAGTGGAAGCACTCCAGATGGATAGAGGATGAAAACAGAAATCCATCTGGTCTCGGCGCTGCTCTACCCCACGGGAATGACTGCTCGGCTGCACACAGGTCTGCAACGTCAAGGATACGTCTCAGAACTGAAAGCATCTTGGAAACCCACTGGAGAGAAATTAAAACCCGTGGTCCATGATAGCTGGCTATTAGGGCATGTAGCTTTTAGCTTTTATCATTACCTTTATTTCGTTGCCATCCCCGACATTCCCATTAGGTAAAGACTTACTGTCCAAAGCATTTTGTATGAAGGAGCACATATGTTATCAAGGCCTTTTTTTGTTCTCCATAAGCCTGAAGGAATTGGGGGGATCGATAAAAACAGCAAGTCAAGTTAATCGAGGAATCAGCTCTGCCTAGGTTCATGTTTCCCGATGCTTCTGACTCGTGTCCCAGGGTGTCAAGAGTTCTGGGGAGGTTCCATTGTGCACCGCAGAAAGGAAAGCATGATTTTAAAAGGAAGTGGATCTCAGATAGGGGTCATCTCTTGCCCTAAGCCAGTTGTTATGGTTTGAATGTCTCCCCAAAGCTCATGTGTTATAAATTTAATCCTTAGGGCATAGGTAGGAGGGTGGGGCCTTAGTAAGAGTTGATCAGATGACAAGGGCTCTGCTGTTACCAATAGACTAATGTCATTATTGTGGGAATAGGTTAGTCATTACAAAAGCAGATTTGTTATAACAGTGAGCTCAGTCCTGGTTGCCTTTCTGCCTTCCGCCATGGGGTAATCAGCAAGGGGGCCCTCATCAGATGCCAGCCCTGTTCTTGGATTTCCCAGACTTCAGAATATAGTAAGCCACATACATTCTTGTTCTTCATAAATCATTCTGTTGTAGAAGCAGAAAACAGATTAAGACACTGGCCATATTTATGAAATTTGGAGCTTCACAAGCTTTAAATAATGATCCTTTTTTGGTTTCTACTAACTTTCGATTAGTTTCAAATGATAAGATACGCGGCTTACAATAGCGATAACGGAAGTAAGTTTCAGGAGGTTTAAGAAATGGCCATGCCTTGTGTGTATTTAGAAGAGGAATGGTGATCACCAGAATCAAGCCAGGCTACACCAGTTTAAATTTTTCAGATTAGGGTATCAGTTCTATGCACCAGGCAAATGCTGACTCATCATTGTGGCCCAAAGTTGACTATTCATTGGTGATGTTAGTTGGTTTTTTATATATGGAAAAAAAAAAAAAGGAATCTGTGGCCACATGTGATCAGTGGATACTGAATTATATAAAAATATTCTTGGACTTCTCAGAGACTTTGATGTTAGGCGTGTTCACAAATGTGTTACACTCTGTTTCTCAGGAGCACCCTGGAAGCCTGCAATAATGACTGAATCTGGAGTCAGCCAACCTTTTGACACAGTCCTGCATAACAGTTGACGTACAGGATGAACAATTTTTTTTTTTTGTTTGGGCAGGATATTAATACTGTTCAGTGGGTTCATAATCAGTTGGGAACTAATTAATATTTGCCAGTGTGAGGAAAGTCTACAGTGAAGTGTTATATTCTGTCTCTCTCCCCTTGGTGTTTATTTTTTCTTCCCCAATATATGAATACAGACAGGACATGGATGGCATTCTTCTTATTTTTTTTTTTTTTTTAGGTTAAAATGACCTTGACAAGCTTAAATAGCCTATTGGGTTGAATATGATAACAGGGCAATCTATAATATCTTTCACTTAACACCTTTATACTAATAATGCCCATAGTAAAAGGAAATCACCAACATGGTTTACAGTATGATCCCCTACACAGGCAAATATGTCACAGTGTTTGCTTTACCGAGTGCCCAGGAACTGGAGATTTGGACCCTAAGCGATACTTAGTTGTATTGCATACATTTTTTCTGTTGCTCGAATTTTTTTATATTTTAATGACCGTGTTACTTTTTTTTTTTCTAAAATGTATTGAAATTTATCGGAAGAAGGAAGTGAAGATGTACAGGATTAAGAAAGTTATAGATTAAGGGGAGTCACGTTGAGAAAACCTTAGGGATTAAGGTAACTATAAATGGAAATGTGAATGGACCCTCTGGTGTAGTCAAAAGGAAAGTGAATCCACTAGGTTTCAGTTGGTCACTGTCCTTATGAAGACATTATGATCTTTGGCAGCATGTAAAAGATACATTATGGACTGGAATTAATGGCCCACTGGATTTTTTCTTTGGAGACCTATATACTATTTTGTTTGGCCAGGGAGAACTGTCACCCTTTTCCATTTTCTTCATGAAGGGATAACATGTAATAATCTAGGTGTTCTATCTGAATCATGTTTTAAAAAAACTTTAAGTGGATCTTCCATTACCTGAGTTAGCTGTTCAAAGTTACTCCTTAATGTTGCTTCTACTCCACAAAATTGGCATATCAAATGCTTAGACTTTAGCGAAGATAGAAAATAAGAACAAATACCACAAAAATGAAAAGTTAATTTTACAAATGTAAGAAAGTTCATTGTCAATAAAAGTTTCTCAACATAGCCTATATTATGAAAAAGGGTGGCAAAATCAATTCTCTTGACATCTATGATATATAAAACAGGATCACAGAGTATCGGAGCATCAAAGATAGGTTCCCTTTTGAGACTACATGCAATACTTGTTCTTAGATGAAAAAATATTATCATTGCTCATTTTGGTACATTAAACACTGTAGCAGAATTCCCCTTTCCTATCTGCTATTCTAACTATCATATACATTTGTTTTTGCCTTATGTTTGGTAATATCAGTGTCACTTTGAAGAAGATACCAATATAGCAGTGTCTGCTGGAGCAAAACAACAAAATCTACTGGTTTTTATGTAAGCACACAGAAATAACTTGATTAAACGTCCAATGGGCTATGTTCCAGGCTAACCAGAAAACTTGAAAAAACCTCTCTGGTGATTCACACTTCATGAGTTGTCCATTGCCCCAAGTCTCTTGGTACAGTATTTGACATCTGTTAAGGCAGTGATAAATACCCTACGTCCATCATCCTACTGTCGGAAACTGCTCTTTAAAAGGAGTCTTTTGTTATTCAATATAAAAGTGTAAATTCAATATAAAGCCATAGGATTTCTAACTATGTCTGGCTCTGTGTGTCTCCCTCCTTTTTTTTTTTTTTTTTTTTTAAACAAACCACATTGTTGGCAGAAATCTGTACAATCTTGATGCTGGGAACTGGAACCAGCTTGACATAAAACAAATAGGCCCAGATAATCTTCCTAGTTACCATCTTGCTTTCTACTCATGCTAATGCTGAACCAATAGCACTCCCAAGCAAATATATCTTAACCACAATTTAGAAAGAGTTTTAAAGGAAACCACCTCTCTCACAGGTGTAAATCATTCTTGCTTAATCTCCACCTTCCTCAGAGTGGGTTTTTCAGAAGTTTCTGTTGCCCACAGCACTGCTGGAGGACATCGAAGGTACAAGGAAAAGATTATTAAACACCTGCTGCATGGAATTCTACTTCATTCCCACACCTGCTAAAACAGCTGGCTCCCTGCTTGGGGACAAAGACACAAAGAGCCCACTTTAATGAGTTACCTCTTGATACGAGTCTGAAGACAATTTACTATATTGGAAAAAAAAAGTTTCATCTCAAGAAAAACTATAGTACATAGAGATGGAATATGTCTCTTGGGAGATATTAACCATGGGTGGTGGTGTAATGATTATTTTAATGTTCTATTTTCATGGATTTTTTTCTGTTTTCTATAATAAATATCAAAATATCTGTAATTAAAGTTGTTTTAAAAAAATGTTACTCTTTGTCCAAGCATCTCCTATTTAAAAGGATTATAGCATGGCCACTCAATACCTCCAGACTGAAGTGTCTTGTCATGGCGATTTATTTCCTTGAGTCTTTTGTTACTAAGATAGAAGAAATTAAATGAAAACATCTCCAGGGCATTTCCTCTCCTGGTGATGATTCTTACCACAAACCTAGAAGGAGAGGCTCTACTGAAGGGCCCCTCTGGTGGTCTTAGGCTGTTCCTGGTCTGGCAGTGCTGCTGCAGGTTGGTCTCAAGCTAAGACAATTTTCAGAGCTCTGCAGGGAGACCGAAGGCCACCTGGAGCCAGTCCCTGATGGAAGGAACGGAAGCCTTGCAGGGAGTGTGGTCACTAAGAACAGATAATAAATCACTCAATTTGTAAAAACTGACTCAACTTGGCCTGAGAGCCACTGGTTTCTTTGATCTATTCCTCAGCTGCTTAATTTACTTTTGGGGGCAGTTCTGGCTCTGTGGGTATTGGAACTGGAAAACAGACTTCTTGGTAGGTAAATCCTTTTGAAAGATTAGGCGGAGAGCTAGCTGCTCTGCTCACAGCAAAGCAATCCCAGTTTCTGGAAAGACACACAAGCAGCTGGCAATAGTTATGACCTAGAGAGGGGAGCTTGGGATTTTGGATTGGTGCAGTACCCTGCTTTCCTGGTGTACCCTTTTATACTCTGTACAATTATGACTACACACTGTGACTTTTTTTCAATTAAATAGCAACTAATAATTATGAGCACTCCTCCCCATCCCCCACAACACTTAGCTTCATGCAAAGAAGTCAGTGAAAAGTCCTCTCCGACATGACCTTGTGTCTAGACTGGTCTCCATCTTTTCCTTCCTTTACTTGGCTGCCTGCTAGGAGCTTTATCTAAAATGCGCGCGCGCGCGCGTGTGTGTGTGTGTGTGTGTGTGTGTGTGTGTATTATTGCATTCTTATGTAAAATCCTTTAAAACCACACCTTTCTTCTTTGGATATTGTACTCCAGGTTGCTTTTAACCTACTGTGGGTGGAAAAACCTCCCTCCTCATTCCTCGGAACTCTCTTATACCGTAACCATGCCTGAACTCTGGAAAATTTTATGGGTGGGACCTGCTGTCTTTATTCGTGGGGCAGGAGGGTGTGGTCTTCCTTGCTTCAGGGCATGGTCCTGTTTCACCTTCCCCATCCTATTCACCCATTCATCTCTTGGCTTCCACTATAGGTCTACTTGCTCATCCATAGGGACTTGCTCTGCTTCTCTGGAACTGTCCATTTTGGCTTACTTATTAATTTCTACTCCAGATTGTCAATTACAATTTGCGACTTTGTGGAAGAGAACAAGAAGGAGTGCACATTTATATTCAATTCCCACTTTATAATCCTATTATAAAGTCTGGTTCCACTGTTGATGTTTAATTGCTTCCAGCTTTTAATTCCCGTCGCTCCACCTTCTCTTTCTGTCCCACCTCTGGGAAGGTCAATAAGGCATCCTAAAAGTGCTGGCCCAGTCGCACAAACTCTCACCCAGCCACACCCTGTGCAAAGCCCCAGGCTAGACTTCTTTCCCTGCTCACTCTGGGAATTCCTAGACCTGCTTGGGAGCCCACCCAGCTCTCCACAGAGAGCTTCATTATGAATAATAAACTGGCCCCCACCCTCTTGTGAGTGTGTAGCACCATCAGTCTCAACATCCGATCCAAACTTGGATTAGAAACGTCCATCTGCCTCTGAGGGGCAAACATACCCCCCAACTCCCCACCTAATCACAACTCTCCAGACTACATCAATCATTTTATGCACACAATACTCATATAGTACTTGTGACACACAGGAAGTTAAGAAGACACATTCCAAAGTTCTTGCAGATAGTTAGGCTTGGTTTAACTCTTTATCTGGAACATGAAAGAAAGAGGGGGAAAGGAATAGAGTATTTAAAAACCACCAAGGAAATTTATAGGAAAATCTCTTTTCCTAAAAAATGCCATTTAACTGGTCGGGTATTTTCCGGTAAGTTGATTTTAATAATTACAAAGCACTGCCCGAGAGCTCGTTTCCTGGCACCTGCCGACTTCCATGATTAAGTCAAGTGGGCATGACTTCAGTCTAATGAGCCCACTCCCAAAGCCACTCAGAGCCAAGTCACATCAACCTTTTCAAGTCAGGTGGCCTATGCAAGGCGTTGAATTGGAGGGCAGATGATGCACCCAGAACTCCTTGTTTGAAGGGTGGGATCTTTGAAACCTAGGTTTTCTTCTTTGGAGATTTTCAAGGTCATAGTGGCTCAGACTTTAAAGCACTCAGCATAAGGATGAATTCAGCATTTCAGGCCACATAAAAATGGTGTTAGTGACTAAAAGAACAAGAAGACTCATACTAAGTAACTAATCCCAATTCAAGCACTTTGAAAATAGCTATAATGAAAATCACACCAGGAGAAGGACATCAGACGTCTGTTAGCAAAACAAAGCATAATGAAACCCTTTACTTTACTCAATTACAAGTACCCAAATCACAGGCTACTGAGGAGACTTTATAGAACACCATTGCTTTCTTTCTTCCTTCCTTTTTAAAAAATGTCATTGATGTAACAACACAAAGGAAAAGTCAAAAATAGAAAATGTGTCCTATAATCCATTCCTTTTCAATATGCATCATTATAGTACAATGATTATATATTTTCAACTAGGCATAAATCTTTTATGTTCTATTTCATTTTAATGGATCATATATTTTTTGCTCTTAGAAGCATAGTTTTCAAAATGATACTTTAAAAGCTGCATGATAATGCATGGAATTAATGAATCAACTTTCCCGAAACTATACCCCTTTGGTTGGGCAGAAGTTTCCCAGATGTTTTCTATTGTGATTCCATACATCACTTTTTTTTTTAAAAAAAAAGGAACATGTCTATCCTCATGTTGAATCTTTTATAGAAACATAAGGAATCTCTCTTATTTGGTTCTTTATATCAGCCTCTTTACAAATGGGAGTAGGACACTATTAACAGAGAGATCACAAACACTGGCATTAACTCAGTTGAAATTCTTTTAGACCCAATGGAAAAGATGGATTCAGTTATATGACATATCTAATTGTCCATAACATACTAGAGCTGTTATATGCTCTTCATTGATTAAGCACAATGATACCGAAGATCACGGCAAACAAAAATCATGGATTCTTAATGCCAAAGAACTTTCTTTCAAGGTAAAGGCAAACTTAGAAAAGAAATACCATTAACTTCTGCAATTCACAAATATTATGCTTGAGGGAAAAGAAAACATCATGATGCTTGCTTTATCTGACTAGACTATTATCATTAAAATAAAAGTGTATTGATTGAAGCAAGAATTAGTATTTAACATGAGGAAAAGTTTTTATCTTTCCTTGGGAAGTTGACATTTTCATGGAGTGAATGGACAAGTCAAGAGGCAATTAAAATGTAGTGAGCTGCTGGTCTAGTCCTAACAAGACCTGCTTTTCTGTGTGATCAAGAATAGTCTCTGAAGTTATTATGATCATGAAAGGGAGGCTGATAATAAAACTGTAAAAGATTTAAATCAAACAAAATAGATATATGGATATCCTTTCTAGTGCACCCTTCCAAGATAGCAATGTCTCTCATTGGCTTTGAACTATTGTAATTTGATATATTGTAGAAAGCTGACAGAAAAGCAAATGATTATTGTTAATAAAACTGTAAATAAATTTTGTTTGTACCATACAGTTGATGGTTGCTTGGTGGCTATTCACCATTTTTGCATTTATTTGTAAATCCATTTCAGCATTATTGATTGCCTGAATGTGTACATCTTCTCAGAATTCTTTGACCAAATTTTTCCTTCTTACTCATTCCCTCTCGAATTAATGAGTTAGATAAAATCACAACTGTTGGTTTTATATGTGTATGACAGTCATGATTTTTAACTTTTTTTAAAATAAATGTCTTTCAGCACTAGGGTACAATAGTGACTTAGTAATTCTCTTATGCAACCTTTAGCAAAGGCCACATTTGGCATTTCACAGGCTTTCTAACAAGACTGACTTTCAGTGACATAATTTTGCAATTATCCAGCCTAATTTAAGTCCACAAAGATTTATTGAGCCCTTGTTCTATGCATTTGGATCAGAGATCAATAAGATCCACCTGGGTCCCAGATAGTCCACATGGGTACAATTACAACTCCAAGCTTGACTACACGATGCATTATGTTATGTGTAATAATAGAATCCCATGCAAAATGTCTTCTGAGACTGAAAAAGCAGCAATGAATTCCAATGAAACAGAATGTGCTATGCTTTACCAAGAAATCAGTGTTTGAGTTTTATAGAATTAGTAAGGTTTTTACTGAACGAAAGGAGGAAAGACCAATATTTTGGAAAGGCAGTAGACTGCAGAAGGGCACCTTTTGCTGGAGTCTGATCTCTCTGGTAGAGGGATGTGGGTGGGGTGGACACATCCCTGGAGAGATGGGAAATTTAGGACAGGGCCAAATTATGAGAGTCTCTCCCAAATTTTACAGGTTTTGGTGTCCATGAAGCCTGGACTTACCCTTGGGCATGTATCAACAGGTTCATGGCAAGGTTCCACACAGCAAGGAAATTTGGAGATGACCTGTCCCCCAAACAGTGCACCCACCAAGTTTTTCAGTGACCTAATTACCATATCTAGTGGGCAATTTTTCCATTTAATTTTTTAAAATTCTAAAAATATTTACAAATATATGTAACAATGCAAGAGTAATGGAAGTGGTGAAAGTAAAAAGTGTCTTTATCTCTCACTCCACTTTCAATATTATGTTTCCCAACTGTAACCACTATTAATAATTTGGAGGTTTTTTTTTTTTTACCACATCCCATTTTCTATACATTTACATGCATGTCTGTGTTTATGTATGTGTGTGTGTGCGTATGTGTGTGTGATGCATGTATGTTTGATTTTCATATAGACAAATAATTTTTTTTACTTTTGTTCCATAATGGAGATATTACTCTACATATTATTCTGCAAGTGTAAGGTTATCTAATAGAGATTTTCTATGTCGGTACAAACAGAAGCCCCACCTTGTTTTTGAATCACTGATGTCACAGAGGATGAAGATACCGTGGGTTTATTAGCTTTTGCCTATTGAGAGACACTTAGGCATTATCTGATTATATACTAATGTCAACCAGGTGGCAAGCGAGATCCTTTAATGTAAAACTTGTGTAAAAGTATGTGCATTTCTATAGGATCAAATCATGGAAGCAGAATTCCTTTTGAGATTGGAGAATAAGGGAATATATGTGCCCAGAAAACAGGTGGGAAGAATAAAGAGAAACGAGAAGGCAAGAAACAAGAGTTAACTGTGGGTTTGTCAAAATTGAGGGAAAATTTATAATGAAATTCGGGCTGTGAGTTCCTAGAGGCCTGGAGGTCAACAGGAGCGGAGGACAGAGAGATGCCATGGGATTTGAATACCAGCTTGCCTCCTGCCCTCAAATTTCTCTATGAACTGCTGTGTGCCAGGCCCCAGACACTATCTGACAAACCTTGAGAGTTTGGGCAAGTAATGGGGACTTGGAGGACAGTGGCATTTGGCACTGGGAGGGGGCACTTCTTCCAGGTGTCCTCTCCAGAACTAAAAAGCACTGACTCAAGATGACACGGTGGGAATCAGAGAAGGCAAAACATGGACACCGTTTCATAGATGACTGATGACCTGCCACCTCTTGTGGTCTTTTAGAAATGATTACAGAGGAATGAATGAGGGAGGGAAAGCCACAGCAGTACTACTAACTGAATCCGCGAAATTTAAGGGAAAACATGTGTTTCTCAAACCTTGGTCACTCTTTAGAATGACTGGGCTTTGAAAACTTCCCATTCTCCGACTGCTGCCCACATGGATTAAATGGCAAACTTTGAGGGTCAAGCATCAGTACAATAGTCCCCCTTACCTGTGGTTTCACTTTCCACCGTTTCACTGACTTGTGGAAATCTGTGACAAAAATAGCAAATGGAAAATTCCAGAAATAACAATGCATGAATTTTAAATTGCACAGCATTGAGTAGGGTGATGAAATCCCATGATGTCTGCCCTGACCTGCCAAGGACATGAACAGTTCCTCTGTCCAGTGTAACTGTCCAGTGTAAACATGCTGTATGTGCTACCCACCCGTTAGGTACTTTATAGTCATGTGGGTTGTGAGACCTCAAGGTTTTAAAGTAACCTTTTTTTTTTTTTAACTTTGTAGTGGCCCCAAAGCATAAGAGTAGGGATGCTAGCAATTCGGATATACCAAAAAGAAGCCATAAAGTGTTTCCTTTAAGTACCATCTCACATCATCAAAAGAACAAGGGTGAGAATAGTTCAATAAGCTACTTAGAGAGTGAGCAGGTACATTCTGATAACATTACAGTGTCTTGCTATATTCTCTTTTATTATTATTGTTAACCTCTTACTGTACCTTATTTATAAATTAAACTTTATCATAGGAAGGTGTGTATAGAAAAATAACAGCAAACATAGGTTTTGAAACTATCCAGAATTTCAGGCATCCCTTGTGGGTTTTAGACTATATCCCCCATGGATGAAGGGACTTTTATATTTTTCAAAACTCCCAGGTGACTCCAAGATGTCTTAAAGGCTAATGGAGTTAGACATTACAAACAATGATCATTTAGTAGATTATGGATTCTGCAGGAAGCTCTCAGATCTGGAACATGCCTTCGAGTTACATAACATTAACAGAAAATACAACTTATTCACTTCCTGCAAATAAGTACATCTGTAGATACATCTATAGTGAATGTTTACTAATTCAAATTGGCACCTGGTTTTTCCTTGGGTCTCTTTTTTGGACATGACACTTTTTGTATTGTCATGGAGACAGCAGCATTAGCGTTTCTTGTAGGGTGTCCTTGTCTCTCAGAATAATTTATCATCTGAGGCGGGGACTGCCTTGTACTCACCTGTAATTATTTCTTGTAATTAGAGCTGCCCCTACATGTAATATTCTCCCCATGAGATCCCAGAGAATACGTTGTTGAAGGGCAAGGATCACTTAATTCTTCCCTGGTGAACTGATCTATCACCCAAGTACTTTAATTTGTATCAAAAACTGCCACACAGGGTCAGTTCCTAGACTATGTTTTTCTGTCATTTTGCCATGAAAAATTCCTACAAAATTTGTTTTTCCTTTAGTTTCACAAAGATGGACTCAGGAGAAGTTCAGGAATCAGGGGGAAAAAACCAACTAAGTATTTTTCTGGTTTAATTTTCCCTTGAGAGCAAATTTTATAAAATTTTATACTTAATATTTCTTTAGCTACAATCTATTGTTATAATTTTTTTGGTCGAAATATGAATTTCTCCCTTTCCACACCAAAGGTTTCTACATTTCCCAAGATATTCTACAGTTTAGAATTTTTTAAATCTGAAATTTCTCCGATTTTTTCCTAATGTTTTCAGTTCTTTAAACTTTAAACAATGTTAAATTCCCAGTTACAAAAAATTTCTTGATAGTCATGATTTTTTTTTGTTCTCTTTCTCTTATGAGGTTTGATTTAACTTTCAACTTTAGAACAGGAAGTGTTAGTTTCCCCAAATTCAAAACTTCATTTGTTTGGACATGTAGAATTCCTAAGCCGCCTTTTGAGTTTTCAGTTCTTAGCATCTGGAAATGGTTTTCACTGAAAATGTCCCTGAAACCTCTACTGATAACTTCTGCATCCTTTGTTCTTTTCCTCTGTAGTCCTGAGGGTACCAAGGGAAGGCTTCTTCTGCCCTGTTTTATTTTAAGGGAGCAGAGTTGGGAGGAGGTGGCGATAAGGACCAAAATCAGACAACACTGGCTGGAAGGGGCCAGAAGGTGGCGCCTGCTACCAGGGGAAGTACCATCTGTGGGCTCCTCTTCATGGGATGGTAAACACACAGAACTATCTTCTTTGTCACCTAATGGAGTCTCTAGAGCTCATTAAGAAAGCCTCCTGGGCACAATTTGTCCTTTTGGTCTTTCTCTTTTCTCCCAACCCAAGGTCTTTTGAGTAATAAAGTTTAGGCATACTCCCAACAAGTTAATTTCCATTTCCCAAGATACCTGTGGAGTCTCCCAAGCAACCCCTTCATCACCCAGGGCGCAAGTGTTCAGTTGCCATGACTGCACCTCAACTGTCACTTCTTCAAGTCACCCCATGCATATTGCCTGATCTTCTCTCTATCCATAATCAAGAGGTGTTGGGTAGTGGTTAGGTTTTACTGGTTCATTTATTCTGTGTTGTCAAGCATTGTATGCATAGAAATAAAGTCTTAGGCAGAGCAGAAATTTGCAGAAGAAAAACCTTGATAACGAATCTAGAGAATTAACTAAGACCATGCATGATTAGGTTGTTGTTGCTGAATGAGTATTGGCTCAAAACTATAAGAGGCAATTGCTTCTTACAAAATGGATCCGTTACTAGTTGTTGGTAACTACTCAGTCCTAGAGTCTGTGTGAATTTTCTTCAGTCTTGGAAACAACCTTTCAGACTATGGGAGATGAAGACCTTGAGTATCCACAAACAGGTTTTCACTCTGGGTGAAACCAAGAAGCAGACAGGGGAATCAAAATCACAGCTGTTGCATGGCCAGCGTTCTGTGCCTCTCAGCACATCCTACTGTGTATGAACATATGCATGTATGTATAGATACAAGTGAACGAAATGAAAGCTTCATAAAGTAACAATATTTACATTATCGGATACATTCTGATATTTTCTGCTGTATTTTAACATTTATCAAGTCGATCAATGACCCAGTGACATCACCAGTTACGATCTGAAGGATTACGTATTCATGTCATTTTTCACGCTTCCTTTCCCTAAGGGTGAACTTTTTAGCATCACAGTGATATTAATGTAAAGTCACATTCATTGCTTGTCCTTTAGAAATAATACTAACCCAATCAATGACTGCAGACTAATAAGAATAAATGGTTGATCCAACACAACATGGTCACATGTGAGGCAAGACAACAGTCATGGTGGAAAGGTGGGTCCAGGCCTGGCTACCATCTCTCTCCCTCTCCTGGGCCTCCTGCAACTCCCCCATCTGCATCTCACATTGGTCTTGAAAGTAGCTTGTTTCTCTGCCACCCCAGCCTCCCATTGTCCCCATCACTGTTACTAGGCTTTTTATAACTGTGATTTTGGAAAATATGCTGCCATTATCCGGTGGGCTAAAATTATTCAAGGCTCAGCAAAAATGAACATGCAAAAACCAGCCATCAATAAATATTTGAATTAATAGATGGTTGAATGGTAAGTGGATCCTGGTCTACATCAGAACTCTGTATCTTTGCTTGGTCCTGGCAGTGTAGGCAGAGCTGTTGGGTAATGCACTTCACTTCAGAAACCCATTTCCTCACCTATAAAATGAGAACTAGAATATCCCAAGGTTCCCGAGAGGATTAAACAAAACACTAAGTATAAAGAACTTAACAATAATTCTTCAACTTGGCAAAAATTTCTCACATGTCTATGATGGATGAGAGACAGGGAGGTACCAGAACTGGCTCATTTTTGTAAAAGAATAGTTAGGTTTTCAGAGTTTTGTTGAGAAACCATCAGACTTTGTTGTCATCCATGGTGGGAACATTTATACCTTTGGAATCCACAGACACTGGCCATCAGGGTTCTGCTGCTCAAGAGCCATCTGCTGACATTTGCCAGCACATTACTAGCTCAAGACTTCAACGAGATGAACCACAGGGGTGGTCCCAGATAGAGACCTTGGCGCATGGCCTTGGGTCCAACATGTGTTAACAGGAAGACTCGTGCATACCTGAACCCATGGAGAGCGGAGATCTGGAATGGCCAGTCAGGACCTAAAGGGCCAAGACTTAAATGCTTTCACCCATCAGCCGTTTCATATAGTGAGGGGCCTGACATTGGGTGAGGCAGCAGTAATCCCTAAAGGATGATGGGACTCCCCACAGCTGGCATTAATCTCCCCTTACAGGGTGGTCTGGGTAGCATGCCTCAGGGTCATTGCAAGGGTAAAAGAAATATCTTCCTGGATTGATAAAGCCTAGGAGCTGTGAGCTAGAAAAGGAAATTGTTGTATCTTCAGATATATCCCGTGGGTCAGGGTGAGGACTGAGGAGGAGACAGGCTGCAGAGGCTGCAGGATGTGAGAGTGTGCGCACAGAGAGGGGAGGGAGGCAGAGGGTCAAGCCTGAGCTGCCATAACAGTCATGAAGCCATGTGCTAACTCCAAGGGACCAGAAAACGTCACAATAAGGAAAAGAACAGCAACTTAGAACTGCACTTGACATCTATTTGTGTTCATCAAAAAAAAATCCCCAGTGACTGGTCAACTCTAAGCAGTTAGCAAAAGTGCAAGACAAATAATTCCTTGAAGAGAATGTGCATATTGCTAGACAGCCGGGGACAAACGGGGCACGGGTTTTCTTTGCTCCCACATTCCCTAACACACGATGACATCTTCTGCAATCCACCAAACTGTGATCCGGCAAACTCCACTAACGCCCCTCGCTTACCTTCAGTCACATTGATCCCAGCACAGCTGCCATGGAGAATTTGCGGCCCAATGGCAACGTCTGTCAATTGAAAAGCTCCAGTCATTTTCCTGCTGACACACGCCCCACTTTCCCCCTTCCTTTAGCTCAGAGGAGGGGGGGATGAGAAAACTGACCGTGGAGCAGATGCTGATTTATACTTCTTTTTTGGACCAGGGGATTCATATTGATTAGTTGGATGAATGAGTCTGTCCCTTTGTTTCAAATGATTAGAGTGAGTGTCTGCCCTTGGAATATATCACAGCTCCACTGTGACATAACGAATAAGATCCATTGTGGGTTGTTTTTTTTTTTTTTTTTTTTTTTGCAAGTCTCAAAGACTTCACTCTCCTTATGAAATACATCTGTTGATGATACTTAACCTGATTATGGAAAAAGAGGTCTTTAGGGAGTTCTGAAGAATGTGGGTACCAGTAGGGACATCAAAACGTGTCGTCAGATTCTCCCTTTGAGCTCTTCCATATTGCTTAATGTATTTATTCTGAATTTGTCATCAAAGGGGTGGATGATATATTTGTTACTTATATGAATTCACTTTTCCCCTCATTATTCTGTTCTAGGATCTTACCATTTGTATAAATGGTTACACAAATAATTTTTGGCGGAGTTTATTTTCTATAAGAATCCTTTGCTTATTGGAGGGAGAAAGGGAATGGGGTTTTGAGGATCACCACAGAGCATATGTCTCTATTTTAGTGGGGTTTTTTACATATATAATTAAAAAGCTTACAAAATTATATCCATCTTTTTATGTTTTCCAGGAACTATCTTGGTGAGGTTAGATGACAGTTTATTTGGAGAATATACGTTTTGTTTTGTTTCAAGGAACTATTTAACGATTTAGTAACATTCCTGAGACACACTGCTAGGTAAAAAAGAAAAAAGAGGTTTTAAAGGCCCCTATATGATTTATATTTTGAAACAAATACAGTTATGCATATTTTATATGTATGCATTTATGCACATAGAAATTTTACTTTCAAATATCACAGAACCAAAGAACATTTAGTGAGAAAAATAAGCCACTTTGTGTATAAAAGTCTCACCGCAATCTGCAGAATAAACTTTTTATGTTCTTTGCCCTATGTTGATTTTTGAAGGAAAAGATCTGATTTTCAACAAAATTTTCTCCAATTTTAGAATGTTAGAAATGCATTTCTTCCCTGAGGATTGACTTCATCTCCTTTAATTCTTCCCTTGGGACATCCTCCCTTGGCCCCTCTGGAGGACCTCAAAACAAACAGTCACCCACCTTGGTAATCTTTCACATGTTGGAAACAATCAAACACTTTCTATTGATATTGTCTTCTCAGACAGCCTATACTCTTCCTTCAACCACTATAAGTTAATTCAATAATAAATTTTTAAGGTGCCTAAGTTCACCTATTGCTACCCCGCCAGGTCACCGAGGCCAAGAGGAGGGGCCCAAGCCCTGGCCACTCCACTGGCTGGTGTTCGTCATGTCCTCCTCAGGTTGCAGGAGGAGGAGGTACTCTGGATGCAGCATGGATCTTGTGTTCCAGGTGATTTGTGATGATCTGAATGTCCTTGTCAGTGGTACTCCGAGCCCCTTCTGTTTGCCAAGTGACCTGCAGACACATCTAATCAATGTGGCATTTCCATCTCCGTAAATTCATACATGGACAGGAGAGAGGTCCAGGGAGTAGTGAAGGATGAGTAAAGGATAGTGGAATAAATTAGAGAATGGAATTTTTCCCCCCCAGTGCTGAGAGTCAGTGTCTTTCAAACAGAGTTGTTTCTGAGTGAAAAACATTTACTCCAGATAGGACTTCTAATGGCAAATCCAATACCTTTTTTTTTTTTTCCATAACACTCAAGACTTGAGATTGAAGTTACAACATCTCTCTAGATGTGTATGGAATATCCCTAAGTCTCCACAAATGCTCCCAACTCAGACCTACACAATCATGTTGATGCTGCATCACTCCAACGATCTAATGTGTTTTTATAAAATTCAAAAGCTCAGTTCAGAGTCCTGTGCCCTAAGCTGCCTCTCCAGCACATGGTGAGCGCAGCGCATATGGATTATTCTACCACCATTTCCAGTTCAGAGCACCATTTACAAAGATTTTGCTCCTCTTACTCTTAATTATTAGCATGCAGCTCCACACCAGCCTTGTTTTCCTACGTTCACAGTGCCCTTCATTTTGACTTAATGAAAATTTCATGCTATACAGCATATATTTTGAATTTTAAATATAGATTTTTAGGACATAGCATTTTCCTGAAAAATTGGGAATCTATAAACCTATAGATCTCTTCAAACACCTTCCAAAGGTATGGCCTTGGGCTCCTTGTCCTCTGCTCTTCATGGTGTCTCTGCCTTCTAAGGACCCTGCTAGATCATTCTCCCTTACCTGATCCACAGTATCAAATTCAGTCAGTAGATGGCAACTGTGATTATTGTGAAGCCAAACTTAAAGCTCAGTACCTAGTGAATAATATAAAACAAACAGGATGGAGAAACAATGAAGCAATGAGCAAAGCACAGATACATGTGACCTTCTGAGCACTGAAGATCAAAGATGTGAGGACAGATAGAGCAAGAAGCTATGAGCCTGTCTCCCCCTCCCTCAGTGTGTCCCTGCAGAACAGCAGCAGGGAGGTCAGCCCAGAGCCAGTCTAGCTGACGATGCTCCATGGTTCCCATTGGGCTTCTTAGGTGACCAGACTCTCAAGGCTCCTCCTGCCCTGATTAGAAAAAAGAACTCTCCTTGCATACTTGTCTTGCTCCTGCCTCAACCTACTTGGGTACTTGAAACCCAGGAGCCCCCATAGCCTGTCCTAGAAGATGCCAGTCATTTTAACACACCTTTCTTCAGATTCCTCCTAGATTGCACCCGCTATTTCCCAGAGGCTCCAAATATTCCATTGTCTTCTGCTATTAATTTTTTTGGCTTTAATGCTGCTTGGAGTTGTGAGTGCAGCTCTGATCTCGTCTATCCTGTGGTCCTAAAGTGGCCCCAGATACCCTGGTTCATGGCAAGGGTGGGTCTGGAGTTTGGGCAGTCCAGATTTCCTGTTTGTTTTTTTTTTAATGCTACAGTGCACGTTGGCACACTCAGAAGACAGTGGTGTTAGGCACAGGAGGTGTGCTGAGCACTCTGGAAAAAGATTCCTGCTTTTATACCACTATCACTTTATGATACAAATGAATGACATAAATCCAAACAGTAATTAAACCATAAGCGTAGGGATCGCCTCTGAGATGCCAGACACTGTCCTAAAAACATCCAGAGGAGTGTGAGTCTGGGCCCTGCCTGTCATTAGGCTTATTACCTAGACAAAGAGATAAGCCATGAGTGAGAAAAGCCATATATTAGGACAACAGCAACTGGAAGGTACTAGGGAGGCAGAGATATGTAGAAGAGTTATGAGCCAGCGTTACCAGTCTTAATTAACCCTGATTTATGAAAAACTGGTTATCTGTAGGAGTGGAATTGTGCAATCTGGCTGATGGATGAATGGGCTTTGTGATGTTAGCACGTGAGCTTTCTCAGTAGAGGATCATTAATAGATTGCTTTAATGTGAAGCACAATTTCCCATGGAGACAGATGCTGAACATGGTGGTTAGGTCTCCAGAAGCCAATTTAACCCAAAATATAATGTCAATATACTGATGTTCAGTCACAGTTTTCCACTCTATATTCAAGGACTAAGCATTCCATGCTCCTGGTCACGTGGCTGCAATCCTATTAGTTAGGGACACCCCTCTACTCCATATTCCCATGCTTGGGGTTTACTCTTTTTACTCCCCAATCATGAAATGGTAGTCTTTCCTTTCCTCTCCCCTTGGGCCACAAGAAAGTGACTTCCTTCCTACCTTACTCCAGGATCTTTGAAATGCAAAAATGGAATCATCTCCATACACACACACACACACACACACACACACACACACACACAGACACTCTTAGCTTCTGGAGGAAGTGATTAAAAATGTTGTTGGTACAAACACAGAAAGAAGTTAGAAAAGAGCTGGGGAAAGTACTTCCAGGGCAGTTTGGGAATAATGAGATGGAGCTAATTTCATAGTAAGACTGGGACAGTTAGAATGAAGGTGAGCTAAATAGCAAGCCTGCTTATTTATGGTGGTCACATTTCAAGGACAAAGTCTTAAGTGGTGGCTGTTGGGAGTTGACCTGGCTCCTAAGACTAACTTCCCCATCCCCCCTAGAAGAGCTGTCCAATGGTGAGCCCTGCTGGCTCACATGATCCTTACCCACCAATCAGACTAGCCCTGCTGATTCACATGATCCTTACCCACCAATCAGAAAGCACCCCATGCCAACTGTCAAACCCTTCAACCATTAAACTGTCATAACTGTCAACCCCCCCCCCCATAAATATGCTGTTCCTCAATAAATGGGCATTTTCTCCGACAACGAGCCTTGTTCGTTCTTTCAGTGGCTGCCAATGTTTTGCCTCCTCTCCAAAAAAGTCAGAGCATTTCTGTTGATCTGCACTTTTCTACTTATGTTAGGTGGTTTGATGTAATAATTATTTTATTGTATTTCACAGTTGTATGGGCTGATTGGACTCAATGGGGCAGTTCTTCTAAGGCTCTGGCTTAGGATCCCCCGTGTAGTTGTGGTCACATGGCAACTGAAGCTGGATTCATCTGGAGAGTTGTCTGAGATGCCAGGATGGGTAGACTCACCAGGTGGTTTCCAATATCTCATTTTCTGCCATGTTTGTGATGTTCTTCTTCACTGCCACCATACAAAGCAGCATGGTTCATTATTGTTATCTGTAGTAACTAGATTCAGTTTCCTCAAGTCGGCCAAGTCCATGCAAGCTTGATCTCTTTCCCAGCTTGCAAAAGGTGGTTGTTTTTATTCCCACACTTAGTGTTTTCTTTTTCTTTTTTTCTTTATTTTTTAATTCAATTTTTTTTTTTTTTTTTTTGGTATCAGGGATTGAACCCAGGGGCCCTTTTTAATATTTTATTAGAGGCAGAGTCTTGCTAAGTTGCTCAGGGCCTTGCTAAATTGCTGAGGCTGGCCTTTGAGCTCGCAATCCTCCTGCCTCAGTCTCCAGAGCCTCTGGGATTATGAGGTGTCACACACACACACACACACACACACACACACACACACACACCCCACCCCACCCCATCCTCATTACCTAGAACTCTTAGTTCTTGTCTTTCAAAGTCTAAAACTATCTTTACTCTCATTTTAATGGAATTTGGGAAGGGATCCAAGTCTTTCTGTGTGTTCAATCTATCATGTTATCCAGCTTTTTAAAAATTTTATTTTATTTATTTAAAAAATTACTTCTAGCTGAAGATGGACACAATATATTTTATCTTTTTAAAAATTTTTTTAGGTGTCATTGGACACAATACCTTTATTTTATTTATTCTTTTTTTTTTTTTTAATGTGGTGCTGAGGATCTAATGCTAGTTGAGCACTCTACCACTGAGCCACAACCTCAGCCCTGGACACAATATCTCTATTTAATTTTTTTATGTGATGCCGAGAATAGAACCCATCAGTGCCTCACACATGTTAGGTAAGCACTCTACCACATTTTAATCTTCATTTTTTCCTGTTAGCCATTATATTTATATCATAATTTCTAATGGATGAGTCTTCAACACTTTATTTAAACATCATATGGGCTTATCCTGCATGAAAAAACAAAAAAGGTTTCCAAGGTTCTTAAATACATTTTCAAAATCCATATTGAAATTTGAAAATGATGATTATTTTTAACTTCTCTGAGTTCACAACTATATTACAAATAGGTTAAAATCATGAATCAGTACTTGATTACTGTGAAATGTCAAAATTATAGCTATCAAATAAAATATCAAATGCAATTTTTAATCCTAACAGTTAATCCTGAATTACAAATATTGCTGTATTTTGAGAACCATGTTTCTCAATAAGAGCCTCAGTTCTCTGCATATTTTAAAGTGTTATATTCTTGGATAAAGTTAAACTGTTTTTGTTGTGCAAATTAAACAAATCATCCCTGAGGAAGCATACAAAGAAACTTAAAACATGTTTTCCAATTTGCTCTCTCCCTGCTCTGGACACTGCCAGTAACATATTCATTTGGAGAGAAGCATTGCAATGTTATTTCCTCTTGATGAAAATCAAAGATGCAGGAGACATTTGAAAGCCGGAGCAGGATGCATCTTGAGATGGCCAGACTGCTGAGAAAAATAGCTTATTGCTTTTTAAATTGCCTTATATTTCCTCCAAATTCTTAAAACAGGCCCTAGAGAACAATTCATCCTATGTCTTTCAAAACTGGCTACTTTAAGAAATGCTGATTTAGTTTTTTAGTAAAAGTTTCAACAGTTGGGGGAAGATGATCTAAGATTTGGGACTTAGTATTGATAGGAGCCACCAGAGAAGAGGTCTGGTGGGTTTGTTAAATGTGATGGTCAGAAGCTCTAAAAGGAAACAGGAAAAACCATTCAGAGTTGTTCATTCTCTTAACTTTCTGGGTTCAATTCATTTGTTTCTTTTTTTCCTATTTTTTTTTTTTCTGGGCACTTCTCTACTTTTAGTGTTCTCATTTATTCTTTTCATTTTATTTGGTCAATTTTCCTCTCCAGTCCAGTACAATCTAATGCAATTGAGTTAACTCAGTATTCATGGTGTCAACCTGACCTCACTTCCTTTCAAAGGGAAAATCAGATGAGAGCTTGCACCAGTCCCAAGAGTTCAAATGCACTTTAATCTGTGCTTCTGCTCTCCTTGTTACCTCCTGTTGAGCTAAAAGAGCCATCTCCTTACCCATCCAGTACCCACCCTCCACCTGTGCCGGCACCCCCTCTCCCCTGGAAGAGGCCCTTCACCCACCACTACCCCGCCCCTGCCTGTACATTTAGTGTCCGCACTCAGAGGGATCCTTTCCACCATCTTCTACATGTAGCCAGATTTTTCAGGTGAAATGAAAAACCAAAGCAACACACACACAAAAAAACCAACCCAGAAATATTCTTTTTCAATACTCCTCTCTTGCCAGAGCTTAGCCTTATTTGAATCCACTCACCTGATGGGATAGTCTGAAGCCAAGGCTTTCACTTCCTCTCAACCCAGTCCAACATGTCTGCTACACCCATCCTCTGCCAAAGCAACCTCTCTGAGGCTCACGACATGGTCAGTGTCATGGAGCCCTGTCGGCATTTTCTGTTCCATTTTATTGGGCCTCTTAGCAGGATTTCACAGTGATGCCATACTGCATCTCACCTGGGTGGCCACTAGCCATTTTGCCTTTCTCTCCCTATAACCTAGCGCCCACTTGTATCTTTGTGTGTGTCTCCAAATACTCCTTGTGGCTCTTACCAGGCCCCCTGTTTTTCTCACTTTGTCTGCTCAGCAGACTTTTTCATGCATACGGCTTTGATTATCAATTGTGTAGGTCAGATCCACATGCCTTATTGCCCACTCATCTCCTGGGGGGATGGGGAATCCGCCTGCTGGCATGGAACTTCTCCCTATACTCATTAAGTGAAGTTCATTTTTTTTCAATGACCTGTTTAGTAAAAGCCTTGTCCCTCTACCCAGCTATATAAATTTAGGGCCCCAGGAGACATCCTACACACCTCCTTCACCTGTGCCCTACCATCCAAGCACTGATTGCTCCAAGTTTTCATACCTCTAGAATGGAAAGGTCAAGTGAGGAGACACCCTTCCTACCTCTGCCATCACCTAATCCCCATCACCCCAATCCCACCTTACTCAGGTAAACTTCACCTCTTTGGCCCGGATGACGGCAAAGGCCTTTTACCTGCTTGCCCACATCATCTCCAACTTCTCATCCAGTCCCAATTCTTACATTAAAATAATCTTTTGAAACACAATTTTTTTTTAAATCATTGTCATGTCTGTAAGTAAGACAGCTCAAAAGGTTTCCATTGCTCGTTGGATAAGGTGACATCCCTACCTTTGCACAAAAGCTCAGCATTGTCTGATCCGAGTCCACACCAAGCATCATCCATTTTGCTTTTTGCTTCAGCTGCACTGCGTTTTGAAGTTCTTCAAACATGCCCCGCTAATCATTCCATGAATTATCCTCATGTGCTGTTTCCTTGTCATTATTTTTGCCTGGTGAAATTCCTCTCTTCCTATAGATAGCAGATCTATCTGTATTTCATGGTAAACATCTTTCCTTAATTTCTGATTGGGAAAATTTTCTCTCTTTATGGCCCCAGGTGCAGATGATGTTGGGTGCAACACCAAGATCACCCGTTTACCAACAGAAGGTTTGTAACTTCCAGCTGCTGGGAATGTTGACACTGATGGCTCCCTGCTGCACCCTACTTCAAACCTTGCCCCTTAACCAAAGGGTACTGCAGCAGTCAAAATTATGCCCCATCCACAGGATGTGGTGGTGCACACCTGCAATCCCAGTGGATCGGGAGGCTGAGACAGGAAGATTACAAGTTCAAAGCCAGCCTCAGCAACTTAGTAAGGACTAAACAACTCAGCGAGAACTTGTCTCACAAAAAGAATAGAAACAGATATGACTTGGTAGTAAAACACCCCTGGGTACAATCCCTGGTACAAAAAAAAAATTACCCCTTATTTCTGGAGAAGTCCACATCCATGATGGGGGGTGGGGTTCAGTGAAGGAGGATAGAATATAAACTTTGGCTTCCTTCCCTAAATTGGGGACAGTGTCAAAGGATCAGCCTTGCTCCAGATCTGCTCAGCACTTTGGCTAGGGTGTCTGCTGAGACTGCACAGCTGTTCAACTTCTCTTCACCCCCACCCCTGCCTCACGAGCCCCGCCTCTGGTAGTACCTGTCATGTGTTGCTAAAGAGCATGCTCCAATCGCCTCCTGCATGCACATTTATCATGGTGTCCCCTGAAGGCTCGGATGCTGCTCCTTGCCAACATCTGTCATGGATCCATGTTTATGGTGCCAGACTGCCAGTTTCTGACTTTAGTTGTGGTACCTTATGGCTCTGTGACCTTGCACCAGGAACCTGTGTTGTTTGTGTCTCAGTTTCCTTAACTACTTCATGGTGAGAATTGAACTGCTCAGGACAGTGTCTTAGTGGGTTAAGGCTTCAGTAACAAATGAACAGACTGGGTGGATTAAACAATAAACATTTATTTCTTGTGGACCTGGAGCTGGAATTTTGAGACCAGGGTGCCAGTAGGGTTGTGTTTTTGGTAAAGGACCTCTTCCTGGTTGTGTCCTTACTTGACCTTTCCATGCACGCATCAAGAGGGAGTGATATCACTTTTCCTCCTCTTTACAAGGGTAAAAATTGCATCTTGAAGGCCCCATCCTTGTGATCTCATCCAACCCTAATTACCTTCCAGAGACTCCCATCACATTGTGCTGCAGTCCGGCTGGGCAAAATAACCGTGAGGTGACAAGCAACTTGAAGGTTGAAGCGGGAACTGCTTTATTGCGAGGGAACTGTGCGGGAACTCAAGGTAGCAGGCACCCAAGGTAGCAGGAGCCACTTTATTGTGGGACAGCAGAGGTATATATACCTAACTGATTACACACAGCTTGACTCAATTAGCATCATCTAGATACAGCAGTCAGCCAATAAGGAATCCCCACCATCTTAATGGCTCAGTGGCGTTGCTTCACAAACCACTCCTGGCAAACTGCAAGGTGCCATCTTGACTTGATTTTCGGTCCCCAACAACATTGGGGATTGCTTTTCAAGATGTGAACTCATGGAGGGGGACACAAATATTTAGTTTACAGAAAATAGTATCTAGTGCATATTACATTCTCAGTGATAACTATTATTACTATCAACAATATAATTCCAAAGAAGTTTTGTTTCCTTCATCTAGAGACAATCTAAAATATAGATCCCATTAGGAGGTAGAACTTAAACCAAAATTTCACAAATATGTTACTGCAAATACACTAATTCCATAGGATGATATACAAATGAAAGATTCTTTGTTTCAATGAGAAAATCTTACAAATCTCACACCTGGAACCTCGGGGCATAAAGACTCCTGAAAAGTTCAGAAAAATAATTGGCTTCACCTTTTGTCACTGAGTCCAGCATCCAGGATTTGGAGGCACTTCCTCGAGTAACATCTGTCTTGTGCAGATCGGCTAGAAACAGCTCAGTAGGGGCCATCCTGTAGAGGCAGGCAGGGTTCATTTGATTGTAGAACAGGGTGGGACAAAGGGACCGGAAGGAGCTAATTTGGCTTCCATGACCTGCTCTGCCCACCTTGGAGACCTTGTGACCTACCCTAATATCACTGTATAGGCCACCACCAGAAAGTTTGTGTCCAAGATTCAAGAGCAGCCCAAAGCATGACAAATTACTGAATGGATATCTGGTCATCCAAAGGCACCAATTGCCCAGGATGTCCTTTTTCAAAATAAGCAAATGCTTCCAACAGAGAGCCTTTCATGTCCTGCCGCTGTGGGGCAGTGTGTGTACAGTGCCTGTTCCTGGCTCCTTATTGATATTTCCTGATAACAGTGATGGATGAGGCGCTCCAGGGAATCCCACCCCAACTGAGAAGGCTTCCTGATTAGACAATTACTTTTATTAAACACTACTGGCTTACATAAACTCCACACTTTCTCTTGGATAAGCAAGTCGTTCCCACTGAACAAGACCATGCATATGAATAATAGTTATTTTGTGTGCATATAGTTAATTGAAATGAAATGAAAGAAAAGGAGAGTGTGCATATAGTTAATTGAAATGAAATGAAAGAAAAGGAGAGATAAGCAAAGAATTACTAAAATATGTGTAGATGGCTAAAATACAATAAAGCTTCATTTTTTCCAAAAATATTTGAACAAAGGTGTGTGTGAACAATAGACTGAATGTTGGTGTCCCCGCTAGATGCACATGTTAAAGTCCTAATCCCAATGTGCAGGCATTAAGAAGTGGGGCCCTTGGGAGCTAATCAGGTCTGAAGGAGGGGCCTGCATGAATATGGTTAATGCTCTCATAACCAGAACTCCCACGTGAGTCTTCAAGGAGATATGAGGGAATCAGAAGCAGGTTGTCACCAGACATTGGACTGATGGCATCTTGACCTTTATTGGACTTTTCAGCCTCCTGGAGTATGAGAAGTCAAAGTTTGTTTGAGCCACCTGGTCTGTGGTTCTTTATTACAGCAGCCTGAATGAAGACAAAAGTATTTCCTTATGTTTGTGTCTCTGTTTCCATCTACGTCTGTTTGTATCTCCTTCTCCATCCCTGATCTCTTCAGTGCCAGGCATTAAATATTATTACATTGTTGGCAGGGCAGAATTCAGTTCTCTTGCTGCTTTCCATGGGAGAGTCCTGCTGGGCAGGCATGGATTCTTATATTTGTTTCTGTTTTTTTTTTTTTTTTTGGTAATAGGGATTGAACCCAGGGGTGTTCACTGAGCCATGTCCCCAGCCCTTTTACTTTTTGATAGGGTCTCACTAGGTTGCCAAGTCTGGCCTCAAACTTGCGATCCTGCCTCAGCCTACTGAGTTGCTGGGATTACAGGTACAGGCGTGCAACACTACTTGTCTCGCTTTGTTAGTCTTGATGGCATTTTGTGTCTAAATAGATTGTCAGAGATTGTGGACCTGAGACCAGGAATTTTCAACTGTATCAATTACTTTTTGGAAACATGGCCCTTTGACCCAGTTCCATGCCTTGTTTCTCTTGTTAGCATAGAGGGTATTATCCTAATGAGCATTTGGAGATGGAAGGAATTCCAGTCTATGTAAGTCCTTCCTTGATTATAGGGGACATGCATGCAAATCAGTGTTGGTGTTAGAGAGGGGTAAGTGCATCCCGGGCTGGTGCTGTGCCTGGGGGTGAGAGGTGATTCTCATGTTCCTCTCCAGAAGAAAGGAAAAGAGGCACATTAAGTACAAGCTGGAGCTCCTGGGGGCCGGCGTGCTTTCCAATTTAGTTTGAAAGCTGGGCTCTTCCCAGAAGAGCTGTCAAACCCATTCCATCTGTCTATCCATCCACTCATTCATTCATTCTTTTAATCCTACATGGGTTGAGGTCAAAAGCAAATAAAAATAAATTTTACTTGTCTGCCACTTTTAGTTATGAAAGACTGATTTTCCACATTTCCACCTAAGTGCTGGGTAATCAAGAATGGACAGCTTATGAAGCATGCTAACGACCCCTAGTTCCCCGAAAAGAGATCTGGGGATATTCTTTAGAAGATATTTGTCTCTGGGTGACATATCACCTGCCTACTGACTTCAGGAAGTGACTTAAAGCTTTTGCATGAGAGAGTGGTAGTAAAAATAATGTTTTTGGAAATACCAATCACTGCTAAACAGTAATACAAGCATGGGACTACTGCACAACTTGAAGTTGGAGAGAAAGGCAGGGATTTAAAATGAAAAATAAAAATAGAGTAAAAGACAAATCATTCTGGAAAATTCTTCAACTTCTCCTGATCATCACCCACATATTTCTAATTACATCAGAAATAATTGAACTTTCCAAGATTTACTGGCACCTCCAAGTGCTGAAGTGAGAGTACAGAGGGGGTCCTGTGGAGAGGTCCTTCATTGAATTCTCTGTTACGAAGAAGAGTTCGAAAAGAGTGGATTCCTTGTAAAGCAAGTATGTAAAAGCATATGTATGCATATGTGTGTGTTTAATAGGAAACCCAGACAGCCTCACTGATATCGAATCAAAGGCCAGCTGAAATAAGGCCTTTGGAAAACTTTCCATCGTAAGAATACATTCTTGTCTTTTATATCTTGTTAATTACGAACAAAAACACAGCAGCATAAATATAGTAAAGAGAAGGGAAATAAACCATAAAGAATTAAAAGGAAGAAGAAAAAGAGGTAAGATAAAGGACAGTTTTGAAAGCAATGTTATTTTTTATTATTTGGTGCAGAAAACTGTGAAGCACATAAAACAATCTATAGGAAGTGGGAAAGATTTCTTCTCATTACTGGCCTTGAGGCAATTTTTTAAGCTGCCATAAACTGACAAACAGACATGATGGATATCATTATAAAATACACTGAGTTGGAAAATGGAGCACGGAGTGAAATGGTCCACATCAAAGGTAAAAAAGAAAAAGTCCCGCAGAGTTCTCAACAGGGTGAACAGCCCTAAGACTGTTAAAGAGTAATATCATGGAATTAGCCCCAGTCTTGCATTGTTGTTTCTGGAAGATCATATGATCTATTTCTTTATTGTCAAGACCTACCAAGTACAATTAAGGCCAGAAGCCCTAGTCTTGTATTTTAATAGACAACTACTATCTATGATTAATCTCCTTCATATTTAAATAAAGCATCTCAAGGGCTAAAAATGTCAATGCAGATATGTCCAATGGCCACATGCATTTGTAGCAGGAATGGGGTGTGTATACATTAACACTTTCAGGCAGCAGGGACCACCATGTTTGTATAAATACCAAATCGTTCCAAAAGAAAAGAAAAAAAGAGCAATTTCTCTGATACCTCTATGCTGTTCTGCAGCTTCATGGTGGTGAGTCAAGGGCCAGTCCTGCAGGAGACACCTCTCAGTTCCTGCTACACAGCCAGTTGGACACTAAGTATGACAGAGAGCTGTTATTATCAAAGTGTGATGCAATACGGAGACCTATCTGCCTCTATCCTAGCCCTGCCCTGGGCTATACTATGTGTCCTCTGGCCAAATCCGTGAAGTTACTGTACTTGTTGCATGTTATTATTGTTAAAATGGGAATCACAAAGCCTGCCTCACATGATTATTCCAAGTGTAGAATAAAATAAATTACCAGGTCACAATTATTACCATATCTATATGAATTGACTGTCTTTCATAGGATGTCCCTGGTCAAGGGTTGCACATAGTAGATGCAGAATCTGTGAATTGATGAGGCCTGGCTTCCTGCAAAAGCACCAATAGGCAGAGCTCTAAGGTGGAGTTGCTTCCTCAACAGCCCTTCCCTTCTGTGTGTGATAATATCCCCCTGGATTCAGACAATGCACTTATCTCTAGTCAAGGAAAGAGAAGAAGGAAAGACCTGGGTGTGGGGGTGTCTTCCCTTGATGTCCTATGGTGTTCCTGCTTTGTTGGAACATCTGAGGGTCCATATTCTTGAAACTCTTAGTAAGGCCTGATAAGGGACATGAACTCTATGATTTGGTTTCCACTAATTTTAATGGGACCAATAATGCTTACCTTATCTCCTTATCTCTCTCAGTTCTCTCATGGTGGAAGTGGTGCTCTATGTGAAAGCAGTTTGTCAAGTTATGTTCCTACACAGATAGGTTTATTAAAAGAAAACTTTCAGAAAATATAGTACCAATACCAAGTTGTAGAAAACATGTTGCTGTGAATGGCCTGATCACATTCCCTCCCTTCCTCAATCCGTTTAACTATTCCCATTGTATTTTAAACTTTTAACTTCTTCTGGTTTCATATTTGGTGAGAGAGGGAAACATGTCCGTTCCATCTTTCACCTGCTTAGTGCCCTGCAAAAATACCTCCTTCACAGCGGGGCTCATGAATGCTTTGCAAATTGAATATTTCCATTGGAGTGTTTTCTGAGGGAATGTTAAATACCTCCTTACACTCCCAGGAAGCCTGCTCTTGGGGATGTTGTTTAGAGGGCATTCTAATAGGTGGCAAGATAGCGACAGCTGTAGAATCGTGGAATTTTTTTTTTTTTTGAGCTACAGAAAAACTTGAATACCAGGAGTTGTGCACTATAATTTTTCACATGACTAATTGAAGACCCAGTGAAAGGAGTGAGTCACTCCATTATCCAACCAGAAAGTGACAGAGCCGTGCCTGGAAATTAGCCGTCTCCACCATCATCATGGCCATTTCTGATTCTCTCAGAAGCATTTGGAGACTTGACAAAGAAACCTTGGGGGATAGCTCCTGTGAACTTCTAAAGCAGAGCATGAATTGTGAAAACTGTGGCATCTACTGTGTAAGATATTTTACTATTTCATTGCAAATATTTATAAAGATAATATTACATTTTCAACGCTTTTTCATTTGTAAATACTAAACCTGATTTTCCTTAGCCATTTTTCTTAACTGAAAATACAGACTAGCATGCAGTTGTAACAGGTGTTCAATTTAAAGCCAGTACACATCAGTTCAAATTTTTTTTTTTTTAAATAAGTCCAATTTGAATCCCACAAACCTGGTGGAGAAAATCTGCCTCTAGGTATCAGGACACCAGAGCTGTATTTCCTGAGCTTTTGAAGAGGACTCGGTGGAGAGAAATCTGTGTTGGTCAGGGTGTAGTGGAAAAAGACATAGTTGCTCTATAATTTAAAAATGATTTTCACAAGTTTCCCAAACCTTGGGTGCACTTGGAATTCATCCTGTTGCGTTACTTGAGATATGGGTGCAATTTAAGGTTTTTCTGCAGTGGTTCTCTAGATCTCTGAGAGCCTTTATTTACTAACCCATCCTTTCCCCAGATTCCACATACCCACTTTATCATAGAGCACAACCATTGGATTTTAATCAAGAAAGGGGCATGATCTATTCTTTCACTTATTTATGTCTGAAGTAGAGCTTTTGTTTTTATTATCATTCTACCCACAGAAAATTTACTATTCTGGATCCAACTCTGCGGAGTGTCCGTCCATATTATTTGTAGGCTGTAAAAGGCCAGGCTGACTTGCATTCTGAACAATCTCACACACAGGCGGTAAACATTTACAATGAAAATCAAATGCTTTTCCCAAGAGAGGAACAGAGGATGCAGTTACCATGGCTTTGGAGTTAAACCAGAAATACTCCATGTTGGATACATTTCTAATATTCAGGATTGTACCCTCCTGATTTAGCAGCTCAAGGATGCAGAGGATCACTCACTGTTGGAGTGGCAGTGTGGCAGAGAAGCCCGGGGTGCGGATTCTGGGCCAGATGCATTGTGTTGGAATTCTCCTGGTGCTCAGAAGGTTGCTAACTCAGTCTCTGCCTCAGTTGCTACAACCCTGAGGTAGAGATAAAAACGGCATCCTTGGAGGGTTGCTTAGATAAAGAACTAGCTTATACCATGCCGTGTTATGGTTTAGACATGAGGTGTCCCCCAAAAGCTCATGCGTGAGACAATGTAAGAAAATTTAGAGGTGAAATGATTGGGTGATGAAAGTCTTAACCCAATCAGTGAATTAATCTCCTGATAGCAATTAATTGAGTGGTAACTGAAGGTGGTTAGGCTGTGGCTGGAGGAGGTGGGCCTTTGGAGGCATGCCTTAGGAAATGTCCCTGGAAAGTGGATCCTCTCTCTCTCTCTCTGCTTCCTGGTGCCATGTTCCCAACTGCCTTCCTCCTTCTTCTACCAATGATGTTCTGTCTCATCGTAGGCCTTGAGGAATGGAATGGCCATCTGTGGACTGAGACCCCCCTAAAATCATGATCTTCAAATAAACATTTTCTCCTCCAAAAGTGTTCTTGTTAGGTCTTTTGTCCCCAGTGGCAATAAAGCTGACTAAAAATTACCATGAAGCCAAGCAGCTGGCCCATCAAAGGGAAGGACCTGAATTCCTATGCAATGTAGGTCTGCCACAAGGTTAGGCCTATCGGGACTTTATCATCAATGCCTTGGGCATCTCATAGATCTGGGCTGAAAAGAAGAGCTCCTTGTATAAGACACAAAATCCATCTGTTTCCTTATTTGTAAAATGGCTCCAGGATCAGTGACTCCCTTGAGGTGACATCCTAGGAACCAGATCAGATCAAGCAGGTGTAGAACCCAGCCCAACACCTGGTGAACAGCAGGCAACCACACACTTGTGAATTATCCTCCTCCTGCCCTCAATTGCCCTGCTCATGAAACCCGCTGACTTCCCCAGTCACTGGGCACCTTCCCAACGAGCCAAAGACGAGCCTCCCTTAGCTTGAATTCTGGGAGGATCTGCCCCTAGCTCTGGTTGACTACAGACCCACAGTGCTGCTCTCTATCTGGAAGGACCCAGGACTGAGAGGCTTCAGTCTCAGGACAACAGAGGTCCCAGATTAGCTTTAATTTGCACTGATTTCCTTTTGCTCTAGGAGGGAACTGTGCCCATTTCCTGCTCTGGTCTTTCTGTCCTGTCCCTTCCTGTCCTGCCTGTCCCTCCCTCAGCCTCTGAAGGTAACGCTCTACCCCACTTCTGCTCTCTGGAGTGGATGCACGTGGCTCTTCCAGCTCTGGGCTGACTCACCAAACACCTGCTGCCTCTCCCTCCTCCTGGGGTCCTGAGGTTCCCTTCACCATCGCCACCGTCACTGGCTTTTGTCAATGCTCTCCCCTTGTGTCAATTGACTGGGCTGTGCCCTCTGGCCCCTGAGGTATGGGAGCCAGGATGGCAGGTCCCTCCTGGAGGCCTGATTATTTCTGGCAGTAATGTTAGCTTCCCTTTCACAGACCACGTGGCACCTACCAAATTAAGTTATTGCCACAATACAGGATAGAGGTCTCTGGAGACAAAGTTTATTCTATTTTACTGGCACTAAAATGACAAATAATAGGTCCAGTATGTAACCCAGAGCTGCTGAGCTGATTATTGTTTAATAATAACAACTAACAGTTCTCTAGCTGATTGTCATGCCTCACGCTCAGCACCTGGCACAATTTTTTTAAAAAAATTGAATATTAAAATAAGCTGATGATATAGACACTATCATTTTGCCTGCTTTTACAAAGAAAGCCATACTTGAAGCCTGCAGAAGTTAAATAAACAGGTAAAGATGAGACAGAAAGAAAGTAACAAAGTCGGGATTCAAAATCCCTGTTCTACCACAAAGGTTGGGACAAGGATGATGTCTATTTCCTAATTCTTGACCTACTATTTAAGGGATTAGGGATGTCTCTTGCTGGGGCTTCCTTATTGTTCTCAGAGCTGGGTGGGGGTGCTGGGCTTGGCTGGGCAGTGTCAGCCCTGGGTGCTCCAGGCAGGAAGGTGCACACTGGCAGACTACCTGGAGGGCCTCGGGCAGCCCTGGGGATGGCTACTGAGTGGAGATAGCTTGAGGGCACCCTGTTCCATAGGTCACCTACCCTGCGATCATGGAGGGACATCAGGACTCCAGAGCATCATGGGGTCAATTCCCTCTGCGGAGCTGTGTCCATGTGCTCCAGGGCATGCAGAACTACAAGATGCTTGAAAACCCAGGTGTCTTTGAACTCAACGGTCACTGGTCACTAGCCATACAGGGCTGTGTGTGGATTGTTGCACATAGTAGCCTCCTGAGAGCATAAGTCTGGCATTGGGAACTCCCTGTGGCACCCCCACAGGGATTGACTGCTTGATGCAGGTGCACCTCTCACTCGAGCTCTGCCAGAGATCCCACACAGCACCTCCGATGATGTGTGGCCTGTCAAGACTCCTCCCTTGAAACCTTATCCCTGACTTTGTCATACCCTCTTAAATTAGCCACCAGGGCCACTTGTCTTTTATATAGTTCCAGAAAACCCACGTGGAGTGAATCTATCAGGGGCTTCGTTTTCTGTAAATATTTCTGAGTATTTGTGCTTTGTTATCTACTAATTGCTTGAGATTGTAAGTCTGAGGGTGGCTTGGGTTATTCTGGGCAGGAAGAAGGACCCCTGAATGAGACACGGGCTGTCCTGTGCCCCTGCCCCCCCCCCATATCCAACATCACCTGAACAAAAATTGATCTCAAGTGTGTACGGCAGGACGTTTAAATCACCCTGGATGTTATTTTCTTTTTGTGTCATGTCTTCCACAGGCTGCTCTTGGGCAGATGACCCTGGTTGGCGACCACCGGGGATGGATGAGACTTTCTGAAGTCATTTTCATCTGAAGAGCACATTTACGGGCTAGAATCACCTACTGCCACTTTGCACAGCATGGCTGCAATGGCAGGGTGTTCTGTGTAGGCTGTGCTGACCAGGACAGGATCTAGAGAAGTCCAAGCTGAGAATAAGGCCCCAGAGGCCACCTGGGGACAGTTCTCCCTACACTTAGCCAACAACCTATTTCTCCTCTTTCCCAGGAATATTTCAATTTTCCCTCATCTTCTGCTTCTGTATGTTTTCAAAGACTTCAGATGGAGAGAGAGACCAAGTGGTGACATTTGCCAAACCCTGTGACAGTCTTCTTCTAAGAAAGAACAGTAGTAACCAAAATATGGAATCAAACTAGTCTATCAATGAAAAATCTGGTATATAAACACAATAGAATATCATTCAGCTATAAAAGAGAGTGATATCCTGTCATTTGGAGCAACATGCATAGAGTTGGAAGACATCATGTTAAGTGAAACTAGCCAGGCACAGAAAGACAAATACCATGAGTCCTCACTCATATGTGAAAGCTAAAATTTTGATCTCACTGATGTTGACAGCAGAAGAGTGGTTACTAAAAGCTGGGCAAGGAAAAGGTGGGAGGTTAGAGAGATGGCTAATGGATACAGGGATACTGTTGGAGGCGAAGAATAACTTCTGTTGTTCTATAGCACGGTAATTTGCTTTTATGTAATTATGATTGACAACTGATTGCATATTTCACAATAGCTAATCAGAGGATCTTGAATGTTCCAAATACAAGAAATAATGAATGTCTAAGATGATTGATGTGCTAAATACTATGAGTTGATCTCTACACATTGTGTTAATTAAATGTTTTTTTTAAACTTATAAATGAGAATACTGGAGAGAACAGGACAACAAGGAGTTAGACTCTCTTCTGCCATTCGGTGACGGTATGGCTTTGGTTCTCAATGCCACGTTTCCAACAGGGATGGTGGCAGCTGACACAGATGGTGCATTAGTCAGCTTTTCATCACTGTGAACAAAATGCCTGACAAGAAAAGCTTAGAGGAGGAAAAGTTTATTTTGGCTCATGGTTTCAGAGGTTCAGTCCATGGTTGGCTGACTCCCCTGCTCTGGGCCTGAGGAAGGCAGAACATCATGGCGGAACAGCATGGCAGAGGACAGCATCTCAGCTCATGGTAGCTGGGGGATAGAGAAAGAGCTTGTGAGGAGCCATGGACAGATTCTAAGATTGTTCCCTGAGTGCTGCTTCCCCCAGCCACACCTTACCTGCCTACAGTTCAGACCCAGTCGTCCATTTAATTTATTAATCCATCAAATGGATTAATTTACCAGTGAGAGTCCAGCTTTCACCATCTAATCCTTTCAACACTGAACATCCCTGCATTGCCTGACACACGAGCATTTCAGGGGACATTAAAGATCCAAACTATAACAGACGTCACAAGTTAGTTATGGAAGCCACTTGTCCTGTGGTTACTGAACTGACACTGCTGGTTGTTGGTCAGACCAAAATGTTCCCTGAGACCCCTCATGTTGGGGAATTCGATGTGTGCTTCTCTGGCAAATGTCTTCCTTCTGTCACTGAGGCTTTCAGGGCAGATGAGCAGGTAAATCTTATTTATTTCCACATGCTACTTCTCTTACACCTAATCCCTCATATTAGAGGCACCCCATTCGACAGTCAGAATGGAAAACACCTGGCAGTAGGAAAAGTTCAGCTTTTTCAACAGCTACCTTGGCCCCAGCCCATCAGGGACAGCATGGATCCTTCCCAAACTCCTGCCAGGACATTGTCTTGGCACCCCATGTATGATCACTGGGGGAAGGCAGGAGTTTCAGCTCTTCCCTGTTTTTCTAACCACGTCTTCCTGAGGGTAGCCAACTAGGTAGTGCTGACAATTTGATATGAGCTTTATATACAGTATCACATTTAAGGTGCCCAACAACTGCCTATTATCCTGGGTTGTACAGAGAAATAGAGAACATAGGCATGCATGCACACATATTTATTATGAGGAATTGGCTTGTGTAATTACGCAAGTGTGAGACTCTTAAAATCTCGAGGGTGAGTCTAAAAGTTGGATGCAGAGGAGATGGTATAGTTCCAATTTGTATCTGAAGGCAGGATAAAAGCAGGCATTCCGGTAAGAAGGCAGAGCGCGAAGAATTCTCTCTCACCTGGGGAAGGATTAGCCTTTTTGTTTCATTATGGTCTTCAACTGGTTGGAGGAGGCCCACCCCCGCCAGGGAGGACTATCTGCTTTACTCCATAAACCCATATAAATGATACCATACAGGAACACCCTCACAGACCCACCAGAATAACGAAGGACCAAATCTCTAAGCATCCCATAGTTCAGTCAAGTTGACACATAAAATTGACTGTTACGGACTCTATGAGAATGATATTTTTCTCACTTTACAGGGGAAAATGGCAAAGGGACAAGGAGATGAGCGGGTGAATCTCATTGTATGTTGGGGTTTTCTTTTCCACATTTTTTTTTGTCTTGTTCCTATTCCCTGGCATTAGAGGTGGGGGGGGGGGCAAATCACACAGATCCACACAGATGACTCCATTTCATAAATGTAAAATTTCAACCGTGACACTAACTGAACGGACGAATAGGCCGCAGTAGGTGAGTCCCCATCAGACAGAGCTACCTGGTCAAGAGACTAGGGAGAGGTCCCTGGCAGGCAGCAGTGGAACTGGGCTCTTAAGGTTGAGCAGGAGCTCACAGAGAGAAAGTGTGGGTTTGTAGGAAGAAACCCCTTCAGGGGCAACAAAGGCCCCAAGGAGAGAAGGAGCAGTGGCCAGAGAAGCCAGTGAGATGGGAGTAAGACAGACAAGTGGGGTTGGGAGGAAGAGGGCTGCAGAGAACCTCAGTGGACAGTCTCGTGGCATCTGCAGGTCACATGAGAGTTGTGTCCTTCATGTGGTCATCCCCAGAGCATCAGGATGCCTTTGTAGAGTGGTAAGGGAGGGGAGTGAGAAGAGAATCTACCCTGAGAAGCTCCCCCTGGCAGAAGAACTTACCAGGGTGTGGGGACATGTCCAGGCTCAGGGGGAAAGAGGCTTAGGTGCCTGCTGTGGTCCAGCAGAGAGATGCTGGTGGCTGGGACTTGAATGGCAGCAAAGAAATGGACAGAAATGGATGCCTTCAGGATGCTCTGACTTGGAGAGTGAGGGGAGGGAACAAAGGATCCCGACCATGTCCTGCCCCCAGGGGCAGAGAAGCTTGCAGTTAGCGAATCTTGAAGGTAGAGGCACTTCACAATGGACTCTGGTGGCCCTGCGCGAGGTGGTTGTCATTTGTGAACACTTATTTAAAAAAAAAAATGAGAGTGGATGCAAAGTTATCTCTGTGGCAATGTGCTTTTGAAATAGGCACAGTGGGCTACCCGGGGACATGCTTCTTCGGTGGGGGGTTGTCCAGTAGGGTTGGACTGCAGTTGGAAAGGAGAACAGATGAAGACTGGCTGATATACACCGGTGCCAGGAAAGACAGCATGAGTACAAACTAGCTGCTGTGGGGCATGGGGAGAGGGACAATTAATTCAGACATGAACCTTATACACAGAGGGAAAGCAACAGAAATAAAACGTAAACGGAATCGACAGCCGACCCTCAACAATAAATAATGCATATTGACGAATCATCTCCGTGCTGATCATTTCAGGGCCTCTTCCATGCCTGTGTGATGTCACCATGGAGAGTCACCGTTTGGAGCATGAGGGATAAGCCAATGCTCATTCTGCCATGAATTCATTTCTGTGGATGCCCAGTGTCCTAATTTTCTTATTTCTTGGTGGTGAGCCAGATTTTCTCCTCTCTGACGCTGAAGAGTTAAGGCATTTATCTTTTGGTAGTCAGGTATGAGTGTATATGGCGACGATAGCTCACTTCTTCCTGTTTATAAAACGGCAACAGAGAAAGCAATGCCCGCACAGCCTGCCGGTGAGATTGATGGGCACACCGGGGGCTGCGGCGACACGGGGAGCTCAGAATCCTTAATCTTCCAGCAGAGCCATGGGCTCCTTGGGTTTTCTGCATCGAGTGCACCGAATGTTCTAGCAGCAGCAGCCCTGTTAGCCTCTCAGGAGAGGCATTTGAATAAATGCTCTTGAACTCATGTAGTATATTTTATCTGTAAGGACGGAAGTACATAGTTCACCCTGACATCCTGCGTATTTCAAATAACTATCGATAAGCACTAAGCTGACATTTTTTGGGAGGATAATTTTCCAGTAGCTTAAAATAACATTTTAGAGGCTCTTTGTAATAGCGATGTGAAATTGGTCCAGGTATTATCCTTCTCCTTGTGAGAGATGGAAGCAATGGCCCCCAAGGAAAATGCCTTTGAGGAGATGTCCTCAGTGTCGCTTCACACACAATTTATAACACTCCTTCATATCAGAATGGCATGTTTGCATTTCCAAAGCCACTTAATAACTGCTAATGTGTTTCACTTAGGGAAAGGAGCAGGATGCCATTACTGTGCTTGCTAAAGACAGAAATTGGAGGTGGACTGGGTTGTGAGAGGAAAGGCAGGACAGATCTCGTGTCTTCCAGTCCCATAATTCCTCTCTCAGCCAGGAAACAGAAGGTAGAAGGGGAAGTAGCCAAACACACACATGCACACGCATATGTGCATTTGCTCTTGTGTGCGCTCTCTCTCTCTCTCTCTCTCTCTCTCTCTCTCTCTCTCTCTCTCCACAAACTAAGGCAGCTTCCGAAAGGGAGCTCTGGCTAGGGGACATCTCCAGGAAGCCCGGGACCAGAGGAAATCTGTCCATGCCCTCTGAGAGGTATTGGAAAAGGATATTTAATCATGAGAACTTGGTTAAATAAGAGCAGGACTTCACACAGGAGGAGGTTTGAATCTTGCTAGTTAAACATCACAGAAAACCCAACCTGCAGCAATGAAGGCGGAGCCAGGGTGATTTAATCTTACTGTGGATGGAACTGCGTGCCTTGCAGTAGTTGTTAGTATTACAAGTTTGGTATTTCCTTTCTGTACACCTACTTTTAGAATAATTTTAATATAATGTACATTTTATACGTACATATACACAGATTATCTAATGTAAACTCCATTACTTAAAGTCAACAGGTACACATCACACGTACAATTTAGGATAACTAAATTCCATAGTGACGATGGACTCTAGAGCACTTTCTACCCTTTTATTCGTAACATTCACCCAGAGAGACGAAAATGGCAGCACAGGAAGTTTACCTAAGTGGACCAAGGTTGTGTTGGTAACATTAGTTGACTTAGGATTTAACAACTCCAGACTTATTTGACTTAAAAGTTTGAGCTCTTAATTACCATTTCAAAAACAATGCTTCATCCGTCTTCATAGTAAAACATTGCTGTCAGTTTATCTCATTATTTATTTTTCTGGTGAAAAATCACGTTCTAATGCCTTGATAATTTTTCATTGTATGAATGGACTAAATCTCATGTAAATATTCTAACATTTTGAGCCTTTTTTCCTCCCTTCTACCTGTTAGGTGTCCCTGTAAAGGGTCTCTGCCGTGCAACAAGGGCTCCAAATGCCCTTTCTGGATATGGACCCCTGATAGGAATCCACAGACCCAGGTGTTTTGAACAGCTGGCCCAGATACGCAGCAGAGCCGCTGGCTACATTCTTGCTGCTAAAGTCCTGCCAAGGCAAAACCCAGGGGTATGCAAGCACTGAAATAAAGGCCTCGGACTCACCAGAGATTCCCCCATTGTTTTCTGATAAGCCAGTGGCAGAAGAATTCACACGTGGACTTCCCGACAAAGAGCACTTCTCCTTTTCCACACTCCTTCATATTTAATATTTAATGTCACTTTCCAATTTCCTCATGCCTCCCAACCACTGGGACTGGAGATTGAATTCAGGATCTATCTTTTTAAATAAATGTATTGTTTTAGTTGTAGATGGACAAAATACTTATTATTTTATCTATTTATGTGGTGCTGAGGATTCAACCCAGTGCCTTACATGCGCTAGGCAAGTGCTTTACTGCTGGTTCACAGCCACAGCCCGAAACCAGGATCTTGAACCTACTAGGCAAGTACTGTACTACGGAGCTACATCCCCAGCCCTTCAACGTGAATTCTGAATCTGACCAGTGTCTACTGCCTTATCACATAGTGGGAAATATGCATCCAGAGATTCCTTGCAAAGAACTGTTTTACACAATTGTTGGGACTAAAGAGGCAAGTTAGAAATCTATAGAGCGACCATGGGCAAGATCTGCTTTTCATGGGGGGTGGGGTGTGTGTGTGACTGCTTTCTTCTTCAGAAGTTCTCACCTCTGGTCTTAATGCTCTTCAGCTGACTGACTCCGGTCATCCAGATGATCTAATGTAAACTCCATTACTTAAAGTCAACAGATTATGAATTTTAATCACACTACAAAAATACCATTACAGCTATAGGTTCGTGTTTCCTTGAGTAATGGGACAACAGTGTAGCCATGATGACAGACCCAAAGAATAAATAAAATCTAACCATCACCACCATAACACCTTAGTCCAACTCAATCCAAGCCAGCAGCCCTGTCATCTGGACAGTCTGGAGCTAACTGAGCTTCCCGCCTCCACACTTAGACACACACCATCTATTCTCCTTTCAGTGAGCCACAATGTCTTATTGATCTGACTCTACCTTCCTCTCACTTTACCATTTGCTAACTCGGTGTCTGCCACCTTGGGACAGTTCTGCTGCTTTGTAAACATGCCAAGGATACTAGAGATCCGTGCTTTGTCCCTGCTGTCCCCCTGGTCTTCCTACAGATAAAGTCCCATGACTGACTCCCTCACTTAATTCAGGTCTTGGCTCAGAATCATTTCCTGAAAGTAATGAATTAGTATACACATGTTAATTAGAAACATGTACTAGTGTGGCTCTGTCTGAATTTGAAGCAACAACGCCACTTTCTAGTTGTGTGCCCTCAGACAGGTGGCTGAGCTTACACACCCACCTTGAACAATTGTGAGGATTTAGTGTTTTAATATATATAAAAAGAACAAAGTCAGCCTTAGCTCGACTCCCTGGACATTTTTCCTGAAGTGGCATCCTAGCACAGTAGTCCACATCCCTTGTTTTGTGTCCCCTCATTGTCCTCTGTATTGAGTTGCAATCCAAGGTTTCTATACATTATTGGTTTTCTATGAGCCCTCCATGAAGACAGGAGCTTCATCTAGGGAGTTATTCTCTCTCCATTGCATAGAGCAGTTCTTGGTTTAAACGTTTCCTGAATGTATACAGGAAGAAAAGACTGCAAAACTATATTTAGCAAATTGCATTACTTACGACTTTAAATGAAGCTGCAGGTAATGCAATATATAGAGCATTTCTTCTCTAAATGAAGTCATAGGTAATGCAATATGCCTAGCATTTCTTCTCTAACCTTTAAAATCCAGCATTCCACTTAGCAATCTCCAGCTCAACACTTCCTGGCTTCTGATCTTCGGCCCACTAGGAGCCCCCAGATTCCTGATTTGCACTGGTTCTGATTTATGCATCTACATAGTTACCCACCAACCTACCCACAGTGCTCCAGCCCATTTGTCTGGAGCAGATGCCTGTCTCTTCCTCTTCCAAAGTGTGGTTCAGAATTCTTCCTAACAGTAACCTTCTTCTAAGCCTTCTTCTGAGTCTGCAAAGCACTAAGTTATTCTGTACTTGACTGCTCTGGGTTCCTTAGTATAAAATTTGATATCCTGCACTTTGTAAGGTCTTGTATTTTCTTATTTCCATAGTCTAATCTGGTGAAGCATATTGAGAACAATGTCCATGTTTCTTGGTATGTGGGTCTTTAGATGGTAGATTCTCAATGCTTCTCCAAAAACTCAAGTGCCTGACCTTTCATGTGCTTTAAGCAATATTATGCATCTTATGTTCATTTTATAGGGTTCCTGTTCTTCTGATTATTTAGCATCCATATCTTTTGGATGATATTTTTGAGAGTAACATAAAAATTCCAAGTAATTAAACTTATCTCATTTCAAAAATATACCTATTGACTGACAAAGTGAAGTTATCCTATCAGTGGATCCATAGTGTAAGTAATTTATTCCAAAACTATTTCCTTAATGAAAACAGTTTCTATAAAACTAATATATTAGTAATACATTGTCTAAATTTGTGTAAACAAAAATCCTTTATATCGATGATCTGAACATTAAAAAAGGTTAAGTAGGATATTTCTTGGTTCATATTCATATTTTTTTTTACCATTTCTTAGGTGCATCTTTCATGATGTCTAGCTCATATTTTCTAATTCTTGTTTCTAAATATTATTTTTAAAGTAAAAGTACCTGCATTCTGCCTCAAAATTGAATTTCATGGTTAATAAATGAAAATTTGCATGTTTAAGTGATGCATTTCTATAAATCATAATATTTTTAAATCTGGGGGAAAACTGTAAGTGCTTAGTCACTGCATGAAACAAAACAAATCCTGCTAAATGGAGCATTTCCTCAACTCTATTTGTTTCACGTTGAAGCAAATAAATATTTCAGCCCAAATAATTTCATAGGCTCTGGCTTTTGCCTTCATATACAGCATATTTTTTCCTGTCAAACATGTTTTATAAGCAAAATTTGTCAACAAGTTGTTTTTATTGATGATCATTTTGAATGTTTCATCAAATTTACATGGTTCACCAAATCACAGGCTTTCTCAATAGAGTTCCAAGAAGAATATAAAAATTTATCCAGTTATAAATAGTAACAAGGGATTCTCTAGGTCAATGGAAAAAGTCCAGAAGTAAATCTTTTTTTTTCTATGGGGGGGATGGGAGGTGTACCTTGGATTGAACTCAGGGGCACTCAATCACTGAGCCACATCCCCAGCCCTTTTTTGTACTTTATTTAGAGACAGGTTCTCACTGAGTTGCTTAGCACCTTGCCGTTGCTGAGGCTGACTTTGAACTCATGATCCTCCTGTCTCAGCCTCCCAAGCTGCTGGGATTACAGGTGTGCACCACCACTGGTTCAGAAGTAAATCTCATATACCATTTTAGCTGTCATCTGTCAGGAGGTTTGAGTGTTCCCTTTATTTTGCGAGAAGAAATATGCATCATAATCATTCTCTTTGCAAATTTTATGTCAATAATTGCAAGCTTTTGAGGGTTTCCAAAGCTTCAGAAGGTGTGGTACATTGTTACTTGTAAACTTGTACCATGTGGTTGAATTAAAGTTGACTTCTCATCCATAGGTTTCTTAGTTTATTAAGTAAATGGCATTTACCAACGTGCTGTGCTCCACCCAAATTTCAATTGCATCATCACTACAAAATTAAATAACGTTTTCCTCGAAATAGAATTTTGGTACATTTTAAATAACATCTGTAATGATGACAGGTATTTTATCTTCCACCAAAATAAATGACCCCAATTTTAAATTTGATTTCAATTACTACATGGAAAAATAGACCATTTGTTGAAATGTCTTAACAAATAATTTTGCCTTGAAAACATGTGATAGCCCCAATATAAAATGACATCACTTACCTTTTGAGGAGTGGCTGCCAATACTCCAAATATTACTGTTCTTATTATGTCACAAATGGAACTTCCACATTAATAATAGCTGCTTCACTTTTTCTATATGTGCACAAAAGTTTGGCATTAATACTAAGCAGAATTAATTAAGACAGTGAATTGATTTTAATGAAAAGTCTCGCATTTTCTGCAACTAAATGTGGATTGGTTACTTTGGGCAGACTCAAAAATAATGACTTTGAAGTAGATGCTGATGCTTCTTAGCAAATTGGTGCCTCCTGGTTTTTCCGTGGTTGAAGAAATCTAGAGACTATGCCCACGGGTCATCACATTTCTTGATGTTTTAAAATTAACTGTGTATTTTAAAGCTCAGAGGTGTCAAAGGTTTATTTTATACTAAAACAGAAAAGCATTAAAACACCGAAGTGAAAGAGATTTACACACACAGTGATTTACACACACAGTAAAAGACAAAACATCTGTAGCCAGAGGATTCACATTATTGCATATTTCCAACGTTACCTCACATACCTAACTCGTAATTATGTGCCGACCCTGACATCTTCTGAGATTTCCCCTGCTCCTGTGTCCGGTGGCCTAGCTGCTTATGGTCCTTGGGACAGCAATCTGGACACCAAGTGACCAGCAATAGCGAGGAGCTCTGCTGTTCCTGCTGCCGGAGACTTGACAGGGTCACTGTCCCTGGATGTTCCAGTCACAGAGCACTTAATTTTATCAGTGAGTGCCCACAAGCTGTCTTTGAAAGGGAGGTGTTAATTACCCTGTGTCTGTGAAGTGCTTGGAAAAGAAAGAGAGGTCACAGCTAATTGTCTTGTGGATTTAACCATGGGCTTTCTGCGTGGGTAAGTGCTGTGTTTTCCTGCACCTGGGACTCAGACCCTCCCTTTGCAGGCTCTGGAAGAAGCCAAGAGGAAAACTAGGCTCTCCCAAATCCAGCTCGGTTTATGGAATGCAAGTATTAAAATCATACTTTATTAAAATATGAGAAGTCCAGGACGAATGCCAAGTCAGACAGGACCAGACAGTATGTTGTGACAGCAGGGATAGATCAGGACACATGGCCACTCTATCTCCGAGGATAAAACTATCCGTAAGAAAATTTACAGATCTATGCAGAACCGTAAATTAATTGCCTATAAGTAATGGTAACTCTTATTATGTTGGCTTAGCCCATAGCTCTAATTTGAACAATCATCCGTTTCTCAAATACAGATACCATCCTTATTTCAGGAAAGGGCAAAGCAATTTTTATATTGTATACCTTTCATTCCCTTATTGGCTAAGCTTACACACCTACCTTATACAATTGTGAGGACTGTTCACTGAGGTCAACCTTACTAGGCACCTCTCTCCAGTCCCTGCTTATGGCCCTTTCAAACTTCCAAGCCAGTAAAGGCCTCTGGAATCCTGATTCTGTTTGCATTCTCACCTCTGCTACCAGTCAGTCAATTCTGCCTTTAAATGGCTTCATCTGGAAAAGCTCCCTTTTGAGGAACTGAAAGTCAACTAACTAGTGATCTTAATTACAGCTGAAAAGTCCTATTTGCTATGTAATGTGGCAGTCATGGTTGTAATCTATTCACAGCCTCAGGAATTAGGGTAGGAAATCTCAGGGGCCATCACAGAATTCTACTTACTACATGCAATTACATTCATCTGTCACCAAATGCATTCCATCCTGGGATCCCTGATACCAGGCTGCTTTTTTAAAGTTTGGAAGGTGTTAAGTACGTCTGTTACCTTGTGATGATGGTATCCTAGGTATTTGCAAGTGTTCAAAATCATCAAATTGTATACCTTACATACATGCAGTTATTTCTATATCAATTGTACCTCAATAAAGTTGCTAGAAACAAAATAATAGTTTGCATACAGTTCAGTCCATCCCTTGTGGTATACAAAGGCATAGAGTTGTGTATCCAGCACCACACCAAACCTTTCTTCTCCCTTATCTGTGGTTTGCTTCTGTATTATAATGACTTCTGTAAAACAGCACGAGTCATATGGACATGTCCAGTTGGACTCAGAGGGCATTACTATAGTCTAGAAAATATGAAGTGATTTTTAAATCTCATCTGCAAAAAGGTTTCTACCACCAGGCTCATTTGTTTCCTAAGAGTCAGTAGCAATTCACATTTTGGTTTGCAGGGGCTCAGCTGAAATTCCAAATACTTCCTTACAGGCTATAAAACAGCAAAAGAACATTTTATGATCTTCAGGTGATCCCTCCAAAGAATATCACTTGAATTAAAAATTAATTATGAAGTTCTCTGAGACAAAAAATTTCAAAAACATGAATTAGTTAAACAATTAAATGATCATTTTTTTTACAACTTTATAAGTGCAATTTAAATGATTTAATTCTAATAATTAAGGGAAGACATTGTACAAAGCAGAATATTTTCCATGACAACTTTGAAAAAATAAAATTAAGATTTATTGGATATGCATAATTTATAGTTTATTTAGACAAAATTGTACTTTGCCCATAAAGATTTATCTTTGTCATCATGCAAATGAATGATAAAAATGTACCTTATGCAACTTTTGTACTCAAATATATTGCTAAGCCAAACATGTCATTTAAGCATGATCTTTCAGAGATACTGTATATATATTTTAAATGTATGTGTACACATACAAAAAAGAACAAATGACAAAGCAACATAGATGAAAAAGTGCTACCTTAGTGGAAATACCTTATGGACTTGAACAAAGTGTTTTTCATTGTGAGGATTTTAAAACATTTGTATGATGAAAAAGTACCTAGGAAAATCTGTATAGAATAGAGTGTAAATATAAATTTTGAAGCAATATTCATGATTGAGGGCAAAATAATTTTCTGAAAAGAAAAATATTTCCCTCTCTAAGAAGCTTATTATTATAATCATGCTTCAGATGTTAGAAAATAAGGCACAAAAACACACTTAGGCGAAGTCATTTTCATGATGCATTAAGTTAATAGCAAGATTTGCATCCGATTTTTCCTTCTCTTCCTAGTTAAATTCAATTCTTACTGGAATTTGCTTTCTTTGGGAGGGTAGGGAGGCTAAAATGTTTTACAACACCCACACACAATATACATGTAGAGAAAAAAGAAGCATTTGTATAGAAGTTAACGCTTTTTGGAGCTAATGAGTCACAAATTACACCACATAGTTACTAAAACACCTAGTCCCAGTTGACTTGTGAAAAGATTCACTTCTTTGCATAGACAGAAAAATGTTTCAGCAATTGATAAAGACTGAGCATGCCTGGAACTATGTCACCTTCCCTGTTTGCTTTATTGAAGAATGAAGAGCTCACTTTAAACCTCACTCTGAGAGAAGTGAAACCAGCAAGCCAACTTAACCCAATTTAAGCCCCTGCAATTTTAAAAAGGGAAACTTTGAATTCCCCTTTCTCTCTCTGGAGCCCTTGCCCAATTCTTCCCAGTAGGTGCACCTAAATAGGAACACTGATAATCGTCAGTCGTTTCATCTTTAAAGATTTTTTTTTCCAGTTTAGTCTGAATTTCCTTTATTGTGTTCATATGCCAGTAATTTATTCTGAAATGATCTCTTGAAGGAAATTGAACAGACAAGAATGTCCAACAGGGAAGGAGGCCCGACCAATGAAAGATCTGCTTTTGAGTTGGTTTTCTCTTTATGGAGAGCTATTGAGAATCTGCCTCAAAATTTTTAGCCAAGAGGCAGTTCCAGAAATATCTATCTGTGGGCACCAAGGTCATTAACATTATGCCAGCATTTTAGGTGGTGGGAATATGAAGGTGAATCTGATATTTACAGGTATCCTTGGAGGTGGGTGCTCAGGTGAAAAGGAAGGAGAGCACCTGAGACCAGGTATTGTGGGATTGCACCTGTACAAAGCATCTATCCAGCAGGTAGTTTATGGTGTAAGGCAGCAGAAGGGGGTATACAGAAAGCATCTCTTGCAATAAGACTTGGGAAGCATCCCAATTTGGTCCTCAGAATCCCCTGGATGACAGTAGAGCACTGGTCTAGCATGTGCAAAATCCTGGGTTCAATCCCCAGGGCTGCAAAAATAGAAAGAAAAATCTGTTGGAAGACAGAGTCCCATGCCCAACAAATCTGTCAGCAGGTCTGGAATAGCAACTGGTTAATGCTAATGCTACTGGTCAGATGATGATCCTTTGAGAACTCCTGGCTTGGGAATCCCAAATTATTTTTATTTTTGAAGTAACCTTCAAAAATAAATCAAGGAAAACCAGTTACTATGGTTTTAAGAACTTAAGGAGGAAATAACCCAGGTAAAAAATAATATGGAAAATAACAGATACAGGGTAGAAAGTAGCTTGTTGAAGCACTAAAGGGGAAGAAGTTAAATAAGGTGACATTTAGATAGGCTTGTAAGCAAGCCAGGGAAACCTGGGATGATTAAAACTAAAGTTTCCAACATCCAGTTTTCCTTTATCCCTTTATCCATTCACTTCTCTTCTGTTTGCTCTTCAGCTCACCCAGGTAGAAAAGAAATAGGTCACCATCCCATTTTACATGTTTTATATTTTGGGGTTGATATAGGTTTTACATGTTATGTTTTGATATACATATAAGGTTTATAATTAAAGCAGATGGAAATATCAAAATCAAAATAAAATTAATGGTACTCAAGTGTTGTCTTATCGGTTGGCTCAAAATCCTCCCAATTCAGTATCCAGCTGTTTCTCTTGAGTGCAAAATTTAGAAGCTTAAGTCATTTGTGGTGGTGTAATGTAAATTATAAGAGAAGAAATTATAGTCTACTGCCTTTTCAGGGTGTTGGACCTTAGCGGGATGCATAATTCATAGAAAAGTACTGTGTAAAGGAATATGGAGTAACCTTCAAAAATAAATCAAGGAAAACCAGTTACTAATCTACAGAGGCGTTTGGAGGAAGGCAATGTGAAGGGAAACAGGGCATCATTTTACATAGCCTAATGCCATCCCTGATGAAAGTTACCCAGGGCTACCTAGCACCCGTGGAACAGAAAATATTTACACCCGATTATCTGCTGTATGGAAAGAAATCAGCCACACATTGATAAATGAATTGAGCAAAGAAAGTCTTATATTAAGCAGATATATTTTACTTTGATTGTAAAATTCAGCCAGAAGGGGAAGAACAGGAAGAAGACAAGCTTAGCAGCTCATAGAACCAGGTATCTATAGGGCTGAAACCACCCCGTGTCCACTTCGTCAATGAGCAACTACCAGGCAGCCTAGTGTTTTGGATAAGGGACATCTCCATACAATAATGGTAACCGATGCTCCAAAAAACTACCTGTTTAAGGAAGATTGTGGTTTAGAGAGACGTGTGTATGTGTGTGTGTGTGTGTGTGTGTGTGTGTGTTAACTTCTGGTGAAGTTTATATATTTTTGAAATGTTTGCTTCAATGCCAACCCAGAATTTATTTAAATTTTACTCTATTTGTGAAAACATAAAATGGCAGCAAATGGAATTTTTCAAATTTCCAGTTTGCTCATTTACTGATGAGTTTCTTTGAAAGCTGGTAAATAGACCAGATTACAGGAAGTTAAGAAGGATATGGACATTACACCTCAGGCTTATACTGTGTCCCAAGGAAAATATTTCCTACTATCATGTAAAACACTGGGCTTGGCTTTGATTTGTATGAGAGCACACTCATGGCTTGCTTCTAATTACTATGACCACTGGATAAATGGAAGGAATGGACATAGCCTTGCCTCCTAGCTAGGTCCACCAGAATCTTCTGTGGAGATAAGGGAGACAGTCCACAGGAGAACCCACATACTCACCCCCCACATTGCTCTTTCAGCATTCAGAACTCCATTATCAGAGGAAGGAATAAGGGAGTAGGGAAGCTCTACTTCCTGGTCAGTTTGTTCCCTACTCAGCCTTCCATGGACCAAGGTGGTAATAAATGATTTCCATCTTCCACAAAGCTGACCTTAAATGCAGGTAGTTGGTTTGGAAGGAGATGCCAGGAAGCACTGTCAGGAGTCAGAAAGGAGGAAGAGAAAGGTAGGAAGCCACTAAACGGTATGTTTATGGAGTGATCTTCCACTGGGCCACGGACACTGTGTCCTGTTTGGGGACAGATCTCAAATTTATCCAAACAAGGCACAATGAAGACGAGATATTTATCCTCCAACTCCTCTCTACCTTCTTCTTTGCCACTTTCATTTGGTCTTCCATGAAGGGGCCAAGAGCAATTCTCCAGGCAGAGTCAACAGACACCTTCCTATGTACTCTAGTTGCTAATGCCAAGGGGGCGTGGACAGGGCCCACACAGCATTTGCCATGTGGACATGGGGTTTATGGTAACTTGGTTTATGGAGGCTCTCTTGATAATTACACTTTCTTTAAGGGTCGACTTGAACCACAGGAATAATGAGGATCACAAACAAGCAACCTTACCAGTAATATCACCCCACCCCCCATCCCCAGGCAGCATCTGGGGACAAAGGTTGGATTTTAAGAGGAGCTTCCTGCACTGATCCTAAAGGTTGGACTTATCTCCAACTTATCTAACCTTCCGTGAATGTGAATTCCATAGAGAAAGATAGACAGCCGTAAAGCCTTCGTGGACTTTAGGGCTGATTGTAGAAATTAGAGTGTGATCTGCCAAGTGATTTGTTCATTTTAATTGCATCGATTCAGCTCTTGTCAATGGAACAGACCTCCCGAAAATAAACCTCTTGAAAAGAACTTGAAGGAGTGTGGATGAAGAGGGTCTCATGCACTTTATGAGTCAGGCTCTCTCTGGATACCCATCAATTAGAGGTGAAGGCAATAAAAGGGAAAATTTGCCCCATCTGGTTCTACATAAAACTCCCCAAGAGCTTTGACAGAAAGTCTTCCCTGCAAAGCGAGGGCCGACCTCTGGGGAGGCATTTGTTTTTCAGCCTCGTTGAAATGCCTTTTCCTTTTAGGGATGTTATTTCAGTAAAGCCAGATGAGATGTACTTGCTATTTTTATAAGATTTTAAAGGCTTAAGCAGGGCAAATATGTCTCTTCAAGCTGCCTTCTGCAAAAAGCCTGGTGCTAAGGCAGTTTTATGTCCCATAAAGAGTAACATTAGCCTCATGGAGAGACAGGCGATTTCTGAAAACCTTAAGGATGGTTCCTTAGTATCAGATTAGGATAAGGAAGATTTTTATTATTTCTCTATTTTTAAAAAACTACCAATATAAAATAAATCATATTTTGACCATGCTACTTTTCCACTATTTGGTCAAGCAAAACACAAGTTGACTTACAAACTTGTGTTCTTAGATTAAAAAAAAAATAAATTTTGTTGTCCTTGAACATAGGTTATAATCTCCAGCACATATTCATTTATTCTGCCACCAAAATCCTTATGTGATTTCCATTTCCCAATCACCCAGCAGTTGACAGCAGCAGCCCTGTGACTGGGATTCTAGCTGCTCCACTATTTTTTTTTCCACATTTAATCTGTGCTACTCACTCCATCAGGATATATCAACAAAATAAGTTTTGATCATGCAAAGCATTTTTTTTTCCTTTTGGTAATTTTGAAATGGCTTCCAATGGTCACTTGAAATTCAGGAAATTGTTCACAGCAGATTTCTCTCATTATCCTAATTTTCCAAGTTTTCTCCCATTCTCTGCATTATTCTATTTACATAACAAATCATGACATGTACACTTGTTCTCTCTCTCTCTCTGAGCATGTTGGAGACAGCATTTGAATAAAGACATATCTATATTTGGCACCTCTGTCACACACAGACATGCAGGGACACAAACATGCCCTCTCCATTTTCTTCTAAATGTTGCTCAAGATTTGACCACACCTGACACTGAGTCTCAGAGACCCCTGGATAATAATGTCAGCACTGTCACCAATTGATTGTGCAAATTATGAGAAATTACTGAGAAAGGCTTGATCTCCATGTGCTCAAATCTTACCACCAGTAAAGGGAAGGAGATGAAAGAATTGCTTCCTAAGGTGGAATCCATCCCAAACCTTTTATGACTTGCATTACAATAAGAAATCTTGTTTTGATGAATGGTACTGGCTGGAGTCTCTCCAGTCCCTCCCAGCATTGCAGTGATTGCTTAGTGTCCAGCTGTTTATACTCAGTTAATATCCGTCTTCGTCACTTAGTCCCACTATTAAATTGCAAGCTCCTGGAGTTTCCAAGTTCAGTGGCATTCAGGATATGTGCAAATCATTAGCACATGCAAGAACTTCCCCACACATTTTGGTTATGTTTCTAATAGATTTCTACGTACTGAGAAATAAAGTAAGAACGATTATCATTTCCAATGACTGGCTGGAAAAGCATGAACTTGCATTTTTCAAATGTGCAATCTTCCTACCTTTCCCACAACAATTGCTAAATTTAGATCCCAGCCCCACTCCCTGTGCACTGCAGCCCTTTGCCAGATCCTCTTAAGTTTATGCGCCCCCACTGAGCTGCATGGTGGTACGCTGGGAGCTAAGTTCTCCTCTTTCACTTCTCTGCCATATTTTACTTTGAAAAATTCCACATCATACAGCAGTGCCCAATGTGATCATTAAATAAAACTGTAATTAAGGTGACATCGGCAGTTTCAGTAATTAGAGTCTTGCTGTAACCGTAAGAGTAAAAATAACATTCCCTGGCGCTGCGACGGGGCAGCTGTGGACTCATGCTGATAATGTACCTTGGCAATTTAACATGACTAATTGTATGAGCTCTTCTTCGCAGGGGATTGTGTTAATCTTCAAAAGTTCTCTCTCCACAGTGTCCCAGGGCTGCTGCTTCTCTCTGGCTTAGGAATGGTCCCCACATCCAGCTTCCTCATTCTCAACTGAGGTTGATGGAACTCATTCCTGTAGCTGTCTCCACAGGGGCCAATTCTGATTTTCTAATTGTGACAGGGCTCAAACAGGCAGCCATGGGCTGGGACCGCTGGGTAGGGCTTCCTGTCTCAGTGGAATTTTTACGTGTGTTGGTCCCAAATAGTCCAATTACAATGTTGGTGATGGTTCCCAAATCAGATCATCTAGCCAAAGTACCAGAAAGTGTCTTTTTTGGCAATTATTATGAACCTGTCTAGGTACTATTCTCTAAAAACATTAGAGTTGATACTACTGCTAATTTACATTTAGAATTAATTTTAGGGGGTTTAGCTTCTTGTATTTAATATTTACATGTATTTTACAATTAAATCTTGATTAAAATCATTCCTCATTTCCTTGATTCTACTATGTATGTATAAATCTATGAGTGTTTATATGTGTATATATATAATGTGTGTACTTGCAGATATATAAATATGTATATACATATACAGTTTCAGATTAACAGTACCTATATTTTTGCCACTAAGATTATTAAAAATGATTTAAAATTTCTTAATTTTGCTTTTTACTGGGCTGTTAAGAAATTATCCTGGTAATTGGGCTTATCTGTTTCACTTTGTTTTTGACTTTTAGGGAATAAGTTACTTGGAGACAGTTTGATCCCTTCAGACTTGATTTTCTGTTAGGTGGGACAACAGTAGTGTTTATTAAAAAGCTAATTTTATCCCATCATGGAGCTCAACCCCCTCCAATTCAATATTGATGCAATTAGCTTATATACTACTATGCTCTTCTTTCTACGTATTGTGCCTTTTTCATTTCTATCAATGTTTTTATTCCCATCAATAATACATTCCAATTAATGATACTTTTATTGCTATAAACAATGTTTCTTCAAATCTCCTAAAACAAGTAAGTGGTCAACACCACTCCTTGCAATAGGTAATGGTGAATAATATATAAGAGTGTTCTAAATTTGCATTTCTCTTACCTTGAATAACCACCATTTGCATGCAGTGTGTGACCTATGTATGGCTCTTGATCATTTTTTCTCTTAGAATCTTCTCTGTTTTTAAGTGCTGTTTACATATTAGGGATATTAAAACTCTGGCATGATATAAATTGAAAACATTTTCCCATTATTCATTTTTGTCTTTTTATTTGTTCTTGTATCTTTATCACAGGACTATTTTTACATGGTCTAATGCTTTGATTTTTTTCTTTTCTCCTACTGTTTCTTGATTGAGTCATATTTAAGCAATGTCCTTTCTACAACTGGCTTATGGCAGATTGGATCCATGCTCCTCCTAATATTTGTATGCTTTCATTTTATCTTTATCCACACTGATAAGAGATTATCCCCACATCATTTTTTTTAAAGAGTAAGTCTTTTCTTTATTGCTTTGATATGAAGCCTTTATCATATATTAAATTTTCACATTGTTTAGCAACTTGGGAAATATCCTTTTGCTACTTTGCAACATCAAAATAAAAGTAAACATTAATCTAATGACATTAATCTAGCAAGGCCTAGAATTGATTATATGGATAAACTGTGGCTTATTTTATTTGTGTATATAAGAAAGATTTCAGGAAAATCAAGGGTTAATCAGTCAAACAAGTAATATTCAAATCCAATATTCATAAAATGATATATATCATTATTATGGTTATTAGGCAGTATAGTGCTATTAAGTAGGGTTTTACTGAAATCTAGGTCTTCAAATAGCATGATGAAATTGGAATACTATAGGTATTCAATTCTTCAGCCTGAACCTTTCCAAAGGTTCTGAAGTATAAAAGGTGATATATATATATTTTTAATTTAGCTTATGACCAAAATCTTCAATTTTTTTTAAAGGAAAGCTCATTATTGGATCCACTTTGCTAATCTTCACGAGATAACTTGAAGGCATAAAACTTGTGTCAGATGTTGGATTTGGAGGGAACATTCTCAGATCTCTTGCTCCCTGGCTGCTGGCTCTGCAGGGCTGTAATCTGCTTGCCTCGTGACTGCAGTCTTAAGTTTTTCCTTAGACTCTGTAAGGTAATGTCATCCTTTGAAGAGTTCTGAATTTGCATATTTAAATTCCAAGTGAGATAATATTTTTTTCTTTTTCAACTTGGATTTTTAAAAAGCACTTATTTATTTATTACTGAGTCTGAAGGAACAGACATCTTCACTTGTGCTGTGAGCATCAGGGAAGGACAATGGGCTTGCTTTTGAAATGACTCCTTTTGCCATTTGTCTAACTCCTACTCACCCTTACACCTTTGGCTCAAGTGTCATTTCCCCGGTGCAGGCTCCTCCCCAGGGGTTTTCTGACCACCATTCAATGCACACTCAAAGCATCCCTGTTTGTCCCCATCAGAGCAACGGCCTTGCTTTAGTGAAAGGCTCCCTTTTGGTACCTTTGCCTGTTCATTCCTTGAAGCCGGGGGTGATGTTTTAGTCAAATGTATGTCTTATACTGATGCTTTATCACAGTGCGTGGTAGAAGAGATGCAGGATAGCACAATAATCTGTCTTTGGGATTTCTTTTTTTTTAAACGTGTAACCAAGTATCAAAGAAGTATGCCACTGACACATCATCATCGCATTTTAGCGTGTCCTTTGGCATTTGCTACGTTACAAATAATTACTTGATTCCTATGTTATTACTTGCATTGTTTCTCTGAAGCCAGAGGTTTTTATCTATACCACCATCCAAAATGCTCGTCAATGCTTAAGATCTGTTTGGTATATAATAAACTCGAGTGATACCCTAATCAGAATGCCCTATTGCTGAGGTCTGTTATTCAGGTGAAACAATTAACATGCTATGAATATTTCAGAATAGTCACAGACAGCACAAACTGCACAGTGAATAATTACACAGTGAAGATATAATGAAGATATAATGAATCCTTGTGTGATTGAAAACCTGGCAGAAAAATCAAAGGGCAAAGCAAGAGATGCCTGGTATAAAGAGATATGTCAAATAATAATAATAATAAATCCAAAACAACTGAATAAACCTATTTAAGTGCATACCTAACCCAAAAGAAGATGGTAAAAAAAAGCAAACAATACTAAAAATTATAACTCACTACAGTTTTATGAAAGTGCGAAAGTTGGTGGCAGTGATCACCTTTTAAAAATCCATTGAGGTTGTACGACTTGATTGTCAGTATCAGATTCCAGAAATGATTACTCATATTTATTCTATTTTAGTCTATGGTGCTTCTCCAAAAAGATTTTGAAACACCTGCTGACTTCATCTTCCCCCACCCTGCTCCCCAGAACATTTTCAACACTCATGGAACTTTTTCTGAACAAAATGCTTCCAGCAAGCTTGGCCATTTTGTTTTAGGGGTGGGGTCTAGCTGAAACAATTGCCCTTAGAAGGTCTGGGTTCAATTCCTTGTATCCCTGCAAATGTTCTAGTCTTTAATGGATTCTGTTTAAAGACTATCGTACTAGTCAGTACAATAAAAATGGGAATATCTATCCTACCCCCTGCAGAGAGCTGTCAGAAAGAACTGTAGTGATGATATGTGAGAAAGCAGTTGATGTTGGCCCTGCAATCTTGGGCCCATGTATGGTGGCAATATGATTAATTGCAAGAAAAACTTTCATTATAAGGCTATTGGTAGCAAAATTACTTTTCCTTCTTTTGGTTATTTTAAATGTGAAACTTTGAAAAAGCTAATGTAGCAAAATTACAATTTCTGCCCTACTTCACATCCAGTTTCAGCCACCAGATGATACTGTGGGTAATTTGGTAGGTCTACTCCCTTAAGTTTTCCACAGATTATGCAATTTGTATGCATGGCCTATGACCATGAGCATGAATACATGTGTGTGAGTATGTTTATGAGTGAGATTGTGTGATACTGGTTCTACGCTGGACATCAATACAAGACAATGCTACATTTCACACTTGGCATAAGCCAAGAAATCCCAGATCCACAAATAACAATGAATTTTTTTTTCCTTGCAACCTGGCCAGTCTCTGTCCTTTATGTTTTGTTTTTGGGATTGTTGACTCCAGGAGGAAAAGTAGAGGGTGTGGTTTATCATCTCAGTATCAGGGAGCAAGGGCACATGTAAGTTCAAAGCAGAAAAATGTATATAGTTCTCCATGTTGTATCATTTGAAAGTATACATTGAGTATTTCAGTTTTAATTCATTAGCCATATAATATATGGTGGATCTGAGGATTGAAACAAAAAAGTTGAAGTCAATTATAGGAATTATATTGGATTAAAACAGAAGAGTAGACATTATGAGGCTAGCATTCCTCTGAATGAGCTAAATTTTATAAAAGTTAGTTTTCAAGCATATAAAATCTGTAAAATACTATTTTAAAAAAATGGAGCAACAAAGTTCTTCACTTGTAACCATTCATGTTCTTCTTTTGGAGGAAATTTTGTTTGCTTTTTTGGCAAAAATGCAACATACTTCCCTGTGGAAGGCATTTATTTCCAGGTATTTCCTTATCCAACATTTAAATAATGAGAACAGCTGGTTACAACTGCAGAGAGACACTAGGGAAAGAAACAGCAACTGCTGAAAAATCAATGGAGTTCATAGCAGAATTCCCTGGAATTGGTGATTTTAATTTTGTAGGAGGTGGAGAATATTTGCATTTGGTAAACATATTCGTGTTTCTGTATTATATCACAATCTTCAAATGTAAGTTCAGGATCAACCATAGGTCTTCTTTTGCCAAGTATATGAACATTCTTATTTAGAATCTGAGAAAGGGCAAGAGCAGCGAAAACAAAATTGTTCATTTTTCCAAAATGCACACAAAGTTCACACTCAGCTAAAAATTCCAATTCTGCATTTTCCACAAAGATCACTGGAATTCTAGCACTTTACCTGAAGATGACTAGAATATAAAAAAGATTTCTGGACTAATGTGATTATTGTTCTTTGCTCAAACAAAAATTTCACATATGAAAGCATAGAACTTACTATCATTCTTCTGTTCTTCCAAATAAAACATTTTAATGTGTTTAAGTAGGTCCCACCCGAATGTTGAATCACAGTTCTGAATGTTTAGCATGAAGATTGCCGCTGTCCATTCCACCGGATTGTGTGAATTTAGGGTGGTTCTATCAATCACTGGAAATGTTCTACTGTGATTGATCTTGTTTCCAGTAGCAGGACTGAAAGAAATTACTGATATCTTAGGCTTCCTGGAAAAGATGAAAGCCCAAAGACTTCTGGACCTATTAGCTATAACAAAATAATGTAGCTTTCTTAGAATTACACTCTGAGTATGGTGAGAACATCAACAAAATCCAATTAGTCCAGAATGTGGCTCAATTTTGACCCTTTATGATGTAGGTACCATATATTTTGTCTACTGCAGGGCCCCCTATCAAACAGCTGTATTTTGGGGGAGCTAATAGACCATTTGTTTTTAAAATGGTTAGTTCTGTAAGAGAATAAATAAAAATAAATGTCCTTGCATCCTCATATGAAGGGATGGAGAATTGATTGACACTTGTGTGACACTGGCTGTGTGTGTCCCTTGTCACAATGAAGCAATGGTTTCATTTGAATATCTGACCACACGAAGCAACGATAAAATGAGTGATTGTAGAGACTCAGTTATTTCAGCTAGATTCAAAACAGAAAGTCTCTCTGATAGCACTGGATGTGTATAGTGACAGAATAATCCTCTCCGAAAGATGACACAGCATCACAAGCAACACAAACACACAATCCTTTCACGTGACAAAGACTGACGAGTGTGCTCGGCTGATCGTTACAGACATATAAAGTCTCAATCACAGGAAAGACAAAATAACATTAGCTCTGTTGCATTTTTCAGGAATTTTTAAGGTACTGTATAACATGAGGCAGGCTCACACACAGACACCTAGGTGCTTATCAAATGGACCATCACCTGAGAGGTGTTCATAGGTTAGCCTCTGGAAATCCTGGTATATTTCACTGGGAAGGAGAGGAGTTGGGGACTAGGAGGGAATAGGGTATTGTCACATGTTAAAACAGTTCCCATTTGGAAGAGGAAATCATCTTAACACATGTGGACACAAAGGTCCAAAGAAAGATAATTAGAAATTTCAGAGATGTGGATTCATATACACACAGGGAAGTATTTCCTAAGTCATCATCATTGTCTCAAATTGCAAAGAGCCCTCTCCAGGGAACGAAGAGCAGAGGGCTCTCCTGCATACCTTATGCTGCAGCCCCTGAGAGAGCCCATGGGGACTCACCAGCTCCCTGGTTTCCGTCCTTAGGTCACCACCGAGTTTTTAAAAGCAAGGAAGATGGTTTTCTATGGACAGAAAAGTGGTGGAGCTCAAGTAAAGTCTGATTTTCTTCTGTTTGAAAACCCTTTGTAGTAGCAGAATGTTTCTGCACGCCAGGAAACACAAGAATTCAAATGAGCTCAGGGAAAAGAAGGAAGGAGCGAGAAGACAAGCTGAAGTCCCACCGTGCCTAACAGATGGCATCACACCAAAATTGATGTTGATGATCGATGTCAAGATATCTTAGGGTCCTATTAACAGAAGGTGCAAGATGAAAGTTAATCCAAGAAGCTCAATGAAAAATGAAGAACAGAAAGAACCGATGGAGGAAAGAGAGAAAATGGACCTGCAAGATATTTTTAAACACATCTTGAGCAACGTGCTAACCTTTTTCAGATGTATCTCCCCACAAATGCAAAGCAAAGAAATCAAGAGTGAGCAGACTGTGCTTGTACCAGTTTGTTTTACTTTATTTAGAAGTTCCACTAGAAGCCACCAATGAACAGATCAGGTATTAATTTAATTTTGCTGCTATGGTGTGGATGCGCTCTTCCCCCACCCCCCCTCCCAGAAGGCTCTCTAGTTAGAAGCTTAATTTCCTGTATCCCTGTATCAAAAGAGGTGATGGGGCCCCTATAGAGGTGGGGATTAGGGACAGGTAATCAGGTCACAGTGGGCATTGCTCTTAGGAAGGGTTAATGCCGGTCTGGAGGTAAGTTAGCTCTTGGCCCCTCACTGAAGTCTGAACAGATGGGACCACCAGCACCAGATCTTGGGCTTTCAGCCTCTGAAATTGTGAGCTATTGTAACTTTTTTTCTTTGTAAATACTCTGCATCAGGTATTTTGGTACAACAACAGAAAATGGACCAATAAATTTATATTAATTTTTGAGACACTGCATTGAAAACTCAGTAAACTGGCATCTAAAATGTTCTTAGTATGGAACAAATTATGTCTTCATCACACAAATGTGTTTTTATACATCACTAAGGAAACTATCATGCATTTCTTGATATGCTGGCTGATATTCAGAATTAGCACAATGCTGTATCCTCAGATTAATGGCCCCATAACATTCTTGATCAAAGTCATGACCATCCTACAATTCAATTCTGGCAGAGATCCTTCTTTGTTTTTTAAAGAGACATTGATACCAAAATGAAAAGGAGATGCCTTCTGTTGACCTCATGCTGTCTGGAATAGACCTGAATTTGTTCTCACAGTCACTGGTCCTCAGTAATACTTGTATTCTCGTTGAGGACCATGCATGGCAGACCATCCCAGACTCCTATGCACTTTCAAGGAGGGTTAAGGAGTTTGCATTTTCTACTGGTCATACAAAGATGCCAAAGTTTTTATGTTAGTCCATGATTAACTTATTTTTAACTTTTTATTTTGCTACAAATCTACAGAAAAGTTGTATAAATAGTGAAGAGGTTTCTCACCCTGTACCAGAGACACCACTTATCGGTTGCTGGTTTTGCTCCACTTTCTCATTCTCGCTTGCCCCACATCAGTTTTCTGTGGCCAAACACACAGTGGCTTTAGAAACAGATAAACCCATAGATGGGGCTCAGCCAGGATCTGTGCCTCTTTGTGACAAGGGTTAAATCAAGGTGTCAGCGGGGCTACCTCCCTTCCTAGTGTTTGGAGGAAGCATCCACCCCCAAGCCCCGGTGGTTTGAAGCTGCACCCTCCTAGGTGTTGCCGAGGGATGGCTATAAGAGGTGGAGCCCTTCAGGGGAGATTAGGCCTCCAGGGCTCCTCCATCCTGAGTGGGATTAGGTGCCCTTACACAGGGGCATGATGAAGGGAGTTGGATCCTCTTGCTCTTCTGCCTTCTGCCAGGTGAGGAAACCGCAAGAAAATCCCCAACTGATACTGGTGCCTTAATCTTGACTTCTCAGCATCCAGAACAGTGAGAAATACATTTCTGCTCTCCATTAACTACCCAGTCCACGGTGTTTTGCTACAGTAGCACAGAAGGACACATGCTCCCTGGAGCTGTTGGCAGTTCCTGGTAGGGGGAGATATGAAGGCCCCTGTTCTTCATTAACCATCTGCAGGCTGGGGGCCTTTCTCTCATCTCCTTCAGACCCCGTATTCCTTCTCCTGTGTCCCCCCTTCATCTTCCAACCAGCAATGCATGTGGAGAACTTCTCACTCTTCAGATCTCTGGCTAACCCCTTTCCAACTGCTGGGAAAGCTGTTTTTCTTGTAAAGACCCCTGTGATGCCCCAGGTCACCTCCCTATGTCAAAGTTAACTGTACCACATGGCACAACATGGGCACTGTACTGCATTGAGGACACTGGTGATGACAGTGGCATCTCATTGGATTCACAGATTCTGGGGTCTCAGATATGGGATCTTGGGTACCAGTTTTAGTTTTTTTCAGCCACAAGGCAAGATCAGGGAGCATTTTTGGACTAGAGGATACAGCTCTGTACTTGCAGGTGAGAGCTATCTGAAGTGAGGGAGCAGAGGCCTGATCATTGTCACTTTCTGAGATTTGGAAGAGCCCAGAGCTTTACCTACCCTACTCATCTAACCCCAGTGATACCTGGAGAGAGGTCTCACTTCTATTTTAAAACTGAGAATAACAAAGCATGGCAAGAACTGTTAAAACATCCACCTAATGTTGCAGTGTCACATACAGGTAGCGAATCCAGGTGTCAATTCAGCTCTGCTGGATTCCAAGGACCCGGCTCCTTCTGCTCAGGTACCAGCCTCCATTTGCATCCTGAGCTGTCTTATTTTTTCGGCAATTACATATTCCAGGATGTTCCTGACCCTCTCTGCAGGAAATCTTATCTAAACTTGTGTGTACTGTATCAAATCACTGTAAGATTCACTTTTGTCCACGTGACAGGAAGTTTACCCATGACGTGGATGCCTTGAAAAAGGCCCCCCAGGTCTTTCTTCATAAGACATGACTGACTCTCTGGATGCTATTTCTGCCCTGGAACTGGCCAGTGGTGGGTAATAGGGCTTTGGTTTATCCAACTCCCCTTGGGCAGAAATGGCCTTCTTGTACTAGCACTTGCTTATATGGCATCTAGTGGACTTTGAGCGTTCCCAATGTTACTGCTTCTTTCAACAGAAGAAATATCAGTGGGAAATATACTGTCCTAGCTTCCTGTTCTCAGAACCTGGCTTACCAAGACCAAGATGGAAGCTTCTACCTTTTCCTCTGGAAGCTTCTACCTTTTCCTCTTTTTGAAAGATTCAGCATAGACCTTGTACTTTCTATTGAGGGAACATGGCCACACAATAGAATCAAATGTCTATAATAGATCAAAAGAAAAAAAAAATGAAATTCTGCCAAGAATAGCTACTAACTGGTTTCTTGTGAACACTGCCGCAGCATGTTCCGAATCCTTGGGAGCATGTGGGAATCTAATTACTGGAGGGAGAAACAGGAGAATCTTGGGAGTGTGGAGAAACCTAGCCCATGTAGTTAAATCACCTCCTACTTAGTTTTGTAAGAGACCATGTGTGTCATGGGCAGTGGCACATGCTTTTGTTTGGGGGGAACAATGTAAGACCTGAGGGAATGGATGTCACATTGACTTGAATATGAGAAAGAATGCTCTAAGAAATACATAATTCATGTATGTGTAGGGGATTAAGATAAAATTTGACATATATCAAACCTTATTGTACATATAATTTATATACATGAAACACAGCTTGTATGAATGCATAATCACATAAGTCTATATATAATATTTATGAATCATACATATACTTATAAATGTGTATATAGAATTATGTGTGCATATATGTGTATATCTAAATAATATATGTGGTGTTTTTGCCAAAAATATTAAAAAAAGACTTTATGTAAGAGTGACTTTCAATTACATATACTAAATTCTGTTTAGCAAGCCATCGGTTTAATCTAGCAATTCATACTCTGAGACTCCAACATTTTATGATGCTTCTATTGTTAGATTAAAAATCGACACTTTCCCCCAGTTTTCAAAACAAAATTTGGTGACCCCCAAGCGATATCCATTTCTACATATTTTCTCTAAAAATATTTTTGGAGGTAAGATTTAACATTTTAATCTGTATGGTCAAGATGGTTCACGGATACCTAAGGTCCCTGAATGATTTGTTTTGTTGAAAGCTGCTAAATTTGATTATGTGGTTAGTTTAACTTGATTTTGATTATATATACTCGAATAGTCTCTAATTTGCCCCCATGTTTTGGGGGGTTGGGCTTAAAAAGTCACTTATTTTTAAAATCACTCTCAAGGTTGAAGGTCAACAGGGTTATCCACCTATGGAAGAACCTTCTTGGTGCAGCAAGGCATGCTAGGAAACATGTGCCGCCGTTCAGAGCAGAGGCTGTAACATCAGGCAGACCAGATTCAAGCTCTCTTTACTCTTCAAAAACTGCAGAAAGTCAGGTCAATTGCCCTTCTCACTTTTCTCGGATAGAAAATGGAAGGAGCAATGAAAACTACTTCCCTGGACTTTTGGTAGTAATTTAGTGAGGAAAGCCCAATTAAAGCAAGTAGCAACGTCTCCAGCTTGATTTTGGTTACTAATAACAGAAAGTGGAAGCCCCGAAACCAAACTCTAATTGGTTTAAAGAACTTAGTGGAATAATTGACACATATCTGAAATATTTGGAAGTAGAGAAAGGCAGGCATAATTGGATGAGGGCTCTGTATTCATTTTTTTTTTATGATCCTGTTATTTTTGACCACTTCTGTGTACCAAGGGGATGCTAGGCTTTGTTTCTACAGAGTCCTCAAGGATCTCAGGATAGCTATAGGATAATTGCTCTTTCACCTCTTAAGGTAGGGAGAGGGAGCTTCAGTTATTGACCACAATTTGAATGGTCCATCCCTGAACAAGTTCTGTAGCTGTAGAAATATCATATGTAGATTAGCTTATGTCTGGGTGGCTATGTCTGAATCATTGTAAGATAGATGACAACAACGTATATCTTAGACACCACCACTTGACCTGTCAGAGAGGGCAGGGGTCACACCCATCCAAATTGTAGGATGCAAAACAATGAAAGAGAGTGGGCTGGTTTGGGAAAGTAACTGTGATGTTTTCTACCATATTTCATAAATGTGAGTTATAATTATTAATATGTAATGATTGTAGAAATATACTAATCATGATAATAATTATTTTATTTGCTTAAGGCACTGGTTATTAGCCCTGGCTTTGTACATGTGTGCCAGAGGGTGATAAGGTACATCTTTCTTAATTTTTCCCACTTGATTTTTGGGTTATCTTGCATATTTCAGGCATATCTGTGTATGAATAGCATCGCATCATAATTGGACATGTGCGTGTATGTATATATTTATACACACACATTAGCTAGAATGCACTCTATGCTAGGATAAATTCCCTCTGTCATTCTACTTTAGTACATTTTCTAAGGTGTAGAAATATCTACATTCATTGGTTTGGCTCTTTGTCTCTTTGCCTTTTGAATCTTCTCCAGCTGTTCTGCGATTCCAGCGTGCAGGGGTTCAAACCCTGCTAATTTATTTGTCTGGGTTCCATTGCAAACTGGTTGCCAATTGTGGGCAGCCAATGGGAAAAGCCAGCTATTTTCCCTCTGTCTTTGCTTTCTGTGTGGGGTCTTCAGCTGTCCTTGGGTTTGGTTAGTGATTCTAGCTCCCACTTGGCTTGGTGGTCTTTGGTCTTTCTAACCCAGTGGTATGTGGTGCAAGCCCTGCTGCTGTGGCTCTTCTCTGGATGGCTTCCCTCTGTTCCCTGTTCACACCTTCCAAGACTTATTGTTACTGGTCCCCATTTTGATTTCCTTCTGTTAGATTATGTGGGGTGATCTCTGTATTTGTGCCTTGACCTTAACTGGTAAAAACTCACTAACCTTCAAAATCCTGGAATTATAACCCTGCTAATGATTTTTTTAGAGGAATAAAACCTATTGTCTAGAGTGCTAATATGATTTATTTTTTCAAAAAGTATAGATTTCCTGATTTAAAAAAATATTATTGGGGCTTTCTTTTAAATCTATAATTCCAACAGTGATTTAATTTCTCAACCTCAGAAAGGTGTGTGTTGAGACATAGCAAAACCAATTATAAGCACATTATTTGAAAAACACAGTATTTCAACTCATTTTGATCAAATTCCCTTACTGGATCATCTTTGAAATAAAATTGCAGACATCTGTTTTATGAAAAGCTAGTTATTGAGGTAGGAAACCATATTGTTCTAATTAAGGCTTGGGTAGTTTATAGAAACACACTCATATTGAATAAAAAGCACTTTGGTAAACCACACAAATACATAATTTGACAGCCATCTGGAGCCGTTGGAGAATCGATCCTTTTGGATAGCTGGATTGTTTTATAGATGATGGAGAATTAGCCCATTTGTCTTAATGATGAATTGTTTGGTCATCAGGAAGAGAAATTTACTACAATGTGGTTGGGTTAAAACAAATTTAAAAATGAAATGATTGGGAGGGCACTAGGAATCACCAAGACGGAGAGTGTTCTTGGGTTCTCTGCAGGAATGCAGTCTGGAAACTCAGAGCTATCTGGAGTCAGATTTGAACATTTTGGCTTCTCTTGAGGAGATACTTGACTCTTTTCTCCATGCCCACAGGCCTGTCCCAGGAGGGACATGCTGACTTCCCTAGCCTGAGTCACCCTTCCCACAGTGCACACACACGCATGTCCACAGAGGGTGTTGCATGGTCCATTTCCTTCTCAGTGGGCATGATAGAAGCAGCCCAATTTGCCAACATATCTACTACACCACATGTAAACTTGTCCTTTTTTTAAAAAAAATAATTTAACCTTTTCTGATGATGTAAAATTTTTGTAGTATGTTATAAACTCAGAAAAATAATTTTCTGAGTAAATCTCATTTTTCAGTGATGGATAGTCACATTCACTAGTGTAGCAATGTCTACCCACATAACAAATGGCTCTCGAGTGCTATTTGTGTTCATGAATGAGAGGCAGGTAATGTATTTTTTATAATTTTTTGAGTGCCTCCTCATTGCCAGATGTCAGTTGTCATTGCTGTTTGATAGTCACCACTTCTATTTTGTGATAGCTGGGTTAATCTCAACTTAGAAACCAAGGAAACTTTATCACAATTGCCCATAAAATATTTTAAAACTAATTAAATTTTATCAAAAAAGGTTTTTCTACTGAGAGGAGGCTCATGAACCTAAAGGCATGCACTTTGCAATTGTACACTTCTGACCATGAGAAAGGAAATCACTAATTTAAAATAGATGTGCTTAGTGGAAGTGGAATCACTTCATCCAGTTCCTAGAATCATTGAGTTTTAACATCAATTTTTTTAATTCCATTGCCACAGTCTCTCTTTAGTCAAACACCTTATGCCTCCAGTAGGCAGAATTATGGCTCTCAGAGATGCTCAAATCCTAGTCTTTAGACTAAGTTTCCTTACATGACAAAAGGAACTCTGTAGATGTGATTTAGGTAACAGATTGTGAGATAGGGAGATTACTTGGGATTTTCAGTCTAATCACATGAACCTTTAAAGACAGAGAATTTTTTTTTTTCCATTAAGGGTCAGTCGGGGAGATGTGATGGAAGAAAAGCAAGAGATATAAGGTGTGAGACCGAGCAAGACCCACGTTGCCAATTTTCAAGATGGCAGAAGGAAACCATGAGCCAAGGAATTCACAGGCCTATGGAAACTGGGAATGGACCTCAGTTGGCAGTGAGCAATGAAATGGAGACCTTAGTCCTACAACTGCAAGGTACTAAATTTTGATGACAATATGAATGAGCCAGGACTCCCATTCTCCTGAACAGCTTCCAGAAAGGAGCATTGTCCGGGTGCCACCTTGAGTTTAGACCCAAACCTCATTTCTGAATGGTAGAGACATAATGTCACAAATTTTTGTAGTTTTAAGTCACTGAGTTTGTGGCAATTCATCATGACACTGGATGGAAATTAATGTAATGTCAAAGTCTTTATTTTCTTCCCCAAAACTGGAAATGATTTTGTGATGTCATTAGGATCTTCTCATCCTAACCAGCTTTTGGAAGATTGTGTTATCTAAAAATGACTTGCAGCAGCAGTATTTGTTATCCCACACTTTCTTCCAAAGCTTTACTATGCTTATATCAAGAAGGGAAATTTATTTCAATTCTCTTGAGTGTGGTGGGCTTTTGTGACTTCCACCATGAAAAGAATATGGCAGAGGTGATACATGACTTTCAGGATGGGGTCAGGAAAGGCCATGATGCTCCTGATGGTTTATCTCATGACCTCCTGGGAGCCTTTGGTCATCACTGAAGAAGTCTGAGGCTTCTGAGGCTTCCATTTGTAAAGACCATGTAAGGATGGAGAGGGATTCCAGGGCCCAAAACATTTAATTCTTTCCAACGCAATCACCAGATGTGTGAATGAAGAAGCCTTCAAGATCTCCTGTGGCCATGGAAAGAACCTGAGTATGAACTGTAGATGATTCCAGTCAATACTAGGCTAATGAGTAACGTAAAGTATTATTGTTTTGAGTCATTTCTTTTGGGTAATTTGCTATACAATAATAAATAACTGGGAAATTTATCTTGGCTGAGAATGTCATATGAATTTTTGCAAAGCTGTGTGATTTTAATACCAGAGATAAGTAATTACACTCTATTTGAGTTGATTGACCAGTGCCAACCTGTGTTATCCATAGTGATTCCATATTCCTTACGTCTCATTTTCCTGAAACAATGGAGAACTTTCCCGTTTTTCCTCCTGTGCTCCCTGTACCCAGGGACACACAGTCTCTGAAGTCCACGAGCCTGCGTTGCTGGGCACACTTTCAGTTTTTATGGTGAGCCACAGTTTTATTACATGCCTCAAGTTAATTGACAGAAGACTATTGGTGTTTTATTTTTTTTTGCTCAATGCCTGGGAGAACAGGAATTGGCTTTCCAAATCCATCATTAGGTTCTTGAAGGGAACTAGATGAATCTGTTTTCAATTTATATTGATTAAGGAGAAACAATGGAACAATATTTAAAACTTAACCCAAACTAAAACTTGCTTTTCTGTTCCTTGGTGTAGCTTATATTATGTAGTTTGTATATAGTTTTTGAAAATTCCTTGCAGGTATCTAGTACTCAATCATTAATAATAATTGAAAACCTATACTTCTCTTGTCTGATGATATATTATATGGTATGGTGAGGACATTAATAATCCCTCATTTTAATTGACGCTTATTTTGGGAATTTTTCTATATCCTTCTTTTTCAATCTACCCTCTTATAAATCATACACACAAGACTTCAGGATATGGAATATTTTAATATCATGGTGAAACAGAATAATGTGAATTAGAAAACTAAAAAGAGATGAAATCAGAGGGAAATATCTAGTCTAGTCCCAACATTTTCAGATGTGGCATCATTAATCCAAAGAAGCTAAATTAGCTGGTGGCAGAGACAGAATTAGAAAATTAATTTATCAGAGTATGTCCTAGACATTTCTCCTGCAAGGCGCGTTGGGACCCTGGGTGCGCTGATGGCACTGCCTGCCTTATTAGTCTGCAAAACCCAACGAGCAAAATTCTCTTCAGGATAATTTGTTTATTGGGTCCTCAGGAGAAGCCATGGCATAATTGGCTGTCTTGAAACAAATGCATCTTCTAAACAAATGCCTCTCTGTACTCATACTGCTAGTGAGGCCAAGACTATTTCAGAATGCTGTTTCTACCTTGGGGTGCCCTATCACTTCTTGCCTTTTGTTTCTTCTCTGGTAAGTCTCCCATACTTCTCTTTTGGTCAGAAGGCAGCAGATTACTGGTTCCAGGTCCTAAGGGGGAGAAGAGCTGGAAGAAAGTGGACAGGAACCTTTCTGCCCTTTGCTTCCAACATTCCGGGTTCTCCTTTGCCTCATGTTGGAGTTAAGGATTCACATTTAGGATGGTGACTATAGTATGTCTAAAATTTAGGTCATGACTACAACTTCCCAATTGGATGCCTTCTTCTGAATAGACAAGATGTTCTTACATAAGGAAGATGTTTATTATCAGGAAAGGCATCCATCTCAGGCCCTATTTGATTCTGCAAAATTAAAATGAAGAACGCACCCAGGGCATGCATGTCTGCACACATACACGCACATTCATCCAGGGACTGGTTTATGTTAAGGGATTTTTGTCCTTCTGTGTTACCTGCTACTTTGTGTCCTTTTTGAGAATTACTTTTCATCTCTGGCCACACTTGAGCTTACCTGGTGTAGTGCATGTTTGTATTAATGACTCTGTTATTTTATTTTGGTTGGTTGTATGTCAGTATCCTTTCCGCACTTTGAACTAGTTCAGAATACTTATTTTAATAACATTTTGTTGGACAGTTCTTGTAAAACGAAGACTACCAGGAGTGAATTCCTATTTAGAACCTGCATCAGCTGTCTTTCTTAGCATTAAGTTTTTTTCAAGTGGTTTTGGACTCTGGGACTGGAGCCCCATCTGTGCAGGGATTTCTTTTGTTTCATTTAGCTTTTTTTTTCTTGTTCCCTCTCCCCTCTGCCACTCACCCTGTGGGTGGGTTTACTGTTGTCCCTCTGGGTTCATTCTGATCCCCTTTTTAAACAGGTATCTTTCTAAGCAATCACTCTGACAGAAGCTGTGGGGTCAGGGCAAGCTCATCTTCAGAGCCAGCAGATGGCTTTGCTGAGATGTGCTTCTGTACCTACCCCACTTCTCAACACTAGGAGCCCACCCCTCTTGGTTAATTGCAGTTGTGCTGGATGTATCCTGTCCTAATGCTGTTGCAAAAGGTACCACAACAATGTGGCTCTAACAATACAAATGTATTCTTCCAGTGCTGCAGGTCAGAAATCACCCCTGGGGACCAGCACACTGAGCTCTGAACACCTTTAGTCCTTTGGGACTTTTGCTCCATTTCTGATTCAGAGAGCTATTTTTTTTCTATCTTGGATCACATGTATCTTTTTTTTTCTTTTGCAATTTTCTGTTATTATGCTTGCTCTGTCTTTGTTGAGAATCTGGAAAGCAAGGGTTATGAATTATGAACCTGCCCTGCCATCTTGATGGGAAAATCCACATTCTAATACGGCTCAGTTCAGAGAACTCAGGGACATCCTGAGATAAATCTAAAATACTTGGCAAATCATTCAACAGGACCAAGGGATGCTGCATTAGATGCTACCATAATCCAACTGAGTGGCTTAAAACAATAGAATGTATTCTCTTACAGTTCTGGAGATCAGAAAACCAAAATCAAGGTATCAGCAGGGCCCTAGGGAAGAATTCCCTGCCCATCTGGCTTCTGGTAGCACTTGGCATTCCTTAGCTGGAGGTAGTAAAACTTCAGACCCTGCCACCATCTTCATAGAGCTTTTTTCCCTCTGTGTGTCTCCTTGGCAACCCTGTGTCCAAGTCCTCTCTCTTTTCTCTTGTAAAGAAGCCAGTCTTTGAATTTAGGACCTGCCCAAATCCAGGATGAACTTGACTTATGTGTTTCTATCTGCAAAGACCCTCTTCTAAATAAGGCTGAAGTCCCAGGTACCAGGGATAAAGATTTAAACATATCTTCTGGGTGGAACAAAATTCAACACACTCCATACATATTTTTTTAAAATACCCTTTAGGCACCTCTGTTGTACTTCCTCACTTTTGCATTGACTGAATAGGGACCAAGTCATTTATTCCTTTCCTGTCCCCTGGTTCCCCTGCCTCAGTGCCTTCTAGAGAGCAGCTGCTCCATAAAGACCTACTGATTGACAGGGTGACTGTCTATTTGCCATGACATGTTGACCCTTCCGAGACCCGCTGAAGCCAGAGGGAGCTGTGCATTCCCCCAAAGCAGATGCGTTTCTGGATTCATACTGCATTGAAATACTGTCTCCAAGGGAGCCTTTGTGGAATGCGGCGTGAAATAAAGAAAGAACACAGGCCTAGAAGACACTCTGAAATTAATAGAGTTGGCAGTACATTTGAGGGGTGGGAAAACCTTTCTAAGCATGTTATTAAAGGTGAAAACCATAAAGGAACATCTCAATAGGGTTGGCTGTCTTTTTAGCCTTTATTGTATCGAAGAACATCATTATCAAGTTGAAAGCAAAGGACAAGCCAGGGAAGCTCAAGCAGTAGAACTGACGTCAGCTGATACAGTGATAAAGGAAACCTGGGCTTTTTCCTGATAGAGGATTATTGACATTGCTCTAGTGTGAAAGAGGCTCCTCTTTTGGTTAGATAAGACATGATACCGCCATCTGATCTGGCCAGAATAAATTAACTAAAGCTTTTTTTGGTGATTCCATTTATTTTTTTCTTACCCTTTGGAATCATGACTGTTTAAATCAAGACTATTTCAAAACAATTGTGTGCGTGTGCATGTGTGCATGCATGTGTGTGTGTTCATGTAGGTGCGTGTATCTGTAAAGCCACACTGCATAGAATTTATGTTAAAGTAAGATAAAACAATAAATACATATTCTTACAAGAACTGAGAAGTTAAATTATATTTTAAAAGTGATTTATGTTGATTTGATATCAATTTCACCCTGATTTAGAGTCTTTTCTTTCAAATAAAACTGCAAAGTAATGATTTTTTTTTTCTTTTAACCCAATTGATGAAGTATTTCATTAGTGCTGCAAGCAAGCCTTTAATGCAAAGGAACCCACAGTCCTCCTGGAACACTCCTGAGTGTCTTTGCCTCCATCCCTTGTGCTTTATCTTCTTTGCCCAGCTCTGTCTCAAGGGCACAGCTGCTGCATCTGTAAAACAGAGATGCAAGGGGCTTGCTCGGAGGTCTTCTGTAGCCAGCGTGGGTGCTGGGATCCTCTGCTTGCTTTCCCATCCTGTCTTTTTGGGCTCAGCTTCAAAATCAAGCAGGGGAGCGGAGCCTGAGAAGGCCAGGGCAGGCTCTGTGCTGCCCATTATAGGAGCATCTGTTCCTCATAAGATGGCTTTGGTTCCTTGATGCTGATCCACTAGGGAAGGTCCTCCATCTGAGCTCAGGATAACATCACAGGGAAGACTTCTCTCTGCACATGTCCAGTGAACACAATCAGGGGGCGCCAGCCTCCACCATCCCTCCTGAGCAGGAGAGAGGTGTGGGAAGACTTCAAGAGGCACATGGTTGATACATACATCCCAGAAGGAGATGACGGGTGGAGGTATTATCAAGATGTTACTATGGCCTCAAGGTCCTCTAGTGAAGGACTTCTTTGCCTTTTCCCCCTAGGGTCATCTCTATCAAGGCCAAAAAATAAAAAAAAAATTTAAAAAATAAAAATTCTACAACTTTGGGTTTCAAACAGCTATCAGGACATGTCGTGGGATAGATCGGTCCAGGAATTGGGAGTAATAATTTATGTTTTGCACCAGGGGTGGGATGCATCCAGGGGCATTCTGATTTCCAGCTATACCCTGCACCCTGTGTTAGGAGTCATGGCTGACACAGTGCTTTGCAGTTGATTTCGGACATGCTTGTGAATCGGAATCTGCCTGCTGATGTGCTGACCTGTAGGTTCCCTGCTATCAACACCTTGTGGTTTGGGGTAGGAGGAAGCAGCAGCATGAGTTGAATCACTGAGGGGCAGCGTGAGGGGCATGTGGAAGTGGGCCAAACAGGATGGATGGCCCAGGCTGTGGTGGATTGACCCAAGGTCCTGTCAGGGACAAGGGACAGGTGGAAAACACTTTCCTCTCATTGATAAGTGGCCCTAGTCTCAATGCAATGTTGTCCTAGTTCTATGAAATCTATAGAAACAATTGTTCTAAATGTGCAACCACCGAAAAGAAAAAAAAAAAAACAGTGATTAATTATTCTCTAGTAACTCCTCTTTTGGGCTGTGGGGACCCACAAACAGGCAGCTCCATCTGGCGCCATAAAAGCCATCCCAGAGTCACCAGAGGCTGAGCTGACCAGCCACAGCTGCCTTCCCTCTGTGGCTTTTCCACAGGGTTACCCATTTGTTTTCAAAGGCAATATCCTATTCTCTAGTGACCAAATAGTCTGAGGTCATAGAAGTAAATCTGAGTATTTATTTAGAGGTTAAATCTTTACCCTTTAACTAATTTGGGATTAAAGAATAGGAAAAAACCCATTTGATTTGTAAAAGAAATCCTAAAAATCAGTAATTGTGCTTTGCAGCTTCTCCATATAGAATGGTATTAGAGGAAAAGCACCTTAATTGCATTATCATGTAGTTACAGGGAAACACTGTTTTTAGTGGTTGAAAAAAAATTGAGTTAATATATTTATATGAATGGTATTTAAATGAATGATGTATGTTTATGTCCCTTGAATTAATTAGCAGAGATTTCCAAGGAGGTGGTTAATAATTGTCGGATGTGATATAGGGGTAGCGTGTGCTATCTCTAAAAGTAATAACTGCTATGTCACATAAAAGGGGCAACGCTAGAGCCCAGGAGAGTGACCACTTATTTGGAAACCAAAGCCCGAGGCTTATGTTCAAGTTCTGCTGTGGCGATCACATTCAACCTTTGTGAATTTCATTTATTTTTTAATCTATCAAATGGGAATGATGATCCTAGTTTTACTGAAAACATGCTTGGTCCTGATTCTCAGGACACAAAGTGGAGGAGCAGCACATCCAATCCTTGTTATCACAGGTTGACTTGATAATGAGACGAGAGAGAAATGCCATAGTCCAATGGTTCAATGAATGACTCTATGATTACTGTTCTGGAAAGTGCTGGGAAGCAGAGCAGATAACAGAAGGAAATGAGGACGTGGTGCTTGAGGGCATCCATAAAAGGTAGACACTGGGGAAAGGAGTTGAGGAGTTTTGTAAGAAAAAGATCAGTGCTGAGTAGCAGAGGGCACAGCATGCCAACAAAGACCAAGATGGAGATGGGGGGAGCATGAAGCTCAGGATCCTGGGAGTGTGCAGCAGGCACCCGAGGCCATAGCACGAACTCAGAGCTTTTCCTAAGATCAGCAGGAGCATGAGTCAGGCCACCTCTGTGGGAGAAGGTCACTCAGTCAGGGCATGGAGGACCAGTGGGAGGAGGGAAGTGTGGGTGAGGGGGACCACTTCAGGAGGTCATTAATGCTGGTGATAGTTTGGATCAGGAAAATGTCAATAAATGCAAAAAAAAAAAAAAAAAAAACCAAAACAAAACCAGATTGGATTCAGCAGATATTGAGGAGGCCAAATGGCAAGACTTGGGATGGACTGGATATTGGGAAGGGACAGGTGGGTGTGTCATAGAGAGCCCATAGAGAGGCCCATGTGGCTAGAGGTGGGCATTCTGTTCCCTGGCTGGAGAAGTCCAAGGAGAGACAGGACAGGAGCTCTGCTCAGGACGGCTTCAGTTTGCTGTGTTATGAACAGTTCATGGTGGGATGCACAAGTCTGTTCTCAGAGAAGAGTTCAAGCCCGAGCCCACAGTGATGACTTCTAACATATTAGTCAGATTTATCCAGATAAATAGAACTGCAGGGTATATTGGAATACCTAGAATATATAGCCTATGTACCCAGAATACATATACTCTATATTAAATATAAAGAGTATATAGATTATATAGATTATATAGATTATATAGAGTATATTATAGAGTATACATTATAATATATACATATTATATTACATTATAATATATACATATTATATAAATTATAATATATATTCTGAATTATCTCATATAGTATGTATATCTTGTAGAATTATATTATTATATTACATACATGATAGGATGCATCAAGTAGGTATTATATATTTTATTATGTTTATTTATTTATACTTATAAATATGTTTATATATGCATATTTATATGTGAGTCTATGTGTGCCTGGAGAGAGAGATTGAGGTTTTAAGGAATCACGTCCTCCTATGGCGGGGACTGGCAAGTTTCAAATCTGTAGGGCAGGCCCACACCCTGGAAATTCAGGCAGTTTTTCTGTTTTACCATCTTAAGGAAGATTCCTTCTCCTTCCAGAAACCTGAGTCTTTGTTCCTTGGCCTTCAACTCATTGGATGCAGCCCACTCACTTTATGGAGAGCACCTTGTCTACTGATTTTAGTGTTCTTCACATCTACAAAACACGCTCTCACAGCGTCAGGCCATCGGTGACCAGCAAGTGTGCCCCGCAGTCCAGCCAAGCTGACACTCGGCATTCTCCCTCGCAGGGAGATTTCTGAAATGTATGGCATGTTGATAAACAGGGTGTGTGGAAGTTGACACTGGGGACGGAAGCAAAATCCAGTCTCCAGGAAGGTCACAGGCAACCTGCAGTGACACAAGCTCAGGCCCAGAGCCCTTGGGCATCCTGAATGGGGAGGAGGTGCACCTGGGCAGAACGGAGGTGAGGGAGCTTTTCCTAGAGGCAGGATCACAGGCAGGGAGAGGCCTCTGCAGACCATCTCATGGAAGAGAGAGGAGGTTTATTGTGAATAATGGCAATGAGCAGGTTCATTAGGGAGATGAGACACATTTATGGGGAACTTGTGAAGAGGCTCAGCTGGCCATGAGGGAAGAGATGGTGTCCCAAACAAGCGAAGAGTAAACTAACAGCATTAGAGTACTCCAGTGGATTTAGATTCATTATTCTAATTTTACAACCACAATTTGAATCTGAAGTTTAAAACATAAGGGAATTGAAGGTCATTTTGACCTTGTCTTAGGAAATCAGCATTATTTCTGCAGAACGGTGCTTTCAAGGGGGATCTCTACGGAACACTCTTCAAATGCTCAAGAGCATGACAGCTTAAAACCATACCGTCAGTCTCGCCTTTGCTTCTGGGCTTTTCTTTCTGCTTCAAGTTAGTACCAGGAATTGGAAGGTAGGTGGGAATCGTTTTTCAAGACTTTTCGTTTCAGAATTCAGAAAGCCTGTCTTTCACTCAGACAATGATCCTCAGAGCAGGTGTCTTCATCGCCGACCGCGTGAACTTGATGGTGCCAAGGCACCATGGTGCACAAAACAAGCTGGCTCTGAGCATTGTCACAGTATCCTGATGACCAGGACTGCCTCTTTGATGACTGTTATCAGGCATGGCCCACAGAGCTGGCCAGGCTCCCATGTGGCTGGTGATGAATATTCTCAGATAGTCACACCTCTGGGCAGGAGTGGGGACCTCGGCAGGTCTTGCTACTGAGGGTTTTCTTTTCTTTTCTTTCCAACTGAGAAAATGTGTAACAGAGAAGTTGAAAGCACGCAGCCCAAAGGACCATAAAATGAAGGTCTGTATGTTTTGATGATTTACTTAGCCTATTTCCCCCTCCTGTTAATGCTGAAGTTTTTAGAGATCTCATGTCAGATGGTTTATCAGGCGTAGTTTCACCTTTATTGAATAACTAACCACTTTGCTCATATTTGGGGGACTATTTCTTTCATCATCACTGAGATACTAAAATAACTCTGATTTAGGTTCTTTGTTAAGACTGTGTGACAACATTTATTTCCACTCTACGCCTGTGATTAGCCGGCATGATGTGGTTGTGCAGGCTGCAGCACACATCAGGGTCCAGCTCTTGTGCATTTCCCCGGTTTTCTATTTACCAAGCAGGACACTGCCATCAATCAAAAATCGACTGAATTTATTCATGTTATTGCTGGCAAATAATTCCCCTTCCACACTTTATAATAGTCTCACTCCATTTCTTGCAAACACAAATAGATGACGAGTTTGGCCACATTACCAATTTTCAGCATGGAAATAAACATTTTTTTTTTTTAAATGTGATTGCAAGAAAAAAAAATTCTAAGAAGCACTCTTATCTCAAAGGAACCAAATGCAAAATCATGGCAAACTACATTTGTGGAAAAAAATTTCCGTATATCACAAAAAGAAGTTCTATAGGAATTCTAAGACAAGCCAAGGACTCTTTTCACAGGTTTTCCTGCTCTTGACATTAAAATGCTCCATAGTTTATCTAAGGCCCTGATTTTTAGTAACTCAGGTGACCAATAGGGTCATGTATTGAACCTATCTTTGTTTAAAAGATATGTGTTGCAGAAAATAAATAGCATCACTAGGAGACTCTGGTTATAATGTAACTGGTTCACCTTTAAAAGACTTTATACCCTTTCTTTGAAACGGTAGAGAATGTCTCAACAGTTGGCAAGAAATCTTATAGCTCAGCACAGAACTTGATATCACAGTCATTCTTGATTTTATCTTGTTTTCACCTTTGGAACTTATTGGATCAGCAGCTTCCTAGATATGTCCACCAGCATCCCTGGGAGGAAGGAGTCTGAGCCTCCAGGGACTCAGTGCATGGAGCTCTGCAGAAGGTGTTCTATGGGAAGCACACACTGGAATATATTCAAGGTGAAATGTCAGTTTTTCTCAGGTTTTTTTTTCTCCTAACCTTTAGCATAAACTGAACCAAGAGAGAGGATATTTGCCTTTGTACTTCATGACTCTTCATATAATGACTAAAGTTCTAGCATTTATTAGTGCTTATTCGTATTAAGTTATCTCCTTTACAATGAAATTACAGAGAAAATGTGGCTATGTTGGAAGACACAAGGAAGCTTATAGACGCCATCTTCCTGACCCTGGGGTAGCAGAGACTCTGGTGACAGGACACAAACCATATTGACCTTGGAGGGAAAAACTGACCAACTGAACTCTATTACGAGCTTGAGATTGATCAATGGGTTCTAAGGTGTTGTGAGGGGAAACAAGTCTGGTGTTGTGTCACCTGGTAGAAAGACACCAAAGAGTGATAATGAACTGAAGCAGTGTGTGAGAATTCTTATTATTCCCTTTCATTATTATGAAATCCCTTCAAAAAAGCCAGAAGAAGGGATTTCATAATAAAGAAATGATAAATATTTGAGGACACAGAAATACTTGCCTGGGTTGGAACGTTACCCAATATGTATAAAATATCACATGATACCAAATAAATAAATTTTTATGTGTCAATAAAAAATTAAAAGAAGAAAATAAGTAAAGAGAACTTAAAAAATAAAAAAACTCTGTTTTTTCACCAGAAAACATCACTGGGAAAGTGGAAAGGTCGATTAGCAGCATGGGAGAGGACACTTTTGATGCTCTTATCTGTTCAAGGACCTGTATTGAAGTTATATAAAGAATTCCTACAGCCAGGTGTGGTGGAGCACATCTGTAATCCCAGCAGCTCAGGAGGCTGAGAGAGGAGGATTGCAAGTTCAAAGCCAGCCTCAACAACTTAGCGAAGCCCTAAGCAACGTAGTGAGATCCTGTCTCAAAAAAATAAAAAGGGCTGGAGATGCAGATATGGTTCAATGGCTGAGTGCTCCTGGGTTCAATCTTGGATTAAAAAAAAAATTCCTACAATGTAGCAAGGAAAAGGAAAACCTTTAAACATGTATAAGATCTTAGGCAGGTAATTTATAAAAGAAGTTATGTAAATAACAGATGAACACATGCAAATGTCTTCAATACTTTTTATTCAATGGAATCAAAAAGGCATCACACTATAGCACAATGCCCACCAGAATGGTTAAAATGAAAAACACTAAAAAATAAATTAATAAATTTAAATGCTTGTGAGGAAATGGAATAATGGGAATTCTCACACACTGCTTCAAGGAATGCCAGTTGGCACAATATCCCTGAAAACTGAGAATAGCTAATAAGGTTAAATTTTTGTATACTCATCTAACACTTTGCTCCATAAGTATATACACACATTTTCACCAGAAGACATGGATAAGAGTATTTGTAGAAGCATCTTTGGGTAGGTCCAAACTGAAAATAGTCTAAATGTCTATCAATATGGTTAATAGATAAACTGTGGTATATTTATTCAATGGAATATTACACAACAATAAAAAAGGAACAAACCATTTCCATATCCATATCCATATCCATTGTGCTGAGCAAGAGACATTAGACAGAAAAAGAGCACATATTTTGTAAGTCCCTTTAAATAAAGTCCCAACCCAGGCAAACCTAATCTACTATGTTAAGAAATCAAGATAGTGGGTCTCCTTGATCAAGGAATGACTAGAACAGTACTATTGAGGTTAGGGAAGTTATGGTGATCCTTCAGTTACTGATTTTTCTGGAATTAAGGAAATTAAAGGCACCTCCAAGACAAGAAGTCATGACATTTTTGAAACCTGCGTAGATATCCTATAGGGAAAACTGTCAACTGACATTTACATTTTTGAAAATTATAAAGTCAAGATATTTATTTTGAAAACAGAGGCCCATTTGGATAGAAAAGGTGCATTTAAAGATAGATTTGCATGAAGTTTCTCTGCAAATTTTTGAATGGTGAGCCAAGATTAACAGCTGGGTTTACAGCCTGATACTCTGACTCTCTGAAGAATCGGTATTGAAGACATTTGGCCTGGCCCCTTAACTCATTTGATTTGTTGCTCTCCAAAATTTAGATTTGTCAAATTTTCTTCTAATGCTTCATTTTTTCCCAACATGCTATGAGAAATAGTTCGGCACAGAGAAGGGTTTTGCCAGCACACCACCAGAGAGGATCTCAAGATATGTTAGTAGGCCAAATTATGGGCACATCATATTGATTATCTGTCAAAGGGCACAGAAAAGAGATTGACTTGACTCCCAGATTTCTGGGTTAGCCAATCAGGTGGACAGGAGAGCCATGCACCAGGACAGAATATAAGAGGAAGGGAGACCTGTGCGCTACATGTATGCTGGGAGATATACGAGGCTGCATTCCAGGTGTCTGTGTTCATGTAGGTGGAATAAATTTGGACCTTCTAGAATGTGATTCGGGCTAAAAATGGAGTAGGCAATAAGTTGGCAACTATTATTACTACTAATGTGATAATTTGTAGTTTGTTTTGCTTATATTTTTTGGTGGTGGGTGAACTGACATTTAGCAGATTTGGTGTTCTGACTAGCCTCCAAGCTTCATAAACTCTAGGTGACAAGCTGTGGATTTTCTCTTATTCGGATGGTAGGGGAATCATCTTAGAAATGTCTTAAATAGTATCTCTGTTTTACAAAATACAAAGGAACCAATACTCCATTGCATTTAAGTCAGCATCATTAGGCGGAATGAACACCTGGCCTTGGTTGTATATATGAATTTTTGTTAAAATGGTTGTCTTTTGATGATAAAGAAGATGTAAGGATTGAAAAGGCAGGTGAAATGTGCATTAATTCCAAGGTGCAAAATTGCGGGGCTCTATTATAATTTAGGTACCTGACTATATTTCAAGGATATTTCAGATTTACTGGTTGGAAAAGAAAGGTGGAAATCAAAATTAGAACTTGTAAACTTAGAATTGAGAATGTCTCCATGCACATCTGAGCATTCAATAGTCATCCTGTGATGCTGACGCATAACCACACCTGGGCTTGCCATCCCAGCATCAGGTGGGGGAGCACAGTTAGTCGACCCCGCAAAGTCATGAGTCCTCCTGCCAGTGGATTCTCCACTCTGTTGGTTAGGTAGCAGGTCATTTTTCTGCCTGATGACTTAAACAGACACTTCCCTGTTACCGTTAATGTTGAAATCAAGATGATAAGCCACAGAAGTGCGATTGGTAAACACCCCAAATTCCACAAATTCAAAGGTTTTAGAAGCTACTATTTCACAAGTCCCCCTGTCAAAGAACATTGTAATATTGTTATTGATTTCCATTGCTGCTAAATGTTAAGCACTCATTTGTATTGCACAAGGATGCAGACTATTTTGACCACAATATCGCACCAGCATAATGTATTCTGGTCACATCTGCATTTTATTGTAGGTTCCCATTCAACTTTTGCTCTTTTTAGAAGAGCCATTTTCTCAGATGTCCCTTTTCCCTGCTCTGTATCTGCAATTCATATAAAACTCATTACCAAACTGTTGTTTCATAATTCTATAGCACTAGAATACTTTTGTATTCAGGATGAAATAATAGCAATTATAATAAGAAAAGAAAATCTTGATCTGCAATCAGAAAGAGTGTTAATTTCCTTCCTGAGTGACCAATGGATGTGAACCAGCAATTCAAAACTTAAAGCTTGGGGAAAAAATGTGCAAAATGGCTTTGAGTCTTTAAAAAGAAAACTATTTTAAAAAGAACAAACTCTGATTGATTGCACATTGATATAAACATGCACATGGGGCTAGTTCTGCAGTCCAAAGATGGAAAAATTCCTGTCGGAATCACAGAAAAATAGATGCATTTAAAGGGAGCCTAAGGCAGTGGAAGCAAGAGAACTGAGGATAGGGGAAACAGCTTGAATTGCATTATTTGAGTGTTATTAGAAGTGTACATGTCTGCGACGCCATTTTGAGTACTTTATTTGAAGGCAAGGTAACCTGTGGAATGCAGGAGGAAACCAGCCAATGGCATGGCTGTGGCTGGATCTCATGGAGCAGAATGGGGACTTGGGGAGCAGGTATACAATCCTGGGATCCCCTGAGACAGAGTTGGGCATTAGCAACTAAGATAAGACCGAGATTCTAGCTCTGCTCTATCAAAAATCTGGCTGGACGCAGGGAGGTCATTCCTCCTCTCTGAAACTTATTTATCTCATCTTAAAAATAAGAGAGGTCATTGCCTACATGTTGTCTAAGATAGCTTCCAATTCCGACATGGGGTCTAACGGTGGGTGTGCTATTTACCAGTGAGGAAAGGCTTTGTCAAGCCAAGGGTTTCATCATCGTGTGAAGACAGTAAGTAAAACACAGACAGCATTAAGTGCTATTTTATTGGTACATCTTAATTACACAGAATGATGGGTTCTTGGTGGTATATTCCTGCATGCTTACAACATGATCTGAACAAATTCATCCTTATTACCCCCCTTTGCTTTCCCCCATCCCTTTATTCTCCCCAGTAGTCTGACTGTAACATTCATGACATGCCCTTTTTATTTTTCCTTCTTCCAAGTTCCACATAGAAAACACATGATACTTGTCATTTTGAATCTGGTTTATTTCCCTTAACATAATGCTTTCTGGTTCCATCCATTTTCCTGCAAATTACATAATTTTGTTTCTCCTGATGGCTGTATCCGTTCTGTATACGAACCACATTTTCTTTATTCATTCATATGTTGATGGAACACCTAGGCTGATTCCATAGCTTGGCTATTGTGAATCGTGCTGTGATAAACAAGGGTAGTCCCGTATCTCTAAAGTATGATTTTAATTCTTTTGGGTAAACACAGAAAAGTGGTATAGCTGGGTCATATGGGAGTTCTATTTTAAGTTCTTTTGAGGAACCTCCGTACTTATTTCCATAGTGAATGTACTCATTTACATTCCCATCCACAATGTCTAAACTTCTTTTTCTTAGCATTCTTACCAGCATTTATTGTTATTTGTTTTCTGGATGACTGTGATTCTGATGAGAGAGAACTAGAGTCTCAATGTGGTTTTGATAGGCATTTCCCGATGCCTCAAGATGTTGGGTGTTTGTTCCTATAATTGTTGGCCACTTGCATTTCTTTTGAGAAGTGTCTGTCCCTTTCATTTGCCCATTTATTTTATTTTAATTTTCATATTGAGCTGTTTAGGTTCTTTGTACATTCTGGATATATTAAGTGCCCTTCAACTACATGCTCATCTGCTTTCATTAACTCACCCACCGTTATCTGCTGGGCAATGACAAGGCTCTAACCTAAGTTGGAGGGCAGAGCTAGCAGAACGAAGGTGGCCTTCCTCCTGTCCTTCCCCATAGAACCTACACACAGAGAATCAGTCCAGCAAGTGAACAGGCAGTTTCAGAGCAGGAGGAGTAAGTTCGAGGTGCTGTCAAGAGTTAGGGAGGGATGTCTAAGTGGAGAGTAAGTGCAGGTGTTGCACGAGTGGGGTAGGAATGGTGGCCATGAGCAGGGTGCAGCTAAAGGGGAGACACCATGGTGGGGGCCAGGTACCTGAGAGCTTCAGTTCAGTCTGAAGCAGGGACAGGGTGAGAGAAGGCAGGAAGGTTGAGATGGGCACAGCACACAAGGCCTGGGTGGTGGTCATTCTGCTGGTGGATGAGGGAGAGGGATGGGGAGGCACGTGAGACTGGCATACTGTCCCATGCCTGAATCTGGTTCCTGACCCCTTGGGCACCCAGTGCTTCTTTAACCTCGTTTCCATGGTGTCCTGCAGGGGAAGGGAATCCCTTTTCTGGCATGGAAGGGTGTAGTGTGGACGGGCAGCTTCTACAGTGGGGTCTAGCAGCATGATGTGCCTTCTGTGGCCTTGAACAGAGGCCTGCAGCTTGCAGCGCCCTGGGTGGAACTCCTGAGCATAATTCTACCCCATGTTAGGACCACACCTGCAACTCAAGAGGCAGGCAGGTGAGTGGACAGTGTCCCCAAGAACCTCCCACTTGTTTTATATTAAAACTGTGCACCTGGAAATATGGCTGAGATGTGTGTGGATGAGGATGTATAAAGGGGAAACTAAACAGATGATTTGGGGCTGTGTGGGGTTGAGTTAGGTGCCTCTCAAATCCATATGTGAAGTCGTAACCTCTGGAACTCTGCATATGGCCTTATTTGGAAGGTAGGGTCATTGCAGATTTAATAACATAAGAGGTGGGGATGTTGGGGTAGGGTGGTCCCTGATCCATTATGACTGAGTGTCCTTCTACATCGGGAAAATTGGGGTGTAAGCAACACAGGGATAATGCCACATGGAGATGAAGGCAGAGGGTGAGGCGTCTGTAAGGCAAGGACCACCCGTGAAGGGGCATGGGACAGAGTTTTCCTCACATCCGTCAATGAAACCAACCCTGCCAACACCTTGATGTTGGATTTCCAACCCAAAGAATGATGAAAAAATAAGTTTCTGTAGTTTAAACGTCTCAGTTGATGGTTCTTTGTTTTTTTAAAAAAAATTTTAAATTTGTTCTAATTAGTTATATATGACAGCACAGTGCATTTGATACATTAATCATAAATGGAGTACAACTTCTCATTCTTCTGGTGGTACGTGATGTAGGGCTACACAGGTCGTGTAATCATATATGCACATAGGGTAATAATCTCCAATTCATTCTACTATCATTCCTACCCCCATGACCTCTCCCCTCCCTTCACTCCCCTCTGACTAATCCAAAGTACCTCTTATCTCCCTCACCCTCTTATTGTCAATTAGCATCAGCATATTCGAGAAAAAAATCAGCCTTTGGTTCTTTGGGATTGGTTTATTTCACTTAGCATGATATTCTCTAGCTCCATCCATTTGCTCACAAATGCCATAATTTTATTCGTCTTTATGGCTGAGCAACATTCCATTGTGTATGTAGAGCACATTTTATTTATCCGTTCATCTGTTGAAGGGCACCTCAGCTGGTTCCACAGTATGCTATTGTGAACTGAGCTGTTATAAATATTGATGTGCCCACTTCACTATAGTATGCTGGTTTTAAGTCCTTTGGGTATAAACCTAGGAGTGAGATAACTGGATCAAATGGTGGTTCCATTGCAAGTTTTCTGAGGAATCTCCATGTTGGGGTTCAAGTGTGCAGAATTTAGCTCCCTCAGGCCTGACAGGTGGCAAGAGCTGTGGCTGTGATTTAGGTCAGCTGAGGCAAACCTCAGTTAGGAGGAGAAAGAGTTCTCTTCCCCTTATCGCAAGTCACAAGTTCTGTATGGTTTGGCCAAGAGGAAGAAGCTTCCTGCATACTTGTCCTGGGAATAGTACATTCTAAAGAAACAAATGCATCTTCAGGGGATTAGATAATGTCTACAAAGAACTTTGGGAGGGTACTTATCAAATGAACAGGAACAATCTGAATTTAGCTCTGTGTACCCGCTGAGGCATGATTTTTGGGCAATGCGGGTAAAGTGTTACTGAAGAATTGCTTGCTTTGTTAGAAGAAGAATATAAAAGGAACTTACAAATAAACCTCAGCATACAGTCGCAACTGCTGCCTTTGCTCTGCATCCCCTGTGTCCCGGTTATTTCGCGACCCTTACCCAGGGACCCGAACGCACTAGACGTTCACATCTCCATACTGCTTTCCAGAGTGGTCATACCCATTTGCAGTCTCACCAGCAATGTAGGAGTGCTGATGTTTCTTTGTTACAGTAGACTTTTGAACTAGAGAGGGGCAATTCAAACAATTCAAATGTTAATATTTTGTGAGGCTATTTCTTATCAAACTGTTTACATTTACAACAAAAATATAACTTTAGGCCTCTAAAGAGACCACTGAAGCTTCATGGTTGTCCATCTATTAATAGGAATATAGGATAGGATATTAATTTAAATCCTGTTTGGGGACTAATATTTTTATTGATTGTACACAAATTTTAAATATGAAATTAATGTCAGGATATTTCCTGAGCTTAAAAATAGGGCTATCAGGGCTATTTTATTTGCACAATTTAGAGTTATTATTAAATAGATAAAGACATGCTTGTTTATCCCTAGAGGAAAGCACTTAGAAGCACTGAAGAAATGGTATTGCCTTCCAGTGACTTTGTTGATGTTTTATTATTAAGTCCTTGGGAATTAGATATAAATGGTGTGAAAATCAGCAAAATGGAAATTAAGTCCCTGAGTTTATTTATGACTCATTAGTGACCTAGAGGTGCCCATGAAATTAATAAGTTAGATTCAGTTTCTCCAGATATAAGATAAAGATGAAAAATCACCTGCAATTTTATTCTCTTTTGATTTTGTTGCAAAGATTAGGGATAAGTCATTTTCTTCTTAAAAACAAAATATTATTTTGTGTACGCAGCACAATTCAAAGACAACACATAGAGATGCACTGATGACGCCCAAAGGGTCAGAACTTCCCTGTGTGACCATGGCAAATATGGTGATTGTGGACGTAATTATGCACTGGATTTTGTCCGATTACAACACGAGCCCCAGTGTATGTGCCACGTGCTGAAGAAATGCAGTGTGAAAATGACCCGCTTTAAGCAACTTAGGAGAGTTCTCGAAATCAGGAATGGAGGGCTGTGTCAGCCAGGGATCTCCAGGCCAGCAGCACCATGGAGTATAGAGATGGGCATACACATATGGACTTACCATGGCTCTCAAAATTGCAGAGGCTGAGAAGTCTCACCATCTGTCATCTGCAGGCTGGAGGCCAGGAAAGCCACCGTGAGGTTCCAGGCCAAGCTTGAAGCCCTGAGAACCAGCAGCTCTGATTTCCAGCGCTGATTGCTAGCTTTTTAGTCTCAGCCATTCTTTGATAGTGGTATCTGCCGGTATTTTTTTATACTTCCTTGATTACTAATTAAATGGACCATCTTCTCCTGTACTGACTGGCCACTCTTACATCTTTGGTAAAGTGCCCATTCCATTTTGTGACAATTTTAACTCATTTTTTGTCTTCTCATGCAGTTGTAAAAATTCTTTATGCGGCCCCAGTATAAGTGCTTTGTCAGGCAGAAATATTGCAAATATCTTCTCTCATTCCGTGACTTGTGTTTTTATTTTCTGAAACATATCTGATGAGAAATAGAGGTTTTAGTTTTGTTAATAAAATCCAAATGAGCCTCCTCACCTCCCATCGCTGGGTGTCCTAACTGATCTTTGCTTATTTCAAGGTCACAGAGACCTCTGATGTTTTCTTCTTTAAGTATTATAGATCTTGCTTTTCCATTGAGGTCGACTATTCATTTCACATTAATTTTTGTTTGTCAGCGTGGCTTGGCATCATTTTCATGAAAGATTCACAAATGAATTAAAATCTAACATGTATGATATTTTTTTTTCTTGTTGTTAAAACTAGCTTGTGGACATGCTTTCATTAAAATGAGTATATTAGTCCATATGTCATTATGATAATTAAATGTCTGAGACAGGCTAAATTTATGAAGACAAGAGGCTTCTTTAGCTCCCAGTTTTGGAGGCCAAAAGATCAAACACTTTCAGAGCTGGCTCTGGCGAGGGTCCTGTAGTGAGCAGCATGAATACATGTGGGAGGAAGAGGTCACATCTCCAAACAAGAAGCCAGAGAGATGCAGGGTGTAGACTCAAGCTTCTGTGAAAGCTCACTCTGGAGGGAGCTCGCTCCAGCAGATCAGCGTTCTCTTCTGAAGACAGCACCCCCAAGACCTAAGCTCCTCACACTAGGCCTGACCTCTCAATGATCTGCACCATCTCCCTTCATGGCCACCCTGGGAACCAGGCCTCTGACACATGACCCGTGGGGACAGTCAGACCATCTCCAAACCATAGCAACAAAATTGCATTAAAAAAAAAAGTCCCATCTTACGCAGAAAATAAATATCTTTCAGTTTCATCTTGCCTGTCTCCAGCGACAGGAAAATCACTCTCGTGACAAAGCCCATTCTGTTTTCTCAATCAAGGAATGATGGAACCCGTGAGATGCTTTAAAGGGACCCCATTGAAGCCTTTGGACTTGCCATGCACAAGGAAAAGAGAGCAGCACATTATTTGTAAAAATAATTTGTATTTGTAATTCTTCATTAGATGATGAAAAACACATGATTTTTAAAAAATTTTTTTTTTGGTACCTGGGATTGAACCTAGGGTGCCACTGAGATACATCTCCAGCCCTTTTAATTTTTTTTTATTTTTTTTAAATTTTGAGACAAGGTCTCACTAAGTTGCTCAGGGCCTCACTAAGTTGCTGAGACTGGCCTCAAACTTATGATCCTTCTGTCTCAGCCTCCCAAGTCACTGGTATTATTGGTGTGTGCCACCATGCTCAGCAAAAAACACATAATTTTGATAGTCAAACCTTTGGCTCTGATTATTATCCTCAGGCAGGACCCTGATGTCCACTGGGGTGACCAAACGGCACTGGGAGGGGGCAGTAAACAGCCCAAGTCCCACAGTCCACCTTCAGTGGTGCCACGGATAGAAGTTTGCAGTGGGAAACCAGCCCAGCATTTGGAGTTGGTACCGAAGCTTCTTGTCTTTTCTTTAATACGTTCATTCCCTGATTCATCTTCACTCTGATGGGTATTATTTTCCGATTGCTCAAATATGATGGTCTTTACTAAACTGAATGAAGCTGGAAGATGCCAGACCAAGAAATCATAGATGAAACCCAAGGTTTTGTCATTGTACCATCCCGTCAGGTCCTGACCATCACAGGGTTGGTTGTTTGCGTCTTGGAACATGATTTACAGTAATTGACCCACTTGGTTAAAAACACACAGCAAATGTTAAAGGTAACTTCAATTGTCATTAGAAATCACAGCATTTTTATAGGGTCAAATTTTATTCAAAGAAACAGGAAAGATTCAATTTAGCCAAAAACTAATGTGTGTCTGTATCTGGGAAGGGGAGAAGGTGGCATGTGTATGAGTTTGTGTTTGATTTTTTTTTTTTGCTACCTATCATTTTATTCTGGGGACAGTGTGGCCCAGAATAAAGAACATGATTGTCAACTTGAAATGAGTTCCTTCCGTGGTTATGAAGGGCCAGAGATGTAGCAGGAGAGTTAATGGAAATGTGATGTCATAAAATAATTTTCCACATTTGGTGATTTTTAAAAAAAATTTCAAGACCAAATGATTTGGGGGTTCTCTGACATACAGTTGGTTTTCAGAGTGATGGTGCTTTAAAAAAAAATATATATATATATATATATATATATATATTTTTTTTTTTTTTTTGTAAATTTCAGGAGATTCGGTGTGACAAAGATAGTCTATTACAAACCTCTTGCTGCTATGCCACAAGACTGCAGTGCTGTCAAGTGCTGATGCACAGGCAGGATTTATGAAGAAGCAGTTCATTTACTTCATTTGACTGTGTTATGGGCACAGCGATGGCTCCCAAGGAAGACCACGTACTAATTACTGGAGCCTTAGAGTGTCACCTTACAAGGGAGAAGGGATTTAGCTGCTATGAATAAATCCAGAATGGCAGGGTTCGCCTAGATTCCTCAGGGTGATCTCAAGGGTCCTTTAAACCTTTCCTGTAATCAGAGGGATATGGAAATTTGGAAGGAAGGACAGAGATATGCACCACTGCTTCATTTGAGAATAAGTAAGGCGAGGGATCCTTCTCTACAGAGAGGAAAGGCAGCCCTGCCTGGGTGTGGATTTTGTTAGATGAGAACTCCACTGGCCCTGGGACCTAAAGAACTTTAAGGTAGCACACTTATGTTGCCTTATACCACTAAGTCTGTGGTAATTGCTATAGTAGCAGTCGGAATACAGACTAGATATTTCAGGAACCACAAGATGATACATTAATGCCTGTAATCCCAGAAGCTCAGGAGGCTGATGCAGGAGGATCACAAGCTCAAGGCCAGCCTCAGCAGCTTAGAGAGGTTCTAAACAACTCAGTGAGACCCTGCCTCCACATTTAAAAGTGGCTGGGGATGTAGTTCAGTGGTTAAGTGCCCCCTGAGTTCAAACCCTGGTACAAAATATATATCTATATCTCTATCTATCTATCTATCTATCTATCTATCTATCTATCTATCTATTAAAATGAGTTATTATTAGAGCCAAGGATGGGTTTTCCAAAGAAAATAATGCAGTTCCAGTGTGGTCCTGTCTGATTTTCCAAGAGATACAAGACATTAGTTTTTTATCTTATATCTTCTGGTTTAAAAATGTGCCATTTGATCAAGCATTTGAATTTCAAGCACTATTCAAGTAAAACAAAACCCTTTTATCCCTCTGGTCTTAGCCTGCATGATAGCCAGCTGATCTGTACTCTACCTGTGCACTGACCACCTGTGGAATAAATGGACTGTGATAAGATTTTCTGGGGGGATGACAGATAGAGAAAAAGGCACCCACAGACACCAGGGCCAGGCAGATGCAGTTCCTTTTGGTTATCTGTTCAGGTTTTAGCCTTCTCAGGGATGGTGTGTAAACCTACCAACGCAGCCGTATAGAATTTCTCCTTATGACTCAAGGCAGAACAGTCCAACTCAAAGAGTAAGAGATGCTGAAGGGCAGCCAAGGGGATATTGTGATAATTCTAGATGTCCAATGTTTAGAATTTAGAGTGCTGTGAATGACCATTGCCATAGGCTAGAAAAAAAATTTAGTGGCAAGAACTATTGGTTTCTTGAATTAGATTCACTAGATTGACCTTCCTTCCCCAATCTCACAAATGATCCATGATCTCTTAATATTGTTCTAACACATATATTACAGGCCCCTTTGCTCTCAGACAATTTAACTGTTAAGATAGCTATAAAAACAAGCCGATAAAAGAATAAAGGAATTTCGATGCAAATAGACCCATCATATTTCTAACATCCTTTAAAATTAAGTTCGCATTGGGTAATAAGCATTTTTCATGTTCGAATCACCGTGTAAGGTGGTGTGGGGATAAACAACCTTGTCTTCTTTGGATGAGCTCTACGGGGAGACGTCAGCACAGCAGAGCAGGCTTGTACACATGTGGCACTTCCCTCACCTGTCATGTGCGCTGGGCACCTGATGCTGATTGGCATTGTTCTGGGCATTCAGAAAAGAGGAAGGAACATAATACCTAATGTCCTTGACTTCATGGAGCTTACAGACTAGTGTCCTTCATGAGCCTACAAAAAGATGTTTAGCATGAAGGCAGAAGAAATGGTAAATTTGGCTCTGGCTGGATTTGGTGGTGCACGCCTATAATCCCAGTGGCTCAGGAGGCTGAGACAGGAGGATGGTGAGTTTAAAGCCAGCCTCAGTAAAAAGTGAGGCACTAAACAATTCAGTGAGACCCTGACTCTAAATAAAATACAAAAAAATGGGCTGGGGATGTGGCTCAGTGGTCAAGTGCCCCTGAGCTTAATCCCTGATAAACACCCCCAACACACATCCCCACAAAAAAAGAGAGAAAAAATAGACTCTGCTTGGGGGATCCAAGATTTTTAAGTTGAAGGTGGCATCTGAGCTCAAATCTATGACATGGAGGACTGTGACAGGTGCAGATGAGTCATGTGGGAGATGGGGGACCTTCTGAATGTCAGAAAAACATTCAGGAAAATCTAGAGTTATCTTCAGAAATTGTGAGGAGAACTGAATGGTCAATGAACCAAGCATATTGACTTCCAAAACTATAGCACAGTGTTATTTTTTTTATGTAAAAGATTAGGGACATAGGTTGCGTGGTGCTGAGTTTACCACCTTGCATCTTCCAGATTCTAAATTCCACAACCTTTAAAAATAAAATTACATGTGTGAATGTATTTAGCACCATGTGGTTAATACGCTTGCAATTTAATAACTTTGGGATGATAGTAACAAATTTTAAAACAGTATTATATTAATCAGTTTTTGCTAAGATTTGGGGCTGATAAACAAAAGATCCATGAATTTATAACAAAATAACTTGTATATCTCATTTGTCTTGTGCATCACTTTAATGGTTGCCACTTAGGTGCGTCTTCGCTCTGTATGTTACAATCCTGCCAGGATCTAGCCTGAAGGAGCTACCACTAACTGGGACACAGTATTGGCACAGGGGAAAAGTAGCAATGACAAAGAAGCAATGAATCTATGGCTTCCAAATGAATGTGCGATACCTGACTTCCATCATGTTCCACTGGTTAATGCAAATCATGTAACGAAGTCTGCTGTTTATGGAGCAGAGAAGCCTATGCTTCCAAATAGGAGGCATTACAAGTCACAAGAGAATGATTAGAGATGAAGGAGCTTACCTGGGAGCAAGGATGCTATCTAAAAAAGTTATATTTAGCCTCAGTGTTGCTTGGATTTTGTGGAATAAAAAGAGGGTGTTGTTTTATTGAAGTCAAGCTTAGAAGTGAAACCCCCAAATTTTGTACAATTCAATGAGAAAACCTAAAGAATTATGTTGTCCTAGTACAGGGTCCAATCCCAGAGTCAGTTGTCTTGAAGATTTATAGAATCCGGCTGTTACATGGGATGTAATTCATTCATACATTCAGAAAGGTATGCAGCCTATGAAAGCTCCGGTTTGGGGATGTTCCTGTCACTTGGTAAAATTCTTCAAATAGAAATGTGTCTTCAATACATATTTATAGTCAAACAAGAATATCTTATACTTTTCTGAGAGCTCAAAATATGCACTTTTTTTTTTTTTTAATTTGAGCAAGAAGCCCTCAAGACCAGTCTCTATTTCAAGCCAGAATAAAATTGCTTTGGAGCATTGAAAAACCCGACACTGATGTTTGTGCAATAGTACTGAGCACCAGAGTCATGTTTTAGGAGTTCTTAGATTTCTGCCGTCCAGATTCTGAGCACAAATTCTGTCTCCTTTTCTTCTTCAGGGTGACAGGATGGATGGGACTGAGCTCCTGGGTGATCCACGATTGTCCTCTTCAGTTAAATGAAGCATTTACTGATAACATGGGCAACTTTTTAAAGGCTAGTGATTAACTGATCACACCACCCTGTGGCCCCCTTTGGAATCCTCAGGAGTAGACGTCCATCATCAGCTCAAAGCAGGAAGCACCATCTGGTCTTAAATTTGGTGTTATTCTCCCTAGGTGGCTATTCCTGAAAATGCCATTTATAGCATTTGACTAAAAAAAAAAAAAAAAAACTGTTTGGGGGAAACCTAGTTGCCCAAGAAGCAGATCTGTTTATTTTAAAAGTTTTTCTAAGAAGACGAAGACTTTGCTCCCAACTGCGTTTGGCAATGCAGCATTTTTTGGGGAATGCTTAGCTTCATAAACCATCTGAACTGCTGTGGTCCCTCTGGAGGTGGATGCTTTTGATAGAGTATAGTACCAATAATTAAACAGTGGTTTTTGATGCCCTTCTCCCTCCCGACTTCCATCAAGTAGGGATTTGTAAGTCGATGTAATATTTCTATATTGTGTAGTATATTTTAATTAGAATCACAATGCTGTATAAGATTGAGCAAATTGCGTTCCATTTGAAGAATTAAAGAATTACACAGGCTTGCCAGCATGATCTGAAATTCTAATTCCAAACTCTGCTCTGAATGCCAGCTGCACAGAATTCTTATTGTCCATCAAATACCACCTGGAAGTATTTATCACAGCAGAAGGAGGATGCTTCTCATATCTTTTTGGAAGGACATGTTTATTAAAATTGGCTTCTTTTGATATTGTCCACACTTACAATATGATGGCATCTATGAAAGTTCTTTAATCAGAAACGCGTAACTGATGACAGTGTTTCAGTGACCGTGGAAAAGACACCACCCTCCAAGATTTCATTTGAGTGGTAAATCAACTTTTTAAGAACCAAAGAGAAACACGGAAGCAGTTGAGATTTGGCAAAGAGCCCCATTTATCATCCACCGTCTCAAAAGAAAATAGTTCAAAAATGTTTTCTCTTTCTGAAAGAATGAACAGCGGATCTGGGCCAGGAAGTCCTAAGCAAATTCAACACAACGAATTCAGGAAGGGAAGAGCACAGTGAGTTTCTCAGGTGGAATCCCTGCTTTTCTTGGTTTTATCTTCCACATTGCAGCAGCTTTTAGAAACTGGCATTAATGTTTCTAAAGAGAAACACAGTGGGGTCCTGGGCCTGGAAGGAGGCTTGATGACCTGTGTCCTGTCCTGAGAGAGCAGCCTACATGATTCCTATTCTAGAACTGGTCATCTGACATGGTATGAGGAGAGTTTTAAAGCTTTCCTTAGAATCTATTCTTTTATTTAACATATCTTGAAGTGGAAATCAAGGAAATAGCAAGAACTTCTCAACCTATTTCTCCCAAGATGATATAAAAATGACTGAGGTCAGTTCTTTCTGATTCCTGATAATATCTCCACCCCTCCATCCTGCCTCCCCTCTCCTCCTTCCTTCTTTCCAGAAATATTTTCTGAGTGTCTGCTAAGTATACTCTTCTAGGCATTTGGAAGATGCTAGTGAACAGAACAGACATGAAGCCTCACTCTCCTAGAGGCTCCTAGAGGATACATTCTAGCAGGTGGAGACAATGCAAAGGATGAATCTCATAATCACACTTGGCAGGTAGCTCAGGGGGAGATGATCCCGAGGAAACAGGAAAGTGGCTGTGGAACATGAGCTCAGTGGCTCTTTTCTTGCCAGATTAGCATTATCACACCTAGTTTACCCTCTTTCCACCTGCACCTCACTTATTACTTCTTGTCTCATGGAAATAGAGAATTGCCCACAATCCCTTTACTTGGTACAGCAAAACCATTTTCTCTGTTCCCTTGGTGGTTGGTAATCCAGAAAGAATGACAAATTGCAGCTAATTGTTGATCATGCCAACACGTTTATCTTATAAGTTGTAGCAAAATGATGTGAAGCCATGGGAAAGGTAAGATCAATGTTGCATATGTCACATTATATACACTCTCCAAGACACAGTTATCAACCAAAAGAAATGGACAGTCCTGAGAAGGCGAGCTCCTCATCCCCCAAGAGGCACTCAAGAATAACTTGACTGTAACGATATATTGAGCAAGCATTCATTTTCTCCAATCTTCAAGGACATCCTGAGAACCTGCTGTGTTTTATGCTCTGTGCTCAAGGTGAGAAAAGAAGATGTGGAGAACCCATGGTGAAGGATTTTGAGTTCTTATAGAGACTGAGAAAAGAACATGGAGTCAATTAAAAAAAAAAGAAGGACCCATAACTGGAAAAAACATGGGATATGGCAGACAAGGGGAAACCTTCAGAAGAAGGTAGCTTGTCTATATCATACCCAAAGAGAGGGAAGAAGCTGCGATAGGTGTGGAAGGTGGGGACAAGTGTCCCAGCAGAGGGAGCAAGTACAGAGAGTGGAGGGCCGGGATCTTGGTGTATTTGAGGAACTGAAATAATTAGAGTGATGGGCTTGGTGGAGCTGGCTGAATGAGGCTGCAAGAAAGTCTTTGAGAAGCCAAGACTGGACCAAGAGGGAAAAAGGTATTAAATGTGTGTGGCTAAAATGCACAGAAAACCTTGGGGTGGCAGGAAGAGAATATAATGAAATGCAAGGGTCCCTGACCTGCCCTTTTCTGTTCACACTCCTGTCCCTCTAACAAAAAGAACTTTCAACTTCATTTCTTCTGCCATTTTGTTTTAGCTCTATTGGTTACCTTGGGGGTAAGTAAAGAATATGCTTTCAAGGCTATTTCCTGATTTGTCAAGTTTATAGCAAATCTATTGATTTTCTTCAAGAACAGGGTGGTAGAGAGAATCATGACTCTCCAAGGATGCACACATCTAAAGCCCAGTACTTGTGCATGAGGTATGTGACCCATGGAAGGGAATAATGGTGATAAGACAATGACCATAAATGGCGAGATTCTTCTGGATTAGCTGGGAGATTGCAATCTAGTCACCAGGATCCTTGAACGTGGGAGGGAGAGTGACAGGCAGATGTTGCAGGAAGGGAATAATGGTCAGAAAGTACAACGTCCCTGTTTTTGGAGACAGAAGAGGGAGGGCCTCCAGAGGCCGGGGATGTGGTCGCCTCTGGAAGCTAGAAAAGGAGAAAAGATGGAGAAATGGATTTTCCCTTCCAGCCTCCTGAAAGAGATATGGCAGCAGACAGCTTGATGTTAGCCCAAGGAGACTCATTTTGAAGCTGTAACCTATCGCAGTATCAAGGAATAAATTTGTGTTCCAATTGACTAGGTTTTTGGTTGTTAGAGCAGCAGTAGAAAATTAACTCAAATAAGTAATGATTAGCACAATGTTCCTCCAAGCCCCTCCACACCAGACACAGCTCTTTTTCAGCTGCTTCTTCTGAGTTTAGGGACATGGCTTCTACATGTCTACTCATCATCATGTCCTGACACCTTTCCCTCATAGGATCAATAGGTGTCCCCCCTGGATTCTCCCATACTTGATATCCCCTATCTAACCATTTCCTTTGGTTCGTTTTTTAACTGATATGAATTTCTCTGCAGAGGGCGTCAGTGTACACAATTGGATTGATTTAATTTGCTGTGCTCCTCAATTCGATAAGCAGTACCATCATTGGCATAAGACTTTTATTTTTTAATGTCTTTTGGTGACATCTTTATTCTTACTGCCTGTTCCATTCTGTTTTATGCCCCTTATTCACAGTTTTAATATCCTTCCAATATGTACATGTTCTGCTGTGTTGCTTTAGAAACATACATTGATTGTATCATAGGTTAGACCTCATTCTGAATATGGCTTGTTTCAGCCAAGATTATGCGTCTGGAATCTACCTATAGTGATGTACCGAGATTTGTTTTACTACTTTTACAGCTATGTGGTATTTGGCTTCCTGAATTTGGCAAATTTCATTTCTCCATTTCACTTTGATGGATGTTTAGTTTGCTTCCAGTGTCTGGCCATTGGAAAGAAGGATGAACTACACATCATCCTGTACCCATGGGCACTTTTGATTCTTTCCAAGGCTGTCACCATGCTTCATGGGATTCTGTACCAGTTGACCTTACAAAGAGCAGGGTGCAAGGATCTGCATTTCTCAAAGTCTCAGGAACACTGCTATTTAAAAATTTGCTGTAGAAATTGTGGTGTTTTGCTATGTTCATCTCATTGATCACCCTTAAAGTTTCTGACTCTCTTTCTATGCTAACTTGGTCTGTTTTTCTATGAAATGTGTGTTTACATTCTCTGTTTGTGCTTCCATAAAGGGCATTATTGTTGTTGTTGTTGTTGATATTTAGGACATTTTTACATAGTCTATTCCTTTACGAAATATTAATTTCACAAGATCCTCTCGAGACCTGCTGCAAACCTTTAATTTTACTGTGTCTAAAGCAACCTTCACTACAAAATATCAATAGTCCTAGCATAGTCCTGAGTCTTTCCTTCTAAGCTCATGGGTTTTTTTTTTTTTCCTTCAGATTTACTTAAGGAGTCTGTTCTTCCTCTAAAGACACACACTTTCATCCAGCAGTTTCTTCTAATCCAGAAGAGCTGCACTTTCACACTGACAGGTTTTCATTATCTGAAATATATTTTTACCTATATTGTGAGGAGGGATTCAATATTCCTCAAAATGATGAATTTATTTCTCTGCAAGGTTTGTCATACACTAAATTGTCATAAACTTAGCCCCCTATTCAGTTCTGTGGATCTATTGCTTTTTGTTCTGGTGCCAAATGTTTGCTATTTTTATTACTATGACATTGTGAGTTCCCCTTGATAGTTTGATTTCAAGATTTTAGTGCTTTCAGAACTTTACTGATATAATCATTTATCAATATCTTATATGTTAATAGCATGTCAAATTCTCAAGAAATGTGATCAGATTTTGTTTGGAATTGCCTTCAATTTTAGACAAACAGAAGACTACAAATTAACCCACACATTATCTTTATAGTGTAGCATCTTCCTTACATAAACATGGAATATCTTTGCATTTATTAAGGTATCCTTTATGTCCTTTAATAAAATTTCACAATGTATTTCATAAATATTTTACATAATGTTAGTTGTTTTCTTGATACTTTAACATTAATTCTGTCACTGTGTTGTTTTTCATATTTGTGGATTTATTTTTGCTGGTAGTGTTCAAGGTGAACTCTTCCATAGTTTCAATGTCATGGTTCTCCAATAGGAAAGACACCCGAACAGCAACAGCAGGATGTAGGATCCAAAGTGCAGTAGGATCTTTACCTTTCAAAAGTGTTGCACGTTAAGGGCTGTCTTGGACAACTGTGTGTGAATTTGTGTGCATAACTTCTGAAAGTGTATCAGCAGCCTGTGATTGTTTTTAAGGAAGTGGGACTTCAAAATGCACCTTTCAGTTTTCTAATCCTGGCCCAAATGAAAATTGGCAAACTGTTAAACTCTGGTGGAATCAGTTTCATCACAAAATTATCAGGAGAGATCTTTGTGTCATTATGTGGATTTTGAAAGTTTGTTAAAACTTTCAACTTCCCCAAGGTGACTTTGAGAAAATATATTCATCACTGTTGGATTTTTTTTTGGACAAATTTTCTACTTCTCTACTTCTCAGATCAATTTTGAGCATTCACTTTTAATTAAGAAAATTACCTATTTTGTCCAAATTTATTGATAGATAAAAAGAAGTGTTCTTTTATTTCCCATAAAGCATAGGATTTTAAAATCCCTATGTTACTGACTTCAAATTTTATTGCAATATGATCCAATAGCATAGTCTTTATAATTTCACGTCTTGAAAATTGTTGAGAATTCTGTTGTGAAATAACACACATTCATTTTTTTAAAAAAGTGTGTGTGATCATTGTGCTCTTTCTGTTAATGAGGTAAGAAACTCCAGTTTTATCATGGTATTTGAATCACATTGTTGCTTTTTTTTTTTTTTTCCTGATGCCTAAAATCTTCTGAAGGAATTGCTCTGTGGTGCAGGGCATTGAGGATGAGCTGTCTTGTTTCATACTATGAAAGAGGAAGGAAGCTTAATGTGTGAGCATACAGCAGGCTGACGGTGGCAGAGAAGGGGGCGCTGTCATTACTGCTTCACTGTGTCAGTGTCCAACATGAGTTTAAGTACATAAAAAGAATGAAACGGAATTAGCCTTACTTCCAAAACAGTCCACACTCTAAGCTCTGAGGACAGCCATAAGGCTAAAAACAATTTCAAAATAATATAAAGCCATATGACCAAACTATATCATCATTTCTTACGAAAAGTTAATTTTGAAATTTGGGAAAGAGAAAGGGCAATTGACATTTGAATTTGAGGGTCTAGACTTTGAGAGAAGTATAGGTTTTTTAAATAGACCCTTGGAAAGAGTAAGTAGAATCATGGAGAGGAGAGATGTGACAGTCACAGTGGAAACAGAAAGAGTAAGAGAAGATACAAAGCTGGAATAATGGTGAGTGAGTTTCATCTCACCAGAGATGGCTCAGTATCTGAGCAGAATCCCATTCTAATAGACGTGATCCAGGAATCAATACATAGTTATTGGAAATTAATTTAGCTTCTTTCCTTCTCTCTCTCTCTCTCTCTCTCTCTCTCTCTCTCCTTCCTTCCTTCCTTCCTTCCTTCCTTTTGTTTTAATGCAAGTCTTGACTATTGAGTTAGTTTTCAAAAATATATTAGTTAAAGAGGGAGGGGAAGACATCCTCAAAATTGGGAGGTGGAATACAAAAGGGGTAAGTGGAAGGCTGAGATGTTCTATCTGGTTCTGAATCATTGCAGCTGCTAGAAAGAGGAGGAGGCCAGAGTGTTTCTTCACACTATTATCTTTAAATGTTTACAACAGAACATTTAGTCCTAGTGGTATAAGAAGAATACATTTTCTACCTCTATGCTCCACAGCAGCCTTTTATTAAAAATATACTGCATTATTTATGTTTTAAAGAAAATAGTGAACAAGGTACTGCAGCAAGGGGCACACCTGTAATCCCAGTGAGGCTGAGGCAGGAAGATATCAAGTTCAAAGCCAGCCTCAGCAATTTAGCCAGCCCCTAAGCAACTTAGGGAGATTCTGTCTCAAAATAAAAAGAGCTAGGGATAGTTTCTCAGTGGTTAAGCACCCGGGGTTTAATCCCCAGTTACCCAAAGAAACAAACAAAGGAACAAACAAACAAAAAACCCTGATTGCCTCAGCGATCTTATCCCTGAAGTGATTTCATCACATACAGCAGAGAAGCTCCAATAATGCTACTAATTTTTTTTTAGTTTACTACCTAATCTTAACCTTTTTGGTAATAAAACACCATTTTGATATTTAGTCGTTGTGTAGGAAAGAGGGAAAATATCCTTTCCAAATATTTAGAGCCGAAATGCGGAAAATACATTTGCAAAATTGAACCTCACAAAGGAAAATTGCCAAATTGTAGAGAAAATCTGCTTCTGCTGAATCATCAGGCTCTAGTCCTTTTGTTCTGTGTGTCAGGGAGGCAGGACCTCTCCTCATTAAAGCTTGTGAAGTTCCACCAGCCCTTTTTATCAAAGCCAGACAGTGATGCGTTCTTTTGAAAGGCAGGTAGGTAACATCTTCAGAAGGATGAAAGTATGTAAACAGCGCATATGCTTCTTCAAAGTCTCCAGGTTCTTCCTTTTTCGGAGTCAATTTTCTCAGCTTGAAAATTTTTGTCTTCTGCCAAGACTCAGAAGTCTTGGAAGGAGAAAAAAAAAGCTAATAAGCCACAACGTCACCGCAGGCAGCCTGGTCAGCAAGATGTGGCCTTAGACTCATGGCCAGGTAAAAAAACGTGTCATTAAGAAGCACTGCCATGAAGGTATTGCTTTCAAGATTGCTGACTTCATTATAATTCATTTCTGTAAGGTTTTTTTTTTTTTTCAAATGGAGAGTTCTCTTATAGAAACTGCTTATGTTTTACGGCCTCTATGATGAACGGAGATTAGTTTTGCATTTGCAAAATTAAATTACTTTCCCTAAGTATTTCTTAATTTTCACGCAGATGCCACTGAAAATTCCAAGAGAGAGGAAAGTTGTTAGCTGCACTTTAAATACCAGAAAAAAATCTCTGCACAGGAAGGAGAAGGGAAGAGGGTGAAATTAACTTTCTTTTTAAAACTGCGCACAGGGGTGTTCCCTTCTGCAGAACACACATCTGGAGAATAAGTACCGAAGGGGAAGACGATTTCGTAGTTCAGATTTTTGAACGTTTTCAGTGTCGGTCTTTTGGATCAATATCATCTACTCAGGAAAAATAAAAATGAACTTAAAAATGAAATGTGGAAAGCAGCACCATCATGAGGAGAAGATCCTGAGCCCATCTCAAGTTCATTTCAGAGAATGGGAAACTTCCCAATTTTTTTTCCCCTTGTTTTTCTTTTTGTAATACTGGGGATCAAACCCAGGATCTTGTGCACTGTAGTCAAGGGCTCTGTCCCTGGGCTACATCCCCAGTCCCTTTCCAAGTCTTTTGTAGAGGAGTTGAGATCTATCATGATGTCTCTGATGTACTTCTTTTTTTTTCTTTCTTTAAAAAAAAAATCTTTATTTTAGTTGTTCCTTTTTTATGTAGTGCTGAGGATCTAACCCAGTGCCTCACACTTGTTAGGCCAGCATGCTACCACTGAGCCACAACCCCAGCCCCTCGACGTACTTCTTTTCCATACATCACTGACCATCTCTAGAAGAGTACTTTCTGGAAATCCTTAACATAATGCTTTTTGTTAAAAAAAAAAAATCTTTTCTCTTTACCCTTTTAGGTTTCGTAACCAACCAGGACCTGCAAATTAATTTGACAAAAGAAAGATTGTCAGGAGAAAGGTTTAGCTATTTGCACATGGGAGCCAACAAAAGAAACAGCTGACTCATTCTGTGGTTAAAATTAAAGGGTTCCATGTCCAAGTCAGCAGAGTAAAGGGCAGGGGTGGGGGGAATAAATGGTTTCTATGGGAAGAACAAATAGCTTTCTTTAGGAAAGACAAATGGATTTTCAGGAGAACACGTGGGAATTAAGAATATTTGTGGTCTAATAAGCTATCACCTTACCCCAGAAAGAATGGTTATTATCCAAAAGACTAAAGAAAATAAGCGCTTTAGAGGCAAGATGGCAGAACAAAGCAGCCAGCACTAGTCTGCCCTCCATGGAATAGAACAAAAGCAACCGACCTGTGGTTGCACAAGGGGTGAATGGCGGTGAGCGAGCACTGGAAACAGCAGACAAAATGAAATCTGGCAAAATCCACAAAGTAGGCAGAATGATAGCAAGAGAACTGGAAGGCCTCAGCACCTGGCCACCTTCCAGGGGCTAAAGGTAAAAGAGAGTGCAGTGCAGAAGGCTGTACCCTGGAGACAACAACTTCAGGAACTAAGTGACCTGGAGTCTGCCCAGCAAGCTAGCTTTAGAGACAAAGTTCACAGCAACGCTCAGCAAACTCTCTCAGTGCTACACCCGGGGTCATTTTGAGATAGAACCCACTGTCAGAGACTGTGAATAAGAAAAGCCAACATAACCACAGCTCAGAGTCTCCCATAGACTCCCTGATGCATGAGCAGGGGGCAGCCACAGGAAAGTTTTAGCTTGGGGAAGTGTTTATATCATGACTTTTCCAGGGAAGTTTACACTGTGGGAAGTGTGGCTGTGACAGGAAGGGAGTGGAGGGAACTGCCCTCTGAGATCAGCAGTTTAGCCCACCTGTCCTCTGTGGGTGGAAGCAACTGTGGTTGTGAGTGCATTTATGCAGGGGCCAGGTCTGAAGGCAGGACTGAGGATAGAACATCTCTTGGTTCCCACAGGTTGCTGTCAATAATGCCTGTGGAAATGCCCAACTCCTGATGGTGTTACCACTCCCAAGGTTAAGACTAACTACAGAGGGTGCATCCCATATACTCTGCTGCCTATAAGACATCTCCCTGAAGCACCAGAGTGTCCCACTCATACAAGAATTGCAGAGACAATGGACTTCTCTGACTCCAATATGGTAAGCTCTGTGCCCAAGCCCATAAAGCACAACCAAAGAAGCTACAAGGAGATGAAACCCCTGAGTTCAGTTGGAAATAAACTAAACATAAAGCAATAAACTGTTACTCCAATGTACACTGGCAAAAGCAAGACACATACCCAAAAGGCTACTGCATAAAAATATAAGAGATATTCATGAAAACACATGAACAAATTTCAACATAGAAACAAAAGAAACATGAAAAAAGAAGGTAACAGGAAACTCTCTAAAGCTCACAGCTGCATAGTAATAGATTCCAAAGATATAAAGTAGATAAAATGCTGGACCAAAAAATCAAAAGGATGATTTAAAAAAAAATTCAGTGAAATCCAAAAGAACAGTTAAATGATTTAAACACAATGCTAGATATGGAAAACCTATTCAATAAAGTTACATATTTTGAAAGAGAATCAAACAGAAATCTTGAAAATGAAAAGCTCAGTGAGTCAGATAAAAATTTTAATTGAAAATGTCAGCCACAAATTAGTTGAAACAGAAGCAAAATATATAAGGGCTGAAAGACAAGTCTGTTGAGATATTATATTCAAACAGCAATAATGATAAAACAAAGAATGAAGAAACACAAAATATCTGGGATACCAGTAAAATGTGAAACATCTGCATGACTGGCATGCCAGATGGAGAAGAGCTACATGTTAAAGGAATAGGACACCTCTTCTGTGAAATAATAGCAGAAAATATTCCAAAACTTGGAAAAGACACAAACATCCAGGTATAGGATGTATTTAGGACCCTGAATAGACATGATCAGAAAATAATCTCTCCACAACATTATGAATGACAAAAGTACACAACAACAAAAAGAATATTAAAAAATGTGAGAGAAACATCAGGTCACATTTAAAGGCAAACTTATCAGGCTAGCAGCAGATTTCTCAGCAGAAACTTGAAAGGCATGGAATGATGTATTTTGAATACCGAAGGATAGTAACTACCAACCAAGATCAATATACCCACCAAGTTTATGCTTCAGGATCAAATAATAAATAAAGACCTTCCCAGATAAGCATAAACTAAGAGAATTCATGGCCACTAAATCAGCATTACAGAAGATGCTGAAGGGAATCCTATACTCAAAAGAGAAAGAAAGAAAAAACACTATCGTGAGAATAAGTGAAAGAATAAAACCCATTAGAAGAGTAGACACATAAATGAGAAATAGGAAAGAATCAAACATCATCAATACAGTAAATGGTCAAATGTCTATGATGAAAAAGAGAAGAAGAAACAAACATAGAATATTCAAAATAGCCAGAAGAGATCAATAAAAATGCAAGAAGTACATCTCTTTCAATAACTCTGAATATAAATGATCTTAATTCTCCACTAAAATACCCAGACTAGCTGAATGGATTAAAAAACAGGACTCAATAATATGCTGCATAGGAGAAAGTCAGTTCACCTGAAGAGGCATACATAGAATGAAAATGAAAGGATGGAAAACAATATATTCCAAATAAATGGAATCCTAAGGCAAGCAGGAGTAGCCATACTTATATGCAAAAAACAGACCTCAAGACAAAATAAGTTATAAGAGACAAAGATCACTATATATCCATCAAGAAACTAGTATAAAGATACAACAATTATAATAAACGCTAAAATGGTTTTATGAATCCAACACTAAGAGACTTGTTCTCCAATGCAGCAGTGTCCAGAGGTGGGCTTTGGAGGAAATGATTGGATCGTGAAGGCTCTGCCCTCATGTTATGATGTGGATCTGAGATGGCCCTCGAAAGCTCATATGGCAATTCCAGAATGTTTGGAGGTGAAATCATGAGGTTCTGAGAGCAACAACCTAATCAGTAGACCCATGCTCTTGATGGATTAACAATTTCAATGGTTGCTGGGTGCTAACCATAGGCAGGTGGGTTGTAACTAGAGGAAGCAGGTCATGGGGTGTTGTGCCCTTGGGAATTATTTTTTTCCCCTGGGTTCTTGCACTCTTTCTCTCTGTTGCTCAGCTGCCATGAGCTGAGCGGCTTTCTTCTGCCTTGCCCTCCGCCATCATGTTTCTGACTTGTTGCCAGCCAAGCATGGTTCTTAAACCAGAAGTCCAGATAAAAATTTTCTTCTCTAAATTGTTCTTGTCAGGTATTTTGGTCCCAGCAAGGAAAGGCTGACTAACATGCCTCATTTTTTAATTCACCCATTTGATGGACTAATCATTTGAATGGACGACTGAGAAAAGGTGGCAACTGTAAGCCGCTGGGGCATGGCTGGAGGAATTAGGTCACTTGGGTCCCTGGATGTGTTCCCTTAGATTATATCTTGTTCCTGTCCTCCCACCCCCACCACCCCTCCACCTCCCTATGTCTATCTCTGTCTCTTTCTCCTGGCTGACATAAGCAGAGTAGAGTAGCTTTTCTCCACCTCAGCCACCCACAAGGATGTGGCTGTCTTGCAGCCGGCTGACTAGAGACTAAAACATTTGAAACCATGAGCCAAAGTAAAGCCTACATTCTTCTTTAAGTTGCTTCTATTTAGATCATAGTAATGAAAAGCTGACTCACATAAATGTAGTACTAGAAATTCTAACCAGAGCAATCAGGCAAGAGAAAGAAATAAAAGGCATATAGACAAGAAAAGAGGAAGCCAACTTACCCTTGTATGTACATAGAGAATCCTAAAGACTTCATCACAACATCTTAGAACTGATAAACAAATTCAGGAAAACAATAGAATACAAAACCATCGTACAGATGAGTATGTCATATATTTTTTAGCCTTTATCCATTTATCTATTGAGGAGAAATGAAAGTTCCTCAAAAAAATTAAAACTAAAATGACCACATGTTCTGGCAAGCTACCTCTCGGCATATACCCAAAGGAAACATATCTGTCAGACAGACATCTGTAATCCCATGTTTACTGTAGCACTATTCACAATAGCAAAAAAAAAAAAAAAAAAAAAAAAACTGGAAATAACCCAAGTGTCCATCAATTGTGGTATGGATAGAGAAAATGTAGCATGCATACACAGTGGAATACTATTTGGACATTTATAAAAAAATGAGATCCTATTATTTTAGGCAACTGGGTTGGAACAGGAGATCATTATGCTAAGCAAAATAAGCCAGTCAAAGAGAGACCAGTAGTGCATGACTGACTCATAGGTGGCATCTAAAAACATTCATCTCATAGAAGGCAGAAGAGAACAGAGGAGGGAAGAATGGGGGGGGGGTTGTCCAACAGGTACCTGGTTGCAGTTACTCTGGTGTGTTCCAGAACTCTATGCTTCAAGAAGTGAGAATAAAGCCTATTGGAAGTTTTCACCATGAAGAGATGATAAATATTTGGGGAGACATGTTCAACTTGATTTCAACATCTACATACATATCGAAACATCACATTTACCCCATAACTATGTACAATATTTTTGTGTGTATGTGGTGCTGGGGATTGAACCCAGGGCCTTGTGCTTATGAGGCAAGCCCTCTACCAACTGAGCTATATCTCCAGCCCTACATTTTTGTTTTTATGTATCAGTTAAAAAAAATTTAAATGAAAACACAAGAGTTATGACAATGTTTGTCTACATAGGAATGAGTGGGCTCCACTTCTTCAGGGTCAGAAACCTAACCTGAGGGAAGGTTTACTCTTAGTCTCTCTTCTAGGAGGAGAAGTTGCCCCTAGAAGGAAATTCAGGTGCTGTTCATTTGTCAGAAGTTTCTGCTTTTAGTCAGACAAGGGAAGTTCCAAAAAGGCTTCCTGCACTGAATCTCAGCCATTCTGAATCTCAGCTGTCCTGAGCTTAAAATAAACATCACACCCACATTGGGTTTAAAGTGGAAGCTACACAGTGATGAGTCCAAGTTTCCAAAAGTTGAGACTTCAAATGAGTTGACGTTTGACCATAAAACTTGTGGAGAATGAAATGCGTAACTTAATCTTGAACATCTGAAGCATGGAAAGTTCCACTATGGTTTCTCTCTAGATAAAGTGGTTGTTTAGATGCAAAAATAAACTTTAAACTTCTTCCAGTAAATTATTTACACAAATGGTTATTTAATTAGGCATCAAATTCTGAATAACCAATAGGTTATTACATATTGATAAATCAGCAAACATTGAAAATAGCTGACAGATACATTATAACCTGAGAATTTGACGGAGCCCCTTTGTCATATGGCATTTTCGGGCAAACACCTAGATCAATAACAAACATGGGCCGTGTGAAGCCTGAATGAGATCATTTGCTTCCTAGTGTGTATATAATTATTGTGTGCATTGAGATTTTTAGCCAAGTATTTGCCTCTTTTATGGGAAAATGAATAGATTCACTGCTTATGCTATAATAAATGAATGTTGGAGTTTTGAGGGGTGAATTTCATTCATTATTCAAATTGGAATTACTCACTAGAGACCATATTTCTAAATCATAATGAAAAAATGGTGGCACAGTTAATCAATAGATAAAATTATCTAACATGTTTTGGAGAAACAAATGCAATAGGTAAAGTAATAATCAAAATCTACTGACAGTTTATACATTTCTAGAGCAAAACTAATGGCTTTAGGATTTGTAGGGTTTGGGGAGGGATACTCACTTATCAAAGAAAAACCAGCAATAATGTTATGCTTTGGATATGGAATGCCCCTCAACCACTTGAGACTTGGTCCCCAATGCAGCAATGTCCAGAGGAGGGGCGTTGGGGAAGTGATTGAACCACTGGGATTCTGATATACGGTGGATTAATCCATTTGATGGGTTAATAATTTGAAGGGACTCAGGGAGGAGATGAAAATGTAGGCAGTTGGGGCCTTTCTGAAAAGAGGTCAGTGGAGGTGTGTCCTTAGGGACTTTATCTTGTCCCTGATCCCTTCCTCCCTCTCTTGTGAGCTGAGCAGCTTTCTTCTCCAGTACCCTTTGATGTTCTGTCTCACCTCCGCCCCCCAAAAATGGAGCCTGCTGACTGTGGATTGAAACTTCTGAAACCATGAGCCAAAATAATTCCTGTAGGGGTTCTCTGTTTGGAATTGGGGTCTCTGATAAACTTCATGATTGCGGCATGCTTGGTGGCTAGGAAGTTTCTGTGCAAAGGTATGGAATACCTGGCTGCTGGGAGACTTCCATGTAAAAGACATGGGATGCCTGGCCTCTATAGCAATGTTCTTCAAGAGGGTTTTGACCTTGATCTTAGGCACATAATTTCTGCAAATAAAGGAACTTGCTTGCTTGATAACTACAATGTTTCACCAAGCTCCGGTGCTCCTGGATCTGCCCGCCTAATAGTAACTTCAGACAATGAACTTTCTTGAGGACTACAGTACATATTGGAACTGTTAATTGTAACTGTAGAATAAGCAACCTTACTGGTACTCTGAACAATAATGCAGTCATGGTATTAGATTAACATTACACAGAGACATGAGATGGGAGGGAAAGGGAGAGAAAAGGGAAATTGCATGGAAATGAAGGGAGACCCTCATTGCTATACAAAATTACATATAAGAGGTTGTGAGAGGAATGGGAAAATAAACAAGGAGAGAAATGAATTACAGTAGATGGGGTAGAGAGAGAAGATGGGAGGGAAGGGGAGGGGGGATAGTAGGGGATAGGAAAGGTAGCAGAATACAACAGTTACTAATAGGGCATTATGTAAAATTGTGGATGTGTAACCGACGTGATTCTGCAATCTGCATTTGGGGTAAAATTGGGGGTTCATAACCCACTTCAATCCAATGTATGAAATATGATATGTCAAGAGCTTTGTAATGTTGTGAACAACCAATAAAAAACAGACTGTCTTGTATATTGAAAAAAAATTAATGACCTAATGTAAACTATTGATGTAAATAAAGCTTGGCAGCTTGGCCTCTCAGCCACTCTGCCACTCTCCTGCCTTTGCACCTTGTTTCTGTGCTCCCTTTATTATTTCTCTACAAATTCCTTCTCTAAGTTATTTTTGTCAGGTATTTTGGTCACAGTGGCAAAAAGCCGATTAATACAAATACCAACATGAATCAACCACATTCTATTTTCATTCGTGGTTAAAACTTCATGGTTGTTCTGCATTGGGAATGTCAACAGCAGGTCATCAAATGTCTTACACTTACTTTTGTGGCATTTATGTTTGCATATGCTTTTCTACATAGAAAACGAAAAACTCTCTTTTCCATGTTGATATTTGGTTAACAGAGGGTGGTTCCTATTATTCTGAACTGGGTCCCAAAGAATAATAGCCTGTTTCTATAGTTAACTAGCAAAAGTATTCTATTGATGAATCAGAATTTTAAAATTTTAATTCAGATACCCCAAGGTATGGTCATCATCTATCTAATGTGTTTGCTGGTCTGTGGGCATTGAAAACAAACCACCAGAGTTTTATATTAGTCTCAGCTCTAGGAGCATGTGGAGTCCCTGTGGAGTAGTACTCCAATACCCAGCATGCCATGCTGCCTGGACCCACATTAGCATCTGTTTCTTTTCTCTCCTACCTCCTGCATGCATGACTATGCAAAGACACATGCACACAGGTGTACATAGGCGTGCGTGCTCATACACATACGCACACACACAATTTCTTATTTTTTTGTGAAGAACCCTAATACCAGGGTCTCCTGTTGTAGTTTGTTTCAACAAAACTGTTTTTAAGGCAGCAACCTAGAGTCAAACTATCTGTTTTTTTTTTTTATTCTGGCTTTTTTACTTAACCGTCTGTGACACTGGGAAACCATCTAACTCATTTGCTTCTCAGGTTTTCCGGCAGTAAAATGTTCATTTGTAATAAGCACTCAAAGGGCTTTTGAGTATTAAGTGAGTGATTATTTGCTCATTAAACACTAGATAAGTGCCAGCTATTATGATCAAGGTTTTTCAGGCCATTCTCGGAATCAAGTTTCATTCCATGACATGGTAATTATAAGTTAAGAACAGAGATGAACAATGCTTTTCTTCATAAATTGTGTTTCCCGATATTTGTTAGTATTCACGGAGAACATCAATAGACTAAAACCCTCAACAACGCATAATATTCAAGGCCAGTTCATTCCCTCTCTGGTGAGATACTTGAGTAGGGTTTTGATTCATTCACACTAGTAAACTTAATTCTATTTATCCATTTAGACTGAGCAGTTTTTACTATGAACTATGATACATTTTCTGCATCACATATTTTGGCAATCTACATTTGCTGAAGGATTTGTATGAATAAATTCATAATTTCCCCCTGGCTTTTATTTAATTGCACTGATCCTGAGAGTTACCATCTGTGATCTGATACCCTGGACCAGGTGCTGAGGGACTTCACTCAGTCCTTCCAAGGAGCAGGGGAGTTCTCTCTATTTAACATAAGCTTCCTGAGAGCTGAGGGACTTGCCTAAGGTCATCCTGCTCATAACTGACCGTGCTCTGCAGCTAAGAGAACCCCACACTAGATCCAGTGAGGGTCACTCTTTCCTTTGAACTCTTCTCACGAGGTCCTATCCGCAATGTTTATTCATGTAAGTTAGGTCTTTCATGGTGTTATTTAAATTTCCATTCCATTTCTTTTCAACAGATATGAAACTCAGTTAAGCCTTTTCTCCAGAGATGAGACATGAGAGATCTTTTAGAAAACTAGTTTCTATGGAACAAAAAAAAATAAAATAAAACAGTATCATCAGTTCTACATTCAGGAAATTTGCCTTCAACATTGAAAGTATTTCTTAAATTAGAAGAAAAGAAACTCGTAGTTTCTATTTGGTGGAAACCTTCCAAGATGGTATAAATCAGCTGTAAGGTGACTTCTTTGGGGGGAATTCTCTGAAGAAACTAAGCAGATGGCAACTTTAATTGGTCAGAGAAGCATCACTATTTATTGCTATAATTTATTCCTCTATGAATCATCTTTTTAGAAACGTAATAAGAGTGGGAAGCCAAGATATTCTAATTTGAAGAACTCTAGAATATTCTACTTAGGAAGCTTCTTCCTTCCACTCTCCACTTGACTTAACAAGCACAGCACAGAAGCCTCTCACTGCAAACACTTGTTAGGACTCATTGGCTGCTGTGCTGCTGACAGGATTGCTGGTGTTATTTGAAATTCTAGTTAATTCTAGTTTGGCTGTTATTTCCACGCTGGGTAAAATAAAATATTGTAATATATGCTCCTCAAAGGCTTAATAGCAAACGTGTAGGCAGCCTCATTTGTGTAAGATTCTCCTTGTAAACAAGGAAAAGAAGACGCACCCTTGCTGCACCCACATGGGGTGTCTGGATTGCTCTACTCAGGAACCAGATTACTCAATTCCCCTTGAGCACATGCATTGGGCATCTGAGCAACCATTGCAATCATCACCATCTACGCAGCAGTTGGCTTGGTTTTTGATGGACAGCCAGGCATACGTCCACACATCCATGCGTGTGTGCGTGCATGTGTTGCTGAAGCACTGAAGCGTGCAGCATGATTTTCAGTGGGTTTAATGCTTGCCCTGATTCTTAAAAAATTTCTTAGATGAGAAACAAAACATAAAACACCAAAAAGACATATACATATTTATTTAAGGTGTCATTCTACCACTTTCCCCCAAATCATGGTTTTAGGAAAAAAAATATGTTACAGCAGAGTGACATTTTATACTGTCACTCCCTATGACTTATTGGAAGAATTATACCTCACTAAATCTTCTAAGAAGAATAGGAAAGGAAAAAAACCACAAGCATAGAAATTAAAGAAGCTTGGGTGTGGGTCCTGTATCGTCAATTATTTATTAATTAACATTGTCATTATTGGATAAGTTTATCATTTTATCATTTTCTATTTCTGTGATGTAAGGTAGTAAGAAAGTATTTAAGATATCAGCAAAGCAATGATGATGGCTAGTATTTCTTCATTACTTACTATGTATTGGGCCCTTCTGTAACACTTTCTATATGTTATGTCACTTAATTCTCATAACTACTCTATAAATAGTGACTTCTTTCATCTTTACTTTGTAGATTAGGAAGCTTAAAGACACTGTAAGGCTATCCTCATTTCCCTGGGAAGTGGCTGATCTAGGAATGGAGCCCAGCTCTGTTTGATGCTAAGTCGGCTGTATCTTTAGCCACTCATCCATTATTGCATTTACTAAGTCTCAATGTACCCAACTCAAGACTGGAGACATAACATGTTACCATAATGAATAGATTGGAAATGAAAAAGAAAAGACAAAAAAAAAATAACAAGCAGCCTGAGGACAGTGTTTGGGACATACGACGACTTAGGTATGACTAGGTCACATTTCAGTTAGAAATGGATATTGCTGCAAGTGACAATATACCTGAATTTGATCAATTAAGCAAATTGAGGTTTAATATTCTCATATAACAACAACAAAAAAAAATCCCAGAGTTAAGCAGCCACTGGAATTAGTTCAACAGTTCAATCATGTAAAAGCTGACATTTTAATCATTCGTTTGGTAATGTCTGATGTTTGCCAAGTGGATGCTGCCACTGCAGATGTAATATCTGCTTTCAGCGATGGAAGGGTAGAGGAGAAGCACATCCACTTACCTCCCCCTCTTTTTAGGAAGTTAAGTTGTTGGTCCTTATGCAATGGGAAAGAACTAGGCTCGTGTCCCCCTTTCGTTGAAAAAGATGCTAGGAACATGCATTTTGATGTATTATATTCTTTTAGTTTCTACTGTTGGAGGCAGAAAGATGAAGAGTGTTGGTGATGACTTCTCCCCACCCCATCCACAGGGAAGCATAAATTTCTCCAACATTCATGTCTGTGTTTCAGATTCCTCCACGGCAAATTGTTACAGCCATTATGGAAAACAATAGGGAGACTCCTCAAAAAAAAAAAAAAAAAAGAACCGCCATATATGATCCTGCAATCCCACTTCAAGCTGATCAATCCAAAGGCTACATAATCATTATCTGGAAGATTTATCTGCAATTCTGTCACATTCCATGACTAAATACTTAAGGTCACTCCAAGTGAACTGGGCTGGCACGAAATAATCACACAGAGACAGAGAAATACCTTTTTCTTTGGGTCCTGGGATGACTCCTCTGACCTTAGGGGTCCTTGGAAAAAGAGAAAAGAGCACACGCTGAACCCTTTTATTGGGAAGAAGCCATTCAAATGAGGAAAGGGGTAGGATTACAAAGGAATAGGTGAGTGTAGCTCAACCTCTGTGGTGACACCTACACAGGGAGCCCCGCCTTGCTATCTGAGCTGGGACAACGCCCAAGTCACCAGGAAATGTAGTGACTGGTCAGAGCCTCTTCATTCAGGACTGGAAGGCGTGGTCATTCAGAATGGCTCCCCACACAATTCCATGTTGTATGGAGCATTATTCACAATAATCAAGTTATGGAAGCCACCACAGTGTCCCTTGATGGATGAATGTATTAATAAATGTGGTTCACACATACAATAAAATGTATTCAGTCTTTTAAAAAAAAGAAAAATAAAAAAGAGAGATCTTGCCATTTTTAACAGCGTGGGAAAAACTCCAAGACGTTATGTTAAGTGAAATAAGGTAGACCCAGAAAGAAAGAGGCTGCTTCATCTCATTTATATGTGGGATCTTAAAAAAACAAAACAAAAAAAAGGTAAAGTTATAGAAACAGAGAAAAGCATAGTGTTTACCTAGGTGGGAAGATGGAGGCAATGGAGAGATATTGGTCAGAGGATACCACCATACAGTTTAAGAAAAATTCTGGAGACCTAGGGTACATCATGGGGACTATGATTAATGTTTTAGAAACTTGAAATTTGTTAAGAGACTAGATTTTAAGTATTTTTTTACTGTACAAGTTAGGGATATGTGAAGTTAGGGATATGTTAATGAGGCTGATTGTACGGATGATTCTGATATATACCTATATCAAAACATCATGGGGCACACTTTGAATATATACAATTTTAATTTGTCAGTCACACCTTGATAAAGCAGAAAAAAAATAAATTTATCCCAACGCTAGGCCATCTTCCCTCTAGCTCTAATAGCTAGGAAAATATGCTGAGCTGCAAAGAATAAGCAGGACAAGATCCAGACAGGGAGTATAGATCCTTCTCTGGAAAAACTGATGAAGGTGACATAAATGCCCAGAGAAACATTGCAATTTGAACTTTCATATTTCGAACTGTGAACTTGATAAACCAGGAGGTGGCAAAGAGCACAGTCATAATTCATAGAATATCTATTAGTTATGTAGGACCCGAGGATATGATAGATGAGGTACATGGACGGAGGACATCATGTCCCTTTCAGTTTTATTAAAATATGGTTTAAGTAGGTTTAATTATATTCCCCAGGCATTTGCTGTACATGCAAGGTGAAGAGGCTGCTGAGTTCTCTAACTGGAGGGGCTGAGGGATATTTATGTTATGCTCTACGGATGCACCGTGGGTACAGCTGGTGAACAGTGCTGCTTGGAGGTTGCATCCGACAATTACCAGTGCTATATTTGAAAATCAAATTAATATGACATACTTACTTTCTATAAAATGCTCATAAAGGTAGGAGGATAATTTTGCTCAAATACAAGACAGAAGAATATGATAAAGAAGCATAATCATGGCTCAAAAGTGCTTATTCAGTCCCTGGTGTGATTAATTCTAAGGCTTTACAGGGGAAATGTTATTTTTAACTGGAAAAGATTAGCATGCTTGAAAAATGGGAAATAATGAGGGAAGATGTAGCATGGGCAGGTCAGAGGATATACTGAACGAAGTAGAATGGCGTGGCTTGGATTTGAGGTGTATACGGCACCCTCATATTTTAATTAACAAAGAAGAACTTTAAAATATTATCATGGTTTTCAATAATAAATAAAAAGTTAATTTGGAATCAGAACGAGGAAGGTAATCAATGACTTGCTAACTGTAGAAATGAGGTTTCTTTTAATTCTGGCAATGGCAGTGACCAAATATTGTATTATTTAGGGTGAATTTGGAAAGCATTATCATTACTTATGTGAAAGACACATTGGATCAATGAGAGTTTAGAGAAAGAATGACAAAATAGAACAGATTCTAGAGTAAAGAGTTTGAGGTAGAATATTGGGGAAAAAAGATTATGTAGTAGGCTCAGATTCAATCAGTAAATATCTGACTCTCTACTGTGTTCAAGTTGTCATGTTATTAACCATAAAAATGGAATCTCTGTCTTTGACTTTTTCACTCAAGAGTTGGAACTAAGAAGTAAATGAATAACTTCTAGGAGTGACAGGTCAGCTTGTGGACCAACCCTCCAGCAGGTTGTAATTATAACTGAACCAATTAAGTACATAATATCTGGAAGCCTTGAAAAGTGCCTGAGAACAGGAAGAAACCACAGGATAAATATGCTTGAAAATAAAAGAGAAATGCCCTGAAAATCACTTGCTCTGCCTATTGTGTTTTGCAGGAGAGCAAGACGTCTAGGAGAAAAACCCTAGTCACTGGTTTATAATCAGAGAGATGGAGTGTAGGGCTTCCTAAGTGGTTAGAAAATGAGGTGAGAAACCGTAAGGAAAAGACAATACCGAAGGGGATACCCAAATCTATGTACCATCTTCACATCCTTCGCTGACCCTTGAACTCTGCATGTTCAGGGAGGAGGCCCAAGTTGTCACTAACAATAGCTGGAAACCCTGAATGGAGTTGTTAGCTGCTCTTGTCTCCAAACTCCTTGGTGAAATATCAGCTGTGTGAATTCAGGAAATACCAAGAGGATCTGATAATACATCCGGAAAGAGTTTCAATTTTGAATCAAATTTTGATTAGCTTTGCTGAACTCAAAATTAACACTTCGAGGGAAGTTAGTAGATTTCAGAGTCCCTACATTATACCACCCATAACATCCTGGATATAATTTAAAAAGTAGTAGACCTTGGAAAATAATAGGAACATGTGATCCCAAATCAAGAGAAAAAACACTGCACAAAGACACTTCCCAAGATGACTCATATTTTAATTAACAAAGAAGAACTTTAGAATACTATTATATTTTTAAGGATTTAAAGGAAACTGTGACCATCATAAGGAACTAGAGGAATTTAAGCAAATAATGCAAACTGGTAAAGAGAAACAAATAGCATAGAACTGAAAAGCAAAATCTGTGAGATGAAAAATTTAATTGATGAATTGAGCAGATTGAAGATCGAAGAGGGCAGAACAAGGGGTCATTGAATTTGGAGATTCATGGAAATCATCGACTCTGAAGAAGACAGAGAAGTAGGATTAAAGCACCTCATGACTCATGGGATTATAAGGCAATATCGGGCACGTGTAATCTGAGCCCTAGTGAAGAGGGCGTGAACATTTTCAAAAATCTGAAAAACACCCAAGTCTAAATCTTTCATGTTCAGCAAACACCAAAGAGGGTGAATGAAAGGAATAACTTAAGTAAGCACATGATAGTCAAACGCTAGAAACCAAAGATGAAGAGAGACAGTAAGAGCCAGGAAAGAAGATGATCCATTCCATTAAGAGAATAAAAATGCAAACAATGATTGATTTCTCCTCTGAAAAGCCCAGGCAGCAATGTGACATTCTCAAATTATTTTAAGAAAAGAACGTTCAATCTAAATTTGGCGAATCCCAGATTCCTTCAAAAAATCAAGGTGAAATAAAGATTTTTTTGGATAAATAAAAACAGAATTTGTTGCAGTTAGATCAGCCCTACAGGAATTCCAGAGTTCTTCTGAGTAAAGGGTCATGTTGGCAGACAAAGGCTAAGAACTCCCAGAGGGAAGAAATGAAGAGGCTCAGGCACTGTAAGTGTGGGCAGCTACAAAACCTGTTTATTCTTTTAATTTTCTGAAATCAATATGAATGTTTATGCAATGCAATGCCACCTCACTGAGGAGAGGCTAATGCACTCATGGTAATGTGTGTGACAAGACAAGGACAGGGGACAGATAGAGCCTCCTGTTGAGGTGTCTTTGCATTTTCTATGAAGGGCAGACTGTGATGAGTTAAGGAAAAATATGGTAACTCCTCAAGGATCCTTTTCTGACCAACGTTCCTCAAGAGAAAGAAAAACTGCAGAAAACAAATGTGGGTACTCTCCTCTGTTGCCCCCAAAGATGCTCCGAAGCTGGAGCCAATCTAAATGAGGAGGGTGAAGGAGTTTGTCTCAGAGAGCATCTGGGGCCTTAATGTTCTTATGGAAACCCATTTGGAATAGGGTTGCACGGGAGAGCGAGCATGACTACCAATATCAGGACCAAGGAAAGAGATATTGCAAAGGGCGATAAAAAGATAATAAGGGGACATTAAGAGGAAATGGTAAAGGCAGAGGAAGGAAATGACACATTACAGGAGGAAACAACAATGTATGAGGACAGATTTCTCATCAAAAGAGCCAAAAGGCAATGTGATAATAAATCCAAAACCTAGTTTACATAGACACCTTCATCAAAGCCAGAACAGAACTCATTCACCGGGTACAGAACGAAGCAGCAGCTCCGATGGTGCACGTGTGACAGCCCAGTGAGTAAAAAACTAAATCGAATTTGCAGCCAAAGAGCCTTCCAAGACACGCCCAGGCATACACGTGCACACTCCAATCCCAGACAGTTTCACTGATTTAACACGATCAAATGCTGAAGCCAGAAATAACACCAATGGTACAAATCCTCTTTCAGAAATGAAAGGAAGAGGGACAACTCCCAACTTCATTTGTGAGCCTGGCAACACTCAGACATCAGACTGTACGAGAACTCTCTGGCTTTGAAATGGTTACTAATGTCTTCTGAAACAATATGCTAATGGTCAACCAAACTGGAACAGTGTCCTTGGATTCCCCCAAGATTCCCAGCAATATGGAACCAGACACAAACATTTTTAATAGAACATGGAAACTCTGAAAGAAATGCCTTTTATAAACATAACTGCAAAAGTCCTTGGAGCAACATCAGCGATTAGAATCAGGGAACACAGCAAAAGGAGTTGATTTAGTATTAAGCAAATCAGTCCTTGTAATTCCCCATTTTAAGAGACTTAGGGAGAAGTTTTCTTTAAATCACCGCACCTGTCCTGAGAGAGAAAGGATCTTTTCAGAACAATTAATAACTTGTTTATGGTTCAGGCCGTGAATCCTAGTGTGGAAATGGCTGTGTCTAATTATTATTGCATTAAATTCTAAGCAGTACTTTCTCAGCAAATGCCAAGAATTAGACACCCAAGGCAGTAGCAGGCTTAATTTGGAGGCAGCTTAAGCCCACATTTTCTATGAAGCAGCAACTATTTACTTTTATTTAATTTTTTAAATTTTTTTTTTAGTTGTAGTTGACACAATACCTTTATTTTATTTATTTATATGTGGTGCTTGAGGATTGAACCCAGGACCTTAAACATGCTAGGCGAGAACTCTAAAGCTGAGCCACAACCCCAGCCCTATTTTTAAAAATTTATTCTAATCATACATGACAGTAGAATGCATTTTGACACATTGTACACAAATGGAGCACAACTTCGCCTTCCTCTGGCTGTACATAGTGCATGTATAGGAGATAGTAATGTCCATCTCATTCCACCGATAGTAATGTCCATCTCATTCCACCGTCTTTCCCACCACCATACCCTCTCCCCTCCCCCACTACCCTCTGCCCAATCCAAAGTTCATCCATTCTTCTATGTCCCCCAGCATTATGAATCAGACTCCACTTATCAGAGAAAACATCTGACCTTTGGTTTTGGGGGTGGGGGTGGTGGCTTATTTCGCTTAGGATGATATTCTCCAGCTTCATCCATTTACCTGCAAATGCCATGATTTCCTACTTCTTTATGGATGAGTAATATTCCAGTAATATACCAAAATGTACCACATTTTCTACATCCATTCATCTGTTGAAGGGCACCTAGGTTGGTTTCATAGTTTAGCTATTGTGAATTGTGCTGCTATAAACATTGATGTGGCTGTGTCACTGCAGTATGCTGATTTTAAGTCCTTTGGGTATAGACCAAGGAGTGGGATAACAGGGTCAAATGGCGGTTCCATTTCAAGTTTTCTGAGGAATCTCCATACTGCTTTCCATAATGGTTACACCAATCTGCAGTCCCATCAGCAATATATGAGTGTACATTTTACCTCACATTCTCACCAACACTTATTATTGCTTGTATTCTTTTTTTAAAAATTTATTTTAATTAGGTATATATGACATTAGAATGTGTTTTGATTCATTGTACACAATTGCAGCACAACTTTACATTTCTATGGTTGTACATGATATAGCATTGCACCATATGTGCAGTCATACATGTAACTAGGGTAATGATGTCCATCTCAGTCCACCATCTTTCCTGCCTCCATGCACTCTCTGTACCCTCCCTGCCCTTTGCCCAATCAAAGTTCTTCCATTTTTCCCATACCTCCTCCCTCCCTGTTATGGATCAGCATCCACTTATCAGAGAGAACATTTGGCCTTTGGTTTTGGGGGATTGGCTTCATTCGCTTAGCATGATATTCTCCAACTCTATTCATTTACCTGCAAATGCCATAAGTTCATTCTCTTTTAATACTGGTTAATATTCCATTCTGTATATATACCACAGTTTCTTTATCCATTCATCTATTGAAGGGCATCTAGGTTGCTTCTACACTTTAGCTATTGTGAATTGACCTACTATGAACACTGATGTGGGTGCATTACTAAAGTATGCTGATTTTAAGTCCTTCATGTAGACCAAGGAGTGGGATACCTGGGTCAAATGGTGGTACCATTCCCAGTTTTTCTAAGGAATCTCCATACTGCTTTCCAGATTGGTTGCATCAATTTGTAGTCCCACCAGCAATGTATGAGTGTGCCTTTTCCCCCACATCCTCGCCAACATTTATTGTTGTTTGTATTCTTGACAGCTGCCATTCTGATTGGAGTGAGATGAAATCTTAGAATAGTTTTGATTTACAGTTCTGTAATTACTAGAGTGTTGAACATTTTTTCATACATTTGTTAATTGAATGTATATCTCCTTCTGAGAAGGGTCTGTTCAGCTCTTGAACCCATTTATTGATTGGGTTTTTTGATTTTTTTGGTGTTAAGCTTTTTGAGTTCTTTACATATCCAGGAGATTAGTGCTCTACTTGATGTGTGTGTGGCAAAAATTTGCTCCCAGAATGTAGACTCTCTGTTCACCTCCTTGATTTTTCTTTTGCTGAGAAGAAGCTTAGTTTGAGTTCATCCCATTTATTAATTCTTGAATATATTCTTGTGCTTTAGGAGTCTTGGTAGGGAAGTCAGGGCCTAATCCGACGAGATGAAGATTTGGGCCTACTTTTTCCTGTATTAGGCGCAGGGTCTCGGGTGTTATTCCTAGGTCTTTGATCTACTTTCAGTTGAGTTTTGTGCATGGTGATAGATAGGGGTTTATTTTCATTTTGCTGCATATGTATTTCCAGTTCTCCCAGCACCCTTTGTTGAAGAGGCTGTCTTTTATCCAATGTATGTTTTGGGTACCTTTATCTAGTATGAGATAACTGTATTCTTATGGGTTTGTCTCTGCAACTTCTATTCTGTACCAATGGTCTACATGTCTATTTAGGTGTTAATGCCATGCTGTTTTTGTTATATAGCTTTGTAGTATAGTTTAAGTTCTGGTATTGTGATGCCTCCTGTTTAAGTCTTCTTGCTAAGTATTGCTTTGGCTATTCTGGGTCTCTTATTTTTCCAAATGAATTTCATTATTACTTTTTCTATTTCTATAAAGAATGACATTGGGATCTTAATTGGAATCACATTAAATCTCTGTAGTGCTTTGGATAGCATGGCCATTTTGAAAATATTAATTTTGCCTCTCCAAGAGCATGGGAGATCTTTCCCTCTTCTAAGCTCTTCAATTTCTTTCTTTAGTGTTCTGTACTTTTCATTGTAGAGGTTTTTCACTTCTTTTGTTGATTCCCAAGTATTTTTTTAGACTATTGTGAGTGAAGTAGTTTTCCTAATTTCTCTTTCAGAGGGTTAGAAGTGCATTTGATTTATGAATATTGATTTTGTATCCTGCTACTTCGCTGAATTCATTAATTAATTCTAAAAGTTTTCTGGTGGAATTTTTTGGATCCTCTAAGTACAGAATCATGTCATCAGCAAATAATAATTTGAGTTCTTCTTTTCATATCTGTATCACTTTAATTTATTTTGTCTATCTAATTGTTCTGGCTAGAGTTTCAAGGACTATGTTGAATAGAAGCAGTGAAAAGGGGCATCCCTGTCTTGTTCCAGTTTCTAGAGGCAATGCTTCTGATTTTTCTGTATTTAGAATGATGTTGGCCTTGGATTTAGCATAGATAGCTCTTACATTATTGAGGTATGTAAACTACTATCCCTAGTTTTTCTAATGTTTGAAACATGAAAGGATGCTGTATTTTGTCAGATGCTTTCTCTGCATTAATTGATGTAATCATATGATTCTTATCTTTAAGTCTATTGATGTGATGAATTATACTTATTGATTTCCATATGTTGAATCAACCTTGCATTCCTGAAATGAACCACAATTGGTCATGATGCACTGTTTTTTTTTTAAAAAATATGTTTTTGTATGTGATTTGCCAGAATTTTATTGAGAACTTCTGCATTAATGTTCATCAGGAATATTGGTCTGAAATTTTCTTTCCTTGATGTCTCTCTGCCTGGTATGAGTATCAGGATGATACCAACTTCATAGAATGAGTTTAGAAGGGTTCCTTCCTTTTCTATTTCATGGAATAATTTGAAGTGTATTGGTATTAATTCTTCTTTGTAGATTTTGTAGAACTCAGCTGTGAATCCATCTGGTCCTGGGCTTTTCTTGGTTGGTAGGATTTTGATGACATCTTCTATTTCCTTGCTTGAAATTTATCTGTTTAAATTGTGTATGTTCTCTTGACTCAGTTTGGGTTGATCATATGCCTCTAGAAATTTGTTGGTATCTTCAAGTTTTTTTCTGTTTTACTGGAGTTTAAATTTTCAAAATAGTTTCTAAGTGTCTTCTGTATTTCAATAGTGTCTATCGTGATGTTTCCTTTTTCATCACAAATTTTAGTAATTTCAGTTTTCTCCCTCCTTCTTTTTGTTAGAGTGACTAAGGGTTTGTCAGTTGCATTTATTTTTTCAAAGAACCAGCTTTTTGTTTTGTTAATTTTTAGAATTATTTCTTTAGTTTCAATTTCATTGATTTGTGCCCTGATTTTAATTATTTCCTGTCTTCTATTCCTTTTGGTATTGACTTGTTCTTCTTTTTCTAGGGCTTTGAGATGTAATGCCAGGTTGTTTATTTATTAACTTTTTCTTCTTTTAATGAGTGAACTACATGCAATGAACTTTCCTTGTAGCACTGCCTTCACAGGGTCCCAGAGATAAGTTATATTGGAGTTTTCATTTACTTCTAAGAATGTTTTTTTATCCTCTCCCTGATGTCTTCTGTTATCCATGTGTCATTCAATAGCATACTGTTTAGTCTCCAGGTGGAGTAGCTTCTCTTTTTAATTTTATCATTGATTTCTAATTTCATTCCATTATGGTCTAATAGAATGCAGGGTAGTATCTCTTATTTTTTTTTTTTTGTATTTGCTAAGACTTGCTATGAGGCATAACATATGGTCTATTTTGGAAACAGATCCATGTGCTTGAGAAGAAAGTGTATTTGCTCGTTGATGGATGGAATACTCTTTATATACCTGTTAAGTCTAAATTATTGATTGTATTATTGAGTTCTATAGTTTCTTTGTTTAGGTTTTGTGTTGTAAGATCTGTCCAGTGATTAGAGAGGTGTATTAAAGTTACCCAGTATTATTGTGTTGTTGTCTATTTGGTTCTTGTATTCAAGAAGGGTTTGTTTGACAGACATAGATGCCCCATTGTTTGGGGCATAAAAATTTATGATTGTTATATCTTGTGTATGTAGGAAACTCTTAAGCAGTATGAAAAGTGATCTAGTCTGTTGGTGATGCTTTCTATTGAGGTTTTTTATTTGGTTTATTGTTTCCTTCATTTCAAGGATTTCTGATCTTTTTTTTTTTCTTCTGAATCTCTAACTCTTTTTTTGAAGTAATCTTTTGCTACCTGTATTTGCTCCCTTATCTCTTTGTTGGAGTGATACATTTTTGCCTGTATTTTCTCATTTTGATCATCCTTTCCTTTCACAGATCATTTTAATTATGAAAATTCTGAACTCCTTCTCTGACATTTCATCAACTGTGCTGTCCGTGGATTCTGTTATTGTAGTATCCTGGTTTGTTTGGGGCAGCTGTTTCCCTTGTTTTTTTTCATGTCTATGTGTCCTCCTTTCTTGCAGTGTGGGTCTGAGGTATTAGAGTTTCTGCCCTATGATCTTATACTATCTGTGCAGATTATCTGTACCTCCCCTTGGTTTTGGACTTCCACTCTCTGCTGGTGTCCCACAGTGGATGCTATTGCTACTATAGGGGGTGGTGGCAATAGAGAAGGTAATTCGAGATAGCAGTGGGGGAGTCTCAAGATGGATGCAACCTCTTTCAGAGATGGGGCTAAAAGGGTGGGTCTTACAATGGCTTTGGGCTGCCTGTTCTAAAATACAGCTATATGTAGAACCTTTCTGTTGTTGCAAGGTAGAGGCTACTGCATGGGGAGGGCCATGGCTATGGCTGCAGTGTCCCAAGATGGAGGTGGGTTAGGCCTGGGCTCCCATGGGCAGATCCACTGGGGGCAGTTTTAGGCCAGGTCCTGAGCTCCGGCATGGGTCTGCTGCTCAGTGGGTATTGTTTGTTTTCTTGATAATTATCATTCTGACTAGAGTGAGACAAAATCTTAGGCTAGTTTTGATTGGCATTTCTCCAATTGCTTGAGATGTTGAACATTTTTTCACTATTTGTTAATCAACTGTACTTCTTCTGTGAAGTGTCTGTTCAGTTCTTTAGCCCATTTATTGATTGGGTTACTTGTTGTTGTTCAGTGTTTTGAGTTCTGTTACAAGCCATCCATGGGCTGTGTTTGGGTTTTGTTTTACATAGTAGCTTAATGAGGAGATAAGTCTGGCATTGGGAACCCCACAGGGATTGATTGCCTGATGCAGGTGAATTCCCCCCTCACACAGCACCTGAGATGGGTATGACCTGCCAAGATGTCAATCAACCTGCCGACTGTAAGACACCATGAAGCAAGGCTCTGCTCTTGAAACCTTATTCCTGACTTTGATGTATGATGGACTTGCCCATCCTGACTCAGCTTTCTGAAAATATTTTTTGTGTCCTGTGGTTTTTTTCATTGTTCTATTTTTCTTAGATTTTATGTCTCAGCCAGCCCATTCCACCGAGGGGAACCCCATACCCATTGCCTGCATGGGACATAGCCGAGAGAATTCTTTCTATATCCTGGAGAACATTTGAAAGCATTCCTTCCAAAAACTGGAACAAGACAGAGATGTCCTCTTTCGCCAGTTTTATTCAACACAGTCTTTGAATCTCTAGCCAGTGCAATTAGACAGAGGAAAGAAATTAAAGGAATATGAATAGGAAAAGAAGAACTCAAATTATCCCTATTTGCCAATTACATGATTCTGTATTTAGAAGATCAAAAAATTTCACCAGAAAAATTCTAGAACTAATAAACAAATTCAGCAAAATAGCAGAATATAAAATTAATATCCATAAATCAAATGAATTCATATACATCATTGATGAATCCTCTGAGAGAAAAATTAGGGAAACTACCCCATTCACAATAGCCTCAAAACAAAAAACAAAACAAAACAAAACAAAAAATCCCTTGGGAATCCATCTAACCAAGGAGGTGAAGAATGTGATGATCATTATTATACAAAGTACATGTATGAAGACATGAATTGGTGTGAATATACTTTGTATACAATCAGCGATATGAAAAATTGTGCTCTATATGTGTAATAAGAATTGTAATGCATTCCACTGTTATATAAAAAAATTTAAAAAGAAAAGAAAACTACAAAACACTAAAGAAAGAAATTGAAGAAGACTTAGAAGATGGAAAGATCTCCTATTCTCTTGGATAGACAATTAATATTGTCAAAATGGCCATACAAAGTTCTATACAGATTCAATGTAATTCCTATTAAAATTCCAATGACGTTCTTCATAGAAATAGAAAAAACAATAATGAAATTCATTTGGAAAAGTAAGAGACCCAGAATAGCCAAAGCAATCCTTAGCAAGAAGAGTAAAGCAGGAAGCATCATAATACCAGACATTAAACTATACTACAGAACAATAGTAACAGAAACAGTGTGGTATTGGCATCAAAACAGACATGTAGACCAATGGTACAGAATAGAAGACACAGAGACAAATCCACATAAATACAGTTATCTTATACTAGACAAAGGCACCAAAAGCATATATTGGATAAAAGATAGCCTCTTCAACAAATGGTACTGGGAAAACTGGAAATCCATATGCAGCAAAATGAAATTAAACCTCTATCTCTCATCCTGCACAAAACTCAACTCAAAGTAGATGAAAGACTTAGGCACTAGAACAGAGAGTCTATGCCTAATAGAAGAAAAAGTAGGCTTCTTGGAGTCAAAACCTCTTCCTTTAAAACTTGGATATGTACAAGAGAGATACTTTTAAAACATATTTCACTGCATATTCCCTCTGAAAAAAGTCCTGGAGGAATTATTATGGAGGAATTATTATTATTATTAAACATAAGTCTAATGATGTTTTTCTTTTTAAAAGGTTTTTAATGCCACCCATTTCCCTGCAACAGATTATGCTAAGTGAAGCTAGCCAATCCTTAAAAAACAAATGCCAAATGCCTTCTTTGATATAAAGAGAGCAACTAAGAACAGAACAGGGAGGAAGAGCATGAGGAAAAGATTAACATTAAACAGAGACGAGTGGGGGGAGAGAAAGGGAGAGAGAAGGGAAAGCATATGGAAATGGTAGGAGACCCTCAATGTTACACAAAATTACATATAAGAGGTTGTGAGCGGAAAGGGGGGGGGGAAACAAGGGAGAGAATTGAACAACAGCAGATGAGGTAGAGAGGGAAGATGGGAGGGGAGGGGAGGGGGGATAGTAGGGGATAGGAAAGGTAGCAGAATACAACAGTCACTAATATGCCATTATGTAAAAACGTGAGTGTGTAACCGATGTGATTCTGCAATTTGTATTTGGGGTAAAAATGGGAGTTCATAACCCAATTGAGTCAAATGTATGAAAGATGATATATCATGAGCTCCGTAATGTTTTGAACAACCAATAAAAAAAGAAAATTTTTTATTATTTAAAAAAAAAGGTTTTTAATGTCTCTCCATTTTTCATTTTATTTACTTGTTCTTTTTATATATACATGACTGTAGAGTATATTTTGACACATTATGCATACATGGAATTGAACTCCTTATCGCTGGCTGCTATAGGCCTGTTGATACCCTACCTTCATCATGTTGGCCAAAGAGCAGCTATTTTAACCAGAAGGTTTTGAATAAAATTCTTCCACTGAGATCGGATGCTAATTCTATGGAAAACATTCACTCATGGTTCCATACTCTTGGGAATCATAGGGGAATCTAAAAAGATTCTGTTTCAGGTTCTATGGACCACTTGGCATGCTTATTTCTGAAGACATTAATATTTCCAATTATTGGAGCATTAACTCACAGAGGGCTCTTATTTTAATGCCTAAGTTTTCGTTTTTAAATATATGTGTGCATCACATTGGAAAATTGTAAGTTTGTTGTATATTCCCTTTGAAGAAAATCCTGAAGGGATGATTATTATTTGTAAACATAAGTCTAATTTATTATTTTTTCTTTTTAAAAGGGTTTTTAAAGCTAGTTTGAAGCCATAAAAGATATGATTTGATCTGAAAGTTATCGTGTATGAACAAAAGCTATTTTCTTTTTTTTCCTGAAACTTCTAATACACTGTGATAGCATGCAATCTGGTTTTGGTTTGAGAGTTAGTAAATTCAAGGAGAAATAGCTCACTGGTAAAAACCACTCAAGAGGTCTCACACCTCCTGACTTTTCCACACCCTCCATCCACCAGAACTCTATTTTGGACTATTTAATGGACCCAGCAGAACAAAAATAAGCATGGTGTTCCACATTTTCTTTCCAGGAAACAATTTGGGGGCATAAAATATATTTTTAAATGGTGTCATCATAGATTTATCTTATATAAATTTCTACTAAACATTTTTATTGGGAGTAAAACAGAGGAAAAATTATTACACAAATTTCCCCTCATTAATGACATAAAAATCATAAGAATCCAAGAGGGCAAAGATTAATTAAACTAGAAGTATAGCTGGAGGACATTGTAAAAAAATGTAATATCAGCAGAAGTTAAAAAGCCAACATTGTGCTTTTAATTTTTCATTGTTTCTTCCTACAGTGTACTTCTTGGAGTTAAAACCACTCCCTTAAAACTTGAATATGTTCTAAACATGGAAGATACCTTTAAAATATGTTTTGTTGTATATTCCCTTTGAAGAAAATCCAGGAGGAATTATTATTATTTTTAAACATAAGTCTAATGATGTTTCTTTTTTCGTTTTAAAAGGGTTTTTAATGTCTCCCCATTTTTCAATTTTATTTTTATTTGTTCTTTTTAGGTATACATGACCCGAGAGTGTATTTTGACCCATTATACATACATAAAATTGAATTCCTGATTGCTGCTATAGGCTGTTGAAGATTACCTTCCTTACCCTACCTACCTGTCTTTCTCTTCCACTGTCCCTCAGCACATATCTCTATTTCAGTCTTGTTAAACTACTTAGGGTTTCCTAAAAGCTATTCTGGCAAGATTTTGCTTCTGTGGTCTTCTGCCCAGATGTTCTTTCCTTCTTATCTCCTTAATATGATTTTACTAATTCTTCAAGATATTTTTCAAATGTTATTTCCCCCAAACATTTCAGACAGGTGTCATGCCTTCCTCTACAATTCTGCAATGGTTTATATTTCGCATTCTTGAGGCTTCTGTTCCAAGTGTATGAATTAGAATTAGGGTTGGTGAACTAAATTGGCCCTGTTTTTATAAAGTTTTATTGGTGCATGGACACATGCCCCTTTACTTACATATTTACCTGTAGCTGATTTTATGCAGCAATGGCAACATTGCTACAGATTGAATTGAACCCTAAAGTCTAAAATATTTACTACCTGGGCTTTAACAGCAATAGTTTGTGAAACCTTCTACAAGTCTGTGAGTTTCAGGAGCACAAAGGCAGACATTGACTCATTGCCGAGTCCCTGACACCTTGCCTTGCGCTGTCCCCAGCTCTTGTTTGTTTCACCAGCTATGAATAAATATGTTATAATGCTTAAGAGTATAACATCTGAGACCTGGCCCTCCACATCCTAATCTCTCTGCATTCTAGATGTGACACCTAAAATGAATTATGCCACTCTTTTCTATGAAGTGACAATGATGGGTGACATCTATCTCACATGGCAAATGGGAGGATTCCATCTGGTACAGGTAACCTGTAGTGAGTGATCTATGTCAAATACTTAGTACACAATTTGATTGCTCTCATTATTTCTAGCTAGAACATGCTGTAGAGCTTTAGTAATTAATTTAAGAACTCCAAGACTCATTTTCCTCCCATAAATATAAGAGGAAGTGTTTCAGTTTCCCCTATCCTTCTATAACTCTGGATTTCAATATGGCTCCGAGTATAGTTCTCAGTGCTGTACTGATCTATGGTAGGGCTTCCTACGGAGGCCATGAGGGTCCAAATCTGAGACTGGCCTGGTCAACAAGATCAACTGACTCAGCCAGAGCATCCAAATTATTCTCAGAGCTAAAAAAGGAGTCAGTACTCAGAAGACAGACTTTCATACTTTAGGAAATTAAGCATTTCATGTTTCTAGTTCAGCTGAAGAAACACCAGAGAGCCATTATGACCTTGGAGGGATTCTAACCAGACAAAAATGTTCTTGCATAAGTTATCCAAACGTTTCCGAGATGTTTTTAGATGAACATTTCGATATGATTATAACTCATGTCAGGTTTGTTTAATTTTTGCTCTACATGATAATTCTGTTTTAAAAATATATTTTCTCAACTATAAGTTATGCAGAGAAGTTTTTACTTAAAAATATAAGTGTAAAATTTAAACATCAAAAAGTGACATGATAATTATATTTTACTACGTTTCTGCAAAGATTCTTTTCTAGCTTTCAGTTATCCAGGAAGACATCTAACCTCAGATTAGGGTTTTTCAAAGAATGGACAAAATCTGGCTGAGGTACAAAGAACAGAAAAAGCAAACATGTTCTGAAACCTCTGAGAAATTGTGTTGTCAATCAAATACAGTGACCTGATATTTAACTCAAACCAGAAGTGGACTCCTTTCTCCTGGTAACAAAGAGGACCTTGCATGCTGAACATGACAGAAAGCCCCAAAGACATATTTCTAAAAGGTTATTTCATATCTAAAGACAATATCTGCAGTGAGGACTAAGGCTGATTAATTTAAATATAAATGCTTAAAAAAACAGGAGAGCAGTTGAACACAAAGGAACATGGGAAAATATTTTAGAGTAGATTTATTGGTAAGTTTGAAGCTATCTGGGTAAAGTACTTTTCCTGACCACTCTTAATGTTGACCACTTATGGACCAATGATTATAAAATAATCTATTGGATTTTGTTACCAATTATGAGCATATCCATATGCTAGTATCCATATCCATAAAACTAATATGTTAGTTTTTATAACACTGTAAAGGGTTGGGAATCAAAGGTGATACTTCACGCCTGCAATATAATTGTATTCCTTTGAGACTTGTTTGTTAATGATAATTAAATAGTAAAAACATTACCTAGGAAGGTCTCTAATTTTAATCTTTGCAATTGCTTTGTTGGTGAGTTGGGGAGGGGGGACACTTTCTAGTTCCTGTCTAAAAAAACAATATAATGAGTATTTCTAAGATGCACAAGAATTTTCTGAGTACTTTAATTTAGTTGAAATGAATAGGTTGGATAACTTGATACACATGTAGAACTTTGTAAATTAGAAATGAACAAACACCACTGTATCATTTTACTCTCCCCCGTTGGCAGATCATAATTACATGTTTTGTCTGTTCTTTTTTTTAAGGGCTGTGAATTTTAAATGATAACGCTCCTCTCACCTCAATGTGAGAAATTGAGTCTCTATAATCAGCTCAAGTTATTCCTGCTTTCCTTGTATCCCATTATTTAAAGCATACTCTTTTTCAGTAGTTAATTATTATATATTATCTTCCCTATAATTATTTTTTTTCTTCTTCTGCACCACTTATTTTTAGATGTCACAATTGCACTTAGTTGAATACCAGATAAAAATACATTTAGTCATTGCCATCTGCCCTTATTGCTCTGCCCCTTCCACCGCTCTGAATCATTCTTTTTTTTTTTTTTTTCAAACTTCTCGGAACTCCCTGCCATTTGTCTCCTTCTTTGTGTTACTTCAATGAGCTAAACTAAAAGCCAAAGCAGCTTCTGCAAATCAAGGCAAGAACGTCACTGCCCAGGAATGGAAGGCTAATTCATAGCCACATATAAACCCTCAAACTTCTTCACTTGTATCTGTCTTTAAAGTTTCCAAGGCTAGAGCTTCTTTAATTTCTTGGCCATGCTGTGATGTATAATGTGTTTTATTTTTGGTAGGCTTGACTGTAAGACTGCTAATCAGTAAGAACCAGGAGGTTCTCAAGATTTCTGGGCTTTGTGTGGCGTCTGGGGTTGTTAAATCAAATTTTATTCTGCAGCCTCATCTTGTACGTCTTGGTCACGATTCTGGATCGGTTGCCTACTCTACTACAGGATGCTGGGTTACAAAAGGAGCAAACGTTACCTTTGCCACTGGGAGGAGGTTTAGAGATGGGTGTTATATCAGTCAGGGGCCAGTTCAGAGACAGAAGTCACACGAGTTGTTTTAGAGAGGGAATTTGATTCTTGACTAGGTGTAACCAGTTGTTTACCAGGTACCTGAAAAAGCCAACAAAGAAAACTGAGGCACAGCAGGTAGGAACTTCAGAAAGCCATTATCACCATTGGGATTGAGTTTGGGAGGATTAAAATTAGAAGCTCGGAGAACAGCACAGGAGGCTGACCTCCAGGCCTCTGAGAATCAGTCACTGCTAAGCAGATGCTGATGTCTCTGTCGTGATCAGTGGTGTCCTGGAGACTCCTGAGCTTCAGGGCCAGGTATCCCTTGGTGTGGGTATCTCTGACAGGGGAGGCCACAATGAAAGGGATTAGAGGTCCTGCCAACCAATGCCGGAAACACTCCAGATGGGTTCAGTTACTGCTGTGGGCAGGAATTGCTGCCACCAGGGTGGAGAAGTGAGGTGAGGGTGATGGTCCCAGGAACAGGAAGTTGCCAGGGTTGCCAGTGGAAACAAGAGGAAGCAAACAGGAAGGAGCCAATAAATCCCTCCTTCCTGCTGCACACTGATTTTCCCTCTGGCGTCCCATATTGGCAAAACTTCACCGGGAAAACTGACTCAAGGGAAATGTGTGCAGGGCCTCAGCCCAGCGGGCTTAAGGGTGATTGTTCCTGCACAACAGATAGGACGCTAAGGCAGAGAAGGTAATAGCTTATCCAGACCTTCCCAAGTTCACACAATTATGGGATAAGGAGCATATTGGCCCCAAAGTGTGATTTCCCTATAACCCATATAACATGGCTTCCAGGCTATGAGAAATATGACACTAATATTATATTTTTTTTGTATTACAGATATTATACCTATTGCAGACATTCAAAAAAAATAGAAGAAAGGTTTTCAGTCATTTTTATGAAACTCAAATGAAAATATTTTTGTCTCATATTCGAATAGGTGAAAGATTTGACCTTTTGCCCACATCAAGTCACAAGAATAATTTTCTAGGAAGAATTGACAATAGCGTTTATCAACTACTTCTTATTACTTTTAACTGTATATTTTAATTCATTCTGTTTTCTGACAATATGCTTTCTATAGGAGCCTGCGTTTCATTTCGGGACCATGTTTTTAAACAGTCATAATTACTTCATTTAAGAGAAACTATTAAACTCAAGAACAGAACAGTAATTTAGCAGCATCTGCCATCCTTGACAGAGTTAGAAATCTGTCAACAGGTGTTTGCAATTGTAAAATCACCCCTTTGTGTTAAAACATGGTGCACAAGATAATTGCTGCACAGTCGCAATTTTCTGCTACTAAATAAATTTGTTTATACTGATGTGGCCATTTTTAGCAAAGACTCACATTAGTCTTGCTGTTGACTAAAAATATTTGCTAGTTTGGAAACAAAAGGGAGTTCAAAGAGAGTAGCATTCAGTGGCAGTTTGTAGAAGAACTCAAGAAGACAGCTCTACTGGGGTTATGTGAGCCGGGGTTTGTGTAAAGTGCCATTTTAGCATCAATCATGACACAGCAAAGGCTTAACAAGAGCCTCGTGCAAAATCCAGTTCTCTACAAATCTCTGCCACGCAAAAGAATGTTTTGATAGGTTTGGGCGATGATCTAGAGTTACGTATCTTAAATTACAGCAATAATTCAAATGCTCATAAAAAAAAACATAAAAATGATAAATGAGCCTAAAAAGCAGCGGAAAGTTCCACCCCTTTCAAGAGATTCTCTTAAGAAGACAGAGTGGAGTAGTCAATATTTACAAAATATTTGCAAACATTATTATTATTTTTTTAAATGTGAGTCAGTCATTCATGGAATAGGAGTTTATTAATTAAATTTTCTGTTTTCAGCCTTGCTAAACATCGGGGAGTAGCAAAAGATGACCAAGACTGGGACTTCCCTCACAGACAGATCAATTAATCATGGAGACAACATCTTTGCCCAGAAAACAAGTTGAAGACAGTTTAGAGCACTAATTAATTACCACCGACTTTTCACAGTAATGGAGATTGTCCACCAGGGGGCGGGGCTGGAGGTGACAGCTGATTCCTGCTTATTTTTGGTGGGGAGACCTAACATGCAGGGAGTCCGTCCTTTGGATCCCTCTCTAGGTCTCCTCCTCCAGAGTGACTTTCCTGACCCTCTTGCAAGCAATCCTTTCCCTTCCATCTGCCCAGCTCCGTGAGATGAGGAGGGTCCTTGTTTTGGTCCTCTGCAGAACTCTCATTATGTCCTAATGTAGGCTTCATTCTACAATCTTGAGCTTTTTGTTGTTTTTCATCTTTGAAGCCAGAGGTAGAATCTGTCTGGCTCTCAAGTTCTCCCTCAGGCCCCTACACACCCTGCTGAGAAAAGAGCCACTGACTCATCAAGACAGATCCTGCTTCCTAGGTCCGTTCTGTGTCCACTGTACCTGCTATGCTGGTTACTAAAGAAGTTTTTTTTTATTATTATTATTTTTAAAAATGCAGAATGCATTTTTACTCATTCTACACAAATAGAGCACAACTTTTCATTTCTCTAGTTGCACACAATGCAGAGTCACACCATTCATGCAATCATACATGCACATAGGGTAATAATGTCCACCTTATTCCACCATCTTATCCACACCCATACTCCCTCCACTCCCGTCACTCCCCTCTGCCCATTCCAAAATTCCTCGATTTTCCCCTTGCCCTGCCCCATTTTGGATCAGCATCCGCTTATCAGAGAAAACATTTAGCCTTTTGTTTTTTGGAGATTGGCTTACTTTGCTTAGCATGATATTCTCCAACTCCATCCATTTACCTGCAAATGCCATAATTTCATTCTTCTTTAAGGCGGAGTAATATTCCTATGTGTATATATGCCACAATTTCTTTATCTGTGCATCATTGATGCAGCCACATCAGTGATTATAGCAGCTCAATCCACAAGAGCTAAAGTAATTTTTAAGCAATCCCTAGTCTTTTGGCAAGAGAACCTGCTCAGTAGATCTGTGAGAACCACAGGTAACATGCTTCTTTAAAGGTCAGTGCTCAGCAATGGGATTAGGCTGTCCATACACTAGCCATTAAGTCTCCTTCCAATGTCCTGCAGAGGTGGTGGTCATTCTATGGAAGAAATTAAAATCATGCATGGGCCGGGTGGGTGAGGCCAGGGAACATCCAGTTCTTGGTCAAGATCCATGTTCTATGTCTATGTTGGTGTGGAAGTAGCCAACCCTGTCTAACTTACCTTGGAGGGAAAGCACATCACCCCCATGTGAAGCCACCTTGGGGTAGAATGTGAATTTCTGGCCAGATGCCAGAATACTGAGTCATCATCATGTGTACCTGAGCATCTCCAGGGTCACCTGGTCTTTTCCGAATGCCCAGGACCCTTATCCCCAGACTCAGGACCAACTGGTGATGCCTTTGGCTGCCCTCTGTGTCTCCCATGCTGCCTGCGTTGTCCCTGATGCCTGCTCTGCCTAGAAGACATAGTCTAGAAGGTTCTTAAGTCATAAGGAAGCCTGAATCCTGCCTTCCTCCCTCCAGTCCAGGGCATAGCTCATCATGACTTTCTTCCTGACCCTTCACCATATTTAAATATTAAATTATCATATATGATTTTATACACAATAATAATAATAGTAAGTGTGTTAACAATTCAGATTAGTGAGAGGGAAGAAATGTAATTTTCAAAGCACAGTCAACAAAAACAGAAATAAACAAATGGGTCTACATCAAGTTTTTACTCAGAAAAAAAAGTATCAACAGAGTGAAAAGGCCACATAGAGAATGGGGAGAACCATATGTTTGCAAACCATATGTTTGATAAGGGCTTCATCTCCCAAACCTTGGAGAATAGATGAGCCCCCAGTCATGGGCTGATCCTGTGATGTTGGCTGAAGCCAAGCCTGGGAAACATTCCTTGCCAAAAGGCAAGGATTTGAACAGCCTTGACACTGGGCTCTGCCACTAACAGTTATCAGACATCCCAGGACAATGGACTTCCTGGGTGCAGCAGGATAATAGCAGGATGTTCTCAGCACTGTAACAGTAGGATATCTGCAAAAATGTTTCTAACTCTGTAACTTTTTGGTGCACAAAGAAGCCTCTTGATAACTCACAAGCCTTAAACAATTTATAATGCTCCTATAGTTTAACTTTCTAATTATGACACTCTCTATATAATAAATATATGGAGCTAGTTCTGAGTCACTCTTCCTCCATCAGAGGGCAGTGTCTCAACTGGGCCCAGCTTTGGTTAAAAAAAAAAAATCTTTGTGTTTTCTTTGTACCTCTGTCTTTCTCCATCTCCCATCACCCCCACTTGAGATCCTTTGTTGATGCGACACAAAACATATAAGGAACTCCTACAATTCAACAGCAAAATATCTAATAATCTGATTTTAAAACAGGTTAAGGAATTGAATAGAAATTTCTTTAAAGAAGATAGACTAATAGCCAAGAGAAATGTGAAAAGTACTCAAAGTCTCTGTCATCAGGGAAATGCAAATCAGACCCACAGTGAGATAGCATCTTACCCATGTCAGGGTGGCTATGAACAAACCATGGGAGGCAATAAGACTGCAAGGACCCAGAGAAGTTGGAATTCTCTATACTGTAGGTGAGAATGCAAAATGGTGTAGGTTCTCTGGGAGAATTCAACAGAAAATGGAGATTCAACAGAAAATGAAAATAGAATTACCAGATGTTTCACCAACACTACTTCTGTATATTTATCCAAAAAGGTAATTAAAATCAGTATTTCAAAGGGATATTAGTATTCTCAGGTTCATTATTCATAGTGGCCAAGGAGTAAAGAAGACAACTTAAATATCCATTGACAGAATAGATCAAGAAAATGTGGATAAACACACAGTGGAATACTATTTAGCTTTAAAAAGGAAATTCTGCAACATGTAACCATATAAATGAAACTGAAGTACATTCTGCTTAGTGAAGTAAGCTGTTCACAGAAAAACAGATACTGCCTGATCCCACTTACACGAGGAATCCAACATGGTCAAGTTCATAGAATCAAAAAGTGGCACGGTGGTTTCCAGGGTCTGGGGGAGTTACAAATGAGGGATTATTAATCAACTGGGTTTGGTTTCCATTAAGCAATATGAGCGAGTGCTGGAGATCTTCTGTAAAAATTGTGCCTACAGTTGACAATAATGAATTTTACATTTAAAATCTGTTAAGAGAGTAGATCTCATGTTAAGTATTTTTTCTACAATAAATTCTTAAAAAATTGCAGTCCAGTGGACACAACTGTCACAGGACATGAAAAATTGGAACCCTGTGACATCTGAATGGGGGCCATTCACATGAAGCTACAGAAAACCAGAGACCCTCCAGTGTGACCTTCCAAGTGTGTGCATTACCTCAGTCTTCCTATTTGCCATTTCTTTGTGAAGAAAGGGGAGTGTTATGGATTACACAGACAAATTAAAATTTAAATGTGGCCTTTCTCAGAAGGCTTTGCCACTTGGCACCAGTTGAACATGAGTGATTACAGAGTTTTATTATTTGACTCAGAAAAAAGTAGGAAAACGCATCTATTACATGCAGTAGTCACCCATTATCCATTTACAGAAGTGTGTATGCAATAAATATTCTGAACTGCTGGGGAAGATATTTCAGAAAGCAATGTCTACTTTTAATCACTAGTTAAAACTAGTTCATAGCTAGTGCTCTGGAGTAAGAAATAAAACATAGAAATGAAATGATTTTTTTTTATTATTTAGGATCTTGTCAATTTGTATCAACAAAGCATAAGTGTACTTTCACAAGAGACAAAAATCAAAGTGAATGTAATCTGCAGATTGTAGTTTATATTAACTGATCAGTTGTAAAAAACAAAGACCTGAAAGCTTTAAACACACCAAAATACCTTTCGTTCTCTCACTGAGGCCTTGGATCCTTAATCTTGGTTCGGATGGAATTTTTATACAAGTGCTATAAAACACTGGAAATAGGGTTTTTAATGGAGAGACTCATAGGCTCTCAGCTGCAGATCATGGTGAGCAGTACTGTAACTTAACACTTAGAGGCTTCCATACATTTTTGGAATAGTTTGCTTAAAACTGTTCTAATGTGTTTATAGCTCTTTTTATATCAAACCTGATTTAAACAGTAGCTTATCAAGTTTTTACTGCACATCCAGGGTGGAAATACTTAGTTTGTATATTTATGTAGCTGAAATGCACAAACAAGTTACCAAAAATGCAACTGCAGAGTCATCCTGGATCTAGAGTAAACTTTAGGAGGCTCGAGTCACTGCGGACCAAGGGCAGAGCACCTTCTCTGCACCTGCTCTAGCACAAAACAAAGCGAAAAGCTGAAGTGGTAAAAGCAAAGCAAAAAAAATCACAGAATACAGGAAGTCAGTATTAAAACCACAGGTCTCACTCAAAGTCCACGGTGGCCAAACTCTCTATTGCGCGTGGCCCTTTTTTTCTGATCTTTTTGAATAAAGTGGTCTTGGACCACATCAGAGAACTGTTTAAACCTTGATAAGTTAGGGTTCAAAGGACTTCCTGCTTGTTTCTGTTTTCTGCTTACTCTTGAAGACCCTACCTGCTTTCATGTCACAAAGCACAAACAAGAAGTCAGTTCTGAAGCTTGGTGATTATTCAGAGGTGATGTTGGCAGTTCTTCAAGGCATTATGTAAGCACATTTAATGATGGCCTGGAAGGTTATTCCCACAGTCTCAGTCAACCCCACGGGCTCTACAAAAATCAATAAGAGAGAAAATTATATAATAGCACACTCAAGATGGTCCGAACTGGAAACCTGGCTGAGGTCTCTGATTTCATTTCTCTTTTACAATGGCCTAAATTGAATTATCAGAATAAAATTACGACTTTTTATCTATTGGACTAGGTTTCAGTAGGTCAGACTGATCTCAAATATTGGGTTTGGTGACTAGGATGAATCATGATTTTAGTGATTATATTTTTCTAACAACAATTGGGATTCCAGTTGTTTAAGTCATAGTGGAAGCTATTTGAACTTGGGGGAAATAGCGGAATCCAGGAACTTTCTTTCTCTACTTTTACTCATTTTTCAAGTGTTACTGAAGACTGCTTATAAAATTGTATGTGGAGTGAATATTGTTGAGGCGGGTCTTAAAAAATGAAGTGGGAAGATAAGAAAAATCCAGGGATACCTCTTATAGACATAGTCCATGCGCACATTTCTGTGGTGCTACTTGGTGTCTGGCCTGTCTTTTCAGCTCTGGGGTCTTTCTCTGTGTTCTCCCTGACCCTGGAATGCTTTTGCCTCCACCTCTTCAGCAGTTGAATTCTTCTGGTTTTGCGTGCTTACTGAGGTCTTGCTTCTATGAATGCTTCTAGATTAAGAGCGGTTCAAGTAACTAAATGGCAAGGGGGTTTCAGTTTTATCAGCTCAGCCTTGCCCTCCAGGACTGGCTCTGTGCTCTTTCTGCTCTCTATCTGCAGCATGCCGCTGGACACAGTTGTGATGAGAAGTAGTTGGCAGCCGTTTTAAGCCCCGCAGGTGTTTGTGGTGACATTCGAACCAAGGAAAAGGGGGCATTTATATCTGTGATCTTTATATTTTTAATTAGGGAGAACAAATGCTTCCAGGAACGTGCCCTTCAGATTCCCATGTACATCTCATTGAATGATGTGTCTCTTGGCCAGGCCTGACTGAATGACGGGAGGTCAAGGGATGGAATGACCATGATGAGCTCAGGAATGTCAGCATTTATTTCCTAGGGGGAGGATGAACCATTTACCTGGGGCACTTACACCAGAGAGCATGAGGGAGGCCACCCAGCCCTGCCCCCTAAACCCGTCTGATCCCTCAAAGCTCCTCCAGTTTCTCTCCATGGCGTCCCCGGACCTGTTCCTTTCCTAGCACCAGAAATCCTCAGTACTCATTTACTTTTTAAATTTACCTACAAAAAAGGGATTCCCCCAAAAGATAAGGGATCTTGTTCACAACTGCATGCCCAGTATGAAGCCCTGTACACAAGACTGGTAAATATTTTTATCGACGACATAATTATGAAAAAGGAATTCTGTAACTCACAAGTATCATCAGATGTTATTCTCCAAGAAGAAATGAAGTTCTCTCTTATACAAAATCCTAAAATGTTTTTTTAAGCTCATAAATAAGATATTTTGTAATAATATTCTATGGAAGGAATATGGTTTCCAAAGAATTGAGTCACTCTATATACGGCTGATGTTCTATTCACAGACATAGCAACTGGGCACCAGTCAGGTTCCTGGCGGGAAACGGATGGCACGCGCTGACTGAATTGCAGGGGTTTAGTGAAGAGACCAGGTGTACAGATAAGCAAAGAAAAGCAAGTAAAAGTAATGGCAAATCACTTAGAGTCTAATCATGGTGGGAAACTTTCACCATGCCAAGGCATGAGCAGCAAGAGAAAGAGGCTGGTCTGGAAGCCAGTAGGAGCTTTCACAGTGTTAAGAGTGTCATCTGACAGAGCCCTGGCTCCAGGTAGAGAGCCACGGCCAAAATACCACCGAGTAGGAAAGGTGTCAGGAAAAGAAATATCCCAACTTCTCTCTTCTCACCTTCGACTGTTAGAACCAACAGGATTCCAAAGGGGAAGGGAGCACAAGGTCTATATTGACTTCCTTTCTTTCTCTGTCTCACATCTCTATGTATGTTACATGGTTGCAAACTACCCTTGCTGGGGACCTGAAGCTGGGTTCACAAAATCTGACTATTCCAATAACTCAAGACAACGGCAAAGAAAGTACGCAACCACACAGAATTACCTTTTCAATAATCCGGAGTCGGCTCTGAGAACTTAAGGGTCCTTGGAAAGAGAGCAAGCCACCAGAATTCTTTATTCTTTTATAGGGAACACATAAGGGGAGGTTCCATGGGACATTCTATCTCAAAAAAGGGCAAAGGGGTAGGATTACAAAGAAACAGGTGAGTGTAGCTCAACCCCTCTGGGTGCTGCCTACTCCTAGGGCCACACCTTGTTAGCCTTGTTATCTGATCAAGGGAAAAGACCAAGTCAGGAGTCATGGCACTACCATGTCAGACTACAGTGATCTTTCAGATTCCCATGGAGCATTAGGACTTAAAGATGCATGCATTTGGAGTGCCTCTCAACATTATATATAACATATTATACAAATTATATGTATAAATATACAAATCCAGAGCAAAACACATTCCAACATAGGGGAAACACAAGATTCCTATTTATTACTGCATTATTTCAAGATAAGTTAATTCAGTTATATTCTGACCTGGAAAGTGTGTTGCAACTTTAATCATTACAGGAAAATATGACTGTTATCTTTCTGCTACATTAATCATCATGATTTCCTCCTCCTTTCTTTCACCATCAATTTCACATTCTCCGTATCTTCTAACAGCACCTAGGACTCAGCTCATGTGGAATCCAAGTCTCATATGGTCCTTCCTATCTTGGTATTGTGTAGTTTTCCACGTCCATTATTCTCGACAGGTCTGTTCCAAGATGCCCATCAATGGATTCCTGAAATCCAGACAAGTCCTATTTGCCTATTTTAGCAGCTTCAGTGTTTCTTCTTGGAGGTCTGGATCAATCACCTCAGCCAGTAAAGAGACCCTCTTCTTATGTCTGTTTGATCAGAGACTTGAGGAGCCTAAAGTGCCCAGGACACAGTGTCAGGTCTGATTTCACAGGATCCCAGTTGTGTTCATGTGGCAGTATTTTCCCTTGGGTGCTGCCCTCTTCAAACATTCAGAGCTCATGTTTTTGGGATCAAGAGACAAAAAAATCCATCAGAAGATTATTTGATATGAGTGAGATTTTGTATAACCAGCTTAACCCTTGGTTCTCTGACCTAAGGAACCACACAAGAGCCACTGATTTAAGACACTTTGTATCCTTATAGGACAACCACTTAGCCTTGCAGATTATTGTACTTAATTCATTGCATTGTGGCCGAGCCTTCCATAGCCATGACATTGTTCTATTAGCACAGCTGCCTCTGGCTGATAAGGCACAAGCCAAATCCAATGGACACCATAGAAATGAGTGCCTTGCCACACGTCCTCCACCATGAAATGAGTACCCTGGGCAGAGACAACGTGTGTTGGCATACCACGGTGATTAATAAGATGCAGTAATGTTTTAGCAGAAACTTTGTAGACAGGGAGGAAATTCCATAATCCAGACTATAGATGTATTCTCTTTAAAGTTATATCCTTCCATGATACAATAAGCTCCATGTTATCCACCTGCCACTAAACAAGTAGCTGTTACATCTGAGGAATGATGCTATATCAGGTGAGTGGTGGCTTTTGCCTTTGGCAGGCTGGCAATCAGCATCAGCAGCAGCTAGATCAGATCTGGAGTGATGCACATGCTAATGAGCTCATGCATAGACTCCATTCATGCTACCATGGTCCTTTGACATGTGAAGACATTGAGCATGCACCAGGATGGCTCAAGCAGCCAGATGGCTTACGTCCACCAGGGCCATCACCGGTTTATCTGACTATTGAGTGTATCCTCAGAAAAGCTTGTAAGACATGGTGGTGTTGACCTCAGCGTGCAACAGTAACTCTTTTGTAAAAGTCATGTTCTGTCCCTACCAGAAGCCTAGCTGGGGATGGCTGAGCAGTTTGCAATATATTAGATTCACTTCCTGAGCCATTGGCCTAATTCATTTGCGAATTTACCATGGGGATTTCTCATTTTAACTTTTTTTTCCCTGTGTATGTCATTGATGAAAGAATTAAATTAATCAGTCAATCAGTCATGGAGACTGTTAATGCCTTTTTGGGGTATTAAAGTCAATTTATTATATACCAAAGCCCAAAAGAGTGCATGCCCATAAATAAATTCAGACCAAATTTAATATTATACTCTTTCGTTCTTAGGCTTCTGCTGGTGACAGAGGGATTTGGAGACTCTGAGCTCTCAGCTTTAAGTATGCTTCACCTAATTCCATATCTCAAGTGTCAGGATTCCATCTCTCTTTAGCCGAGGCTTTACTTCAGCATTAGAGACCTGAAAACTGCACAGACATGGGTGAATCTCAGATTGTAAGGCTTGCAAGGTTGCAATCACCCATATTTTTAATTAATACTTCAATGCTTCAAATGTATCTTCCCCCTGATGGACATTCCCTTGGGAAATCATGCATAGTTAACCCACCTCATAATCTTAGTGAACAGTATGGTTGCTGTGGTAACCAGTGACCAATCTTGACCTTCAGCTGACCTTCATCCCACACTTACCAACACCATGGGTTTAAGTAAAAATAGTTATGCTACTGCAGGCCACAGATTTCCAAGGTCCATTTTCCCCTTCAAGGAGCAGTTCTCTGAACTGATGAAATATCTGAGCAGCCCTAGCCTGTTATCCTGCTTGGAGGATGTGCTTTGGGAATACCTCTGGCACTCATTCCTCTATCAATCAGGGGTTCCTACAGGAGATAGTTGTCATAATCAGAGAGTCAACTGAAGAGAGTTTAATGATGTGCTATTGAATTGCCAAGGGACTCGTAACTGCTGAAAGCTGTTACCTCCGTCAGGCCTGAAGGACTGTGGAGAGGAAGCTGTTACTGTAGCAGAGGGAGGGCAGCTGTGTGAAAGGAGCTGCAGATCCAAGAACACAGCCTCTCCCGAACCCTCGAACCATCGTGGGGCAGGGAAGGAACTTGTGAGCAGAGAGGAAGGAACGGAGAAGGGGCACTTAGTCAGGACTCCATCCTTATTTTTCACGGAAAGCAGGACAAGACGAACAGGGGTGAATAACATAATTACTTTGCATGTTTCTGAGAGTCCCGGCACACCAGTTCAACCAAGCTGGGTTTTGACTTTGTAAGTCTTTGTATCGTTATTTCCCTAAATGCTCTAGAAGGACTTGGAAATCAGCAAACTAACACTCATTGTGTTTTGATTTTTCTAAGGCATTTAACAAAGTCTTCTTTATTAGTCGTTACAGGTAACGTGGAGGCTCTGAAACAGAGTTTGGAGATCACAGTGTGAGACACCCTGTGTCTAAGAGATTTCAGTCCATTGCTGGTCCCAGTAATTTCATCTGGTAAATTCTTCTGGGTCCTTAGCTCATTTAACTGTTAATCAACAAAGTCAGGGAAGACAATAAAGATGGACTGAAACAGTTTGGAAGAGTAGAAAGTATTAGTGCTCAGGGGCCAGTGATCTGCTCTGTGAATCCTGTCTTTATCAGTTGTTTTTCAGTGTTCCCCAAAAAGCTATGTAGTTAAGGCTTGATCCCCAGCATGGTGCTATTGGTGGGTGGTAGGAACTTCAAGAGGCAGAAACTAATGAGAGGTCTCTAGGTCATGGGGAGCAAGCTCAAGTGTCAGGATTCCGTCTCTCCTTAGCCAAGGCTTTACTTCAGCATTAGAGACCTGAAAACTGCACAGACATGGGTGAATCTCAGACTGCAAGGCTTGCAAGCTTTTAGTCACCAATATTTTGAATTAATACTTCAATGCTTCAAATGTATCTTCCCCCTTATGGACATTCCCTTGGGCTACCCAGCTACAAGGAGAACAATTTTGCTCTGCCATGTGTTCCCACCATGATATGCTGCCACAGGACCAAAGCAACAGGGCCAACCAATCATGGACCAAAACCTCTCAAACTGTGAGCCCAAATATGCCTTTTCTCTTTTTAAGTTAATTATCTCAAATATTCATTATAGTGACAGAAAGCTGATTAACCTACGACATGAAATAGAAAAACTATTTTAATTCTGAGTCATAACCAACTTATCTTTGAGATGGCAATAAAATCCTAATCTTTTTAATATACACGGAAGTAAGCCCATTACAAAGCATCTAGTTTAGCACCTGCAATACGGTAAGACCTGGCCCACGGTGCATCTTTTTCTCTATATTTTCTCCTTACTTCCATTCACATTTTCTGAGGTGCTTCAAAAACTTGTGGGTGTTAGTAGGGATATTTGTTTCTGGAAACTAGATGTGGTATAATATCAGAAATTCATATTTTTTTATTTCAATGTGGTGTCCTCCAGGGTAGAATGGGAAGGAGGAGAATGACAGAATGAGCAGTCTGCCTCTTACAAGAGGAGAGCTGGGACAAGAGAACATACTGCCTTATTATTTCCCATTCCCACTGCATGATTGGCAACTGGAGACTCTGAATTAATAATAAAGAAATAACTCTTTAGAGGGGGAGAGCTTTGGAATGTATTATAAAGGAGACATGGTCGATTTTTCATGCAGACAGACATGTAATGTTCCCTGGGTAGCAGTTACATTTAAAGTTGGTACAAAGTGAATAAGAACATAAAAATTTGATGTCAGATTACAAAAGACTATAGTGGCAATTTTAATTTCTTTCTTTTTTTTGAGACAACATTCCTAGGTGCTGAAATGAGTAAAAGAAAGAGACAGAGATAGAGATGAAGATAGAGATAGAGAGAGTTCTATATATGTTAGCGTGCAATTCATGGTAGACTTGGCAAATCTGAACAGATTGTCTAGGCTGTTCTCCAAATCTTGCAGGACCTTATGGATTATAAAGCATCATGTAGCTATTTATGTGCTGTCACAACTAAGTTGCAATAAAATTCCACCAGAGTAGAAATATTTTTAAACCTGTCTACTAAATAGTTGAACTCATCTATTTAACCTTTTAGCACAGTATTATCACCTTTTTTTTTCAAAAGCATTTTATAGAATTTTTAGACTTTCATTCTCATATTCTGGATATATAGATAGAGAACTTTTTGCTCACACTGCCATTGGGAATTCTGAGTAATATTTTAAAAATGAGGTATAGGTGTTGCCTTCAGAATATTTCAATGTAGTGATTTATTTAAATGCAGCCAGACTGTGCATTGAATACATGCCTTCCTCTGTAGTGCTAGAAGGTAATATATATTTTAATCTAATTAATTTGATAAAGAAAAACTCTAATGTCACATTGTATGATAAATATCTACTGCCTCTTTTGTAATTTCTTACTGAGGAAAAATGTCCCAAGATTTAAGATTTGGTATGTTTAGATGGCTAAATGCTGTTCAATAAATGCCATTTCTCATGAGAGAGCCTTGTTTGAACATTTCTTCTGATTACAATGAATTTAACCTATTTAACAACCTCGATTGTATTTGTTTTGGAATACAGCATATGGCGTTGTAGATCATTGCTCTTTTTGATACAAGACTTCATCATCTTTTATCATTGAAGCATTAGTTATAAATTAAGTTTGTTAATTCTGGGAGATTAATGCATACATCAGGTTATACACATGAACATTTTCAATATTTCTAACATGGTGCAGGTTTTGTTTGTCTGTTAACTAGTAACTTAGAATAGCTAGTTGTTTCTGACTCTCAAGTGCTAATTCAGCAAAAGAAAATCATATATATCATACATCCACTGGCATATATTAAAAACATGATCATATTTATAATAGAATTCCATATTGGGAAAAGAATTTTTAAAAATTTAGTTGTAGATGAACACAATACCTTTAGTTGATGAACTTATTTATTTTTATGTGGTGCTAAGGATTGAAACCCAATGTTTCACGTGTGCTAGGCAAGTGCTCTGCCACTGAGTCACAACTCTAGTCCCAAGAAAAAAAAATTCTTTGAGACGCTCCACTCATATTTCTAGTACATTTTCTTTTTGGTATTTCTTTTAAGAAGCTTGTTGCCAGGTAGATTTTCTATCATTCAAAGTTTAAAGTCCCAACCCTCTGGACATTTGGAAATATTCTCGTTTGACTGCCTGCCTAATGGGGTTTATATATCGCGCTGGGATTTGGTGAGATTTCAATCCGGAAATTCATGTGAATTCTGGGAAAATTTATTGAATGATTTTTTAAAAAAAATTTCTTCCACTTAAATTTTCCATTTTCTTTCTGGGAATCCTGTTATTTGGATTTGTACCTCCTGGATAGAACATTTATTTATTTGTTTGTTTGTTTATCCTATCTCTGCTATTTTCCAGTGTTTTGATTTTATTGCTATTGTTTTCTTTTTTTTTTTTTTAATATTTATTTTTTTTTTAGTTCTCGGCGGACACAACATCTTTGTTGGTATGTGGTGCTGAGGATTGAACCCGGGCCGCACGCATGCCAGGCGAGCGCGCTACCGCTTGAGCCACATCCCCATCCCATATTGTTTTCTTATCTTCATGGAAATTCTCCTCAGTTTATGTTTCCAACTTTCTTTGATACTTCTCATTTCTGTTACCAGAAATTTCAATAAAATGAAATTTTATTATTTATGAAATTTCAATAATTCTTCTGTGTCCTCAGGATACTCTTCTTATATTTTCCTGTTCTTGTTGAATCAATAAAATATCTCCTCAAATCTTTTGAGGATATCAATTATAGCATTAAAAAGAAAATCTGCTTCAAGTATCAATTTTCCTTTTTTACATTGCTTAGGTTTTATCTCTGTTATGGCAGAAGACTTATCTTAAAGTCTGCTGGTTTTGTCTGTCTTGTATTTTTGAAAATTTTGTTAAAGACTTCCAGAGGGCCAGGAGTAGGGATATTGTTCTCCTGGGGCCTTCCTTGTATGATGATCCAACACAACTATTGCACAAGGAACCCCAAGCTACCTGCATTTTGGTTTTTGTGCATCTCCCAGTAGCCCTTGGAATTCTAAGAGTGATTGCTTGAACTTGCCAATTCTTGGAGTCTCACTCTTCAAATGGAAATTTGCATACAATCCCTTTGTTTTCAGTACAAGACTTGGGCCTTGGGGCCTCTGTGCTCCTCCAAAGTACAAACTAGTCAGAAGATAATACTCTGAAGGAAATATGGGCCTCCTGTTTCTACTGCTCCTGCAGCGTAACTTGTGGATGTTACCAGTGCTTCCTTTGCCTTAGCTGTATGAGATTCTCAAGTACAAACCAATCTTCTGGGTTTGGTGGCTGGACACAAGAGCACCGTGTTATTTTTCACAGGTCTCTGAGCAGGCTGGGTGTTCTGCTAGTTTTGCACACACACCTGGAAGGTTAAGTAGGAAGGGACTTAGTCAGAATAGCTCAGCTGGACATCCGTCCCTCTGTGTCCTTGTGGTCGTCCATATCCACCAAGAGTCTAAACTTGTCTTTCTCATATGGTAGTAGCATCATTCCAAGAGAACTCTGATAATCTAGCACTTGCAGAATTTCTGATGACTTCACACTTGCTAGTGTCCCTAGCAAGTCCCATGATCAGGCCCACAATGAATATCAGAGTCAACAGAAGCCATGAAAGTAACAATTTACCATAACAACTGCACCAACTATACTCCTACCAGCAGCATGAGTTCCTCTGTAGCCTCCCTGATATTTTATATTTTATATTTTTTTAGTGACTATACCATGTTCAGTGAGCCTGATCTGAGTATATACAGGTTTCTCTTTATATACTTGTATTAGTTTCCAATTGCTGTTGTAACAAGCTACCACAATTTTAGTATCTTGATATACATGGATTCTATTACAGTTCTGGAGGCCAGAAGTCCTAAGTCAGGGTGTCAGTAAGGCTGCATTGTTTTTCTCAGGGAAGAATCTATTTCTTTTTCTTTCCCAGATTCTAGTGACTGCAGGCTTTCCTTGGCTTTTGGTTTCTTCCTTCACATTCAAGGATAGCAATTTCTCTCTATTCCTGACATTGCTGCCAATGTCACATCTCATTCTCTGGTTCTCACTCTCCTTCTGCCATTTTGGAAGGACCCTCGTGATCACCAGAACACTCACCAAATAATCCAATTGACCTCCCTACCCATGGATGATTAACAACTACATCCACAAGATTTCTTTACCATGGAAGGTAAGATGCGCTCAGAGACCAGGGATCAGGGTATAGTCATTTTTGTGGGGGAAGAGAGGAACTATTCAGCCTACTATAATGTTTTTGCCTATTACAATATCTTGTTCTATACATAATGTTTTTTTTCTATTTAAATTAATGAAAACAACTTTGAAAATATTTGCACAGACTATATATTTTATTTATAAAGTACTTATTTAATGTGTCTACTACAGAAACAAAACATTTAATGTTAATCTAGGCCACATAATAATTCAACCTATAATGTTTTAGTTAAAGAAAAAAAAAATCCAAGGATAAAATGAATAACCTTTAAAGTCACCCTCTGTTGAATCTAACTTTTACCCAACTTGACAGCATTTCCTCTACAGATTTCTACTTAAAATAGCCTGAAGGGGGGGGGGGTCAGTGGAATTACATATTCCTTTCATTCATCAGTGAACGAGTTTATTTTCCCCAGCAGAAATAACATAAGCACTTAGAGAGTAGGGATGGAATGACCTGGATCTGTCTTGGTCTTTCTTCCAGAGGGGGATTAATGATTGTTTGCCGACTGAATTAATGAATGGCTAAAAATACTGGGGTTATTTTCTGCTCTATCACCTTGGCTTCCTTTGTGTGGCTTACGAGGAATATCCAGCTCCCTCCTCTTCATTCTGGTGTAAATAATCTTCCTCTGCCTTTAACTATGTCCTCTCATTTCACAGCTGATCCTTGGCTCCCAATTCCTGTCTCATAAGTAAACTTATTTTCATGAGGTTCAACTATTTGCTCCTGAAACAAATTCTGAGTTCCTTGAAAATAGGATCTCTCATTTTTCTGCATCTTAGATTTTAACTAGCACTGTTAACATTTCTTGGCATTCTATTAGAAACTTAAAATGTGTTACATCTGTATATCCATCTACTTCCAGCCATTGATCCTTACACTTTCTCCTCTCCTTCTTTCTGTATTTTTTTAGGGGGTTGGCACAGTTTTGCTTCAAGTGTGGAAGTTTTTAATTAATTTTATAATTGACAAGTCACCCAATTGAAGAACTGTGCGTTTTTGATAATGTATTGGAAATGTTTTGTATCGTTTTAGTGATGAGTTGATTTCAGGGAAGTACTCCATTTTGACACACTTTTTTTTTTTTTTTAATAAGAGGACATCAGCCAGTCTGGGCAGAGTGTCCTAAGTGATGCCAATGAATAATTTGCATTAATGTATGAAAATCCTCTACTGATCATATTTGTATCAAGCTTCATGGGATTTGTAGAGTGCCATGAGACGGAGAGAAGGCAGCCTTGACAGATGGGTAGAGAGTCTCGGTTATTGGAAAGGAACATCTTTCCTCATGAATGTCATTTTCCATTTAATTTCATGTTCTCATTCAAAGACCCTCATGCATCAGTTGAAAGAAAAGCCTTGTAGGGAATGACATCTGGGAGCAAGCCAATACAGGACACAACCGGAGGCTGCAAATGCCGGTCTATTTGGCAGCTGCAAGGAGAACAACTGTTTGGCAACAAATTACTTGGTAGAAAGCCTCTAGAATCAGCAAAGGATTAAAAATAGAAAGAGGGGATGGGTTTCTGCAGCTTTGGAGAGAGAGAGAAAATTCAATTCCCCTGGCTGCAGGGATAAATCTGCAATGCCGGAATCTTTCCTAGAGTTTATAGGCTGCAGTGTTAGATGACAACCAGGGATGGCCACAGTAAAAGATGTAGTTAATTCTATTCTAAATCACTCTGCCAGTCACGCTCCATGACCTTGCATATTACTTAATTAAACTATATCTGAATTGGCTCATAGCATAATAATGTGGTTCCTCCCGCATAGGACACATTTCAAGGCTACTTAACTATAAGATGTGAAATTGATAATCTTGACCACATTATTCCATAAAGCTGGGCATCCTCAGTCCAGGGTCTGATCTTATTTATTTATTCTTTTAAGTGTGGTTGGCTTCCAATATTCTTGGCATAGATTTGTATTTATTTTTCGAAGGGTTCTCTCTTGTGACTAGAAATGCATTTCTCTATTACAAAGTCAAGAACTCTTGTTCTTCCAGAGAGAGAAACTGGTAATTGCCAATGAATCGTGGATCCATGCTTCTTAAAATTTAATTTGCAGATAGCTCACCTGGGGTCTTGTTAAAAGACAGATTCGGATGCAGTAGGTCTGGTGCAGGACACTCTTGGATTGTTTTAATTTTTTAAAACCAAAAGTCGTGTCACCAACCCCCAAGCTCACACCCTTCTTCTCAGTGTGGTGTCCCTCCATTATCTACAAACCCTAACAGAGGAGGGCTGAGCTGTGCTGGTGATTACTCTTGCATTATGGCCTCCGCTGCTTCTTGGTGATCAGGCTGACTAGATTGTTTGGTGGATGGGGAGAACAAGGTGGCACATTGACATCCAATTCAAAGCATCTTATTAAAAAAACAGTTTGATTCACAACAGCACAGGCTCATGCCCCAGCTTCATCTTACAAATCATCTCACTGTCATCAGAAGCAGGGCTTGCTCCTCCAGTCCTTCCCTGCACATGAGACAGTAGAGGGAAGGATTTGGGTACTTATTTCCAAATGGATCATTAGAAACAGAGACACATTTCCTACCGATGAAACTTCTTTATCTTGCTCAATGTGAAAAATAACTTGTTAATGTCATGGAATAAATTATTTTTTGTAGTCTATAATTACCAGTATTAGGTGATTAGTTATGCTTTCCTATGATAGGGTTTGCAACTATAAGATTAGAGGTCAAAAATTGCTCTCTTGCCATATGGCCTCAAACTTGATGATCACATGCAGAATGTGAAGAAATTCACAATACAGGTACAGCTAATACTAGTTTACCTGGAACGTAATAGAATTTCATGGTTTTTAAAGTTTCGTAGTGCTATGTTCATTCAGTAATCAATATGCTATAATATGAGAATTCAAATCCTGAAGAGAGCAGGTTTCTGTAGGCAACTCTCCTTTAAGAGAAGATCAAAGTCTGGTAAAACAGACTCTTCTGTTTGAACCAACTAACCCAGCTTATTCGGATGGCTGCATTTTTTTTTTCCATTGAAAAAATGTACTTTGAGAGTTGAAATAGGCATGTTTCTTTGCTCATTATCTGAGTCATGAGATTAGAAGTACATCACTCAGTAATATAAATGCCACTTCAGATATTTGCGGCAGGAAAGGACTGATACAGGGAATTTGGTGTTAAAAATTGTTGGTCAGGCTGCAGAAGCCCTCGGAAGCGAAAGCTTGTTTTCAAGATTATCAATACAGTTCTGGTCCAGAGAGTCAGGAAGGTACAGGCGATACTCGGATAAAGAAACTGCATGAAGCCCCAGCTAACCGTTCCTGAAGGGAAACAGTCAGGAAAATTCCCCGTGGAGTTATAAAACCTCATATCTACCCCAGCAAGTTTTTGCTCATCAGATCTAAAGGAAAAATAATGGCAGGTGTCTTCTTTACATTTTCAACATCTCAGAGAATGAAACTCCGTGAGAGAAGATAAAGTAAATCCCCAATCTTGGAATCAAGGGAGTCTTAGAGAGGTATCTCTCAGGTGGCTCTGGGAAGAGCAAAATAATAGTATCAAACAAATACTTGTTCTCCAGCAATATTCATTACACATAGGAAAGGGGCTTCACTTGTTGAAGGGGTAAGGTTGAAGGCTATTCTACATGATGTTCCATGGACTCTGTGGAAACTGAGCTAAGGGTATCAGCTTTGAGAGTACCATTTTCTCACCATTTAAGTCAACTTTCACTGAAATAAATATAAATTAGCAAGTGTATTTATAACTTGTATTTACTGTCTGCAGCAGTCAAGGAAATGCATTTCTCATGGTAAACTAAACAGTACACAATAACTGAGAAATCCAGTTTTTCTTACTGATGGGACAAGGTCTATTGATAAATGACATTTACTTGGCATTATCTCAGTCACAGGTGAAAGACTTCAGGTAAACATCCCCTCCTGGCCAGAGTCTCTGTCCTAGCTGGCATCTGGCCTCATTCGCTGGTGGCCAGGCTTCCGAGGATTAGTTCCAACATTAATGCTGATCGGCTTTCTCTTCAGATTGTGTGGGTTCCTGGTGTTTTTCTAATGGGTTTGCCAAAACAAAGCTAAAAACTACAACCACCCACAACTAACTTGAGAGAAAATGCCATTTCCTCGTCAAAGGCTCTGTAATAACAGTGGGGACACGACACAGGCTAGCAGATGCTTGATACCACTGTCCTATCACCTACCACTTTCTTTCTCATTCTTTCCTCTCTCTCTCCATTTCTGACAAAGTCAACAATGGAACCGATAGGTGACCTCATTTCCTCACCCAGACGAAAAAGCACCAGGAAAAAGGAGTTTCAGAGGTTGGTGCCTCTTGGGGGAAGGTAGGGATCTACATGAATAGCATGGCTCTTTTATTTTTTTGTTTTTGTTTATAGCAATTAAATCTTTTCTGCTGTCCTGGGGGGTTTTAATTATATTATACAGCTATAGTCTCTCTTGCTTGCAGTGAATGGGAGGTGGGAAATCAGATACTGGCTGGTTTTCAGGCAGTAGGGAATTCTGGGAGCACAATTCTGTTCTTTTGCCATTGTGCTTTCCTATGATGGCTCGTGAGATAAAGAAGAGGGAAAAAAGAACTTTTGTGGATATAAGACATCTATGTTCTCTCTATATTGCTGAGATTTTTCACCAGAATCTTTTTATCTTAAGAGCCAAGGGCATTATCCTTGCTTAAAAAAAAATAGGGTGGAGTGACATCTTGGGCGTTTGAAATAGCAGATGCAGGTTTTCTTTATATATCATCTATACTTTCCACAGACCTTGTGAAAAACACAGCTTGTTGGTTATTGCTTTATTTCTGTACCTGAAGTTCTTGTTAACCATCAATACTTAAAATACTGCTTTCATTTAAAAAAGGAACTCAAATCAAAAGTCTAACTCTTCCTGTCAAAAGAAGCATCAGAGATTCTACAGTTCATGGGCACAAAAAAGCATCTCACTGAAAGGCCCCGTTCTGCTAGGAACAAGAATTTGTGACATTTGCCTCCTCATTTCCATACAAAATTGATGAATAGCTCATGAATGGACACCATGGACAACAGATGCACATGACAGAGATGATGTTAAAAAACTATAATTATTATCTCTCGGCTTCTAGCCAAAGACACAGTGTGTGGAGACTGCTTAAAGTTGCATGCTAATTTCCTGTTGCTAGACTAAATGAATTTGCTTTTGATTCACTTCTCTGTGTGTCTTAGTGAAATAGAAAGAAAAGAATTTCAGGTCTAGGAGTGGGGGTGGGGGAGAAAGATGGGGAGGAAAAATAGAGAGAGGGAAAGGAGGAAGAAGGAAAAGAAACCAAAGCGGGGTGGGGAGAAGGAGCCGTAAAGGAAGGAAGGAAGGATAATTTTGCATTCCAGAGACCAATGGAGGGTTCTTCAGTGAACCGTGAGCTACCTGGTTAGGACACAAAGCAGTTCTTATGACTCCTCCCAGACCCCATCCTGGGACTGGATTTAACATGGTCTTTAGGGTTCCTTGGCAGAAGTTGTGAAACCAAAGCAGCATCAAAAATGTATCTCTGTCCTGGGTTCTAAACTAGGCATTGGCAAATGTATACCAAATATCCAGGTATACAAATTTAAGAAACAGTAGAGTTCAATAACAATACTTTAGATTTTATGTCTCCATGAGCACATTACCTTCTCAGAATGATACTGTAGAAAAGGTAGATGTAGCAGAAGCTCTAAGATTGCCCAATCCTCCATTCCATCATGAGGAGCACCCACAGACATGATGGGGATACCACTTTGAGATCAGTTTATAATAAGATCAGTTTATAGTCAGTTGACTAAGAAAGGGAATCGGGCTGGGATGTAGCTTAGTGGTGGAGAGCTTGCTTAGCATGCCTGAGGCCCAGGGTCTCATCCCCAGGGCTGGAAAAAAAAAAAAAAACAGAGAAAAAAAAGAAAGGAGATTTTCCTTAGTGGGCCTGAACTGTTCAAGTGGACCTTTAAAAGGATTGATTCATCCTGTAAAAGAGATTCAAAGCATGAGAGGGATTCACCACAAGGAGAATCTCCCTTGTTGGCTTTAAAGCGGGAAGAGCCACCTGGCATAAATGGGGCAGCCTGAGGATCACCCTGACAGTCAGCAACGAAGCTCTTCAGTTCAATTTGCATTAGTAATATTTTCTTCAGGTTCAGTAAACATTTCTGGTACAGGGTCTGCTGATAAACCTTTCAGGCTTTGTAGCCACATATGGTCTATATGGCATGTTCTTTATCTCCCTGTTACTTTCAGTAATGTTCTAAGATGCAGAATGAGTGAATGAGTGAATGAATGAATGAATGAAAGTCATCCGTAGTTCAAGGACTGTAACAAAATAGGCTACAGGCTGACTTTTGCTGCTGGTCTAGATAAACAACCAAAGAACAAATTAACACCTCATTGCAGTGTTTGCTGATTTCCATGGTGTAAATACAAGCATCAGGACTGATTTAACACGGCCAACATGAAGTTTCTTCATTGTCACAAAGAGATGCACAGTAGCATATCATTATATTGTGCTTCCGTGCATTCACAGAAGTAACCATCCAAGGATAACAATGGAATATAGTTCCATAATTAGGAAGGGTAGAATTTTGAGTTTCTGCTGCCCTCGTTTTTAATATGATTTATTTAACTGTGAATTTAGATAATTTAATTATTGATAAAGGATCTGCTTAAAAACCAATTCACACATTCCTAAAAATTCAACAACTGGCTCTCATGAGCCAGTGCTAATTCCAGCACAAGGCTTGTTGTGCCCTTAAAAGAGAGAGAGGTCTGTGACCCATCAACTCCATGTCAGCTGGGATGTGAATTCAGCAGATGTGATGACAGGTCCCCTTTGCCAGACAGACATGGCTACATCATTCAGGATGGCAGAACAATAGGAAAGGAGACTGAGTTCCCAATACTACACCTACCTTGTGAGACTTGTATTCTTATGCTCCTATCATTAGGCACAAGGAAAATAAATTTCTACCTGGCTTAAACACTCTCATTTAGGTTAAGTTTCTGCTGTGACAATTGTTCTCATTTCCCAATCGATATAGTAGGTATTAGTATTAGGTGATGCTATAACACAGGGTTGACTTCTTTTCCTTTTTTTTATTGAGGAAACTGATGCCTAGAGAAATAAAATTCCTTTCCCAATATCATAGAGCTGCAAGTCTTGGAATTCATATTTAAACCTTCCCTTTAATTCCAAGTTCAATGTGATTCACATCATGCAGCATATCAAGTCAATCATTCATTAATTCATTCATGCATTCATTTATTCACCAGTATAAGCATCTACTTAAGGAGTGAGCAGGAGAACAGGACTGTCACACGATAGTCTTTCAAGTGGTCCTGCCTCTCTAAATGTTTTACTATTAAATAAGTGATGTCATTTGTAGAAGGCAATCCCTTCGAGAGTAAGAAAAGACCTTACCTAGGTGTCAGGAAAGAGGACAGAGATTGTAGTAGTCTTGTTTTGTATTTTAAAAGTTTACTGAACACAGGAACTGCATGCAGTGGGATTTATAGAAACATGGAGGAAAAAGTAATCCAATATCCAAATGTTTGCAAATCCCACATGCATTTGCTTTAATTTTCTCATATTAATATGCTTCAGGGCCATTTTTGATGATTACAGTCTTATAAGACCATGTGCGGCCCTAAGGACCTGGCTCATTCATAACCCAGAGATTGACAAATAGACATGCTTCATGATTATTTGATCCTTTGTTGGCTCAAAATTTTCTCAGTTCTTGTAACATGAATACACATTAATTAAAATAATGATGTTAGTATTTTCTTATGCAATTAGTGTTTCTTGTTAAAGCTAACATTTCTTTTTTCTGTTGAAAACATCATGGCATCTTATCGAATATGGCTTTCCCTTGAATTAATGCTCTTTCTTTGTTATGTGTATAGGAATATGCTTATATATCAAAGGCAATATTGATCTTTTCTCTCAGAATAACTGCTTTCAGGCATAAAACTATGTTTTATGTTTTCTTTATATTTGTCTTGGTCCTGGTCAGCCTAACACCAATCCCTAATCCCAGGGGTAGATTAATTTAATTTTCATCGTTGCTTCTTTATGCTTCACACCAGCTGAAGATGGATGGTTTGGGGGCTACCATTATTAAATATTGTGATTGTATTTTGTACACTGTGTTAGGAGAACAGGTGGCTCTTTATTCCAGTAACATAAAATTTGGGATATATAGCTTTCTCTCATTTCACTTTTTTTTTCCCAGAATTTATTTGTTTTTTAAAGGATGCCTTGTGAGTTGGATTTCATGTGCTGCTGCCTTCCTCTGGTAAACTTATATGGCTCACGTTGTTCTTGGGCTTTCTGCCACTTGTTCAAGGACAAAGTCCAAGCTTTTACTGAGACCTCCAAACCCTGGCCACGGCCACATCATCTAATAACAGCAGGTGCTTCCTTGTGCATTCAGGGGGGAGCCGGCTCCTGGAAAGGACTCCTCTGGAACCACTGACTGGGGGCTGCAGGGCGGCCCAGCCTGGCAAACCCCTGGGGCTCAGACTCCTTCCTCCACTTCTTGGTAGGAATGAGGGACCATGCCACAGTGTACACCAGGTGGCTTCCCCAGTAGAGGCTAAAGTATGGAAATGGGGCAGCATTGATGCCCAGTGGGGCAAGGTGTGACCAGTAAGAAGGAGGTAAGAGGGGCACCCAGGTACATGATTCTCTTTTCATCCTTCGATACACTGATCTGAGGTAGGGAGCTGCTGTCGGAGCAGCCCAGAGATGTCCATGAGCAGCTTTCCTCCTTGTGAGGCAGCAGCCACATGGCTCACCTGCGCTTTGTCTTCCTTCCCATCATGCCTTGCTTCTCTTCTCTTGCCCCTCACCCTCTCTGTCTTCAGCTTGCACCTTCCATTACCACACTACTATTATTTTTTTTTTTAACTTTAAAGTCTCCCTATGTATATTGTAAGTCATCTGAGCAAAGACAACAGAGGACCCTGCGGAAAGAAGTCTGGAGTTTTCTTGTGAATGTGGCACCAACTAAAAAAGAAATCAGTCCTAATATGATTATATCTTAATAATAATATACCGAGCAGACCTCATCCAAAGTGCTTGGGACAAGAAGTATTTTAGGTTTGAGATTTTTTTTTTCCAAATTTTGGACTTTTACTGTATGTACAGTGAAATATCTTGGTGATGGGTCGCAAGTCTAGACATAAAAGAAATTCATTTATGTTTCATATAAACATCATGCATATAGTCTGAAGGTAACCTTATAAACTATTTTCAGGGTTCCTATTTTTTACTGTCACATCAGGTCAGGCATGACATTTCCTATTAGCAGAGGGTGTCATGTAGATGCTCAAAAAATTTCAGATTTTGGCATATTTAAGAGTTTGAATTTTCTGATCTGGGATGCTCAATCTGTAAAATGAAATATGTATTTTAAGTAATAAATGAGGGAGTCAAGTTGTCCCTGAGCCAATATTTGTAAAGTTGCACTGTAAGTACCGAGATCAGATGTTGATAAACGGGGCCAATATTGTAAAACCTATTACTGAGTAAGACAAGCCCCTTAAAAATAGCAAGAGCAGAATCTGTGTTTCTTCTCATGGCACAGTCACACTGAAATCTCCTTTTCAAGTGCCAATCAAGTAGAAAGCATTGTTTCTCACCATGCTGTGGAAATAAATGAAGATTACCCAAATGAGTATAAGCAAAGACTAGTAATTGGGAGCTTGCTACAGCAAGGAGTCAACCATCATCAAATTGTATTTGGCAGACATTCCAAAGCAGGGAGAGGGAAGGGAGAGCTTTATAACGGAGCGAAGAGAAGGTTTCAGTTACGTCCTGATAGGCAGCTGTTGCCATGGGGAAACTGCAGGCAGACTAAGCACAGCAGAGCCCTCTGCGCAGCTGGGTAGGGCTGCCTCCTCTGGTTGTATTGAATAAGGTTTTTGTCCTAAGTTGGAAGCAGGGTCAGCAGTTAGATAACCTGTTCTTTTGGGGGCAGTTGCTGATGGGGTTCGGTTTCTAGGATTAGTTGCTGCATAATATGGGTTGGTAGTTACTGTTAATTGTGTCCCAGTGTTAGTAGGTGTGCAGACGGTGGTTGCTACAGAGAATGGCACAGAGTTCTACTTTCATATATGGTCTGGCCGTTGTCATATGTATATTCAGTCGGTCTCCCCATCCCAAACTCAACAAGATTGTCAAGAAAGGGCATTGCATTCAACAAATTCTAACTATGGAAGCTGGACCATAATCTACTCTTAATTATTATTTCTCTGGAGTGATATATCATAGATTTTTCCTAAAATGAGTTCCAGAAAAACTCATGTAAGACATAATCTTCAATAAAAAGAAAGGGTTGCCTGAGAGATGCTAGATACAATGATGAGGTCATACCAGGGGTAAATTCCATCCTAGTGGCCATAGATTGACAAACTGAAGGACAAATTCAATGTAAAAAGAAAACACTGGGCTGTGGCTGTAGCTCAGTGGCAGAGCACTTGCCTAGTATGTGTGAGGCACTGGGTTCGATCCTCAGCACCACATACAAATAAACATTAAAAAAAAACATTTAAGTTGTTGGGTAATGGAGGCAGAGAGCCAGTTGAATTGCACTCAAAATATTTCAAAATTTCAAGGGTTTGGTTATTTCATTTCCTTCTTGTGTATAGAAAAGCTGCTCCTGGTTTTGTTATAGAAGGCTCAAAAGGTAAGAGAAAAGTGGAATGATAACCATCACTTCAGAGGTTGGGTTTTGTATGAAGGCAGCAAGTGGCACCTCCATTGTTGAATCCAACAGGAGGCAATCAACCAAATGAATTCAAACATGATATTTGGGTTCTCAATTGTTCAACCTCACCAGGAAATCAACTAAATGAATACAAACATGACATTTGCACTCACAGATGTTATACATCAGTTGTCCCAGTTCAATGTGTGTATATGTAGGGTCACTTTCCTGAATTCTTGGGCCAGGTCTAGTCCTTTAGTATAAGGTCGTAGCACCATGAGCTCCTTCTTTGGCTTACAAGTTGTGCAAGTAACTCTACACCTGTATAGCTTGATTTTACAATCATTCCTCTCACTGGCTCAAACCCTTCTACTTTCAAATTAGTTTATGACTTTAGAAGGTGAGACTTTCTAAAAGAACTCAAGTGAGTCTTCAAATTGGTAGCAGATGAGAATTTACTTTATTAGGGATAAAGAAAGAAAGAAAGCGAGTTTCTCGATTCTTCAAGACTCTTACATCACTATTCAAAAACTTATTTGGGGGCAGAAAAATATTATCATCCATTTTTCAGATCCTGAAATATATGCACATTCTAGATTAGAAGTTCGACAGTTCTAATCTAACCCATAATATTTTGCTATTTTTAAGATTGCTCACAATTATTAATTCCACATGCCAGAAATGAGGAATTAAATCAAATTATGCATTTTTTTTTACTTTAGAATCAACAGAAATTTTTACTCTACACTGAAAGGAGTAAAAAAGAGGAGCAGAAACGTAGACAGCTATTTTGAAGAAAAGATCCATAATTTCTGTGATTGTAACAACCCTAGAAAAATGCCAGCAAGACATCAGAAGAGCCACAGGCAGAATTTGATTTGTATAGAAACAAACATAAAAACAAAGGAAATGGAGAAACTTTTGTATGAACAAGGAAAAGAGAAGAAATATTATTTCCCATAATAATCCCCTTTCCTTCTTCTCTTTCTTCCTACCTCCCTTCCATCCTCTTGGTAGCAAAATTTAAGGAATTTAAGGGAAGCTGCGTGTATTTTTGTCAATGTGTAAATACACCATCTTCTCTCTACAGCTGAGTAATATTTAATGACAAGACATACTTACATAAAAAATGTGATTACTCAATAACAAAACCTTGTACGTGATAGGTACTGTAGTCCATTGCTTACATAAAACCTTCAAATTAATCTTTTAAAAAATAAAAACTATAGGTCAGATAAAATTAGCTTTGGTGTGGGACCCCAAAGCACAAGGAATTCATCACACTGTTGGTAAAGAAAGTAAAGTTCAGTACAAAAAAAAAAAAACATTCTAGAAAACATCTATTCCTAAGACCTAATTTTGTGATCCAATCATAATGTACCTCATTATGATCTGTGTTTAGCTACCAAATGGTGTATTATAATGAAACCGCACTTGCTCTGTAGTAATGTTAGCATTCTTGGAATGAGTCTCTTCATATCTTTGATAATACCCTCATATCTTTAGTGGACCCCAGATCTGAAGACATCGTTTGATCTGGAAACTAAACAGAGAGACTCATCAGATGACGTCAGTGGTGAACAATACCATTATACAACCACAGAACATCTTCATGGAAACTGAAATGGATGAGTAAGGAAAAGAACAGGATAGAAGGGAGGACAGAGGGAGGGACTGACTGTAGCAGAGACCAGGCTCCTGATTCTATCTTCGGCTCCTAACACAGGGCCTGCCACAGCCTGCGCACAACAAATAGGTGTTGGATACGGGCATGAATAAAAGGTGCCCAAGCATCAAGAGAACATCAGTGGACAAGAATGCCTACAAATAAGACTGATGTCCCCACCCAGCAGTGAGCCCCGGTCCCTCCAACTGCTGCAGTAGTGACTGCAGACAAATGCTTCGGGAATCTTGAATGTTCATTGTAGGATCTGAGAGCCACTGCTTTGAATATTCCCAATTATAGCATTGTTATTACCTTTTTCTTCCTAAAATGGAAAATTTGAACCTTTGTAGGAAGCTAAAAAGTCATTTAGGAACTGAAAACAACAACAAAATAGACTATACTTTATTAACTTTAAATAGAAAGAGAGAGCAAGGGATCATTTCTCTGAAACCAACACACAGCTGGGCGCGGTTGGCGCACGTCTGTAATCCCAGCAGTTCCGGGACGCTGAGGAAGGAGGATCACAAGTTCAAAGCCAGCCTCAGCAAAAGCGAGGTGCTAAGCAATTCAGTGAGACCCTATCTCAAAATAAAATACAAAATAGGGCTGGGGATGTGGCTCAGTGGTTGAGTGCCCCTGAGTTCAATACCCAGGACCAATGATAGATAGATAGATAGATAGATAGATAGATAGATAGATAGATAGGTAACCAACCCAACACACAGACCCATGGACCAGAATAGAGCATCTAGAAAGGCACCAATGATACACACTAGAAAAAGAACAGTGTCATCAATAAATGATACTGAAAAACTAGTTATTCTTATGCAAAGGGATAAAAACCAAGTATCTTTCTCTTACCAACACAAAATTTGACTCAGAAGTGGATCAAAGACCTAAAACTATAAAACTACTAGGAAACAACATAAGGGCAACATTTTAAGACATTGGCATATTAAAATTTTTTGGTATGGGACCCCAAAGCACAAGCAACAAAAGCAAAACACAAATGGGATTATATCAAGCTAAGAAGCTTGTGTGCTGCAAAAAAGCAATCAATAGAGTGAAGACGCAACTTGCAGAGGGGAAAACAATGTTTGCAAACTCTTTATCTCACAGGGATTAATATCTAGGATATAAGGAACTAAGAAATTAATAGCCAAAAAGAAAAAAGCAAATAATTCTATTAAAAAACAGGTAAATGATCTGAATAGACATTTCTCAAAAGTAGATATGCAAAAGATCAACACTTATATGAAAAAAATGTTCAATATTCCTAATCATCAGGAAAATGCAATGAAACTCCAAAATGAGATATCATATCACACCTGTTAGAATGACACTAATCAAATAGACAAAAAGATAACAAATTTTGGCAAGGATGAATTGAAAAGAGGAATTCACTGTTGAATTCTACACTGTTGGTAGGAGATGCAGATTAGTACAGTTGTTAAATAAAACAGTATGGAGGCTCCTCAGAAAAGTAAAATTGCTGGCCAGGTATGGTGGTGCACACCTGTAATCCTAGTGACCTGAGAGGCTGAGGCAGGAGAATCACAAGTTTGAGGCCAACCTCAGCAACTTAGCAAGACCTTGTCTTAAAATAAAACATAAAAAGGGCTGGGGATGTGGCTCAGTGGTAGACCACACCTGTGTTCAATCTTCAGTACCAAAAAATTTTTAAAAAGTAAAAATGGAAGTACCAGATGAGTCAGCTCTATCCAGAGAAAATGAAATCAATATATTAAAGATATATCTGCACTCCCATATTATTATTATCACAATAACCAAGATATAAAATCAACCTAGGTGCCCAACAATGAATATATGGATAAATGAAATGTAATAGTACAATAGGTGTGTGAGTATGTGTGTGTGTGTATAATATATCATATTTATGCAATAGAATGCTATATAACTGGGAAAAAGAATGAAATCCTGTCATTTATAGCACCATGCATAGAACTGGAGGATGTTCTATTAAGTGATTTAAGCTAGCCATGGAAAAAACAAATACTTCAGGTTGTCATCACATGTGGAAGCTAAAAATTGATTTTATAGAAGTAGAGAATCGCAAAGTAGTTACGAGAGGAAGAAAGAGGGAAAGCGCATACAGGGAGGTCAGACAATACATACCAAAATACAGTTAGATTATAGGAAGAGATGCTAGTGCTCTACAGCACCCTAGGATGGCTATATTTTACAATAATCCATAATAAATTTTAAAAGGAACTAGAAGGGAGGTTTGCATGTCCCCAAGAAAAAAGAAATGATACATGCTTAAGAGGTAAATGCTAATTACCCTAACTTGAAATGCATTGAATTATTATACTGTACCCCAGAAATGTGCACAATTTAAAATAATAGTTTAACATTTAAAAACAGTGCTTTCCACTTTCTGTACAGAGTTCTTGCATGGCTTTGTGATGGATCAATGCCTAAATCTTCATAAATTTTGATTCTATGAGTTTTTATTTTTTTTATTTTGCACCTATAAAAACTATATTTATCTTCTAGCCAATTAATTTGCTGGACATGTATTAATTGTAATAGCTTGTATCTGAATTCTTTCATATGGTCCATGCATACTAGCAAGTCCCCTATGAAGAATGGGAGTCTTACTTCTCCATTCCTGAATGAAGTTCGACTTATTGCACTAGTAAGGACATTTGGGAAAATGTCAGAGTGATTTGGTGATAGCACAAGAGCCCTGTACAAAGTCTTGTCAGAGTCCTGATCTCAGGGGAAAGCTTTGGATATTTCACAGTGAAATGTGAGGTTTGCTGAAAGATTTTTATGGATATTCTGTATCAGATTAATGAAGTTCCCTTTTATTCCAGGGTCACTAAGAAAGTTTTCATTAACTTAGGCTGAATCTTTGAAATTGCTTTTTTTTTCCCTGCATCAATGATGATGATTTTTATTATTTTTCTCTATATTTTGTTAATGTGATTAATTACATTGATTATTTTCCATCTTTGGGGAGGGATTGCTATGGAAGTATAATATGCATGCAGAAGAGTGCAAAACTCCTCAATATCTGGCTCAGTGAATTTTGACATACACTCCAGAGGGACAGACCTTCAGATGAAGAAGCAGCTGTTACCAGAACACCCAAGACATCCCAGGATTCCCTCCAGTGTAGACTGGGCAACCAATATCTTCACTTCTAATGGCACATGTCACTTCTGCCTTACTTTGGGGAAGGAGTCTAAGACTTCCTTCATTTATCATGTTTGTGTAAATAATCCTTGTCACTGCAAGCAGCAAGGATTTGTAGTTCCTTTATTCCCATCAATGAATAACATTCCAAGGAATGCATCTGTGATAATTTATTTACCTGTTCAACTGCTTATGGACATTTGGTTTCCATATTTCTTTATTTTTGCTGTTATGATTAGTTTTTTTAAAGGCATGCGTGCATGCACACACACACACACACACACACACACACACACACACACACACACACACATTCGTATACACACAGACCCAAGAGTGAAATTTCTGGGTCAAAGGCTATGAGTTTATCCAGCTGTAGTAAACACTGTTCAACACTTTCTCCAAGTGATTATATTAATTTATACTTTCACCAGCAGCATATGAGAGCGCATGGTAGACTCTTACTAAGTAATAGGTGTTGTTATTATTGTGGCTACTACTACTATTATTATAGAATAGCCTTTCCTCCCATAGAACTGATAGAGGGCAGTAAGAAAATAGTAGGGCTGGCCTCGGGTCAAGTGGAGTGAATTATGTGGCATCTGGTACTTGCCCTTTCCTTCTGTGATGTTGAGCAAATTACCTTGCAGCAAGTAGCTATCAAATTCACATGAATGGAAAGAAATGGTATTACTAAAGACCTCCATAATATGTGGCTTGTGGAGTTAACAAACCCACAGGTGGCACATTGGTGAACATGGAAGTGGGTAAACACCCTCGTGGTCATGAGTGGTGGGAGAATAAGAAAGAAAAATACAAAAATACATGATGGAAGGCCCTTAAAGATAGGTTTCTCACCTTGGATTATTTTTGTGGGATTATTTGTGATAAATAGTTAATGCTGATTATTTCATGTATTAGTCTTATCATAGAATATTGTTTTCAAAGTAGGATTATGTTGGGGGCAACTTTGCTTGGAAATGGGGGGCTCTGGTATCCAAGAATTCAGGTCTTCCCCCTCTTCATATACCCACGCAAGCAAACAGAGTATTTATATCCATTTCAGTGGACTACCAGGGAAGGTATTATTTAACAATACTATTTTGCTAAAAATCAAGAAACCATTGATACAATAGAAGTTTTTCTGATAGTTACTAACTTTTCCATTTCCTATCTCAATCACCTGTTGGCTATATTTAGTTTTTCTTTTCAACTTTTCACAAGACAATAATGTACGTGAATGTTTTTTTTCTCTGAACAAGGAATATTCGGACATCTTGTTCTTTTTAAATTCTGGTTTTGTTTTGAATGACAGCACACCTCTGCTTATAATTTTTGTGAAAGAATATTATCTCAGTCCTGATGAAGCTTAACTACGTATTTTTAGTACCTGTCATTTTCTGTACCATGTTTTATGTGAAAACGATCACTACACTCAACATAGCTTTTTCTTAAGGGTTATCACCATCTTTGATGAAGGAACTGGTGATCTCTGTGACCACAGCTTCCCAGGCTTCTGATAGCAGAGCTTCTTCAGTAAGTCAGAGGCTTCAAGTCTGGTCAGAGACTCCAGAGCTTTTGAGGTCACATCAGGCTTCATTCAATTTTAGGCACTCACATTTTCTGGCTTTTCATATTTTGTTACATGAGGGATGTCTCTCATCCAAATGGGACGTCTGAGACTTAAAGCAAAATATACCACCTGAGAATTATAACCAGTGTGTGTCACTAGACTTGCTCTGAAACACATAAACTCCAACAAAATCTCACCGGCTCCATCAGTGGTGGATTTGGTTCATGAAAACATCATCATAACCTTCCTGATAACTGGCTACGAGGATAATTCATCAGTAAAATGGTCTGTGTATTTAGACTTTAAAAATAATAAATGTAGACACGGGCCATCTCCCTCAAATAGTATTTTTCTTCCCTAGCCCACTGTCTTTTAAGTCACATTAAGTGACAATGATATCATTAATATATTTTACCATTATTTCCAGCTTATATGTCTGTGCCTATAAAATTCCCCTTCCTGCTTTCCATTTCTCTGTCCTGTCTCTCTTGAGGTACCAGGCAGGAAGACAGATGCTGTTGGAGCTAGCTTGTGCTGGGAATGGTGAAATCCTTGGGCAGCTGCTGATCTAAAAGTTAAAGCATCTTTTCCAGTCACCAGATATCTTTTTCTCAGCGGACAGTGTGGCATGTACCCACTCTTTTCTGGAAAGAAATTGATAGGATCTACCCATGCAGTATTTGCAGAATAAGATTGTTTTGCGATTAATGTGTTATAGCGTGAGACCACATGGCATGTGATTATGGGGAAATTTGTTGCCTGGCCATGAGGGTGTGGTAGGTGCTGAGTGTCAGGGCTATCTCTGCAGTGGTAGCAGAATGAGTGTACAGCTAACAAAATGAGCAGGCCAGCAGAGCTGTGCTGTCCAGCTAGATGACCACAGTAGCAGGCGTGTTCAGAATACCATTTGTTCCTGCAGCCTACATACCAGAAAGCATTGCTCTGAGCAGGTTTTTTTTTTCTTCCACATTTCTTTCCATATTGCACTCAGCATGTGCATACTTCATTAGTATCATTTTTTAAAATTTCAGGTTTCTATTTGTTTTCTATTTCTGCTGAGAAAAAATAAAGTAGATTTTTTTATTCTCCAAAAAAGGATATTTCTGCTTTTATCTAATGCACTTATTTTTTGCAGGGTTACACGTGTGCCCAAGGGCTCTCAAATATTTGAAAAAAGTGTTTCCTTTTGAGTATATTAAATCATATTTTTCTTTACACAGAGCTGTTGTCCAAAATCTCTGCCATTGCATTTAAAATACTCACCTTCTGACTTAAAATACGGTGTATCCGCTCTATTTTCTGACTTCCTTAATTTATTGAGAAACTTAGCAGTTGGTTTAATGACTTCCTCTCTACATTAAATGTGACATTTTTTTTAAAGGATGATTTTACCTTCTGTGTTGGTGTTCCTTCCAATACCTCATCTTCTTATTTAATAAAGATCTTGTTTTCATCTTAGCCATCCTCTCCCAAAATTAGCCCCTAGATTTTGTTATCATCAATGAGGATAGGTTTTCTATCTAGAAAACTTGTCTGACCTCTCTCCTCTATTTCCTGCTTAGTCTTACTGGTACTTCGACTCCATCATTATTCCTGGACTCAGGCATCTCCTACCTGGGACCTTAGCATCTTCTTACCGTCCATATTCTCCTCTTGATCTCTCTCCTTCCCTGGCTTACTTTCCACAGTCAATTGTTAAAATTATGCTCCCATATACTCTCACCACTCCCTGGTCCGTCTAGCTCTATTATCTCTGGGAAGACCCCTATTTGAATTAGAGAAAATTCAGTTATGTTAAATCAAATGCTTCTCCTGGTCTATGTGTGTAACTCAACAGCTCACTCTGGTAGAAGACCTGGACCATCCCAATGGGTCCCACTTTAGGATGCCACTAGCTGTGGGTGGTATTTCAATGTCCTTCTGTGATACAACCATACTCCCCTGTTATTTGGTTTTCCAAAATACCCTATGATTTTCACAGAAAATGAAGTCGAATTGTAATTTTGGTCACCCGTGTGGAGAAACCAAAGCCCATTTAACAGAAGAGTTTTATGAAATTTGATTATTTATAGCAGAAAAAAATCATAAGGATTCCACAAATAATTTACAGCCAATGAGGATTCACATAACTTTGTCACTACAGCCTGTACTCTGGACTTGTGTTATTGATTATTTCAGCAGAGCTTCAAAATTAAAACAAATAGACATTAATTAAAAATGACTCAGTGGTTTAAAAATATATGACTTGCCATTTCGACTATCTAAAATTAACATCTAGGCCATTACACCCGGGGAGCAATTATGAATGTTTGAGTGTGAAGAGCACACACAGGCAGCACGGATTTATTTTTAAATCAACTTAATTGTTGCCAATAAAACAAAGTGAGGGGAGAAGACATTCATCTCCCACACATAGAGTAATTCTAGTGCTTCCTGCCATTCTCGATGAAACAGACAATTACAGCTTCTTATCAGTTTGGAAGAACCCGCCCAGACCACCCCCTCAACACACACACACACACACACACACACACACACACACACACACAGTGAGCCACACAGAACCCAGAAAATGGGTAGCATGTCCCTGTGTATCAGCCTCAGCTTAGCCCAACCCAGGCAAACACTTAACATTGGAAATTGAGGGAATTAGAGAAAATTCAGTTACATAGGAGAAATACAGGCATAATATAATCAACACCTTTAAAAGTATAGAAGGTCTTTGGAGACTGGCTTTTCTCTTTGGGTCCTGTATTATTGTATTATTGTGGAAAACTGAGATCATGAGAACTAGTAATTTTATATGCTTCATGGAGGGCAACTTCCTAAAGAATTATAGGAGAGAACTTAAAGCACCATGATTTTTAAATATAAAATAGAATGTGAAACTAGAAACTGGGAAGAGTAGCAAAAGAAAAAAAAAAAGAAAAACTAAACCCAGATAAAGAAGACAAAGAAAAATGGAGAGGAGGAAAGAGAATGAATAGATGATTCACAAAAGAAAAAAAATATATATATATATATATAACAGTTACCATTTAAACTTAATCATGAGTGATCCTGTGCATTCAAATTAGCACAGTAATATTAAGAATTTCACAACATTTTCACGAGCTCAGCTAATGCCTGACCCTCTGCTCTGCTTTCCTAGGGATTAACTTACTGAGCCCTGACTATGGCCCTCTGAAGTAATTGCAGTTATTCTTATCGCCAAATATTTAATAAAACAAGGTAAACGCAGGGTTGGAGAGGGCACGGAGCTTTTGTAATTGGTCATGGGAAGTAGAACAAATATTTTGGAAAGTATTTTTGGAAATAGGCACTGAGAAACCTAAGAATGATTGACCCACTAATTTCTAGTTAAATCAACTCTCCTAAGGAAGCAATCTTATATATAAAGAAATTTCCATAATTTGAAAATATTTAAATTAATAAGGTATAACCTCAAGTCAGGATGTTAGGCAGGCTTTAAAAAACCACGGTGCCTCAGAACAGCACCTGTTTGTGCAAATGTGTGCCATGCCCTAATGAACCAAATGGCAAGGCATACAATTATAAGAAAATGACAGTGAAGAAATACAGCAGGGTGTTTTTTTTTTGTTCTGGAGAGTGAAATATGGTGAATTATATGCCATTCAGAATTTTCAAAGTTTCTACAAGTGACAGTAAACACTTAGGCGGAGAGGATTTCCTCTGTGGTTCCAATTTATAGAAACCCATCCTTAGTACCTCCAGACACTTCATCTAGACTCACATGACTTGGTTTAGCCAATGGGACAGAAGCCAGCAGAGGATTGAAAGGGCTTCGTTCCTGTCCCCCCTCTCTTCCTCTTGCCTATGATCACCATGAGAACATCTCATGATAGAGGTGTGTGAAAGAAACAGGGAGAACCCATTCATCCGAGCTCAGAACATTCTAGAACTTCTGCTTTCCAGCCAAGGAGCCAGTTACCCCAGACATGTGAGCAAACTCATCAGACAAGCCTAACTCAGACCATGGAGCATTACCAGATGGCGGCAGAGTCAGCCAGTGAGATCTGGGGTCATTTTTTTTTTTTTTTGTATAGCAAGAGCTAACTTATGTAGAAAGTAATTTGTATTTCAGGGCTTTACTAAGTTGCAAATTCAGATTTAAGAGCATCTGTCCTTAAAGACATATATAAGATACTCCATGATTATGTTTTTCTGTAATACGTAACATATTCACATATGTATCTTCTACATACATAACTGGAAGCCTCCACTTCATTCTCTGACTGCTGTGTTTGTGACGAGATGCTTTCCCAAGGCACCTTCAGACTCTGATCACCTGGGCTCCAGGCTGTCTAGGGAGTCTCCTGAGTTCTCCTGGCTCACCAAACCCTGGACATTCCTGAGGCAACCTGAGGTTACTTAGATCTGCCCCAATGGTACTCAAAGCTGACTTTGTTTATTTTTCCTCTGAAGAGGAAGGAAACTTCAACCACAGAGCCTCTGGCCGTCTCTCCTCTACTTGATCCATCACTCCATGACCCACTTTCACACTCCAGCGAGCTGGAGGCTGCATTTCAGGTGAACATTGTGCCCATGAATGACGTCTTCCTTGCCCCCATTACTGCTCCTGCCCACCTGGGAGCCTTTTTCAAGCCTGTCTGCTCCTCAGGCTCCATCCCCAGTCTTTCTCCTGACAAGTCCCCAAGAAGTCCTAGCTCTAGATTCTGCGTTGGCACTTCTATTGGCCTTTTCCATTCCAGATCGGCCACCCACACTAGTGCTCCAAACCCTATCATTCATTCACTCACCACGTAGGGCGCTCTCGTGGGACAGGCCGTGTTTTATATACCTTGTGTATGAAGATGAATAGGTAGACGTTTCCCAATTCAAAAGCAACAGCATAAAAAATCATTCTCTGATTTGAAAAGAAAAAAGATACATGAGTTTAAAATTATGAAGCAACACATTAGCAATGGTCAAAGATATTTATAATATGCTAGTTTTATCTTTTGATTCCAATTCCTAATTTCCCACTTCCGTTGGCTCTGTGTGTCTCTGTGTGTGTGTGTGTGTCTTTAAGTGGGAGTTACCTCCATAGCAAGACAGAACTCATTACCATGCTGCCTTATGCAAGGTGCAGAGCTACCTGGCTCTGGGCTCAGACAGATGTGCTGGCTACAGCAAGATCATTTGTGGAGACGGTGGCCGTGTCAGGCATGCATCATGAAGTCTGATCAGCCCTGGCAATAATTAATTATTGTCCAGTTAGAGAAGAGAGGATGGGGTCAGCCAGCATGGCCAGGTGTGTTGAAGGACGTGCACAGGTGTTTTTCAGCGAGGAAAGTAACAATGATCCATCCCCCTGGCTCTGCCACCTGAGTCCTCACAAGCTTCAGTGTACTGCTGGGTCTGTGAGCCTCTTTACATTAATTTTTTAAAATTAGCTGATTTACATGTATTTGGAGGGAAAAAAATTGCTCAAGTCAAATACATTTCCCCCAAAGGCACTCTTGAAAGCAAGCCCATTAGGCACCATGGGTGTACGGGTGAATAAAGCCATGATGACCTTTCCAAAATTCATATTCCTAACTGAATAACAGTGGTTATTATCACTCCATCAAAAAGCAGAGAATCCCCACATGGTCTGGATTGCTCCCTTCAGATCAATTAACTCAAGGGGTTGGGGAGGTGTGTGTGTGTGCAGAACAACAGGAAGCCCCACTACTGTGGGGAAAGTGTGGCTTGGCCTTCTCCCATACAACACTATTCACTATGGACAGCAGACTGCTTTCATGGGGACCTGTATGCTCTGTGTATGATCGGTGCTTTGCAGAAATGCTGAAAAGCACCTCACTGCCCAGAACTACAGCTTCTCCTATTGACATAATATCCATTTTGCAGAAGGTTTGTTCTCAAAATTAGTTATTAATATGCCAGACATTGAAACACCCTGTATGACCAACTTGGGGGGGCAGATGCACAAAAAATCAGACAGAGAATAGTAGTTTCTTAGGGCGGTGCCCAGGTAAGAGCATCAGAATCTCCTGAGACCTTGCACACCACAGTACCTGCAGAACCAGAAACGCTAGGGACCTTGTTTTTACCAGCTCTGCAGTCAGAGACACACCCAAGTTGGAGGCCCCTGATTTGGGTGATGAGAATCTATTTTTTCCAATCCAGTTGTAAAATGACTTCCTCTAACTTTGTTTTATCACTATTCCAAATGAATGGAGGATAGGCAATTTACTAAAACTGTACTAGAAAGAGTAGTTCCAGTGCTCAGATTCTATACCCATAACTTAATTGTTTAAAGATTTGAAGGATTTTTTTCCACATTGCAACACAATTCACAACCAGTTTTAGAAGATACGTTGGGTCAATTGGAATTACTTCCAATTGGTTTAGACTAGTCATTAGATAATATAATGAAATTATAAACTCTATGTATAATCAAGATATCAAAGATGCAGAGGTATGCTGGAATATATATTTGCATCATTGAGTGTATTTTATACACTAAAGTCAGATAAAAAGCAAACAAACTTGTGAACTTTAAACATGATATAAAGACACATGAAGCTGGTGCACACCTGGAATTCCAGCAGCTCTGGAGGCTGAGACAGGAGGATCCTGAGCTCAAAGCCAGTCTCAGCCAAAGTGAGGCACAAAGCAACTCAGTGAGACCCTGTCTCTAAATAAAATATAAAATAGATCTGGGGATGTGCTCAGTGGTCGAGTTCAGTCCGAGGTACCTGCCACACCACCCCCAAAGGAAGACACATGATTATCATGGTTTTAGTTAAGGTCAGTCACAAATGAAAAAAAAAATGATTATTTCATACAGATAATACAATCCAGAGTAAATATTGCTTAAGATTCTTGGAGCAAAGTTTAGGAATGTCAAATCAAAATTTGAAAGCAAGATAAATAAATGTTGCTAATATTCATGCTCTAAGTGCACTCCTACCAATAGCATGTCTGCGACATGCTGTTCTGGACTTTGCATCAGGACCTGGGCCTAACCCTCTTTCCATCTCTGGCACAGCCATGGAGGGTACTTGTTGCACCCCTGGCTTCTCACATGGTGCAAGTGAGATGCAGACATTATGCAGACAAATTATATAACCAAGATGCAGACAAAATTCACATAAATTTCTCTAAACTCCAAACACTGCCCCTGAATGTTTTCTTCATCACATCTATGTTCTGAGATTTCAGAATCAATTATGGGGAATTAGTCCTTCCGCCTAAGATGCACCATAAGGAAGGAGCTCATCACAAATAGGTGGGCTGATGGTTTAAATGTAGCTCTACTCTCAGAGGCCATTTTTGAGATACAAAAAGTCATGCCTACATATGGAGCCTTTGGCTTACTAGCTTGGGGTTGGTAGCAGAGAGGGAGATTGCAGGGAAGCAAAACAAAGACTTTATTTCTGAGAGATCTCAAAAGAGCAGGTGGGTATTAATGCCCAGAATGTGAAGGAGATTATTATTAGCCAAATGGGATGATTTTTGGAAAGGTACTATCTTAGTCTACTTTATGTTGCTATAACTAAAATATCTGAGGCTGGGTGCTCTATAATTAAAAGATGTTTATTTTGGGTGATCATTTTGGAGGTGGGGAGTTTCAGGAACAGGATGCCAACAGGGCCTCATGGTGTATCCTGTTGTGGAGGCTGAATAGAGAGCAGAAAAGGGGGTGCATGAGGAAGGACCATATGTGTGAGAGAGGAATCAAAGGTTAGTCTGCTTTGTAGCAACCTGCTTTCAGTAACAAACCTTTTGCAAGAATTTCATTAATTCGTCTCTGAGGATGGAGTCCCATGACTAATTACCTCTTTAATGTTCTTCCACCTCTTGACACTGTTATACTGGGAATTAAATTTCAAAAGGGACAAACCACATTCACAGTAGGGACCCAAGGTCAATGGAGGTGGGGGGAGAATGCTAGGAATGAAATCCAAAGTCTTCACTAAAACTCTGCATCAGCTCGCTCCTTCCTGTCTCCCTCTCTCCATGTAGGTCCAGTTGATTCTCCAGACAAAGTGGCGGCCTCAGGGCCTTTGCATTTGCTATTCTTCTGCCTGGCCTGCTCTCCCCCCTAGATACCTGCAGCTTTTCTCTTTATTTATTCGGGGGCATCTACCCAAGTGTTTTAGTCAACTTTTTCACGGCTGTGACCAAAAGGCAGGACAAGAACCATTTTAGGGGAGGAAAAGTTTATTGGGCACTCATGGTTTCAGAGGTCTCAGTTCACAGGAGGCCAACTCCATGGCTCTGGGCCAGAGATAAGGCAGAACACCAGGGCAGAAGGGTGGGACAGAGGAAAAGAGCTCAGGACATGGCACCAGGAAGCAGGGAGCTCCCTTTGCCAGTGACAAAATACATGTAGACTCCAAAGGCACACATCTCCACTGAGCCACCTCCTCCAGCCACACCCACCTGCCTACTGTTACCACCCCGCCAATCCATCCAAGCGGATCAATCCACCCATTAGGTTACACCTTTCATGATCTGATTATTTCAAACTCTGAAAATTCTTGTGTTGTCTCACTCATGAACTTTTGGGGACACCTCACAGTTAAGCCATAACATCAAGTTCTAATCCCTCCAAAAGGCCATCACCAGTCACAGAAGCTGAAACCATCTCCCCTTATTTCTCTTCATTTTCTTATCCTGATTTTGTGTCATTTCAAAAGTCCGTCACCCTGCATGATCCGTGCAGTGGGCCACTTATTCTCTTTTTCCCCACCCAAATATAAGTTCTACAAAAGGAGTGACTTGCCTTTCTAATTCTCTTCTGTATCAAATAACAAGAGGTGACTGGAACAGGATCTAATGAATACATAGAGTTAAGTGAACTAATGTATTCATGAAGGAATGCTTTCCTGGAGGGGGCGCTCCACCGGCTTCCACTGGGTGGTCCAAGTCAGTGGAAGGTCTGGGTTCATCCTCTGGTTTTTAAATACGCTGTTATTTCTCTCTTGGGTTGGTAGTAATACTGCCACCTGTTGTCCGCCTGGAGTAGTTACACCCTCTCTCTCCGCCTTGCCTTCCACCCTATCCAGGATGTCCCACCAAAGTTTCTGAAAGGTTTCTTACCAGCACCTGCTGCCACCCACACATTCCACTTACCCTGTTTATCTGTTCTTTAGCACCTACTTGAACAGATTGGCTTTTGGAGATTCAATGCCAGTCAATTAAATAAAAGTTGAGATCAATGATCAAAAACATTTGCTCTAATTAGGGAGGGTGGGGGTAGATTTTTTTTTTCCCAGTAAACAGGCAGTTATTTCCTCCATAATTTGCTACCAAGTGTAGCAGAAATGTTTCTTCCAGCGAAGACAGAAAGGGAAATAAAATGAATCATATATTTCTTAATTAGTCAATAAAAGGAAGCATTACCATCTTATAAAGAAGGAGAAACTTTTTCTGATGTAAAATTAATGAATTACAAAACTCTCTAGGTGCAGGTTATTCAACTAAATAGCAGACCTTGTTGTGCACAGCAGTTCTAACCCAGAGGCCAAAGTCACGTTCCTCCCGTTGCTCTCTCCCTCAGCCCTCCTCAGGCAGGCCTAGATGGCATTGCTTGGGACAATGGGTAAATGGGTCCCAACACACCCAGGGGTTTGCAGTACATGAGGAAAACAACTTAGAAGTATGAATAATCATTCTCAAATTAGAAGTCTTCCTATCCAACTAATATCTGTGTATGGTAACTGTTGTGGATTGATTGAGTAGTATGTCTCCCCAAAGATTCATGTCCCTACAAAACCTCAGAATGTGACCTTAGAGTCTGCAGCTCCAATTAGTGAAGATGAAGTCCTAGAGAATCAGGGTGGATCCTAAATCCACTGATGTATGTAAATGAAGGGAACAATTTGGGAACACACACCATGGGGTGTGTGTGTGTGTGTGTGTGAGAGAGAGAGAGAGAGAGATTGAGAGAAAAAGAGAGAAAGAGAGAATACTAGGAGACAGAAGCAGAGATTGGAGTGATATCGGCACAAGCCACAGACCACCAAAGATGAGCCTGCCATGACCTGGCTCTCAGTGTGCAGCCCTGGAACCATGAGAGAATGCATCTCTGCTGTTTCAGATCTCAGGGTTTGGGTAATTTATTATGGCAGTTCTAGGAAACAAATTTAACAACAAAGCAGAAAATATAGAGAACTTATAAAAAGAACTAGCTCCTCTCTTCTCTCGGGTCCCTGGAGGGATATAATCTTTATCTTTCTGTTTCTAGTTATTCCAGTCATTTCAAACACATCTCAAAGCACATTTCGGGCAGCCAACTGTGGAAGATGATAAAACAGCACTCCCAACCTTGCCTGGGTATCCACTCCCCAACTTTTTGCATTTTTCAATTAGTTAAACTTTACTTTTTCAGTGGACGACATTTCACAGTTGACAGTCTTCCTAATAGTACTTTATAACCATATTTGTCTTCTGTGGTTTGTCCGTGGGCAGATTCTAATCATTATGAATCAATAAGCACCATTTACACTATTAGGGCTATGCAAATGTTGTTCAAGGCAAGCTAATTACAGTGTTTGCATTTACTTTTCTTCTCCAAGAATCCAATTTATGACCCTCATGGCACTTACGGTAGGGTAGGGTGGGCCTCAGATCAAGATCAAAGAGATTCTGTCCTTTCATTTCATTGGTTTTTTAAAATTCATAATATATTTCTTTGGCTTTGTATTTGAACAATGTTGCACTTATCTTCTTTTCCAGAAAATTTGACTGACCTTTTCTTTTCTCGGAAAAACAGAGGCTTTATTTACAAAAGCACCAGGACTCTCCATCTTTTCACTGCTTGTACCTAATGAAGCCGATACACCCAGTGTTCTCAAACTTATTAACTTCCTCTTCTTGTGTGTTTGGCTGTACTCAAGTGGATGTTTTCTTGGAATCTCCTTTCAATGAACTCCTAAACTACCTTCACTCTTTCTTATAACCTTTCTGAGTGTGTGTGTGTGTGTGTGTGTGTGTGTGTGTGTGTGTGTGTGTTTCCACACAAGTTCCCGGCTGGTGGAGAGAGATCGATTTTTTGAGTCCTTGTGTATCTGAAAATTGTTTTATTACGCTGAGTGCTGTGTTGGCTGGGTAAGGAACTCCATCCTGAAATTGAGAATATTAAAGAAATACTCTTGATGTCTAACAGCCTGGGGTGGCCATGGTGTCTCTCATTTCCCTGGGGGATGTCCTGTTTTCAACCTTGAACATTTTTTAGCATTTTCTCTTTGTCTCTGATCTGTGACTAAAAAGTGTTGATGTAGGGACACCCCCCAACCCCCACTCCCAGGCTCAATAGGCCTTTCAATCTGCATATTCATTTCTCTTTCAGTCTGATAAATGTTCCTATGTTAATTTTTATAGCCTTCACCTCCTGGATGTATTTTTTTTTCCTGTCTTTCTGGCACTCCTACTAGTGGGAATATGGACCATCCAAAATCGTTTCCTATTTCTTTTGTCACTTCCCCCATACTCTCTTCGTCTGTTTTTGCTCTAGATACTGAGAGTTGTCCTTTGCTTTGTTTAGCATTGTTCTGTTGGTTATTTGTTCATTTGCTTATTTTAGATGACAAATTTCATTTGCAAGACTTTTTTTTTTCCCCTTGCAGTGGGATGGTTTACGTTTTAAAGCATTTTCTTTTATACATGCACTATCTTTTCAAACATCTCAGAGGCTAGTTTTTTACATAGGACACTCTTATTCTCTGAATTTCACTTTGTTAATCAGAGATCAGGTCTTAGACGCCTTTATCTTGGCCTCTCTCTTTCCTTTTGATCATTTGATCCTCATCTCAGGGCACTTGGGGCTCTTTGTTTTTCAGAAGCCAATGACCAGGTAAACGTTCTGTCCCATTTTGTTTGCTATTAAAAGTCATTTGCTTTCATCCTTTATTCATGGAACCATGAGAGAATGCATCTCTGCTGTTTCAAACCTCCCGTTTGGGTAATTTATTATTCCTCTTACATGAAAAGTCCCCATGGGGATTCATTTTGTAATAATTGTGGTCGAAAGGGGGCTTTGTGGGGATTGGGTGCTGGGTGTGATTTAGACATGAGACAATGGCACAGTCTCATATTTTTTTCTCAGTTCACAGTTGTCTTTGTTAGGAAGACCTAGTGTTTTAATTCTCTAGTGAATAAACATAACTGACTAAAATACTCTAATTAATTATAACAACCTCCATCACAATCTATGAAAGATTCCCAAATTGTCTGCTAACGAAGTCTTGTAAAATTTGCTAAGGGGAACTTGATGGAAGAGTATTCTTCCCTTACATGAGCTCTGGATAAAGCTGCGTGTTGTGGCCAGTCCAGGTCACGCGCTGCCATTTGAAGTTTCTAAGAAACCAGTTAAATGAAATGTTTGCAAACCTTATTTAATGATGTGAATTTTTCCCCCAGAATTTTTTTTCCTTATGATACTGGGGACTGAACACAGAGTGCTTTACCACTGAGCTACCTCCTCAGATCCTTTTTCTAGTGAGACAGAGTTTCACTAAGTTGCCTAGGCTGGCCTTGAATTGGCCATCCTCCTGCCTCAGCCTCTCAACTAACTGGGATGACTGGCAGCACCATGGCACCTGGACCCCAGAATAATTTTTGTTGTTTTCCATGACATATCTGTTTGGGGTATGTGGGGTCCAATCCAACTATTATGGCCCCAGATCATGAAAAGCTATATAAAACTATATCAGATACATGTTTTGAGGCCATATGTTTCTGATACTTCTTTTCTCCTGCTAATCATGGATTGTTAGTGATTAAAAAAAAAAAAAAACCAAACACCTCAGCCATACACAAGTCAGGTAGACCAAACAATTTGTTTTCCTAGAGTCTGGCAAATTGGATCAGTGCAATTGTAAGTTGTCATCCCAGCTTGCTTTGTTGGTGGCACTGGTGACCCTCTGTTAGGGGTTAAGCTCTGTGACAAGTCTCTAGCCCCAGTTCTCTACCTATGCACTATAGAAAGTACTGAAGACCCCAATGAGCGAGCGGCTGCTCCACCAGATTTCTCTCACTCCTATTAAATACAATTCAGAGGTGTGCTCACAAGGCAAAGGCCATTCAGCCCATTTCAAGAGAGAGGAGTTTAAAGCGCCCATGGGCAGGACCTGTCTTTAATCACACTTCAGAAATGTGGTTTATTCATCATTTGGGGGGATGTGCTTCTTGTTTCTTCATATATATATGTATGTATGTGTATGTATATGTGTATGTATATATATATATATATATATATATATATACACACACACACACACACACACACACACACACACACACATACATATACATACATACAGTTAGGTCTATAAATTTCCATTGAGCCTGGCTATAATTGCTTTTCTTAGGATTGTTAAAACAGCTTTAATGAGATAAAACTGAGAGGCAGTAAACTGCACATACTTTAAGTGTACAATTTGGTAATACTGACTGACACCCAGAAACCTATCACCCTGATCTAATTGTTGATTGCATTTCTAGGATTTTCTATAAATGAGATCCTGGAGTCTATGGGTATGTTAATGGCGGGGGGTGGGGTGGGTGGGGGGTGGCTGCTTCTTCTCAGCATAATTCTTTTGAGGTTCATCAACAGCTCTGTGCATCAATAGCGAATTCCTTTTATTCCTTAGTAGTTTGCCATTGAGTAGATATGTGACATTAGCTTACCTGCTGGCCAGTTGATGGATATTGGGTTGGTTTACAGTTCTTGACCATTTCAAATAAAGCTAGTATTCTATGAACATTCATATATAAGTATGTTTAGGAAAGTATGCTTTCAGTTCTTTTTGGTAAATCCATCACAGTGAAACACCTAGGTTATGTGTAACTGTGCCCATTTCATTTTTAAAGATTCCAGTTTTCCAAAGGGACTGTGCAATTTTCTGTTACTAGCAGGAACAGTTCAACTTAAGTCTCTCCAATGCTCAGCATGACCAATCCTTTTAAATCTAGATGTTCTAATAGATGGATGGTAACATTTAGTGGTTTTAATTTGCATTTTCCTAATGACCAATGGCATCTGTATCTGTTTTAGGGGAAATTATTAGATTTTCCCTTATTAGTATAAAGAATATTATTTTTGTTTTAATTTTGAATTGTTAGTTCCCAGTGCATGGACATGAAGTCGTTCTTGTACACTGATCTTGTAGCAACATTGTTAAATTTACATAGAGTTTCAGGACTTTTTGTGGATGTTGTAGAATTTTCTATACCGACATTATAGAATGTGTATTATGATATATTTGGTGCACTCTTCTATGAATGTCAATTAGGTCAAGTTGATTGCTCAAGATTTTTATGTCCTTCCAGGTTTCTATGTCCTTTTTTCTTACAGCTCTTGAGGAAGGAATGTTTAAATATTCGACTGTAATTGTGAGTTTGTCCATTTCCCTTGGAGTTCTTATCCTCCTGGACTTTGAAGCTCTGCAGGTAGGTGGATAAAGATTCAGGGTGATGTCCTCCTGCTGCCGGGTTCACTACGGCAGCTTTGCCTGTTCAAAATGACTCTGTCTCTGGATAAAATCTCTTCTTTGAACTCTGCCTCATGTGGTATATTTCCATTCCTTCACTTTTAAATTATTTATGGCTTCATATTTAAGGTGGGCTCTTTGCTTTTTTTGGTCTTGTCCCTCCCTGTCTTCAAAGGTGTGATTAGACTTTGTACATTTAATATGATTATTTCTGTGGTTGAGTTCAAATCCACTTTCTCACTTATTAGTCTCATCTAGTAATTGCTTATTTTTTTTCCCCTCTTTCTGTGACTTCATTTGGATTCATCATGCATTTTTTTTTAATTCCATGCTATTGGGCTGGGGTTGTGGCTCAGTAGTAGAGGACTTGCCTAGCGTGTGTGAGGCCACTGGGTTTGATTTTCAGCACCGTATAAAATAAATAAATAAAATAAAGGTATTATGTCCATATATAACTAATAAATAAATAAATAAAAATCCCATGCTATCTCTGTGGTTGGTATATCAGTTGGAATTATTTATTTTGTTATTTGGGGGTTACTTAGTGTAAGTAACACATATCTTTAAGTTAATCTATTCAAGTATATGTTGTATACTTTCATGCATATAGTCTAGATATATTTTAGCTCTATCAGTTTAGAGATTAAGAAACTCAACAGAAGAAAAGTGATTTGTCCATGGCCATCAGCTCTGGTTAGGGAATAACTAGGAATTCTACTTACTTCAGATCCAGTGCTTTTTACAAAGCAAGATACTGGGATAAAGGCCAATGTATTATCTTTGTAGTATACCAGCTCCCCACAATTGGAAATTACAGTTGGAGCCACCAATGTAGAAACAGTTAAGATTCTTTCTCTTGCTTAGGAAGGTATAAGCATGAAACTTCCCATAGAAAAGTCCTAAAACGTCTCAGTGGACCACGTGGATAGGTGTCACACATGGGCATCCATCAGATTAACAGTCAGAGATAAATCTGTGGGCCAGCATCCCAGTGGAGACCCTGGAGCAGAATTTGGATTCCTTTGGCTCCTCACATTAGTCACTCCAGGAGAGCAATTCACGTCCCATAAATCACAGACTGTGACTCATAGGGCTGTCTGAAACTTACTCATCTTATTCTATGTGCCAGAATTAAAGAGAATCCGAGACTGTCAGTACGATAGTTTTGTCCATCTGGGCCTGATTATGTAAAAAATTGAATGGAAGATGCATTTCACTTCATTTCAAGCTGTATTTGTAACATTAGGATTGGACAGTTAATCTGTTAATATACGCCATCTGGGCAGGTCAGATTTCTTATCGCTTGGGTCATCCGACTGAAGAAAATCAGGGTGGAATTATCAGACTGAAATGACATTGTCATATCTAGAATTAATGAATTAACATCATTGAATATTTTTGTTGTTCTAGAACTTGCTTTTAAAGAGAATGAATGATGCCCAAAGGCATGAATTTCTTCCCTATTTTTAGAAAAATGTTATATAAAAATAGCTTCAGATGTAACTTTTTGACCAATATTTATATGATCAGAATCATTATCAGATCTAATTGTTCAGGCATGGGACAATAACCAAGTAACCTGTCCTGGGAGTTTACAATGGATTGAGGGAAAGAAAAAGGCTGTGTACACTTGCAGACAGTGATCCTCACAGGCCAATCCAACCAAGACAAAGGCAAGAAGAGCTTCTCCCTGGGTGCATGATGAAGCAGAGTGCGAACACAGAGAACGGGAGGACAGAGAAATGAGGCCACTTACTCTGATCCAATCACTCTTGCTTTAGGGCTGTGCAACTTTGAGCCACTTGCGGTTCTTTACAGCCTTTCCCGCATGGTTTAATAAAAACAAGAAATATCTCTAGCACTCCAGCCCACGGTTGTTTATTGAAATAGATGTTTAGCTGGCAGTTTCACTCTCTGATTTCTTTAAAAGAGACATATTTGCAGTGGTTTTTTTTCCATTTCAGTTTCAGGAAATTGCTTTATTTCAATGTGGGGACAATTTACCATGTGAGGCCTGAGGATGGCATGTTATTCCCCTGAATGTCCTCTGTGGGTAATAGGATGAGTCCCATCCTGGGAATGGCTGGGATTTTATTCCCTAACCTGTGCTTTAGTCAGGATGATCATTTGGACAAATGATAGTGAAAACACTCTGTCAAGCCATGTTTAAATGCTTGCTCTAAAAAAAGAAAGAGTGTAGGGTGGGATTTTGTAACATTGTAGTAAAAGATCAGTTTCGATTAGTGAGACGTTCATTCATTTATTCAAAAATACTTCTGAACACCTTTCATGTTTCAGACATTGGAATATGCTCAGTTATAAGGTGGCCAATCAGACACATATGACCACAGTCCCAGGAGGGGACTCAAAATTTAACCCCAGTGACAGTCAATGCACAAGGGCACAAAATAATTTAAATTTTTATATTATAGTGCAGTTATATTTGGTGAGCTAGAGAATAATTTGGTTGAGTTCCTATTCAGAGAGCGTGGTCCTGGGTGGTTCTTCCAGGAGCTAGTATTTAAACTAAGGCTCAATGATTTGATGAGCCCACCATGGGAAAATTCGGTAATTCATTCTAGGGAAATTCTAGTACCAGGATTAGAAGCCTGGAGATAGCTAACGCTCAGCACAATTAAGAAATGGAAAGGATCACTGTACTGACAGGCAGAACTGAAGTTGGGGAAGGCGTAGTTTAGATTATTTAGGTCCTTGGAAATATAATAAGGAATTTAGAATTTATATTAAAAAGTGAATGGATATGGAAATTCTTTTCTTCTGTCATATTTGCTATTCTATTCAACACCATTTATTGAATAAAATATTATGTTCTGTTATTCAATACAAATTAAAAAACCTCGACTTTCATCCTGAATGTAAATAATCTCAGACTATCATTGGAAAAGCATAGATATCATGATAGAGGTGGCATGCAGAAGGAGGTGGTAATGACTTTGAAATGACACAGACTAAGATGAAGGGATAGATGCAGATTTAAATCTGAATTCATGCTCACTATCTGACAGGACACCATTGAACTTCAACGGATCTGAACGTACACCCTGGGTTTATCGATGTATCTGAGATAATGTGACACTCTATGCTCCATAATAAAATAGTAAAGGATTGCAGGATTTTGAAATCAATCATGTAACGGAGATGAAATGGTTTTCCAGCTTGGATTGCTCTACTTTCAAAAGAATATGGAAATGAGTAGAAACTTAAGATAGTATGAGGTGCATATAGTTCAACCCATATATGTGTCAAGAATTTTAAAATCAAGAACTCCACCACGAAATGACCCTCATTATGGACAGCATTCATTTTACTAGATTAGTTGGGGGAAAGCATTGGTACAGGTCAATGCTGTGAAAAATAAGAATTATCATCGAAAGCATGTTTCTATAGTTATTTGTCCTAATTTTTATCAAAAGTATGTGCTTTTCTGGTTACCAGTTCCCCTTTGTGTTTTTCCTGTCTCTTAAGTTCTTACTTGTTGTTGAGTTCTTCCAACAATGTTCTATCTAATATCTTCCCCTTCATGCAGTAAATTGCTAATTTTTTTTTGTAGTCATGAGAACACTTGCAGGCAGTACATATAATAAAGAGACTGTGTCATTATCAAAATAGTGAACTCAATCAGGATGAAGAGCCATTTAGATTAATAACTATATAGTGCAGGAAAGAAAAAACATAGCTAGTGCAAGAAAAATTAAAAGCATCTAAGGGTGGAATTTGGAAGAGAAAGTGGTGGCGCTAGGTTGGGAGGGGTCGACGGACGCGTTTATGGAGGCAGCAGTGTTGAACTTGAAGAATGGGTGGCATTTTACAGGTTGGGAAAAGAGGTTCTGCCCTAATGTTAAGAAGATGAAAAGAATGGCTCAGAACTGAGCTTGTTGGACACAAGCCACCATTACTGGCTGGTGACCCACTTGACTCATTCTGCTTGGCCCCAGAGCACTACTGGCTGTTATTAAAATTAAAATCTGCCTAACAAGGTAACAACGTTTCTTTTGACATGGCTCAATTATGTCTATTTTTCTCTGGTGGGTGGCCTCCCAGCCATTCGTGCCCTAGCACAGTCCACTCCCATATTCTCCCAAGGTCAGTCTCTGGGACCAATACGGCACAGAAGCAAGAATGGCATGTCACTCTTGAGATAGAATCACAAAACCTTGTAGCTTCCTTCGAGTTGTCTGTTTGTCTTATCTTGAATCACCCACTCTGGGAAAGCCACCTACCACATCATGGGTAGCTTTCCCAAGGGACTGACATAGTGAGGAAGAGAAGCCACCAGCCAAAATATGAGTCACCTTGATAGCAAATCCTAACACCCAAGGCAAGTCTTCGGTGATCAGGGCCACTTCAAAGGTGGATCTGAGCCAGCCATCCTATCCCTGGATTCTTGACCTCTGGAAATGGTGCAAGGTTATATTTGATATTCTAAACTGCTAATATGGGTGACTTTTAAAAACACTGATAGTTAATATAGTCACCAACACCTAGAATAATGTCTTGCATAGAAAATATTATCAATGAAGTTTTAAAATAGAGTGCTACATAATTCTTTATGCTATTCACAGGTACTATTTTTCTTTTACCTGAAAATATGGCTCCTTTCTGTACAAGAACCCAAAATGAGTTTAAATATTTTTACAAGTTAATAAAAATGTTAATTTACATTATGCATATCTTATTTTACGTAAGTCCCTGATCTTCAAATAGGGATGTTGATTGTGGAAGAAGATTTGGTTTTCAGGAGCTGCCTCTTACATAGGGAGCTATCATGCTGTTTTTATCTCATAAATTTTTAATTTTGTTCTCTGGGAAGGAAACCAGGAAAAAAAATGGCTTATAAAAGTACTGATTCTCAAATGCAAAATGCCAAGGTAAACAGGCAAACATAATCACAAAAGCACAGAACTTAAGGTTGGTTTTATTTTACTTTTCATCTTTCTCTTTCATTAATATTTAAAAGTTTTGTGTGTGTGTGTGTGCACGTGTGCACATGTTACTAGGGATTGACCCCAGGGTCTGGAGATATATGAGCTACCTACATCCCCAGACCTTCTTATTATTTTTTTTTTTTTTATGTTGAGATAGTCTCTCACTAAGTGACAAGGCTGGACTCCAACTTCTGTTCCTCCTGCCTCAGCCTCCAGAGTAACTAGAATTATAGGCATGTACCACCACTTCCGCTAAAAATTTCCTTGTCAGGAGGGTATCTGATTTAAACTCTTAAATATCATGAATACACAGTCATAATAAAATGGAGGCTTTGGGCACTATTCTGCATAAATCTTGATCAGCCCTTTAATGTTAAATAGTATGATAATTAATACAAATGTTTTTATGGTAAGTTATTCGTGTAGCTGCCTGTGGCAGCCAGGCCCTTCGGTGGCTTTCTGTGATTTCTGGCCCTGGATGTCCATGGGTTCGCCTTTTCTGGGGGGCAGGCAGTCATAGGAGTTTCTTTTAGCCAATAGTCTATAGTGAACTTGATGGGTTGTCACTTCCAGTGATAACAGTACATTATATAAGACTCTGTCTTAGCTTCCTGTAGCTGGAGACACCCCATGGGAATCTAACAAGTGGCCTGGCAGAGAAGCCGCCATGCTGGGGAACAGGCCTCAGGCGGCTCTAGGATCCTAGGGCAGCCCCCAGCCAATAGCCAACAAAGCACAGCCTCTGCGGGGTACCACATTCTGCCAGCCCCACGCAGACTAAGAAGCAAATTCTCCTCTGTCAAGCCACCAGATGAGTGGGTGGCCCAGATGACACCTTGAATGCCCTCTTATGAGACCATCTTCCACAGAAGATCAGCAAAGCTGGCCTGTACTCTGACTGCTGGAAATTGTAAGATTAGAAACAAATGCTCTTTTGAGTTGCTGAATTTGTGGCAATTTGGCACACAGCTAGGAAAAAACCTAATATACTTGGTCATTTGAATTTCTTGGTATTCATGCTCTTATCCTTTTTAAATCTGTTTCTATCTTTGATAATCAAATATATTTATGTATATATACCTATATATGTATATATGTCTCTCTATATTGGATCTTTTTGTTGCCGCTGTTTCAAAATAAATTTAAATTATTTCAAAACTAGTTACAATGGTAAATAAAATAAGCCATTTTTAATAACAACTTTTTCCCCCAGATATTTTTTTTAATACCACTGTGAGGAATGGGTGTCTGAATTTATCCTCTCCTGACACTAAATGACATTCAATGTTATAAGATATTGGTACATTTTGTTTTATATGTAGAAAAGCGAAGGGAAGAAGGACCATTTACTGTTGGTGGCCCTCACAGATCTTATCATGAGGCAATGTGGCCACAGATGTGGCAAGTCACCCTTGTGAGGAACTCGGGCTGGTTTCACTCTGTTCTGCAGAAAGGTTGACTGCTGCTCATTATCAGATATCCTGCTGCCTTAGCTTCACTCTCAGTGCACAAAGCTGCGTTTATCAGAATCGGAAAGTGGGATTCGCCTAATTCAGCATGACTTACGTGAACTTCAAACACTTTTTTTTTTCTAGTCCACACCATTTTGTCTGATTTTTCATAGTAAAAAGTAAACAAGAAACAACTTCAGATGACAAAACCCATAATGCTCTGCTTTTATAAAACATCCAGCTGAAATTTATCTTTGGTGGAAAGACTTCTTCCAACTTTACTACCTCTCTCTGATAAAGTTTTCATGTTTTGGTTTTCTCCTGTCTACATAACTCCCTGCCCCATAACATAATATCAGGGAGGGCAGAAATATATTTGTATTTGAATTCCTGCCTAAGGCCTCACTTCTCTTTTCCCTTCCTCACCAATTATTGAGTTACTCCTCTCAAGTGAAAAAGTTTTTCACATCCTGTGTCATTTGGTCCCCCTCATCACCATATATTTTAGGTAACGTTATCTCCAACCTATAGATAAGGAGACTGAAATGTAATGGTGAAGCATTTGAAGTACCTTGGTATTGGAAAGACAGATGGGAAAAAAAAAAGGAATACGAAAAAAAATGAAAGATGTTATTTTTAAAAAGAAATATTTATAGAGAACAATGATAGAAGATTTCTGGTGGGGAGAAGTATTTCTTGAGAAACATATTTTTAGGGCCCTGATGGAGGCTCTGACAAGATAAAAGTGGTCTGGATGGGAGGAAATGCATCTCTTTCCAGAACATTCCATCAGAACAGAAATAGGGATGGAGGGAGGAAATGAGAGCCACTGGAATCCCGGAGGGGGAGGGGAAGGATCATTTTTCAGGGAGATAGGCTGCATGCTGGGCTTTGGTAGATGACGATAGAAATATTACAGTATGTTTCAAATCAACAGAGAGTGGCTAAAACAATTCCAGATCAGAAATACGAAGTGACCAGTAGTGGGAATGTAAGAAAGTAGGGAAAAATCTGAAAACTAAAAATAAATACATAATTATAATTTTAAACAAAGAAAGCAATGCAGAAATGAAGAGAGGGCAGAGGACCTCCTCTTGAACTCCATTTTCCACCCAACTATGTTAGTCTGTTCCAAGTGCTAAGGTGGCTGAGCTAAAGGCCTTCTTCCTAACTAAAGTAGAAGAATCCTATAAAGTTTTACGTTTTACTCATTCTTCTGGATCATTTCACTGTGGGCATCTACACGGTTTATCTGACCACCAAGCATCTGCTCCTTGTGGGCAGGATCCATCTAGGGTTTATATTTCCATTAATCAAAGGCCTGCTACAGACCACTACTTAGGAATGGACCTCAATTAGTAGTCTTTGAAGAGTCGTGGCTTGAAGTTGGGGCAGGAGGAACATTATGCGGAAATAGTTGAATTGGAAGTTGCCTCTTGGTGGAAGAAGAAAGGGGAAGGTTATAAACATAGTTGGGGATGGGCCACAAGTAGTCGGGGTTGTGTGGATTTCACTGTGTCGCTGTGAGCAGTTATTCAAAGGTTTTAGCCATAGTGGGAGGATAAACAGGAGATTGATGGAGCAAAGATGCTATGGTGGGACAGTTAGGAGGAAGAAAACAGGAGCACAGGTCATAGAAACAGGAAGAAAAAGATGACAACATTGATATGTAAAGAACACAGAAAAAAAAAGTTCAATTCTAATTCCTTCTTTGAGCAGTGTCCTATAGGAACATTGAGTTCACTTTCTGTTGGTGGATGGGTGCTCGTGGGAAGGCGCTGGGTCTTTGGTCTTGTATAGTCTTCCACGGGCCCTGATTCCTCCTCACATTTGAGTAGAATGCTCCAGAGAGGAATGGAGGTGAGGTAGGAGCTCTCCCAGAACAAAGAAAAGGCACCATGTCACACTCAGTGTGCATGCCAACTCAGCTGTAAATGTCATGTGACTCTAGTAACTCAGTTCAGGTGATGCCGTGGCAACTTTATTGTAACTCTACATCATAAGACTGTCCAATCAAAATGGGATTACCTTATATGGGAGACAAAGAGCGTGCAAGAGTTATATAGGTAACACTGTCCATGGATTCGGAACTTGGCCTTTGGATAAAAATCCACTGTGTCTGTGCTGGCACAAAATAAACACTGCTTTTGGTTGAATGCCATGGTTCCCTGTCTCTCTGTGTGCAAATCCCACAACAGAGGTGCTCAAGTTCTGGTCACAACTACCTGCACTGAAATCTGCAACTTCCCACCCAGGTGAACTGGGGTTAGCAGATGTCCTCCCTCGTGCCAGCTGTTTTAAGAGCACATATGATTTACATAGTGCCAAGTAGTGTCTCCATAAGAGCACATAGTACAAGCACAGTACGGGCAGTATGAATACCTCCGTGAAAGCCTGAGCACCCTGTGTCACGCTCACCACTGTGCAAGCTGTTACGAAGGTGGACCTTTCCAGAATTCTGAGTGCCACACTCAGTGGCAATCTGGAGAGGAGCAAGGCATCCCACTTCACAGGATCTGCCGCTGTATATCCCGTTCTTGGGTATTGGACTCACAATTATTTTTACAATGGGACCTATTAAGCTTATTGTTTTAAGAACAAAACTGATGGGCATTGCCTATTTTCAGTGAAAAAAAGATTCATTTCCAAACCTTCTTTTGAATAAGAAAAAAATTTCCACACAATGGAACTATAAATTTAAGTAAAAGAATGCACTTTGGAATTTACAATAGATGGCAGACTGTGTTCTTAGTCTTCCTGAAGGTGTGAAATTGTAGTTAATTGCTTTGTTCTCAAATTTAAAGAGCAAAGAGTTCATAAATAATAAGCTCAAGTGGCAGTTTGCAAAGGCTCTAAAATCTCTCAATGCATTTTTCATTGCCAAAGATGTAATTCTTCTGGGTGTTGATTATTCCCATGAATTTTAAAATATTTTAAAATACTCACAGAGACTGAACTACAGATGAAAATTATCTCTGAACTCTATTTTAATAGAGCTGCACGTGTCAATGAGAAACCTTTGGTTTCCCGACATGTGCATCCTTCAACAAGATGTAATATTTCTTTAATGTAGGGATCTTTAATAAAACCTAGATAGTGAAATTACTGATTTGTAATTCGATAATGACAAAGAAACCTTTAAAAATTTTAGGGTTAGACACACAAAGTATACATATACACAATGAATAACTTCTGAATATTCACATGCATATACATGTGTGTATATATATATATGTGCATACACATGTTATGTATACACATAGATAAATATGGAGTGAGAAAGGGCAGGGGTAGATAGAGAAAAAAAAAAAATTCTTCATATCTGGCAGCTTCTCTACCACTGAGCCACAATCCCAGCCCTGGATGCTAGTTTTTGTTTTGGTTTCCTTGTTTTGTTGTTATGAGTTAAGAAAGAAGGAAAAATAATAAATTAGCCTATTTGTTCCTGGAAAGTTACACAAAAGGGAAAAATCAATTTAAAGTAGCATTAAAAACATAAATCATGAAGTGGCTAGTTACATCTACACAACTACTCAACATCCTAAATCCTTCTGGATTCCTAATTTCTTTTATTTTTAACTGATACATAAAAACATTTTTAAAAATTATGTAATAATGGGGTACCATGTCATATTTGGATGTACCTATCCATGGTGAAGGGTTCAAACCAGGTCAGACAGCAATCCCCTCAATCATCTCTCAATTCTTCATGGAAAGACCATTCAGTATCCTTACTTCTAGACTTCTGAGTTGTTCTGCATGTAACTCTGCTACTTTTTGTTATACTACTGGCTATTCTCGAAATCAGATCACACATTTGCCAAGCAATTAAAAAAACTTACATGTAGGTTTAGTATTAAACTATCCTCAATAAAATGATGTAATAAATGTGCATCAATTGGCCTGTTCCCATTAAAAAAATGAGCCCAAATAACCTCAAGAAAAAAAAACACACCCATCTGAGGTATCTGGGTAAATATAATTTTGGGGGGGAACCGCAGCACCATCATATTAATATGTTAATATTGGATGCTAGTTTTTGTTTTGGTTTACTTGTTTTGTTGTCCAGGAAGGATTTGTCTATAAGAGACCTGCGCACATGACCATATGATCAGAATCCTCTTTTAGTGGTCAGGAGTTCAGCAGATACAGCAGCAGTGACTAAACACTTTAGAAGAGCAACCAGACCAGGGCATAAGAGGAGCAGCTGTCGTACAAATCCCTGGCTCCCTGAGTTTGTGAAAGGATATTAAGGTTTTTTATACTTAAATCTCTAAGAATCTCAATTTCTACTGAGCCTCTCCAAACACAAACCCTTAGAACTTGGATTTAGAAGCAGAGTTAAGAAAGAATGAAAAATAAATAAATTAACCTATTTGTTCCTGGGAAATTACACAAAAGGGAAAAAATCAATTTAAAGTAGCATGGAACATTGGAAATGTTTGATGGAAATCACGACTTTGCCCTGGAAAGTGGCCAATACTTGGATTCTGTACATGATATTTGAGTTCCAACTTGGTCATTTAGCAATCCATGTTATTGAGCCACACTCTCTGGTTTTAATAAGGATTTCTTGATGAGTGAAAGGCTAGAGAAAATGATTCATAAATTTTAAATGCTATGAAAGGTTAAGTTCTATTATTTTTCCCTTTTTCCTAATTTCAAACCTTGGAAGAGATTTTTTTGTAGGTTCAAATTATGATCCCTCTGTATTCAAGATTTAAACACTATGACAATTTAAAAATTATTAGTAACACCATCAGTGTAGATGTTACAAATAACACTTATGTCAAACAGTAGGAGCATCTAAAAGCAGAACTATGAATCATCATTGTTTCATTAGATTTTTTTAGATACAAGTCTTAGAAAAAGCTGACATTCCTTTCCCTCTTGTAATTCCTCTTGATTGGTTTAGTCTAAATGCCTACTTAGAGGATGTGCTATAGAATATGCCAGAATATTCCAAGGTAATCCCCCCATTCTTCAGGAAAGGGCATTCTTTCAGGTCATGGTGGTAGTGATTCCACAGCAATTCATTTTATAGAACAAAATCATGCTGCATGCTCTCCTTTCTTGGACTCAAAGCATCTCACATTTCTGTCTCCCAAATCATCAGTTAACTGTACTTTTAGGGAATACATGGCTGCTGAGAGCCACGGCCGAGTCTGTATGGCCCCTGGCCTTTTACCAACAGTATTGGTTGACAGGCGAGGCATTACTATCTGCCTGGGCCGCTACTTTTGAGTTCTTGGCTACTTTGGAGTTCTCATGGGGATTCCCGGGGATTCCCCAAGAGTTCCCATTGGTTAGGGAAGTGTAGGAAGAGGGATTTCCGGGAGAGATATTTCCAGCTGCGGGTTCCTGGACGAGCCGCGTGGCGTTCGGGAGAATTCCCTGGGAGCGTGTGTGAAGTGTTTTCTTGCAGTTCAAAAATAAAGTTTGTTCCTGCTTCAGTGGCTTGTGGTTTGTGCCCAGCCAGACTGCGGCATTTGGCGGCCCGTGCGGGGAACGTCTGAAGCTTGAGGGTAAGTGAAATTGCTCACCCCTAAGGGAAGGCAAGAGAATGGGTGACCATTTTAAAAAACAATGTGTTCTTGTTTTGATTTGTTTTGTTTTTGTTTCAAGCTGCCTATCCCTAGAACTTTCTCAGGCAGACTGGGAAAAATGGTTGGCTCAAGGTTTGAAGTTGTTCGCCCCTGAGGAAGAGATAGAAATAGACCACAAATGCACATGTCAAGAAAATAGGAAAATTGATACGATTTTTTGTTCCGTTTTTGTTTCATTCTGTTTCGGTTTTGTTTTGTGTTATCTTGTTGTGTTGCGTTATCTTTATAACAGATTAAAAATTAGTAGAAAACAAACTGAAAGAGTGTTAAATAAATTGTTAGAAGTTCAGACCATGGAGAAAGACATTTTAGATCAAGCAAAAGAGAAGGTCTCTCGAGCTAGTCAGACAGAGGAAGAGAATTTAAAGGAAGAAAGTTTAGAGGAGAAACAGCTATTAGGGAAAAAGCTACAACAGGAAGCTGCTACTAACACCGTTCTATCACCAGAGGGCGTAATTCAACCAACAGCTCCACCTAAGGAGATAGCTGAGTGGCCCTTAACCCCCGTAGTTGATAGATGGGATCCTGAGACAGGACCTCAAAGATTAGCATGCCCTGTACTTGAGCAGGCAGAAGGGCAGCAAATTCACCACCCTTTAGATTTCAAAACAGTGAAGCAGTTAAAGCAGGCTGTAACAACCAATGGTCCTCAAGCACCCTTCACTGTAAGCATGGTCGAATCCATTACCAACTTGGACATGATGGCAGCAGATTGGGCTAGTATATGTAAATCTGTGCTAAATGGAGGACAATATTTGTTATGGAAGGTTGCCAATGAGGAATTTTGCATGGAGACGGCTAGGTGAAATGCAGTAGCTGGTTACCCTCAAAGAAATCTAGATATGTTGTTAGGAAAAGGACCCTATGAGGGTTAACGGCAACAAATTGAATATGATCCTGCTATATGTGCACAAATTGCTGCAGATGCAGTTAGGGCATGGAAGACTTTACAAGGACATGGAGATTTGCAAGGTCAATTATCTAAGGTAATACAGGGAGCTAATGAACCTTACGCTGAATTTGTAGATAGGCTTATTCAAACAGCTACCAGAGTTTTTGGGGATACAGAACAAGCAATGTCATTAATAAAACAGTTGGCTTAGGAGCAAGCAAATCGTTGGTGCAGAGAGGTCATTAGACCATGGAAACATGGAGATTTAAACACATATATTAAATTATATAGAGACGTTAATGAACAAGGGCAAGTCTTGGCAGCTGCAGTACAACAGGCTTTAGATGCCAGACCAAAAACATGCTACAATTGTGAACAAACAAGATATTTTAAAAGGAATTGCCCCATAGGAGGAGGGTTTAACAAAACTAGGTATCAAAGGAGTAGAATACCGGGTATTTGCCCACGATGCTGTAGAGGGAGACATTGGGCTAATGAATGCCGTTCTCAAACCACCATAGAGGGTACTCCATTATCAAAAAATGGACAAGGACCAGATGTTTACCCACGATATCTTGGGGAAAGGCATCGGGCTCCATTGCCAAAAAACGGACAGGGGGGCCCAATGCTCCGGGGCCCACAACCACAAATATACGGGGCACTGGAGGAACCCAGAAACACCATGGAGGAACCCAGCAACACCATCAGGGTAGTGCCCAGGACACATTATCCATCATATCTCTCATCAGACGAACCAGAGGGAGTGCAGGGTTGGACATCTGCGCCTCTGCCAGAGCAGTACTAACTCCAGAGGTGGGAGTTCAAATCATTCCCACAGGAGTAAAAGGGCCTCTTCCCCAAGGAACAGTAGGCTTATTGTTAGGACACAGTTCTTCTACTCTAAAAGGACTTATGATAAGTCCCAGGGTAATTGATCCCGATTACGAAGGTGAAATAAAAATTATAGCTAGTTCTCCAAAGGGTATATCAGTAATTTCACCAGGAGATAGAATAGCACAGTTATTAATAATACCCAGCCTACACGATAAATTTTCCAGTAGTAGTATAGAAAGAGGTTCCAGGGGATTAGGCTCCACAGGTGTAGATTGGGCTATGCTGTCTTTAAATTTAGATTCTTGCCCAATGCTAAAACTAAATATTCAAGGACATGAATTTAATGGGCTACCAGTTATAGGTGCAGACCTTAGCATCATATCTCGTCAAGAATGGCCAAAACATTGGCCATTACAACAAGCCATCAAATGCTTCGAGGCCTAGGAGTGGCAACTAATCCCCATAGAAGTGCAATGGTATTAGATTGGAAGAATCCTGAAGGATGTGAAGGAACTATACAGCCATATGTATTGGATCATCTTCCTATAAATTTATGGGGACGAGATGTCCTAGATCAATTAGGTTTGACATTAACAAATAACATCAATCCAAATGCGCCCACTATTAGGGCTAGACAAGGTTTCAGGAAAGAAAAAAGATTAGGAGAACAAGGTATAACAGCACCAATTCAAATATAAAAAGGAATAAATAGACATGGACTGGGTTTTCAGAAGGGGTCACTGAGGCAATAAAAATTACTTGGAAATCAGACCAGTATGGGTTCCTCAGTGGCCCCTGACTAAAGAAATGATACAAGCAGCCCATGACCTTGTCAAACAACAATTAGCGGGGGGACATATACAACCTTCCATATCTCCCTATAATACTCCCATTTTTGTCATTAAAAAGAAATCTGGTAAATGGAGATTATTGCAAGATTTAAGAGCCATTAATAATGAGATTGTTATTATGGGACCTGCTCAATTGGGGATTCCTCAGTTGTCTGCTTTGCCAAAAACCTGGTACGTTTTAGCTATAGATATTAAAGATTTTTTTTTTCAATTCCAATTCATCCTGAGGATAGTCCACGTTTTGCATTTACTATCCCTGCACTGAATCATGAAGGTCCTGATCAGAGATATGAATGGAAAGTACTCCCTCAAGGGATGGCTAACAGCCCAACTATGTATCAAATTTATGGTAACAAAGCAATTCAGCCACTTAGAAATCAAAATCCTGAACTACAAATATTTCACTATATGGATGATGTATTGTTAGCACACAAAGATAAAAACACATTGCTAGAATGTTATGCCACACTTACAAATTTATTAAAAAATTATAATCTAGAGACAGCAATAGATAAAGTACAATTAAATTTTCCAATTAATTATTTAGGAGTTCTATTATCCTCAACCATGTTCCGTCCACCAAAAATTCAAATACAAGTAGATCAACTGAAATCACTTAACGACTTTCAAAAGTTATTAGGAAACATAAATTGGATAAGGCCTTATCTAGGTATACCAACAGGAGAGTTGGGACCTTTATTTGATATCCTAAAAGGTCCATCAGATCCAAATTCACCCCACATGTTAACGCCTGAAGCAAGAAAGGCATTAAAAATTATTGAAACATATATGGAAAATATGCATTTGGATAGAATTGATATAACTTTGCCTTTATTATTTATTGTAATACCAACAAAAAATATTCCTACAGGAGTATTTTGGCAAGAAGGTCCATTATTGTGGATACATTTATCTTATTCTCCTAACACTATTCTTACTAGGTATCCTGAGGCTGTAGGACAATTAATACTCAAAGGAATAAAAGCAGCAAAGGGAGTGTTTGGAATTTCTCCCAATAAAATTATCACTCCATATACTATGGATCAAATTGATGAGTTAGCTAATGAGTTAAATACTTGGGCAATAATCATGTGCAAATCTAATATTTCTTTTGATAACCACTTACCATCTAATCCTTTGTTGTCTTTTTGGTCTTCGCATCCTGTAGTTTTTCCAAAAATGACAAGAAAAAACCCTATCATGAATGCTCCAAATGTATTCACTGATGGGTCAAATAATGGTACAGCAGCAGTAGTTACCCCTGATCAAACTTTTACTTTTTTAGTACCCAAACAATCAGCTCAAAATGTAGAGCTTAATGCAGTTTTACAAGCTTTTGTGATGTTTAAAGATTCTGTATTTAATTTATTTTCTGATAGTCAGTATATAGTTAATGCTATAGTATCCCTTGAAGATGCTGGTAGGATTTCCCCTTCCGCTACTCTTTCCTCTTTGTTTTCCACTATACAAAGTCTAATCTGGGACAGAAAAGATCCATTCTTTATAGGACATATCAGAGCACATACAGGATTGCCTGGAGCCCTTAGTTTGGGCAACGATGTAGCAGATAAAACTACACATGACATACATATTTTCTCTACACTAGAAGAAGCAATAAATTTTCATAAAAGGTTCCATGCCAATGCTAATACTTTACAAAAGCATTTTAAAATAAATAAGGAACAAGCTAGACAAATAATAAAACAATGTCAAAATTCTGTGACCCTTTTACCACAAGTTAATCTTGGAGTCAATCCTAGAGGACTGATACCTAACCATATTTGGCAGATGGATGCCACACACTTGCCAGAATTTGGAAAATTAAAATATTTGCATGTTACAGTTGATACTTCTTCTGGATTTTTGATGGGCTCCCTTCATGCCGGAGAAAAAACTAAAGATGTTATAGCTCATTGCTTACAAAATTTTGCCACTGTGGGTGTTCCAAAACAGTTAAAAACAGATAATGGTCCTGGTTATACTTCTACCTCTTTAAACAATTTTGCTCATCATTTGGCATTACTCACATAACAGGAATCCCATACAATCCTCAGGGACAAGAGCTCATCAAACTATTAAAAATGTATTTATTAAAGCAAAAAGAGGGAATTGGAAAGGGGTATATATCCTCCAAAGATAAACTTAAAATAACCCTTTTTACTCTAAACTTTTTAAATGTGGATTCGTCAGGGCTTAGTACATAAGCCTAAGGTACTTTGGAAGGATATTCTAACGGGAAAGGTCCTGACCCAGTGATTGTCTGGAGTCGGGGTTCTGTTTGTGTGTTTCTGCAGGGAGAACAACAGCCGATTTGGATTCCAGAGAAACTAACCAAAGCGATTTCTAGAGACCAAAAAAAAAAAGGCGATTTGACTCAAATCCATAACAGCTGATATCCAGAGCTCCAGTTTGGCTATTCTTACATCTGCGACAGTGATTAACCAGGATGCTTTTTTCAATATCTATTTTATTATTGCCTTTTCCCACATCATAAAGTTCTATTTTATTTTAGAGCTCATACAGACCTAGGTTAATGTTTTTCTGATCAGTTTTATTTTTTGACTGTGGAGTTTTTAAACATTGCAATGGAGATTTCACCTAGGTAAAGCTACAAGGCCTTTTCTATTGTCTTATGTGTTGTATCTTATGTGTGCACACTTATGTTTTGTGTTGTATGTCTGTATGTGTGTATGTCCATATATCATATATGAGGAGCGCTCATGAATAATGGATCAGAATTTTTTTATTCACATGATTTTAATGGTTTAATTTAGATTGGGTAAACAGCTGTTGAAAATTGTTTTAATATGTGAACAAATAAGGAGGTTAACAGATCTGTTTGTTTACTTTCACCTTTCCTTTTCATTATATTTAATAATTCTGTTCAGGATAATGTAAATTGTTCAAAAAATTGTTTTCTTAGTGCCTGTTGGAATGTTACATGATTTTTTTTAAGCATCATTGCCAGAATTCCTATCTTCATCCCAGTGCCGGTGAAGACAAAGATAAAACCAAACTACAGCTTCTTCAATAGCTATCACAGTAAACTGTATAAACTGATGCATCAATGAATAATAACTCAACAAGTAATGCTCAATCAAGGAGTCGATTTACTTTGGGAGGAAATGGACATATTGACAGATTCCTCTGCTTTGAACTGCTTGCAGAACTTGCCTGGACTATGTATCACTTGTATGCATTGTGAACTATCTGTTGGTGCAGCGAATTGTGGTAGTGCTGGAGTATTTTTGCTGATGGTGTCACCGGTGGTACAATTTTTCAAAGGAGCCCTCAATTGGCTTAGTGTTGTGGCATTTTGCATCCTCCTCCCTTCTACTAGTGATGGTCTAAAATTTGGGGGCCAACAGAGGTGAGGCAAAAAACCTCACCCCCCCCCACTGGCACCAAGGCCAAATTTGGGGGCCAACAGAGGTGAGGCAAAGAACCTCACCCCCCCACTGGTGCAAAGACCTATCCACAAGTATGGCTGTTTGCTGGACCGGTAGTCAGTGATGGGTATGATCCAATTGCAGTGGTACCAACCTAAGACAGGAGGCTGATGCCTAGAGGTCAGCTCATCTGATGACGGTTAAGGACCATATGTTGAATTGGACAACCTAACAGGCACGGTCCTTAAGCCACATTGCTTGTTGTTTAATTAAACAGAAGGGAGGAGATGCTGAGAGCCACGGCTGAGTCTGTATGGCCCCTGGCATTTTGCCAACTGTATTGATTGACAGGCGAGGCATTACTATCTGCCTCTGCCGCTACTTTTGAGTTCTCGGCTATTTTGGAGTTCTCGTGGGGATTCCCGGGGATTCCCCGAGAGTTCCCATTGGTTGGGGAAGTGCAGGAGGAGGGATTTCCGGGAGAGATATTTCTAGCTGTGGGTTCGGGAGAATTCCCCGGGAGCGTGTGTGAAGTGTTTTCTTGCAGTTCAAAAATAAAGTTTGTTCCTGCTTCAGTGGCTCGTGGTTTGTGCCCAGCCAGACTGCGGACATGGCCAAAATGAGACCCGACCTGCTTTCTGATTTTCATCTGATTCTCAGGAACAAGTCTTTATTTCACTTCCCGCCCTGACCTTCTATTTTTTTTTACTGCCTCCTTTATCAAAAGCAATAAATGACAACCACTTAAATGAAAGCATGTAATTTTAAGAGTATATAGCTTTCCCTATGTAATACATAAGCCATCTCATTTCCCCAAACTGTAATATATACAGATATATTGGAAAAAGCTCAAGGTCTAGAAGGAAGAAATAAGAACTGAAGAATACACAGGGTACCTCTCTGATTTTCAGAAAACCAGAGAATCTGGATCGGTAACTCATAGACAGGCTTGTCGGGGCTTTTCCTTCTACTCTGTGCCTCCTAGATGGGATGCACTTGCAGCAGCATAGAATTTATAAAATGATTCTTCTAAGGAACAAGACTTGAGACATACTGAGGTATTCAGAAAAAAAATAGACTTTAACTCACTCTTTAAACATAGGAATAGTGTGAGTCTGTGGCCTTTCCCACTCTTATTGTACAAAGCTTTCTGCTGAACCATTAAGGACACAGGACATTATGACCTTTTTAAATTAAGCAGAGGTTAGCATAGATTTCACATGTATCTATTAGCTTATGAGTATTTTATAAAACTAAGCTAGAGAAAGGTGCATTATGCTTTCTTAACTGGGGTTCACCGGTTACATTTATTCTCACTCAAAACATGGTAGCTTTTTTTTCCTTTGGATCTCTATGTCTATCCCTCTTACAGAACTTATAATTGGAAATGACACATTTAATCAGATCATTTCTATGTGTTCTGGGCCAGATACTGGCAAGTGGCACACTACTTATACAGAGTCTCCCAAACTCTGTTCACTAATGTGATCATAAATATCCCTGCCAATCAGGTGATTCACAATGGCAAGAAAGACATCGTCCTCACGATAATGCTTGCTGCAGTGCAGGGTGGGAAGTGATTTTCTGACATGAGCTTTGTTGGGGAGTGGGAAGGGGGGGTATACTGGGGGGGGCAGCCTCCCCCTCTAGCTCTGCCTAAGATCCCACATAGTACCTGAGATGGGTGTGACTCACCAAGATGTCAATCAATCTTCTGACTATGGGAAATCAGGGAGCAAGACTCCACCCTTGAAATCTTATCTCCCTCTAATGCCCCCCACCTCCATAAATAAAGGGATTCCAGTGGCTCCTTCCAGCGTGAAAGCTGACCCTTAAGGTTGCAGGGCCATCCCTTCCTGGATTTGAAAAACTGTGTCTCTGTCCTGTGATTTGTCTCCGCTTTCTTAGTTCAATGTTACAGCCAGCTCTTTTAAACCCAGTTTGTCTCCTGTGCAGGTTGTTGGCTAGAGACCTGGATGATGCTTTCTTTCTTCTCTGTCTTCTGATGTTCTTCCCAGCTCCCTGTCTCAGGTGGTGGTGACAGAGAGTCCCAGTATTACATAGACAAGGGAATGAGGAGTGGAGAGGAAAGGCATATTCTTCCTTGAATCTTCCAAATTTACATTTAAATGACCTTTGCGAAGCCAGCCTGTGAGCTCTCAGCCTGGCAGATTGCCCGGCCTCCCAGGACACCACCTGTGTGGTCTCAGCACCTGCCATCCCTGCTCTAAGCAAAGGGTTTCCAGCATTTCCAAACAATTGCTCATATCCACAGCGGCGGCTTCCCACTGCCTTCCTGCCTGGGCATTAAAACTTATCTCCACAGGAAACAATTACAGTTTCTGTTAATATTCTGGCAACAACACTGAGTAGATATGGGAACCTTATTTTTCCCATAAGCCCTGTTATTTTTTTTTAACTTTACACAAAAATTGTAAATGTCATGGTAATAATTAAAGCAACAGTCTTTTTATTGACGAAAAAACTGACCAACAGATGCTAAAATGAGTAGACGTTTTAGGAGGAACAGGTTACATGTGTGATTTCAAAGTCTCTCCCTTAAAATATTTATGAATTACACTAGCAAAATTAGTAATATTTCTACAAAGAAAACTCCTCTTGACCAAGAGATCAGGGTCAACACCTCTAGGGATAAGATGTATTCTTGTGATCCCACCATTGACGGGAAACATACTTCAGTTGAATTTCTTTAATCTAATTGTGAAATCATCGCACAAACCCAATTGAGACATCATACAAAAGAAATGACTAGTACTCTCCAAATATGTCAAGGTCATGAAAGCCAAGGAAAGGCTGAGAAACTATCACAAATTAGAGGAACTAATGACTAACTGGAGTATGATACTGTGGATTGGATTCCACAAAAGAGAGAGAGAGAGACAGACAGACAGACAGACAGACATTCTTGGGGCAACTGTTGAAAACTTTAAAAGGTTTATAGCTTAATAATATTATAATATACAAATAAGGTGTATAGTTTGTACTATGGTTCTGATGTTCATTTTTTGGTTTTGATCATTGCATTTATAGTTAGGTAAAATGTTAACTTAAGAGGGAGCTAAGCGAAGAGTATTATTTTAGTCAGCTTTTTCACTGCTGGAACTAAAAGACCGGACCAGAATAACTATAGAGGAGGAAAAAATTGAGGGTTCACAGTTTCAGAGGTCTGAGTCCATAGAAGGCCGGCTCCATTCCTCAGGGCTCAAGGTTAGGCTGAACATCATGGTGGGAGGGAGTGGCAAAGAGAAGAAGCTCACATCATGAACAGGAAGCTGAGAGAAGCATCTTCACTTGCCAGATACAAATATATACCCCAAACCCACACCCCAATACCCACCTCCTCCAGCCACACCCCACCACTTCAGTTGCCTCTCAGTTCACCCCAATCAAGGGATTAATCCGCTATGGGGTTCAGACTCTTACAAGCCAATCGTGTCTCCTCTGAACTTTCGTGCATTGTCTCACATGTGAGCTTTTGGGGGACACCACATCTAAACCATAACGGGTATACAGGAATTTTTGTTAAATGCGGCTAGTGATTTGGGAGAACCTGTTATGCCAGGAGTCCACAAGCCATTGTCTGGGGGCCAAATTCAATCTCAGCCTGATTTTGTAAATAAAATTTTATTGGAACCCAGCTGCATCCATTCATTTGCGTATTCTCTATGGCAGCTCTTGTGCCACCAAGGCAGAGTTAAAAAGTCACAACGGGGATTGTGATCCAGCAGAGCCTGACATGTTTACCATTTGGCCCTTTACAGAGAAATTTTGGCGATTCCTATATTCATCAGGCATTCTCAACCTGAGCATTGCCTTGCAACAAAAAGTGAGAGGCACGTTGGGCCGGAGGGGAAGAAAAGTCAGAGAAGTGTATATGCCTGGGGTTCACCTACCTCCTGAGCACCCAGTCTGTGACACCTTCTCAGTCCTGACCATAAGTGACCTGGCTGAACCATGTGGACTTTATCATACCCTAAACCCATGGATCTCCTCCTAACCTTGCAGTTAACTCTTCCTACATCCTGTGGCAGGTCCTTTTCCTTCACAGACCCCTCAGGGGCCAGTGCTCTTTGGGGTTCTCTCCATGTCCTTCCCCTTAACTCATTCCTGCCAATGTCACTTAACTGAAGTTCAGAATTATGATCAATGGGACTTGCTGATTAAAACAAATGAACTACGGTTCAATAAAAAAAAAATCCGACAAAGAAGATACACGTGTTCTCTAACCCCTGTCTCCATTTACCATCATCCTAATGACCCCCACCCTATCTCTCCCACCCATAACTAAAACATACAACTACCTTTTGCATTTCAGGTCAACAGGTTGGAACTATAATTTACCAGAGTTCCTCAGAAACTTACTTCCCTGTTTCCCACCTCAACAAGTGTCATTAAAAACCCACCCAAAGTCCCAAGCCCGTGATTCATTCCCAACTCCTCTTTTTTATTGAACTCCAAATCACTGAGACCTGTTCTTCCCACTTGCTAACAGCTTCCCCTTTCCTGCGTCGCCAGGGCGACCGACATCAGGCAGACCACTCTCGTCTCTTACTTGATTCTGGAGAAGAATCTCAGTGCTTTTGGCATGAAAACTATTCTTTTCCCCAAGAAAGTAATTTCTTACATGGAATCCATAGGGAATTTTTAAAAAATCCATTCCAGACCAATAACTCCTCTGTTGAACACCCTGTGGGCGATTCTCTTTGACCATGAGGTGGAATTCGTCAGTGGTGAGCAGTTTTAGAGTAGTTTACAAGCACCTATGAGAGCCAACTCTCCCTGTCTGAGTCCCACCCTCATCGATGCCCCACCTGCCAAAACTCACAACAGGGATCTTACATTTTTAACTGTGCCTTACTATCCATAGAGAACTTCTGTCTCTAAATGGATAACTTTCTCTCCTCTGTATGTCATTAACTCTTTTTTTTTTGGGGGGGGGCTGTTCTAGGAATTGAACTCAGGGACACTCAACCACTGAGCCACATCCTCAGCCCTATTTTGTATTTTATTTAGAGACAGGGTCTCACTGAGTTGCTTAGTGCCTCGCTTTAGCTGAGGCTGGCTTTGAACTCGAGATCTGCCCATCTCAGCCTCCAGAGCTGCTGGAATGACAGGCGTGCCCCACCATGCCTGGCTGTATGTCATTAACTCTTACTGGCTTTTCAGATCTCAGGTGTTACTGTCTCTGGAAACTTTTTGGTGGTTTCCCAATGCTTTTCTAGCCCAGCTTTGATCAGGCTATGGTACAATGTCTGGCTTAATAACGTGTCTTCCATGTTTGGCGCACAGTAGACAAGCAACCAAGGGTGACAGGGAGAAAATGGTTCTCTTCATTGTCTTGTCTTGCCTGGACGCCTCTCTCCAAGTAATTCACTGTTACCGCCACTGTTGACACTTCTAAGTGTGTCTCTTCTGCCCTACCGGGATGTGTGCATTCTCACAAGTTATACTTGAGGACCAATTGCTGTTAATCAATATCTAGACTAATAATGTGGGAAATTACCCAGCTACAGTGATCACAGAGTGAGGCAGGACAATGTACTCGGAGTATGTTCCTCAGGGGACACACTGGTAAGACCCCATGAGATAGGATTTTTCCCCCTAAAATACAAAGAACCATGAGTAACTAAATTTTAATTAATACTATCAAACAATTTATCTCCATTCATCGAACAATTCCATACATAGGATCACTTAGGGTCGGACGCCTAGAATATGAAGATGAAAAACAGCAAACTCAGAGCTTCCCCTAAGTTAACAAGGTACTAGGATGGCAAATACATAAAACTAAATTCCAATACCATCAAATAATTGTTACCATGGATCACAGCACAGAGCAGAGTGGGAGCACATGGTAAGAGTGTCTGTTAAAAGTCCAGGAAGAGGAGAAGAGCATGAATTCCATGCATATTAAATTATGGAACCATCAATTGTTGAGACTGGATAAGTATTTGAGGTCATCTACTTTATCCTTCCTATATCAAATTCACACCTTTTTTAATTAATGAAAAAAAGCGTGTCCAGGGAGATTATGCGGCTTGCCTAAGATTGCTAAACAGTGTCAGAATTGTAATTATAACCCAGGCTATCTCCCCCCCAAAAAACCCAAGGTTTAAATAATAAAAAACGAAAGTTTTCATGATCTTTAATTTGTCTTGGGAGTCATGTCTTTGCAAACTGCCAAGCTTTAAAAATCTTCCATTTGTATTCATGGAAAAAAAGTCAGAGGTGTTTGTACAGTCAAGGACAATTTACTCTTCCTTTCTACAAGTCAGTTAATAGACCAAAGAAACTGGCCTTAAGCACTCTGCAAAGAGAAGTAAATGTTCGGATTTCAGCCCAGTGTGCCAGATAAGATGTAGAAATCTCAAAAGAAGGGCTCAGGTAGCTTTTGTGAACTTGTCAGGGTAATTGATACCCATATAACTGACTGGCTGGCTAGAAATTCTATTCCTTATTTTAGGTAAGTGGATCTAATTATAAGTAATTGATAGATGTAGAATTTCACATAATATATAGCATTAGCATATAACTAAAATGTTTTCTTATCTTTCCTAATTAAGATGCAGCTATTAATCCAAATCTTTTTTTTTTTTTTTTGTAGTTTTCATAGTTATTCAGAACAACAAAGAAAATGCAGATTGTACTAGCAGCATAACACAAGCCCACACAAGCTGCCCAGGTGCTGATTTCCAGTCAGGGCACTTGTACCTAAGAAGAAATTGCCCCTCCACTATCCCGTGTGGTCATCTCTGGATGGAGTGACCTGCAGATTCTAATGTGACCACTCCATATATTTGAGGTGTTGACTGATTTCACAAAAGACTTCTTAAAAAAATAAATAAATAAAGGCCATCCATATTTCTAGTGAAGATATTTTCAGTTTTGCACAAAGCAAAGTGAGAGTCAGGGTGTATGCTGAGAGCATAACTATCCACTGTAGCGTTTCATAGAGGAACATGGAAAGTTCTGGTATTTCAGTAGAACGATCACTACTAAAACACAGAACACCAGTGTGTGCTGTGGACCCCAGGTGAACTCACACCCATGTTTACGGCTTCTTTGCATGTTTCCATATTCATTTCTTGCTCATTTTTTTTTTTGTCTATTTCAAGAAAAGTCTGTTTTTCATGACATCTGACTTGGAACCATTTCCATCTAGCAGAAAAAGTGGGAATGAGATGGCAAGTGGATTTCAAGTCCAGGACCTGAAAGGAACCCTGCTCATCATCACCTCCCTCTGGCTGGTTCTCCTAGAACTGCAGCTCTCTGTGGAGGTTCTACCCTACTATCACAGCGTTGGCAGATAGAGATGCTGGCCCACTTTGCACTGATCCATCTGAGAGCTCTTCCTGCTGACTCATGAGAGGGCCTGTGACAGGCTGTAGCTATGGGTCAGAGAGGGAAAAGCAAACAGCATTTTGGGGGACTGATCTTGGGTAGCTATGGCAGAAGAGAGGCACAGGGTTTGGGATTTGGAGAGGGGCTGGTAGCTATAAGAATAAACTTTGCTGGCATCCCAGTTTTTTTTCAGAATGGACCCCTGTGTCAGCTCCCCCAAAACCTGTCTCCAATTCATTGTTTGCTCTGTTTGATAAACACATAGCACAAGACTCCACTAAAGGGCATGGATGTGCTGGATGAAAAGCCTCTTGTGTGCATAGAGCAGCATCAACTTGTCCTCTGAATCTCTTTCTGCAAGATGTTGGTCCACAGCCTGTTTTTTACTTGGGTTAGAAAGAGATTTGGAGCAGAAAGAGAACCAAGTTTGCTCTTGGACCATCAAGTCAAGTTTTGGCTTTGCTATTCACCAGAAGTGTAAGCCAGGGTAACACTAATTAACCCCTCAGAGCCTGTTAGCTTTTTTTTTTCAAATAGTTTCATTAATATATAATTACTGCACCACATAATCCATCCACTTAAAGTGTAATTCAGTGTTTTTTAGAGTATTCACAAGGTTGCATCATCATCACCACTATATAATTTTTGAACATTTTTTTGTCTCCCACAAAAAAAAAAAAAATCAACCCTGTGCCTGCAGCACCCACCTCACCCTAGTCCCAGGGTGCAACTTTCTACATCTGTAGATTTGCCTGGTCCGGACATTTCTTCTAAAATAAATCTTACAATATTACATTTTGTGACCGACATCTTTCACTGAGGTGCCAGGACTTTGCTCTTTTTGTTGCTGAATGATAATCTGCTGTATGAACACACCACACTTCATCTTGTTTACCCATCCATCATTAAAGACATCTGAATTGTTTCCACTCTCTGGGTATAATGAATACATGCATGCTGTTGTCAACATTAATGCACGAACTTTTGGGTGGAATACATTTTCATTTCTTTTGTGTATATATCTAAGAGTGAAATTGCTAGGTCATCTGGTAACTCTCTGTTTCACGTTTTGAGGATCTGACAAAAGGTTTTCCTAAGAATTTTGAAGGTTCCACATTGTAACCAGTAAAGAATGAAGGTTCTGATGTCTCAAAATCCTTGGCGATACTTGTTACTCTGTGTGTGCGTGCGTGTGTGTGCGTGTGTGTGTGTGTGTGTGTGTACCGTGTTTGCTGTTACCAGGCTGACAGGTGTGAAATGGTATCTCCTGGTGGTTTTGATTTTCATTTCCCTAATGAAGGATGATGTTTAGCATCTTTTCGTGGTGTTTATCGGCCATTTCTATAACATCTCTGGAGAAACACATATTTAGACTTTTGGTCCGTTTTAAATTGCATTGCTTTATTGACAGTACAGTTTTTTGCTTTTAGAATTCACATGATTATTCTTTGCTTTGTTCTTTTCATGACACCCTAAAGAGCCAAATCTATGAGGAAATGAATGTGTGTGTGTGGCAGGGGGGTAACACACATCTCCAACTCAACATACATATGTAGAGAAACACTGAAGGGGAAGCAATGATTATTCAGTCGCTATTATTCTAAATACATTAGTGTTCTTGATTAATAATTATAAAATTGGATCGGAGTTAATTTGGATTCTTCTGCCATTGTACTGCCATCAATTACGTGAGTTTTATCCCTGATCTCGATGAAACTTGTGAGGCTCAAACCAGGAAGCGTATTTCTGACAAAAAAAACCCCACTGAGCTGACTTTGTTAATCCCCTTTATCTTCTTCCTCATACTTAGGTTTACCAGCCTTTGATTCCCAATAATTTTATTCAAGTTCACTTTGTATTTCTCATGTATAAACGTTATTCTGTTTGAATAAAAATGTGACTATAATGATTTCTCTAAAGTCTCTTGTTGCAAATACCTCCCACCTGGTCCAGTGTCCCACCTAAGCATCAGGAATGTACCTGGATACAAAATATCAATCTAGCATTGGTTTCTGGTAAAAAAAAAAAAAAAAAGATGGAAATGCCTAACCAAGCTTCACTGGATAGCTTAGGTATCCACACAGCCATCCAAACAAAATGCTCAGCTCCTCGCCCTGAGAACGCATTTCACGAATCCATTTCTATCTTAATCCATCAGAAAGTTTGACCAAGCTATAAAGCAAGTGACAAGAACAGACGGGGATATACCCTTGATGGGGGGCGTGGAGTAGGCAAGATACCAATGTACAAGATGAGATCGTCCCTGCAGGCAGACATTTGCATACTGCCTGTCAGAATAAGAAGAGCACATACTTCAGAGGAGCCTTTGGAAGATGCAAGGAGAAATATTGAGGAAAACAGCAAACCTCGGTGGGTAGAATTACCCCTTCAAAACTGATGCAGGTCACATCTCAACACCAATGTGTAAAAATGTCACGTCACTCACACGGTGCTCTTAAACTGTTTGTACTTTTTGTGGGCTTGTCGTGTTCTCAAATAAGGGAGTCTCTTCTAGGAAGATCAAAGATGTCTTGCATAGGAAAAAGAGCTAACGTTGTCAAAGTCAATGGGAAGAGTTTTGATGTGCAAGGGAAGAACAGGTACGTCTTCCCCACACAAAGTAGGGAGGGAATAAATGCTTTCAGCTTGTGAGCATCCAAAGACAACTAGAATGGTTCTATTTTTCTTGAGTTGTGTGTGTGTGTAATCACAGTTACATAATAATATATTATGCTCTTCATTAGATAGGATGTTTTATGTATGTTATATATATCATGGGTTTTATATATATATATCAAGGCAGTTAACTTAAGAAAACAGAGAATTAGGCTGATTATCTTAAAGGATGTAGCTCTTTCATCTTAAAAGACAGAACAACGAGGTGGGCAGGACAAAATATTTAAAACCTATGGAAAATATTAGCTACGAAGAAAAATATAAGCAAATAAGAATTAGAGGTTTTTAAAGTTTATCTTACACATTGAATGACCTTTCGACTCAAATTTATAAATAAAAGCAAAACTCAAAATTTAAGCAACCCAGTCTAATATTTAATATTCTAGGAAATCCACATAGAGTGTATAGTGCGTTTGTGGTGTGTGTCTATGTGTTACAATTACGCTGTGGGTGATGTGCGTGGGTATGTGCAGTAAGGTGTCACCACCACCCTGATATGTAAGCCAAGGGCTTCCTAGTGGGTGTTTTTTGGGGAAGAGGGCTCCTTAGCCACGGTCCCTTTCATTATGGAACCTATGGAGGATTAAAAATCTCCTTGTTCACAAGGTCTTCAGAATAACCACAGGGCTTTGAGCTGAGACCAAAGCAAATAAGGTCAAGTTGATTTGAGAAAGGAGTCTCTTTGCTTTTTCTCCTTAGTTTTGCACTGCTGTTATAGAAGAAGGTATTTCTTAGGAAGAACATGGCTCTTTGTTACAAAACAGCAGAACCAGACTGCTCTGGGCACCTGGGAAAATAATTCCATGGGAGTAGGTTGCCTAGTTTTAGTGACTTTTTCTGCCAGTGGCTGAATTCACAGAAAGTGAAAGCAACATTTGCTCTTGTTTAACCTTTTGGTATAGGATGTTGAGAAGTTTCTTATGGACAGTGTGATTGACTGTCTCTTTTAGGAGGTGAGAAACCACTCCTCATCATTCATTCATGTCTCACTGCTTCTGGACCAGGTTCCAGCCAAGGGAGTGTCCTGTCTTAGACTGAGGCTGTCACATTTTCTTCCCAGACTCTAAGCCTGCGCTTGCTAGTGATACTTCAATTCGCCTCTTGCTTCCCAGATTGTAGCCATCCCCCCAACCAGCGTCCCTCCAACTCCCCAACTGTTCCATCCTATTTACAAAGCACAGACATCGTGATTTATTTCCTTATTCAATACTTATCAATATTAATGAGTATTGTGCACGTTTACTGGATTGGGCACTTACTTAAGCTGTAAAAGATTAAAAGTGGTGCAGTTGGTTGGTATCAAGGTGATTTAGACCTTGGTCAAAAAAAAAAGTGATCTGCTTCTATTAACATGAGATCATTGAAGGAGAAAGGGATCTGCTTCAGATATGTTCTGATCAACATCAATAAATAGGGCAATTATGTCATTTAGCTACTTGTACACAGCCATTTTTAATATATATCATTTAAAATATTTCATTATAAAATATTTGCTCTTTATAATAATTTAAGTAGCATAAATCTTCCTTCCAGTCTGGTAGGCACTGACCACAATGTCACTCCAAACACTTGAAATGTGGCTGGTCAAAAGTAATATAAGTATAAGCTGGGCCCAGTGGTTCAGGAGGCTGAGGCAGGAGGATCGCAAGTTTGAAGCCAGCCTCAGAAACTTAGTGAGGCCTAAGCAACTTAGTGAGGCCCTGTCTCTAGATCAAAAATAAAAAGGGTTGGGGATATGACTCGTTGGTTAAGTACCCTGGGTTCATCCCTGATACCAAATACTTTTTTTTAAAAAAAGTCATGTAAGTATAAAATATATACATTATGAATGAAAGCACAGCATGTCACATTTCAACAATTTTATCCTGATTACACATTCAGTTGATAATTCTTTTGATATACCAGGTTAAATAAACAATAAATACTTTAAGCTAATATGATGCTTTTTTAATAATGTAACTACCAAATATATATATATATATATATATATATATATATATATATATATATATATATCCCACACTATTTTTTCTCTTAGACTGAAATGATTTAGAATAAAATTAATAAGATGTGAAATAAATAATGTTAAAATAAAATAAAAAATGGTCCCCTAACACCCTTCATGGACCTCTAACACCCTTCATTTTCTTGAGAACAGGAATTCTCACACATTTGTAAACACATGAATATATAGAGCTATAAACTGTATATATGTGAAATAATAAAAATACATGTAGAGTTTTACCACTTGTCTTTGACATTTAAGAATATATAATAAAAATGTTTTCATAAACATACTTTCTTTATTGTTTTTCATTTAAATATATAAGGATACCAGCAGACTGTGCAAACATTCTAACCAGCATCTTCATGGTGTGTCCCTAGATGACTGTAGAAGGTGAGTTCTACCCTGTGTCTATATTGCTGAACTCCCAGGGCCTTTCTGACTCACTGGCCTTGTCCCCACATCATTGTGCTTTGTTGCTGACTCCAAAGACCCAGCTTCTCCACCATCTTCTCCTCCAGAGCAGCCTTGGTTAGGAGGCCTCCTATTAGCCCAAGTTGTATGCAGAGGAGTCAGGTTTCCGTGGCTCCTGCCCTGCCTCTGAGGACCAGCCCAGAAAGGCTTTGCATGGGAGGAGGGTTGTGCCTCTCAGTGCTCCAGGGTAATGAAGCCAAAGACCTGTCAGAGTAGAAGCCATTCACATAATGGCTCCACTTGTCAAAATACAGCCGATAATTACATCAGCTAATCATACAAAGACCTCCTGATTAAGGGAATTGGTACCTAAATATTTAATAACTGCATTATAAAGAGGCTTTGGACTCAAAAACATCAACTGGAAATAAGGGTGAGGGGCAGGGATTTTACTGAAAGTAGCATGATTTCATGAATGTTTCCTAAGCATAAAGACACCATGTCTCTTTGCAGCCCTGACCTCCAGTGCTAGGGGGCGGATCTGTGCCCTCATAGTAGGGAGTATGGAAGAGTCTTCTTTGAGGAATTAAGAATAATTCTTAATGTGTAATCAGGATAAAATTGTTGAAATGTGACATGCTGTGCTTTCATTCATAATGTATATATTTTATACTTATATCACTTATTTTAAAAAAAAGTATTTGGTATCAGGGATGAACCCAGGGTACTTAACCAATTTTATAGAATGGCAGGGGATCTCCCGGACCAGGAGTACCATGAGCCCCAGGACAACAGGTGAACACTGTCCTTGCTCTTTCATTCCGGGGGGGGGGGGCATAATTGAATCATAGGGGATGGCAGGGAATGCCTTATTTCATAGTCTAGTAAATCAGAGTTTCCTTAAAGAGGTAACCTATCTCATTTTATAAAAACACAACTTTTGTCACTGACAGGTCCTCCTTCACAGTTTCCCATGTGGTGACTTCTTTCTGGCCTAGACAGCAGTTGGAGATCAGAGTCAGTGTCTTGCCCCACATCGGCTCATTGAAGGCAGGTTCTCTCTTGCATTAAGCAAGTCAGAGTGTTTGCTCCAATCCCCAGGGCAAATATTCAAGGACATTAAGTAATAAAACTTAATATAGGGACAATTAAAATATGGAATATAATTTATGAAATATTAGAAACCAAGTGGAATGTTTATTATCACAAACGTTAATAAAAAGTTAATTGTGCCCTTCAGCAATTAATTTATGCACAATTATCTCCAAAGTGTTACTGTGCTTTCTGAACTAATTATAGTTATAGAGAGGTATTAAAAAGAAAACTCCCAAGTATCTACAAAATATCTTCATAAAAAATCTGTATGCATAGCTTGACATGGAAGCTTGAACTATGTTAAGTAATATTCAATGAGTTAAGACTACACTCCAATTACTCTATATGAGTTGATCATTTAATATTAGTGTGCTGTGAGTGGGTACACTGAAAGAGCTTTCAAAGCAGTAGAAGGAATTCAAAACAATTACTGTCTATTGTACCTTTTATTTAATCACAGGCTCAGTCTTGTATGCTAGAGCTCCTGCATTTAGTTTAATAAATGTTAAATTAATGCACTGGAATAATGTAAAATGCACAGTATTATCATAGCTATAGTTTCTCTCAAGCTTGTAAAACTTAAAAATTAGGTAGCTGCTCTCAATTGAATTTATTAGTAATTATATCATTTATTGAGCACCTACCAGGTGTCGTGTATTTTCTGTACAACATCAGACAACTCTTAACAAGGCTCTTAGATCATCACAGGCTTGTTCCAGACACCACTGTATACCTCTTTATATATTTTATGTGTATTTTAAATTTAAATTCCTTCTCTCTCCTTCCTTTTACACACACACACACACACACACACACACACACAGAGAGTTTTTGTTTTCCTATATCATTCAGCCATCTAGAGACTAAGTTGCAGACTTTATACCCTTTGGTTTGTAAATACTTCCATGTGCATTTCCTAAGTATAAACATAATCTGTTAAATAAACAGAGTGTATTTGTCAAAAGGAGGTTTACTGTTGATGCAATATCATTATTTAATCCTTGGTCTATAATCAAATTTTACCAATGGCTCCTATAGTATCCTCCATGACTATTTTTATTCTCAGCCTAGGCTCTAATTCAGGCTCGCACATCTCATTTAGTTGTCATGTCTATTTATTATCCTTTAACCTGCAACAATTGCTCAGCTCTTCTTTGTTTTTCATGACTTTGAAATTTGGGATTTATGCAGGCCAGTTATTTGAGTGTGTCTGATATTTCCTCATGATTAGATTCATGTTATGCATTCTGGACAAGAACATCCCAGAAGTGATTCTGTGGTTTTTTTTTCCCCCAGTGGATTCTGTGAAGAGGGGAGTGATATCAATCTATTTCTTTATTGTTGATGTTAACTCTGACCACCTGGTTAAAGTGGTCACCCAGCATCTCCATTATATCCCTATTTTCCTTTCTGCAATTAATAAGAAGCATAGTTTGAGACTACAGAAATATCCAATTTTTCATCAAACTTTTATTCTAAAAATGGCAGAACTTTTAAAGGTTTCTTATAAATAAATATCTAGGTAGATGAACATAGTATGAATGCGTACTGGGTCAGTTATGTGAAAAAGATCATATGTGATAATGAGTTGATGGAGGCAGCTAACTTACCCAAACTCACACGGTATTCAAGACCTCTCTATTCAGGCAAACATGCACAGCAGCAGGTGTGTCACCATATACAATGGTATCACGAGCAAATGTAAGCCATCTTCCCATTCCCTGAGGAATTTTTGACAGGTCATTTGACAGGTAATTAGAATATAATTATATCTTTGGCCTTCAGGTGGGGTGAGAAAAATAAGACTGGGGAAAATGGACAGAGAAGAAAACAATTGATCCAACCCATAAACTAAAACGGTGCCAAGTCCCATCAGGATGAATCCCAACATTATGGAGAATTATATGCACCAATAAAAATTCTTTAAAAAGCTGATAAAACTGATAGAAAGAACATCCAAGTTCTTTGGTCTTAAACCTTTGTATCTCAAGGCATATAAACAATATGTACCAATCAAAACAGGGTAATTAACTTTTCCATCCGCCACAAAGTGGTTCAATTAAAATAATAAAATTTAAACATATTTTGTTTTTTATTGCTTCCTAGCTTCTACATTTGAAAGAAGTTATACAATAAAATACCCCTTCATACATTCATCTTGTTAGAGTTCCACAGTGTACGTACAGATAAAGATTCAGGCCACCTTTAGGATATAAAGACCATTTCATTAACTTTTTATTTTATTGACAAAAAAAAATCTTGAATCCCAGAGTAATCTGAATAAGTTAGTTGTGGATCACTAAGAACTTGAATTCTGATTCTTGCCTCTTGGTCTTCTGTTTTTACTATGAGATGACCTTGTTTCTTAAAGACATTCTGCTTTATTACAACTGAGGATTTAAAAAAAACCAACACTGCACTGAATTTATGGTGGTGTTAAAGTGTTTTTTCAAGTACATATTTTGAATAGTGTGTGTCCTTGCCTCTCTACCGGGATAAAGGGGCACAGGTGAAACAATTGTGACAGATTCTTAATACCATTATTAATTACATTGTTTTCCCTCTCTCTAGGGTACTGTTTGTTGCTGGGGGAAATATACCCTTGACTGCCCACCCCTTTCAATGGAAATTTGTATTCTCTACACCCATCATATAGAACCCTAATGGACCTCTCCAAATAGAGGTGACTTCTACTTCTAATATTAACTTCACTTTAGGAAATTTATAAGGTCATCTTGATTATTTTTTAAGATATCAGTTGGCTTATGGCCACAGAGTTCAAGATCCCCTTAGAGTCCAAGGTTCTTAGGTCTTCCCCAAGTCTCAGCGGTGCCACACTGGCTCTGGAATTACACCAGAAAGTCCATTTAAAATCCATCTTTCATTAGAAGCAACATTACTGTCATCATTTGCCTCTACTCCTTTAGTAGATTTGGAAAATTGAGAGCCCAGAAGAGAGGGTCTGTTTATAGTTTATATCTCTTTTGCTTTTCCAGTTGGATGAGACATTTATAAAAGCCTGAGAACCACTAGCAATGATGATTTGTCATCTGCTGTCAAAATAGTCACACATGATTTTCATTTTCAAGTTGAGCTTTAGATTTACTTACATGTTTTTCCCCCCTTTGGCATCATTGACTTAATGTTTTAAGCTCTATAGTTATTATAATATATCTCCAAGTACCATTTCTAAATCCATCAATAACATTGCAATCCTATTCTGCAAAAGAAATTATTAGTCAATGCCTGTAGATTAATCATTCAAAAGCAATAAAAATAAAATTGAGGGCAGAACACTAGTTGCCTCCAAGTATTGAATCAGCAAACTCCTCTGAGAGATTTATCATTAGGATTTACAATTATTTTTTCCTGATGAAATTGAGTTTTGTTTGCTAGAATTCAACAGAAGATCACCTTCCCTGAGTCCCATCTAACCATGAAAATATATTCATGAAGACAGTATTTGGAACAGGAACCACAGACATTCACCTTGCTTTCTTTTTGCATCTTCTTTATTAGTAAATAAGAGAGAGCATATACTCTTTGTAAATATAATGATGAGACAGATATTATTAATTTATATGTTGACTGTAGCCTAGGGATTTTTGATGGATACCTTAAATAAAATGCCTTAAATAAAATAGTGAGTACATCAAATAACACCACCTATAAATAAAAACAAAGGTCTAAGGACATGACATGTCATTATAAATCATATCATTTGAATTTCACTGAAGTATAAACATTCTAATGTTCCCAAATATATCATTTAAAATTTTTTCAATGCAATCATATTTACAAATACAACATGCATAATCAAAAAATTTCAGTAGAAAACAACAGAAACCAAAGTACCCATAGATTTGGGAGCAGTACTTTCTTATCTAGATGGTTTGCCCAAGATAGGTTTGAATACTGTGTGTCCTTGCCTCTCTACTGGGATAAAGTAACATTGGGATCCTGGACATTCAGTATGTCTCCACCTTTCTGTTCATCACTGAGCTCTGCTTCTATATCTTGCCTTTGTTTGGGGCTTTCTTCATGATGTTCTAGAAGGCTCTGAGCTCATGTTTTCAGTGATGTCAGTGGTTATTCTAGAACCTGCTAAAACCTCCTTAGTGTTCTGTCTGGTCACGGGTCTACCCACAAGGCTGTGAAGTACAGAAAGAGGTGACAAAGTGTGATGCTTTAAGTCAGGATTAGATGATGTGCTTTTGCCAGAGGACAGAAAAGGCACTGTGATTGACAACCCTGCATGAATCACATGGGATAAAGAATGAACAGTTGTCCAGTTGAAATAAGGGTGCTGGGGAGAGAGTAATGATATGTCCATTGCATCACTTTTGTAACTTTTATAAATGGAGCTGTATAATAATTACTATCCTGTCTACTATTGACAAGCATTCTGGGCAATGTTCCACTAGAATGAGTCACTCCTTGCTGAAGCCACTTTGGTCAGCCTCACCCTTGGAATCATGGTGGACCATCTAGCACAAGTGGAGCCGGCTCTTTATTGTAATTAGAGAGATCACCCAGAACCACAGGACATCTCTATATTCTAGAGCAGTGTCACTCAACTATAAAATCTCTACCTTCCACTTCTTCAGAGCCCTGTTTTTCCACTCTGCTTGAATGTGAGAAATAGATTTACAGATCATCTTTTCCACTCAACATCACTTTCCATCCAGGATTTTAAACCATCCTTCATAAGAGCTAAGAAAATAAAAACTTGATAATCAAGAGTGCAGGAATGGCTGATTGGTAGCATTTTATCCATTTCCTCCTTGTCTTTCTGGTCAGCTTCTGTAGCTTTCCAATGCCCCTCACAGATGAATGCTTACATGAATCCAACCACACACACACACACACACACACACACACACACACACACATGGCTGTCTGTCTGCACCTGGCTTGTTTCACTTAGCATAATGACCTCCATATCCATCCCATCCATGTTGTGAACAACAGAATTTCTTTTAAATTAAAAAGAAGAGGCAATCTAGTAGGCCACAGAGTACTGGAATACGACTTGGGAAATTTGGATTTCTTTTTTGTGTCTATTTATCAGGAGCAAAACTTTGGTCAATTCACATGAACTCTGTGAATCTGTGATTTCACCTTTGAGGAATTAAGGGTATAGTTTATTCTGTCTCTACTGTTTGAGCATGTAGGATATCCCAGGCGCAGGATAGAGAATGGATACAGCCTTAGGGGTGCACCTGCTCTCAAGGATTTTATTCTAATATCAGAGAAACAGTAATGAACAGACTTAAGAATTCAATTTGGAAGTGACAAGGGCAGTGAAGGAAATGAACCAGTCATGTGACAGCAAAGGACTAGTGAGGGGGTCCAGTGGTGAGAACCATTTAGCTGGGAGAAGTCTCTTTAAAGGGCAGAGATCTGAGACCACAAGGTCAAAAGCAAATTGGTCAAATGAATTTCTAGGAAGAACCTATTCTAGGCAGAGGGGAAGCAAAGAACAAAGCACTAAGTTGGGAGGAAGCCGGGCTTATTTAAGGCCTAGTCCAAACCATAATGAATAGAGGGAGGAGTGGCAAAATAATTCAAAGAAGCAAATGATGCCATGGTGAAATGAGAGAATTCATGGGACATCTTTAGACATGGAGAAGGTGTGCTCCAATTTCTGCTGTTAAAACATCTCTTGAGAAAGCTTGTCTCAGGGAGGGAATGGAAATAGGGAGTCCCATTAATAGATTGTGCTACTAATGGAAGTAAGATGTGTTGGTGCCTTGAAATTGCCAATTTGGAATGCAGGTAGTGATCAATATTTGTATTTATGTTTTATTTAGGAAAATGGCTTTGGGTTTTTGTTCTGGAGCACCCAAGTATGTGATGGTTACAGTAAGTAACAATATTTGAAGGATGGACATTGGGGTTTGTCCTTCCAGATACAAGACTGATTTTGAACGCAAGGGCCCCAAGGCAAATAAGGGCAGGATTGTCTATGTTCTATCTCCCCCAAGTCACTCAGGAAATGAAGAAATGCAACAAATGTTGAGAAGCCCAGTGCCTTTTAACACTCTGAGTCCAAGAGCATTATAGAAGTTTTTCTGATACAACAAATCTGCAAATGTCAGATATTCTTTTTAGCTTACTGCCAGATTTTTTTATCCTCATCTATGATTTCTTCTGTTCCCAAATTTGTAGGCAGACATGAATTTGGCAGTTGCTATAGAAATGGGAAAATTATAAGGCATGCTGAACTACTCAATGACTAGATTTATCTTTGAAATGTATTTTCTCCACATTCTCTACTTCTAATTAATTACAACTTTGAACATTCGGGTAGCAGATAAATTGACAGAAGGCTTTGCCCCCTCTGGCTAAAATGATCATAATATAGTGAATAGTTCTTCAAACTGTATGACCCCAGACTGTGATAAGTAGAACTGTGCTTTTCATAGCAGAAAGTGAAAGTACTTCAAAATACCTTGACAGTGTTTGGAATTGTCACGGTTGCATGATGCCAACGAAGATAACGAGCAGTCAAGATTTCTGTCCCACAGAAAACACACAGAAATATCTTTAAAAAAAAAAAAACAGCATCCAAGGTAGCTCATAACTGATAACCTTAAACAATGTTGCTTTGGTGATGTGGTTTGCAATTGAGTCCTCATGACCAGAAAACTCAGGTGTGGTTGAGGAAAGGGGAGAAGGTTCCTCTGACTTATTAAAATTGGAAAGAATGCATATCATTGCATCCCCCTTTCCCACATCTCTGTCAATTTGTAGGTTCCAGAAAGGGACAGATGACGTCAAGTGTTGGGAGAGGAATAGCAAAGCAGACAATGAACCCTGACACTTGAGTTTCTTCTCCTTTGAGAATTCATTCTGCTGGGTCAAAATAAAATCAAAACTTTTAGGGACTATAAGCAATGGTTTGCCATTGTGATGGTCTCTCCAATGTGGATCCAAAAAAATAGCAATTTTTACACCAGATTAAGGCAGTGGGACCAGTCTGAAATGAATGAAACCCCAACAGTGCTGAATATTAACTGCTTACACATATCAGTCTAAGAAGCATAAAGCCATATGACACCCATTCCCATGTCCTGGCTTGCTGTTCAAACAAGACACATTTGCAAGGATTTCTTGGCATTTTAAATTTACTTTTTGAAATGCTTCTTATATTTTGATATTTGCAATTATTTTATTAAATTTAAGAACTCTATTATTTGGGAATATTTTTTGTCTAACTTAAGTTATAAATATTTTCCCCATGTCATGTAATTTTATGGGTTCTTCTCATAAAGATATTTTTAGTTTATACAAATTCAAAGCACTCAGTCTTTCTTTCTCCTTCAAGTGTTCAACTTTGGGACTTATTTAGGAAGTCTACCATCAACCCAAGGTTTGAAAAATATTCACCTGGTTCTTGTTTAGGCCAGTCTTCTTTTCTTTTAAAATATTATCATTACAATTATTTTATCGTTGTGTGAATGATTATAATGCAACTTAAGAGATACAAATTCAAGTTTGTTTTTTTTTCAATAATTTACCTATGACACCAGAGACTCTGTCCATGTCCTAGGATCTAACAGAGTGAGGAACATTCAGTGGGCTGTCAACAATTATTTTTATAATAAGTAGAAAAGGGAAAACTATATGGATTTTAAAAACCACCATATTTCAGGTGACTTACAACTAAATATGTTGTTGTTCAAATGACCTCTCAATTAATGCAGACATGAGGGACCCCATGACATGTGGCACCACTGTAGACACACCCATCTGACTCCAATTAAATAATCGCCTGTCCCGTGCAATATTAGAACATTAGTAACGTTTAAAGCTGGCTCTTGAATTGCCCTTTTCTAAGCGGCATGTTCACATGTTCCCGTAAACTGAACTAAGATGCTCACATGATATTCTATCGCCCAGGGAAAATGCTGAGTAAGTTGCTTAATGATGCGAAGTATAACAAAAATCAAAAGAAACCAATCATGTGCCTACTGGATAGCAGAGATAAAGTCACTGTTGCGAACGTGTGCCAAAGAAATGAATTATGCACTAAAGCTCTTTTCTCTTGTTCCACTCCATAGACAGACATACCAGTTTATATCCTCCTATAAAAAGCATATTGTGATTGGGAACAAACAATATTCTTACATCCTTTCCCTGAAAGGCTCAGTGTGGTTCTTTTTACATAAAATAGAATTCTCTTGTGCGAACTAATGAAATACAGTGAAAAGAAAAGAATAGCATCAGGAGTAAAAAAGAAATGCTGACTGAATTTCTGTCACTCATACTGCTGTAGATGTCAAGTGTTAAACTTTCAAAAGGAAACTTGACAAGATTAAATGCTACCAGAAATAACTTAGGCAAACCAATCTCACAAAAACATCCACTCCCAAGCAAAAACGTTGAGCTAGTCTAGTTTTTATCTTCAATGTGTCCTTTCCTTACAGATGCTTAGAACCCCCTTCTCTAGGCCCTTGTATTTAAGAATAGTCATTTCTTCTGTTTTGCATTAGAGTCCACTTTTCCACGGAGAACCACATGAGTTTGCCCTACTTTGGTGTGAAATTAACATATTAAGATCAGGTGACTTACAATTGTAGTCTTAACAAAGGACTACAATCCCAAATACTGGAATGCTGATACTGAAGACTAAATCAAATATATTCTGTTATTTTTAAATTTTCTTTGGAATTAAAAATAAGAAATAGTGGAGAATTCTTAAACTATATTTAATTTTATCTGAAACATTAATATTTATTCCTTATTACTAAGCATGATTGTTTCTCTGATGATCCTTAAAGCAATATGCATTAAATATACTTATTAATACATAAAAGTACATGAAAATGTACTTTTTAAACACATGATATTAATGCTTTAAGGATTATCAGAAAGACAAAGTAATTTCTTTTTACATTTAAGTAGCAATTTATTTGGGGTTGATTTTGTGATCTCAAGATAAATACTAAGGGGCTGGGGATGTGGCTCAAGCGGTAGCGCGCTCGCCTGGCATGCGTGCGGCCCGGGTTCAATCCTCAGCACCACATATCAACAAGGATGTTGTGTCCGCCAAGAACTAAAAAATAAATATTAAAAATTCTCTCTCTCTCCTCTCTCACTCTCTCTTTTAAAAAAAAAAAGATAAATACTAAGTTGTTTTTTTTTTTCTTTTCCAACTGAATTATCCGTAAGTAATGGCTGTGGCTAACTGAAAGAACACTTAAATGAAGAATTCTATAGGTTAATATTATTCATGGCATGGGTCATATTATAGCCCTTTGTACCTTTGCTTTTGCTTATGAAAAGCAAATGTGACCTTTTTTCCCCTCTATCTCCTTCTACATTTAACAAAGTTGTCTTGTACATAATAAGACAATTACTTGCTGCATGGATGAATGAATAAGAAAACACAAGAGGTCTCAGCCACTTCAACAATCAATAGTCCAAGATAATCAATATGACTGAGTCTATGATTCTGCGCTCTGTCACTTGATAAGTATCTGCCACTGTAGGACATCAGGTACCAAGAGGTAATTTCATATTCTTTAATTCATAAAAGCTGTTTCTTTAACATTACTCTATTATAATTTTAACAACTTACTCTATCAAACAAGTTCTTCATACTCATTTTTTAAAAAAAATTTTGCCTTGATCCTAACCATTCAAACTTAAAGCCAAACTTTTAAAAAGGCTTTTTTTTTTTGCTTCAACAACAAGGTGGGAATTGAGCAGCAATTAAATGAACATTCTTTTCCACTTGGAGAAATTCAGTAAAATACGAGCAGAGAATTATTAATAATTGGGATAAAAATGAGCTTGTCTAGGGGAGTATATACATTGGACAGACTTGCCATAAAAATTACTTTTGAGGCAAGGATTTTCAACAAATACGTTAAACAACATTTAACCTGAATTATTACTTCCTTTGCGGTTTTCTTTACTCTGACCTTGTAGGAATGATGTGCTGCCTTAAATCTCCTGCAGCAGCAGACGCCCTTGGTACAGGACTGGTGCCTATGCCCCAAGCCACAGCACGAGGCTGGTGAGATTTCCCAGTGTCCAGATAGATAGTGGCTTGTGGCCTCTGCTAAGTGAGTAACCTTTGCATCCAGCAGTCTTAGGAAGAATCGTCTCCCGAAGTCTCTGTATCTCAGCTGCCTTTCTGCTTCCTCAGGCCGAGGTAAGTGCTGCTTGGCTGACATTTGCCATGACAGGCTGGGGAGTCCTCTCCTGCAGGTTACTGGATTCTGGTAACAAATTCCATCCATGTTATCACCTTTGCCGTTAACGATCTAAGATCTGACCATTCATGTGGGATCCTTTCCTCATTTTTGACATAGTGAGATGCCAATCAGTTATGTTGAAAACAGGATATAAGCAGGGCACAGTGGTGTACTCCTGCAATCCTAGCAGCTTGGGAGGCTGAGGCAGGAGGATCATGAGTTCAAAGCCAACCTCAGCAAAAGTGAGGTGCTTAGCAACTCAGGGGTCCCCGTCTCTAAATAAAATACCAAATAGGGCTAGGGATATGGCTCAGTGGCTGTGTGCCCTTGAGTTCAATCCCTTTTTTTTATTTTTATTTGAAATTTTATTTCAAATAAAAATAAAACAGGGTGTAAACTTCTAAAAGGCAATTTTCCTTTCAAACAAATAAATGATTCGCAAACTTGGCTGCCTTCATGCCTCACTAGCAGTCTTCATTTAAGTGTTGATACTCCACATTTAAAGGGAAAACTTGAGAGCTCAACTCTGCTGCACAGCAGGCTTCCAGACCCAGCTCCACAGGGGTTTCTCTCATTCCGCTGCTGGGTAAAAATGCTGCAGACAAAGTCACCCATTGCAGAGTCCCTGGTGGTGCTCAAAGAGGCTCTGGGCCTGGAACTATCAGACAGAAACTAGGAGAGTGCAGTTTTGTTTAAATAAATAAATGGAACCAAATTCAGCCACAAGAATGACCTCTTTGATCCACAAAGACAACTACATTTCTGAAGATTACTCTGTGGATTGAAGACTATTCTCAGGACAACTGGGAGCCTCAGGTTGAAGATGTCAGGGCCACATGATGGAAATATCATGTATCACCAAGTCAACCCTGGAAGGAGAAATCTGTGGAGTTGCAAGGCAATGCCAATTCTGATTGATTTCTCCCAAATTCTTACAATGGAAATCCGGATCAGGGAGGTCATACTTCTGTTGACATCGTTCAGTCCACTGTCCCTGGCTAACTACACCCATAAGCAAATAAGGGATGAAGCCTAGAGGGGAGGGATTGTCCTATAACCACTGTAGCTAAGAGCAGGCATCTTAGCTGCAGAAGAAAACTGTAGATCAGAAGAAGGTGCCTCATTCAGTATGGTGGCATGCAAGGTCCTTTAGGGCACAGCACCCCCCATAGTTGTGCCCTGACATGCTCACATGTGAGCAAAGGACAATGGTATGGCACTGCTTTGATTTTGCTCTGATTCTTGCAAGGCCAGATAAGACAGAGTAGTTAGAAGTCATGGCCTGGTCTCCTGACTACCATCAACCATTTCCATTTCCCAGTACTCTGTACAACTACTATTCTTTTCTATTTGTTCAGCACCCAGGAAAGATTTAGAGAGCACACATTTATTGAACTTGACTTCCAAGCTGATGACTTTCAGCTGAGACCCTCTCTGAGCATTGCAGTTGGCTGGAGAGTACTGCCTTGCCTAAAACTATCTCTTCCGGGGGCAGCCCACATCCAGAGCCTGGTCCGTGATGTGATCAAAAGGTTCAGTCCCAGACTCAAGGTGGGAACACTATGGAGGGACATCCCAGCTGCAGATCTCTTAGTAGGATCAGCTGAGGCTTTTTCTTGAAAATGCACCACAGCTCAATCACCCCATTTCCCTATTCTTTCTGCTCTCTCTCTTTTCATATTGATATCAAAACTCACCTCAATAAATTTCATGCAAGTTTCTTCTCCGAATGAACATTCCAGGGAATAACATAGGTCAGGCAGGGAGCTCAGATAGATCAGAGTAGGAGATTTAAAACAGGAGCAGTTTGATTGAAGCGTACATTCTTAAAGCCTAGCTGTTAAGGACACAGATCCTCTGATCACACTCAGGAGGTTCACATGCTGGCTGTCAATTACTAGATCTGTGATTTTGTTCCCAAGTTACTTAACTTCTGTGAGCCTCGGATTCCATAAGTGCAACTTAGAAACATTAATAGCACTTGGATCACTGAATTATGGGGAGAATTATGTGACTAAGCCCGAGGAATCTGAAGCCCAGATGGGTGGGATAGAGACTGGGTTTGCAAGGGCTGATATGGATTTGGTGATCCCAAGAGATGTCAGACACCGGGCTGAGAAACTGTTGAACACTGACGGAGACACTTTGACTTTCCAGCAAGACTTATTTTTTGATTCACTAATCTATCCACTACCATATTTGTAACGGGATGTTTTTTATGCATCAGTTTGTGGAGGACAATAATATATGAATGGTGTTTTGCATTTTTGTTAGATTCTTATGTCTTTAATTTTTTTTCTCCTTGTTCATATTCTTCCTCTCTCATCTACTTTCTTGGATTTTCTTTCCAACTTTTCTCTAACCAACATCCAATCTCTGTTGGCTACTCTTCCATTCTTCCTGTGAATTTTTAATTCTACCTTCTCTCTTCCTCCCTCATGAAGATCACATACTACACTACCTCTGTCCTCTCATCCACCATTTGAAATTGTAAATCATTTTAACAAATATTCTGTTTATACTATAGATAGTTATTGAACTCATCATTTTGGTTCAAGGTGAGAAAGCAGTAGATGCCTCAGTGGGAGCTATTCGGTTTAAGGCTATATGTTGTGCTCATTAGGTGCTGCTGATATTGGTCTGACCAGTAAAGGTGAAGTGCTGGAAACCTACAGGGTAGAATTTATCCTGAAAGTGGACTATGAGGCATGGATGTCCAGGACATCTCCAAGAGGCTAAGATTAGTTGAGGAGTCTTAATGCCACTAAGTAAGCAGTAGACATCAGGGTTGGCCTGAGGACTTGGGGATTAATGACAAGTTGAATAGATATTTTGATGTAGAGGTGATTGTAGAAACCTCTAGAAGAGATAATAAAGGAATTCATTCAATAAGAGTCTTGCTGCTTAGCAGAAATGGCTAGGACAGAAAATAATGAAGTCATCAGGATATAAAGGTGAATAAAGCCAAAGAGATTAATTGATTATGTCAGAGTTATTACAAGATAGACCCAGGTTTCCATTCTGACTTCAGTTCTGCCTAAGACTGGTGGTGTTAGCTTTACCAAAACATTAGTATAAATCTATGAATTAAGCTACATCTCCCCTTAATACTCTTTATACATTTAAATTTGACCTGTTATCTTCATAGCTTTAAGCATTTAAATGAAAAGTAATTATATTAAAAAACATGCCATTTTTTTATCTTGTTTCATGAATGTTTCACTATTATACTATGATTATACTTATTCATATTTATAGATTATCATCAACATTTTAGTAAACGATTACAATTTTAGCATAAATAAATTACTTAATCGATTTCTTGTTCTCAGATTGTTTGTTCAAGAATATTCCTGAGATAGTCTCAGAAATGTAATGGGTAGAAAGTGGGCTGAAGCAGAATCTGGAAAGCTGGACTTCAGGGTGATTATACTCCATTGGCAAGAAGAACATGAACCAGTGTGAAAATTCACGCATCTGCATGAATGGAAATCAATGGAGTGGATTTTTGAGGTACTTGTGCCTTTACTGCCATTTCAAAACTCAATGCCTTGTAATGTTCTAGAATAAGGTCATTACAAAGATCAACAGAAAAAAAACATTAAAGTTTTACTTAACACATGAAGATTACACATTTGCAAAGACCTTTAATTATACCAGTTTTTACTTAATTTTGAAGTTTTAATTTAATCATAAATCCATAACTTGCAAGTGGTCTTGTACTTTCCTGTACTGAGAAATCTATTCTTCCACTGATGTGTGAAAGATTTAAATAAGCAGCAACTCCAAACACTAATAGCTTTACTTTTTTCCTTCCTTGTTCATTTACAGCATGTACTGGTACTACCCAAAGAACGCTGAGGAATGTTTTTGAGCACATTTAAGAATTAAACACTGAAATTCTACTACATCACAATGCCAACATGATAAAATGTCTGCAATAAACACGCTCATCAAATTATGACAATAACACTTTCTTTATTCCATTAAAAATAAGGAGAAGAATCAACAACCAAAATTTGAATGCAGAAATTTTATTCTTACAAACTTTTAAAAAGTTATCTATTTACCAGTAGGGGTATTTTTAAAACAATCAACTCAAGTACTTCAATGGTATTTGTAGCAATTTCAGGCTTACTAAATTATTTTTAGGTACCACTCTTTTATGGTTTTTAAATTGTGGTTATTAACATATAATATCCACATATACATGTGTCTAAATGGACATGCTTAATTTGATTAAAAATCATCAAGAAAAACAAAGAAGAAAAGTCCCTTGATCATTTCCATATGAAGCAGTCACATCACTGGTCATCAGGATACATTGAAACAACCAGGGAATTGATATTCCCATAAGGATTTTCATTTGTACCTAGGTGGGAATATGATCTCTTGGGAGTGACAATTTTAGTAATCCTTAGAGAATGGAGAGTTTACTGACCCATATGTTCTTCGGCCAGACTTGGATCATCAGGAGGCGCCTGATGGGCAAGAGGAGAGATTGATCTCCATGTGGGACACTTCACTCTCCCCAGCCCAATATAACCAGCTGCTTGCCTTTCACATTAGTCAGGAGAAATTACTTAAGAACATACCATCTTCTTGGGCCTCATTGATTTTTGCTTTTCTAGAGTTCAGTGTAGAAATCCAACACCTGTTCCTGTTATCTTCCACCAAAGGATAACTGAGAACAGCAGCAGGCAGGAAGAGGAAAAATACGCTAGTACTTCTAGTACAGTGATAGACATACAGCACATTTTAAATCCATGGCCACACTTAATCTTTGAAAAAAAAACCCAGCGAGATAAGCGTCATCTCCATTTTATACAGAATGAGAACTAAAGGTATAAAAGTTAAAGCATAACCTGTTCATCTAGCTAACTCTGGGGCCAGTGGAAATTTAAAGCCTAGACCAGATGGTTCCAAAGTCCACGGAATTAAGGTTGCCTTCTTTTTACCAGCATCTCAAATGATTTTTCTTAAAAAATTAAATTATATTTATTATGCATATGGGTTTAAAAAGGGTAACTGTCAAAACAGATTAATGGTTTGTACACAGATTAAAAACCCCTGCTTGCCTGGGGTTTTTAAAAAAATGATTTCTTATGCACATTAAAATTTGTCCCCAAATGTGAGGCTGCGAATGTAGCTCAGTGGTAGAGAATTTGCCTAGCATGTGTAGGGCCTTATGTTTAATCCCCAGAACCATAAAAACATGCAAAAGTATAAAATTGAAAGTGTCCCAAAGTGTGTTGCGTGGATTTGATCAAAACTCGGTGACATTAACTCTCCGCTATCTTTGAATCTGAAGCCATAAGCAGTGCTAATAAGTGATTGGCGCAGCAGATGGATCCCTCTGTCAACAGTGAGCTGCTGAAAATAAACCACCCTATCTGGGGGCATTTTTCTCTCATTCTCTCAAGGACCCGTGGTATAGATTTTGCTCACTATGGCCATTATCACTGGTCCACAGGATCATAGAACTTGTGTTCTACGGTTATTCTCTGAAAACCATGCAAAAACAGGAACTATTTCCTCCTATTGCCCTCCACTAAGATTCCAGGAGAAATGCTGCTATTTGTCCGGTTTTTGCCAAGGATTTATGAACTCTGCTGAAGCTCAAAGCATAATTTTAACTTGATGCCATTCTCACGTCTCCATTTTATTAACCATTATATATCTGAGATGATTTTATAGTTAATGTGTTCTAGTTAGGGGAAAATAACAAAAAAAAAAAAAAAAAGAATAGCTTTCTCAGACACCAAGATCTTTCTAGAAACATTTTCCTAAAAACAAGATCTTGTGATTAATACCACCAGCACTCCTGGTAGATAAAAGTAGATGAGGGCTGGGGGTAGAGTGCTCGCCTCACAGGCACAAGGCCTGGGTTCAATCCCCAGCACTGCGCGCGCGCACACACACACACACACACACACACACACATAATAGATGAGAGGGACTCACATGAAGAGAATAATATATAATGATTCTATTTCAGAGAGCTGAGTATATGCTAAAATATTTCCCTAAGAAGTAGATTATCAATGGTTCACTACAGGAAAAATAATTTTAATGCTTGAATTAATGCATTATAGTTATATATAATTTTAAGTAATTTATTAAAATTAGGCTAGGGGTCTAAATCTGGCATTCAGAGGCTAGGGTCCCTATTCTTTGAGATCTTCTGAAGGCAGGGGTAGAAAGGTATAGGAACAAGGCTTATGATTTGGTAAATATATTTAAAAATCAAAGTGAGAGAAGAAAATTATGTGACTGTAGTATCAGAGATCACAAAGATACATTTGTTAACTCAAAAATGGAGGTAGCAGACTAGAGACTGCAGGCATTGCTTGATCCCTAGAAGCGAGGAAACAGATTAAAGTATATGTACAGTCTATAGTGGTATATCCATTATATGTCCTTTTAGAAGGTTCTAGAATGAGAGGACATATAGGAAATATGAAGTCTGTGGGCATTTGCTTTTAGAGTGATTGAAATATTCTTTGTCTTGATTGGTGTGGTATGTTTTAATCATGTGTATGCATTTATCAAAACGCATCAGATTATGTATTTTGTAAACAATCAATGCATTTTGGTAATATAAAGTTTACCTTAAAATATTGCTAACGCACATATAATAAAGTATATTTAGACTTAAGTCTAACAAATATTCATGGTCAAAAAGGGTGACCCAGATAGCTCTATTCAGTCATCTTTTTTCTCTTATGGCATCCCATTACAGTCTATGATTGATAGTGTTATGACCCCTAAACATATCCACACTCTGATATCGAGAACCTATAAATATGTTCCTTACACCACAAAAGTGACTTTGAAAATATGCTTATATTAAGGGTCTTAATATGGAGAGTTTATTCTGGGTTATCCAAATGGGCACAATATAAGCTCCCACTTAAGGATCCACTTTCTCTGACTCTGGAAGGTAAGTCAATGTGAGAGAAAGAGACACAGCTGACCACTGAACCTCAGAGGTCAGAGTGATATATTTGCTACTTGGAAAGGACCAAGCCAAGCAGTGCAGGCAGCCTCCAGAAGCACCAACAGGCAAGGAATCCTGCCCTGGGGATCTCCCTGCCTCCAAAAGGAACACAGCTTAGAAGTCCATGCTTCCAGATGCCTGCCCAGTCAGATTTCTGCTCTCAAGAACTATACAATAATGTTTTTAAAGTGACTGTTTGTGGTAATTTGTTATATCAGCAGCAAGAAACTAATACATCCCTCTAAGCTTTAGAAAATCCATCTACCCTAAAGATTATGACAAGTGAACTTTCCTAGATTTTCCTCGAGTTCTTCCTACTCTCTGCCTCTTTGTAAAATTTTTGTCTAAGAGAGGGATCATTTTAATTAAAAAAAACTGAATTTTGTATGATTTACTGCCACTTCAGAGACAGTATTTCAAACCTTCACTTATTATAATATTTCTTAAATTAGGACTCCTGCAATTTTTCTTTCTGTAAATGGCACTGTTACTTCCTAATCATCATGGTTAGAACAAACAGTGAAGGATGTGACTGAGTCTTTCCCCATAGTGGCTTCTGCTGACAGTCATCACCGAAAATGGAGAGAAGAATGATGGGTAGAAACGGATATTTCTCAGTATTAATGAGATTAAAAAGAGAGGCAGGATAATCACTATATAACTCTTTGTATCATTATTTTCTTGATGCAAACATTCTAGCACCTCTGCCAAATAGATATCTAGAGGTAGCCTGTTCTAAAAATGCAAATAATATGGATATCTGGAAATTGCCTAGTGATTTGCATTGCTCACATCCCGGGCATTATTTTACAAAATGTTTCTATGATTATGCCATAATTTTATTGCCCAGATTATGTGAGCAAAATAAATGTCTATCTCCCTAAAGGGTTTCAGAGATAGATTCTGTGTAGTAAAGAATTTTTCTTTCTTTTCTTCAGTAATGTTTTAAAATAAATCATTCAAATGAGTTCTGCTGCATAATGTGTTTTTTATTTAGCTTTTCACTTTTTTTCCCCCCACAAGCTATGCTTGGGTAGTTACTTTTAGAAGACTTTAGCAGTTGAAAATTATATGGAGCAAAACTAGAAAGAAGCATTTGCCATCCTCCTCCACTAATTTGCCAAGTTAATGCTGGGGTATCTGAGGAGTATTGTTACAGAAGATAAAAGCCTCCAAAGCTGTTAATTAGACAACCAATTCCCTTGTTTCTTCCCTGATTTATTTATTTATTTTTTTACTCAAGGTCATGTTCAAAGTCTTAGTCTTATAACTGAATTTATAGTTTGGAGTGCACACTGCCAAGATTGTGATTAATAAAAACCTATGACTAATATTCACGACAGTAGGTTGGCCCATCAGGAAGCCAATTTTACCATGTGAACCCAATAGAAAAAGAGCATAAGAGATGCTTGTTCAAGTTTCATGTTCTGAGTGCACTGTTCTTTGGGTCTCTTTTGCTCTTTGGTAATTGATAACTAATGTTAACAATTTTATTATTTTCTAAATAAAGTAAAACTCGCACAGTTATTAAGGATAATGTAATAATTTGCTTAAATTATGCTGTTTTCAAGAGTACTCTGGCTATAATTTATAGCTATTTTATTTTCTCAAATTAGAGCAGCATTGCACTGCTCTGATAAGTGTTAATTTCTAATGAAAATTATCAGAAAAGCTGTGAGAAATACTAGAATATATCTTTTATAATTTATGATAAATAATAGCATAATCAAATCTAGTCCTAAGTATATTTTTCAGAGCTTTGATTAAATTTAATAATTCTCTCATTACTAAAATTGTACATACCACGTAAAACATCAATTATTTGAAGAAGTCAATTTAGTAATAACATGAAACAGACACTGGAAGAGGATTTTAAAATGTAAGGATTTTAGAAAACCTCTGATCTCAGCTCATTAGACAGACTGAGAAGCTGAGATCCAGAATGTGGGATGAAAGACCTCCGTTGACTCTTCCCCGGGTGACTGAATCCAAGGATCAGCTATCCCAGAGGAGAGAAGGGAGCCTGGCATTGCTCCATCCCCCATGATGAGCAACCTACTCTGAGTAGGTCTCATGCCTCACCCTACACAGTTGTCACTAAAATCCAGCGAAAGAGACTTTGTGTCTCTGTTATAACATTGCTACTTTTTTTTTAGGTACTGGGAATTGAACTCAGGGGTACTAACCACTAAGCCACATCCCCAGCCCTATTTTGCATTTGATTTAGAGATAGGGTCTCACTGAGCTGCTTAGCGCCTCACTTTTGCTGAGACTGGCTTTGAACTTATGATCCTCCTGACTCAGCCTCACATTGGTACTTTTCATGGGAAAACTGACCCTTAAAATCTATTGCTATGGACTGAATTTTTGTGTCTCCTGCAAATTCACATGTTGAAAACTGATCTCCCAATGCAATTTCATTAGGAGAGTGGGCCAATGGGAGGTAACTGGGGTTTAGATGAGGTTATGAGGGTAGGGCCCACATGATGGGATTAATGGCCTTTTAAAAACAGGAAGGGAGACCAGTGCTTGCTAAAAACAGCCATCTGCAAACAAGGAAGAGAGCCTAATCAGAATCCACCACTGCTGGCGCTGCAGCCTTCAGAATTGTGAAGAAAATCAGTTTCTGTTGTTTAAGTTATGCAGTCAATGTTTTGCTGTGGCAGCCAGAGTGACTAATATACCGGTGAGATGAGTTTCCCAGAGCGGCAAAGAAATGGCATTGAGATAGCTCTTAAAACAGATGAGCTCTGAACACCAGGTCAAACTGTTCCTTGGGGCTTGGAAGTCACACTCCCTGAGGCCGATGAACATTTGTATCTGCTGCTCTTCATTACTTAAACTATTAGTATGCCATTGTAAAAATAATAACACAACAATTAAGGTGAACATTTGTGGACCTTACAATGCTGGGGCACTGTGATTAATATTTTACGAAAGTTGTCTGATTAAAGATTCTTACTAGCAAGTCTCTGCTTTCCTTATCCTTCAAGAGAACACCTTACTTCTAGCTTTTCCATACATTTCTAATGTCTGATTCAAAAGGGGGAAATAAGTCCATAGGGGAGGTAACTCAGTCTATTCAAAAGCCTCAAATAAGTATCTATATGATTTCCTTATAAAAATTTCCCATGTATGTAGTATTGTTGCTTTAATGTTTCTTTATGAAAGAAACACTACTCTTTAGCATGCTTTTGTGTTTACTGAGGGCCCTAAACCAAGGGAAATTGGACAGGTTGTTGTTGTGGTTATAGTTTTATCACTCTTTTGATGTACAATCTTGAGTAAATAATTTTATCTCTTGATCTTCCCCAATTCTGCCATCTACCCATGAATGCTTCTTGTGATAGATTACATAAAAATAATTTTTCAAATTTATATAACTGTTTAGCTAGCATCTTTGGCATATAGATTAGCCTCTGGGACATAAACCAGGGCAGGGGGAGTGTTCATGTAAAAGAGCAGGGAGGACCCCTGTGTGTGGCAGCTCCTCATCTCCCTCTGCCTGCACCCCAGCTTAACAGAGACACCTCAGGGCAGCCCCAGACAGCCCTGAAAATACAAGTGACCACCCTGGCAAAGCAGCCTTTCAACACATTCCTAATGAGAGCCAATGGAGATACAAGACTGATGAAAATAAAAATGAAGAGATACAAGAAATCCACCTGGGGTCCTTAAGCGAAGGACCTGCAATCTATGGAGGAGATTAGAGGGTCTGTTCACGCTCAGTTACATGAGGCTCTTTCTTGGCATTTCATGTGAACTCTTGAGCAAGTTGCATAACATCTTTAAGCCTCAGTTTTCTTGTCCATTCCATGGGGATTCTCCAGATCCAACCTCATGTTTTTGCTTGTTTGTGTTTTTTTTTTAGAAGAGTTAAGAAAAATGATGGATACAGAGGAACTGTTACAATGAAGATACGCCATTTCTTGGAAAGTTCTGTCACTATTAATATTTTTATATAATTATCAGCTGTTATGGTTTTGCAAAAGAGACAAGAATTCTGCTGTATTAGTTTGAGTCACCCCAGAAGCTGAGCCTAAGATTTGGATTTAGTGCAAGTAGCTTCCCTGGCATGTGATTCTAAGAACATTGGAAGACCAGGAAAGCAAGGTACAGAAAGGAAGGAAGCCCAGAAGGACATTATCAATCAAGTATGTCTACCTGGACCACGGGGTGGGGGGGGAGCGTTAGCTCTGCTGGGAAATGGGAAACCAATAAGGAACACACACTGAGGAGTCAGCTCACTGAGGGGATGTGGGAACGGCATACACATCCATCAACGTTTTCTCCGCCTATTAACAGTTCCCTGGCACATCATCCATGAGAGCAGAGTAGGCTCTGGAGGCCAGAGAAAGAGTTGTGGCACTGGCAACAGGACAGTGGTCTGCATTCATTTTCTATAACAACTAGACATTCAGAAGCTTAAAACAACTACCACTGAGACCATCTCCTGGTGCTGTGAGTCAGAAGCCCAGGGTCAGAAGAGCTCAACTGGGTCCCCGAGTTGTCAGCCAGGTTCCACTCTTTCCTCTAGACTCCTGGGACAAACATGTGCACAGGTTAGTGGCCACATTCAGTTCCACGTGTTGTAGGCCTGAGGTTCCCCATATTCCTGCCCACTCTTCTCCGGCTTTCTACCAGCAATGGGGAGTTAAGGCCTATTCCTGTTTTGATCCAATTTTTTTCTTCTATCCTACCTCTCGGACTTCAGCTGGAGATAGTTCCCTGCTTTTCAAGCTCATTAGATAGGACCCAGCTGAATAATCCAGGGTCATCTCCCTGTTTTAAAGAGGAAGTGAGGGGAAAGGGGAAAAAAAAACAAGGGGGAGAAATGAATCACAGTAGAAGGGGTAGAGAGAGAAGATGGGAGGGGAGGGGAGAGGATGGGGGATAGTAGAGGATAGGAAAGGCAGCAGAATACAACAGATACTAGTATAGCAATATGTAAAACAGTGGATGTGTAACCAATGTGATGCTGCAATCTGTATACGGGGTAAAAATGGGAGTTCATAACCCACTTGAATCAAAGTGTGAAATATGATATGTCAAGAACTATGTAATGTTTTGAACAACCAACAATAAAAATTAAAGAAAAAAAAACAATGTCAAAGGGAAGAACAGTAGCATCTTCTATCTCATTAATTAAGTAGAATCCAATATTTTTATTTTTCTTATTTTTTTTAACTTGTTCAAATTACATGACAGTAGAATGCATTTTGACACATCGTACATAAATGGAGTATAACTTCTCATTTTTCTGATTGTACCTCATGTAGAATTACACTGGTAATGTACTCATAAATGCACATAGGGTAATAACGTCCAATAAAATGGAAGGAATAGACGGACTCTAGATAGGGCAGAGGGATTGGAGGGGTTGAAGGGGTTATTAATGATGGTGGAATGTGATGTCATTATTATACAAAGTAAATGTATGAGGACATGAATTGGTGTGAATATACTGTGTATACAACCAGAGATATGAAAAATTGTGCTCTATATATATAATAAGAATTGCAATGCATCCTGTCATAAATAAATAAGAATTCATTTAAAAAATAAAATAAAATCTATAATCCAAATTACATGTGCAAAATTTCTTTTACCATGTGACATAGTGTACACACAAGTGGGTCTTACTGCAGTGTGGTGTGTGCTCAACAGTAAGGCTTGGAAATATGTGCAGCCCACAGAAAGAACTTGCTGGAACTCTAACACACTGTTTGATCACTGTATGTGCCTAAGTTTGAGGCCTAAGGAGAAACTAAAATGGACAGTGTGAAACAGGCACAGGACAGCAGAGTGCTATGGTCCTTCTAGTCTTTCTTATTCATTAAAAAAAATACTAATTTGATTTGCAGAAATAAGGAAACCTATAGGAACTGAATCTTTAATATAGGAAACCCAAGAAGACAAGTGTGATATTATGATTATCTATTGGGGGGGGGGGTTTGTCCCTGGTTCCTGGCTCATAACTCCTATAGCCCTTCGTTATTTCTTTAGTGACTAGAATAACATTGGGGTGCTTTAGACCTCACAAAGCAAACTCTCTGTATCTGACCTTCTCCTGCCTTCCTTTGACCTGCTCTCTTTTCTCGCCAAGGCAGGCCATAGAAATTAGACTTTCTCTTCTTTAAGCTGGGTCACAGGAACTAAAAATGAACTCCAATCTTTGTCCACCTTTCTGTCTTGGAGCTGGCCATCAAGAAAGTCTTTGACCTACCTTGTCTGACAGTGGACCATTAGACCCCATTACAGAAGGGGTCCTGCCCTTACCCCAGGGGAAGGTATGCTACAGAGAGAGATCATGAAGAGCATGAACAGATGGGTCGTGATGATTTTGCTAGATCTATTATTGTTAGATCAGACCTTTTGTCCAGTCACATTTCTGCATGGTTGTCCAGCTATCACCACACATATGCAATAAGGCTTCTGCAAAAAAATAGAGGCCAGGGTTCAGAAAGCATCCAGACAGCTAAAATAGAGGCTTGCAGGAAGGTGAGAACTAACTCATCTGCATGCTGGGAGTGGGACACCTCATCTCCATGGGAAGAGAAATTCCTGTGCTCAGATGATTCCATGCCTCACTTCTATGTATTTCTTCCTTTGGTTGCTTATTTGCATCTTTTAAAATATCCTTTTTAACAATCCAGTAAATGTTAGAATCTCCTTGAATTCTGTGAGCCAGTCTAGCAGGTTACTGGAACTCACAGAGGGGGTGGGCGCGCCCTATTTTATAACTAGTTGGTGAGAAGTTGCAGAGGCCTGGGCTTGCATCGGGTGTCCCAAGTGGGGGCAGTCTTGTGGGACTGAGTCTTTAACCTGTGGGATCGGAAGGTTTCTTAGTAGCTAACATCAGAATTGAAATGAATTCGAGGATATCCAGCTGGTACCTGCTACAGAACTGATTGCTCACTGATGGGAAAAAATTCCCCACACATCTTGGGATGGCACAAGTGATCTGTGTTATGTGCATATAGCAGGAGAAACTGACTTTAAGCGTTTTTTTTTTCCTTGTATATTCTCAAAACAACAGGGTCTTGAATTCATATGGATGTATATTTTATTCATGGTCTGTAAACAGGAAACAGCCATCTAAATGTCAAAACTTAAATGGAAGAGGAGAGAATTGATTCCAAGATGATTTCATAATGGAACCTGGGATATGATCTATTAAGAACCACCTCCATGAGTTCTTTCTGACAGATATTTCTAGAACAGGTTCATATCCAATATTCTCTGAAGCAGAAAATAACAACTGACCCATTCCAATTTATGCTACCTTATGAACATTTGTCCTCTGTTGGTGATCACTTGAAGACATCTTATCAAAGCCATCGGAAACTAGGACAAGGGGCAACTGTGGAAGAGAGCGGAGTAGAAATTTAATTCTGTTTGATTTCTAAACATTTTTTTGTATTGCAACCTCAAAGGTAAAGGATGAGTTAAACTTTCCCTTATTTTTCCCCCAATTATAACAATACTATACTCAAAACACCACTGAGACTCCATTAGAAAAAAGTACCAGGAACTTCAGAGTTCCAGCTAACAGAGACACGGTATAATAAATAGCACATCAATATAGATCTATTTCCCAAAATAAGAAAGGGACAAGAACATTCTGAAGAGTTAGAGAACAGCATGCCCTGCTATGTTCCCTGATGCTGAAGGTTTTCTTTGTTCCCCGTTTCATACGACTGCAACAAAACATAACTCCTGCGAAGCTTTTATAATGCTTTCAAAATCAGATATTCTGCCCAGAGACAGTAGTTAACATGCTTCGAGTCATATGTAAACTGCTAGAAAGAAAGACAGAAACTGTACGCTTCATCATGTGTCTCAAGATTTGCACACATCCATTCTGTGGATCTGATATTTGCTTCCAGGAATGTCGGAGGGAAGACGCCAATGGTTTTTATCTGGGGCCTCCTATGGTCTCACACTTGGCTGGAAACTTTCTCTGATAATAAGAGAGTTTGCTCTGGTTTGCTCACTTATGTTTCCTTAAGTCTCTGATGGATACTTATTTACCAGCTTGTTTGGTTCACTTCTTTCTTATTGCACCTCTTGGGAAAGATCCAGAATGGAACTACCACCATGGTTGCAAGTACAAAGAATAAAGCAAGGATAAAACTTCAAGCCTTAAAAACACTGCCACGTTCCCATCTAATTTTATCCCAGGAGGAAAAGCAAAAACTAGCCTTAAAGTAAAAATTAAATATAATGTTAGAATACCGAACTAGAGTCGGCTTATCGTCCACAGCTTTGCTATCGCGGTTGTGGAAGGATGTTATTAAAAAAGCAACTGCTACTGAAAACACGCTCTCTCTAGTAGGAAGGGTCTCAGGTTTCTTTGTGGCCATCAGCTTTATTTTCAAACACTGCAATCTCGGATTCTAGATGCCTATTAAACAATCCTAAAGTAGACTTTTTCCCCCTTTTGTTTTTATTTTTTTGCCATATTAAAATTGGATATGCCTGAGAGATGGGAGGCATGCTGTTTATGATTTTATTTTGTTCATAAAAAAAAACTTTTGAAAAGTTAGATATGCATGGTAAAAGAAGACTAAATTTGCTTTAGAAATTGGGCTTGATCAAAAGCATGTGCTTTTGACACATGTGACAATACTACCTGAATGTGACAATACCACCTGAATGTGACAATACCACCTGAATCAAGACGAAGACATCCTTGAGTCCTCTTAGCACGCGCCTTCTTTTCCATTAGACAGTTTTCTTGTGCAGGCTTATTTCATTTATTTGAAGGTAACAGGAAGCCGAAAGAACGCATACTGTTGTGACACACATGGAACTTACGTGTTGTAACAGTCCATGGTCCCTTCAGAAAATACCCCTGCATGTCAGGCTAATGAGAGTGAAATGAAGAACTTGCATTTTATGTCGCCGATGGCCCTGCAATGATTAGCCAACCTTTCTCCCTTCTGTGTTTTATAGTTGATTTTTTTGGTGTAACTGCATTTTTAATCATTTACAATCCCTTAAGGGGAAATAAAGGACATTCTGCCTGGATTCCTTGTTGAGAAGTAGAAGCTCAACCACAAACCCCTCTGGCTACACTTGTTCTTTTTAACTTTTTTCAGTTACTCACAATTAAACTTCCTGTATTCATCTCTGCACATCTGTGGGAGAGAGAGGGGGAATGTTGAAGGAGCATTATTCTAATATGTCCAGACCTCATGACCACAAGTTTAAGGACTCAGGTCTCCCTCCCTCCCAAGCTCCCTCTTCCCCTGTCCCTCTTCTAATGACGTGTTCAATAATGTGGTCATTGTAAGAATTTCATAGTGATTGTCCTGAAATTTAGCATCAGAAAGTAATCTCTTTTGAAGAGCAGTCATGCTAATGATGAATCAGAATCATTATATTAGACTAGGGTTTTCTTTATTTACTCCCATCAAAACCTATAGTACTGTGATCTACTTCTATTTTATGCCATTACTGTGTGAATAGGAATGTGTTTTGTGTATATGTCCTCATAGAAAAAAAATCTCTCTGGAGATCTGTTGTTGTAAAGCACCTTCAGATAAACCTGAGGTTCTGTGAGATATATGATATCAATTATGATGCTTCACAATTCAAGGTTTCCTGAGCAAATAATTGAAAGCCAAACACAAGAACCTCATGAGGGAATCCACTTTGAAATAATAACAATCTTGCCCAGCAATCTGCTCCTTTGGAAATTAAATTTTCAAGAAGGACAACTGTTTTATTTGACTTGGGTTTAAACTTGAGCCAAGATAGCACTAATTCAGCTTTCCACTTTCTCACTGGGAGTAGGTTGATAGGAAAGCGTAAGATGGATGTTACCAGTCCTTTGAAGCAGGTAAGTAGTCAAACAAAGGACAGAGGTAGCGCTTAACCCATGTGTCATACAAGGTAATCTGTGATGAGGATCAGAAGTCAGAGACTGAATATCAGGAGTTTTTCTGTTCTACTTGCCTCTGTCCTTGACTACCCAGTAGATTTGATCTGCTTAGAGAGTAATGCATGACATAGGTGGGCTGTGCTGGTGATAGGCTCATGTCTCTGAAGGTTGCTGGGACCACTGGGGTCAAGGAGCCACTGTAAGTGCATCTATACTGGTAGAAGAATAATTCACTTGCATGTCACCCGTGTGCATTGCTTAGGTCACACTGGGAATGAAAACATCAGGATCATCACATCAGCCTTGGCCCATGCTCCCCAGGTGGTGTTATGCAATTAAGTTCTCCAAGCCAGCCATCATCAGGTCTTCTCCAGGTTTTATTTCCACTTTCAACTTATTGCTCAGAGCTGTGATACTCACCTAGGGCCCTTTGCATGGATCTGGGAAGTTTCCCTAAGCCAAGCCTCACTGAGCTTCTGAACCAGATGACAAAATCCAAAGAAAAATTGTATGCAACGGGGCAGTACCTTCCTAGTGAACCAATGTGAAATTTATGTTCTGACTATATGATGTGGGTTTTGTGTAGATTGTCACGTTTAATTCCATATTCATACTCTTACTTTTATTCCTTCCATAGTCAAAGCTCAGTGACACCATCTCTACTTGTAACCTCCCCATGCACCAAGTCATAAAATTATAACCAAAGCTAAATCTTACACCTTTTATTCTATTCCACTTCCCACCAGGCTGGCTCAGGGTATCATCATTGGATGGTTGGAGAAATGTGTTGGTCTCCCATTGATACAGAATCTTCAGAGGTTTTCATTAACTTGGGAAGATTGGATAATTCATTCATTCATTTATTCAATGTTGCACTTATTGAGCAGCAATAGTCCAACATTATAGTACATGCTAGGGATCAAATGAATATATAAGAACTCCCCACCAGGAATATTAGCAAGTAAATAGCTTAGAATATACTTTAGGGGAGAAATATGAATTTTTAAGATATTTTAACATAGGATTTTTTGATGTGGAATTTGCACATTATTTGGGGAAGTCAGGCTCGGAGTTTTGGCAAGGAAGACTGGGGCAGAATGTGGGTTGGGCTATGTGGGTGGACAGGGGCCTGAGGATGCCAGAACACTGGAGAGGTAACTCACATCACTAGGTGCCCAAGAAGGATTCTATAACGTCAATATGAGGTTATCGTTGGGGAGAAAAACGATAAATAAACATGAGTTTAAACTGTTGCTTGTTCCTCTGTCTACGTCTCCATTCCTGCCTGAATCCCCACTCTTTTGCCCTGAAGACCCAAAGGGAGGCTGGATATGTGGCTTCAACTTCTCCTTCCAGAGCACCCCCTTAATGGTGGTTCTCAGGTCATCCCTGCGACTTCTGCAGTGATGTCAACTGTGACATCCATAATTGCTGCTGCCAAGGATTCTGGAACAGTCCTCGGGGTAATGAAGCCCTCAGAAGCCATTAGAGAGATGTACCCTTATGTTCTCTCCACTATGGGAGTGTATTTAAAATAGGTTAAGCATCAGCTTTCACGTAGGCAAAGTAGTTCGTCCAAGGCCATCCTATCAGAATTATAGGAAGCTGTCAGAATCCGCTAGATCCATTTTATTTCATGGTTTCCTCAAATGGTCGTAAAATAAAATCAGAGTCAGACCAGATCACAGCTTTACCAGGGAAAATTCTACCTCCGGTGCTTTTCAAGGCTCTGAGAAGTCTGCTGGTGCTCGGGAGAGTATATGTGTGCATATGGCTTCTCCTTATTACTCCCAGCACTGCCACTTGGATTTCCATTTTAAATTATCTGGGGTGCACAGATCCTGTTATTTCTGCACTATCACTTCTTAGAGATGTGAAATAGCTCTCATCTCAGCTCCAAAAATAGAACACCAAAAACAGAACTAACGAAACCACCGGCATCTTGAAATTAGGGGGAAAAGGATGAAATGGCTTGTTTTGTTCTTAAAATAAGAAGGGTATTTGTAACGTTTCCAAGGACATTGGGGGTTATTAGTTAATACCTTGGCTTATTTTTTTTTCTGATTCTGCACAGTTTGTAAGTGAAATACAAAGTTTTTGTTCTTATTTTCCCCATTTTCTCAGATATTCATTATCTTGCATTTATTCATGTCTCAATTGATGAAATCCAATTATTTTCAACAAAAAATGCTTGTCATGTGCTTCTTACCAATGCAATCACTTTGATTTTAGGATTTTTTAAAAGTTTTTAATTTATTTTATTTATTCTAATTTGTTACACATGACAGCAGAATGCATTTCAATTCATCATACACATATAGAGCACAATTTTTCATGTCTCTGGTTGTACACAAAGTAGAGTCACACCACTCATGTCTTCATACATGTCCTTAGGGTAATGGTGTCCATCTAATGTGGTATGTGAAAAAGATGATAAACATATCAGATTTTTAAATACATTTCTATGTCTTCAATCTATATTCTAAGCATAAGGAATCGTTAAAATGTATGAACATGAGTGTTTACGCATTTTGAGAAGAAAGACTGGAGCCAGCCTCCAGGGCTGGTATTGGGAATTACTGAATTGCTCTTTCATTTTATTTAAAGTCAGGGTCTCCCTATGTTGTCCAGGCTGTCTTGAATTCAAGGACTCTAACTCTAACTCAGCCTTGCAAGTGCCAGGATTATAGGCAATGTGCCGTAGATGCCCGGCTCTCATCCCCCTTCCCACTCGGCCAATAGCTCCTGCAGACCCAGTGGAAAGTGGAGGCACTGAATGATAATAAGGAGAAAGAATAGAGACACAGGAAACCAAGGATGTGTGTTTGCTGTGAGTCTTGATGTGTGGGTAGTGGGGATTAAATAAACAAAAGCCTTTGAGTAAAATAAAAGGAATGCTTTTATTTGTCCCATCTCACTTCATATCCTGAACAACAACAAAAAAGTGCATTGTATGTCAAGGGCTATTTTATTTGCCTTGTGAAACTTGACAGACTAGGAATTATTTGGGAACAGTCTAATGTTGAAATAATTGAATAAATATGTCCAGCCCTTGCAGGAGCCCGATATCTGGTTTTCAAACAAATACCCACAAGTCTGGATTTATATAAGACATTCAGTTTGTAGCAGCAGGGAAAGGTTTGGACCTTAATGTAAAAATTCTTTTTTTTAAGTTGTATAATGGAAAAAAGGATTAGCCAAAGGGATTTGCATCGTAATAGGACAGGGTCCACAAGGTCAAGAGGAAGAATCTGGTCCTTCCTTTTTTAATGGACCTCCTCACCTCCCTCTAACTTCAATTGGATGTCTGACCTAAGACAAAGTCAAGAGAGTGATTGAGGGACATTGGAGAAAGTCTTCTTCTAAGACTTGTACTTCCTGACATGCAGAGGAGTAGCTCCAACACTTATCTTACTGATTTAAAACACAGTGTGACTTCTTAGTCTCCCTTCTATCTCTTTTTCCGTTGTTAAATGTGCAAATATGTGCACAACAGCACCTGCATGTTTGAGAGAGAACGATTTTTCTAAGAGGAAGAGTATTAGCTGCCTGAACACAAAGTAAAGGCCAAGAGATGCTTAAGGGACCAGGCCCATCTCTCAGAGGAGATCAATGGGATGGATGCACTCTTGAAACCTTCATCTGATATTATTTTCATAAGTGATAATATATTGTTAATACTGTCTCTAAAGTCGTCGCCTGCTTAGTTATGAGAATAAAACAGTCACAATTCTGTTCAAACAGGGAAACTTGCATATCAAGGAAGGAAATTCAAAAATCACATATTGGAAGTAGAATTTCCATTTCAAATATCTTCAATAAAATTTAGGAGGCTGGGTGCAGTGGTGCATGCCTGTAATCCCAGCAGCTCGGGAGGCTGAGGCAGGAGGATCAGGAGTTCAAAGCCAAACTCAGCAATTTGGCAAGGTTCTTAGCAACTCAGCAAGACCATGTCTCTAAAATATATATTTAAAGTCTGTCCTATCTCACATCACCCATCACTGTTTTCTGATATAAATGCCAAAACATTAGAATTTGAGACAGCCAGGATCTGGTTTGGGGTAATACCATAGCAGTAGTCTAGGGATGTAGCTCAGTGGTTAAGTGCCCCTGGGTTCAATCCCTGGTACCAAAAAAACTTAGGAGAATCATTTAAAAGTTTCCCTTCAACCATTATCCATCAAGTACACTATTCTAAGAAGGCATGGAGGAATTTGTATCAATATTGCTTTGTGAAGAGTTTGCTTTAAATGTACGTCCTTTTCCCCTAAATAAACACCCATTTTATATAACATATTGAACCTAAAACTTTAAAAAAATTATGATTTATAGTCTTGATTGTGTCTTACTAATGGGTATTATATCTATATATTTATATGTCTGCATTTGAATATTGAAATACCTATCTATCATCCATCCATCCATTCATTCTTTCATATACCCATCCATTCATCCATCCAGCCTCCCTTCAAAGGATATGATCTTGAAAACATTAGAATTCTCTGAAGAATATTCAGATGCAAATTAGGGACTTTAATTGTGTCATGCTCTGAAAGCGGCTCAAATATTTTTTGACCTAATTGCTTGTGTGTAGATGATAACAATAACTAGAGAACTTTGAAGAACTGTTTCCAGTGCTCAGTTTCATTGCTTTCCCTCAAAAGCTACACATTTTTATATTTTTTCTTAGTATTTAACAAATTGCTTTATTAGAAAAGTTTTGCCAAGATAACAATTCTCTGCAGCTAATGATGTAACATAATTTTCCCTAATCATTTTTAAACTGTGTCTATGATCCTACACACAAGAATTCTGTAGAAAAGACATCTCCGACATATTTTGAGGTCCCTTCCCTCAACCAGGGTCTCGTGGATTTTCCAGGAGCTTTCTTGAGAGAAAACATGTGAGGGACCTGTCCTGAGTTCATGCTGGTGCTGCAACATTGTTGATTTTATTAGTAAGGTTGGAGTCTGCTCTCCAGTTTCTATCTGGCATAGAAATCAAACAAGTGAACCCCAAATGCTAATGCCACACAGAATCATCCCAGCGAATACTTCAATAAAGTCTATATTTTAATGAAGAAGTCTTGGTGTTTATAGACTTTTGTTTTACCTCTATTGAATGTGTTCATCACAACCCTCAGAAAGGTGCCTGGAGAGCAGAACCCCTCCAGCAGCCTCCTTTTCCACTACACTGAAAATATGTTTCCACAGTTGAAGGTCGAGCCGTCATCCTCAGCCCACATGCCTGTGGCATGATTTCAAGAGACGTGAGCAGGCGAGAGCCACTTCAGCCCTGACATCTGTGTCTTACTCTAGGCCCAGTTTGTACCCGCCATGCCACTTGGAGTATTGATGAACCGCTCTCTGCTTGTCTATCATCTACACAGTAGACAAGGGTCAGTGTTCGCCACGTGACTCCTCAGACAACGTGTGGGCTCAGGGAAAGCAGGTTGGAGGAAATGTTTAGAAATGAATTCCAGCCCCTGAACCCTAAAGGTTCAGTCAGAAGACTGGAGTGGAGGAAGTCATTATTTTTCTCCACGTGTGATTTCCTGGAGGTTAGTCGTCTGTCCTATCTCACATCACCCACCACTGTTTTCTGATACAAATGCCAAAACATGAGAATTTGAGACAGCCTGGATCTGGTTTGGGGTAATGCCCACAGCAGCAGCTCCCTCTTATCTGTCTCTCTGATATGCACAGGGCCCCCTAGAGGAGAAAAGAGGAACTTGCTGCCAGATGTGCTCAACGCAATAGAGTCCTTTCAGGACACGCTGTCCAAATCACCAGCAGTACTAGCTGTTAGCTAACTGGGTACCTTCTTTTCCTCCTTGAATCATCTCCTTCCATTTTGGGGTGATCTCCCAAGAATGTTTCCCAGCTTATACTCTAGGGGAGCCTAAATCCACGAGAATATGGCTTGCTAGGGGACACAGAACCTAAAGTGACTCCGAGTGATCTACATGTGCAATGTCTTCCAACAGCAAGTCAGGTATTGGGTAGAACCGCATAATAGTTATTGACCTACATAATGCCAAGATTCAAATGCAAAGATTCAAGACCCTGTCCTTTAAGACCAAGTGAGCTTAGACAAATGATTAAACTTATTAAGTGTCTCTTGCTTCACCTATAAAATAGTTATTCATAGGATAGTAGAAAAGATCAAATGAGATAAGATAAACTACTTAGCACAGAACCCAGGAACATAGTAAGTGCTCATAAAAGACAATTACTTATTAGTTATTTAAGAGACCATTTGGACTGCTGAAAATATCACATTGATGGTCTGTTGAATTAGGAACTATCTAAATATTGTAACAGTTCATTAATAATTACAATTACAGTCATCTTCAGTGGGCTTTGGAGACTCATGATAAATGAGTTTTGTCAATTAATTTTAGCAACAGAAATCTAATAATACATTATCAATATAAATATTTGCTTTTTAGAAGTGGTTAGCCTTTAAAAAGTGTTACATCTATATCCTAAAATATATATTTATTGTGTATAAGAAAGGCAATCAAGCGTAACAAGCAGAGAAATACACAGGAAACATGATACCAAGAAGATGTATGTGGACCTCATTTTGAATTCTTTTCAGCATCAAGGTGAAAGGGGATATTATTAATCTCTTTAATTACCCTCTGCCAAAAATGATTTGTTACCCTGTATCCACATATTCTACTTCTGAACTATGTGCAAGTGTAATGTCTTAAAAGCAATGTACTGAGCAAGGGAATAAAAAGGTACTCACTTCCTGCTTCTAGTTACTCAACAAAGTTAATCTGTGATGGGAGAAAACAGGTCTATGGTTGTCTGGGGCTGAGACAACCCCAGGGTTGTCTGAGAGCTGAGAATTTCCTGAAAAGGAATACAGGGAAGTTTCTCACCTCACTTTCTATACCTTCGTTGTGGTGGTTATGACACAGCACTATGCATTAGTCAAAATGCAACAACTGTTACTCTTAAAATGGGTGAATTTTATTGTATGTAAATTACACATCAGTCAAGTTGATTTTAAAATTTCAAAAAAGTAAATGGCCTTTCAATTTCTCTTTCATCATCCACCTGCAGTAGGAAACTTAACATCTTCCTGTTGATATGTATTTTGGGGTTATGGCTATTGGCCAAACTCTGAAAACTATCTTGGCTTTTCATTGCCATTCTAAGGAAACAATGACTCCCAAATCCACTGGCAGAGTTTAGCACCCAGTGGATTCATTTTTTAGTCAGACATTTTAGATTCTAGATGTTTTAGATTCAAACATGAAAGCAGAAATTAATTAGGACCCTATTAATTCTTATGAGATGCAAACTGACCTCAATTCAAATCCAAGCTAATGATTAACTTAAAATATAACACGCATCAATTAGTTCATTAGCTGGTAACCAGTTACTGTCTGCTTAAACAATTTCTTAAGGTAAAAGTAGCACTTAGAATGAGGTCAGGGAGTCTGCTGATGCTACATGCAGAAGACCTAAACTTAATTTCCTATGATGAGATCTTTTAAGTTTCGAAGAACATTTTTGAAATCTTACCTGACATCAGATAATCATTTCATTCTATTATGTTTTCGGCTCTGAACAAGTCCTCTACAGTTTCTCTACTCCCCAGAATCTAATGAAGTCTCTCCAAGAACTGTATTTTTTCCATGGCCACTGTTAATTTTTGGTGTTACATTGTATTACTGGCTTCATGTATTAACCTTACACATTCTCCATTCAGTGGCCATCTCATACCTACTTATGATGTGTGTACAATGGGGAGCATTTGATTATTGGAGAATCCACCTAACTTTATATAGTTGCAACAGTGAAATTGGTTAATTTTCTCTCAATTTCATCAGGAAATCTGACTGAATGGAAAAGATTTAGTTGACCTGTTAGACTGGGAAATGGCTGTCTTTGCTCATACTGTAGCCATTTATAATTTCCTTTTATCTTTTCATTATTGTGTTTGTTTACTTTAACTCAGAAGAAATACAATGTCACAGGACTTGATTAGAATTGATGGTTTCCTTTAGAATTCACTAAGTTAAAATTTATAATGCAAAAATCATTGGAATTAGAAATAACAAGGATTGGCAAGGAAGTAGGGAAACAGGAAGTCTTCCACATTGCTCATGGGGATGTAAAACGGTATAATCACCTTATAGAACAGGTAGCTAGTTTCTTTTAAAGTGTAACGTATTTATTATATACCTCAGGAATGCTACCCATAAGAATCCACCCTAGTGATAGGAAATAGTGGGTCTACATAACAACTTGTATGCAAATGTTTGTCACAGTATTACTGTTAATACCTCAAAAGTATAAACAGTCTAAATGCCTCTTAACCGAAGGGACAAACAAATGTGGTCTATTTATACAAAAGAATTATATCCAGCAATGAAATGGAACCAACTAGTGATGTCATAGATGAACGAAAGTCAAAGACACTGAGCTATGTTAAAAGAGTAAGTTGCAAAAGACCATCTATCTAGACTAGACAAATGGATACTTTGGAGCTAGATCAAGAAATCCGATGTAGGGAATGACAGAAAGCATGGATAGCTTCTAAAATTTGGTCAAAGGAAGCAGGCAATGCTGAGCCTATAAAGGACACGAAGAGGGTGGAGATCGATAGTAGAGGTACACAGGGGCTCAGGGGTTGAGATGCTCTATAATGACCTCGGATCTAGCTGAGAAGTTGTGTGTGCAGATGGAGTAAGGGTGACCTGCTATGAAAGATGGTTAGGGCTGAAACACAGATGACACTTAAAACTATAACTTGATGAATTTTTCTGGGAAATGTACAGATGGAGAGGAAGACTAAGCCCAGAACCTTAGGACAAGCCAGCACATGGAGGTCATGAGAAGAACCCAACCAATGAGATAGAGAGTAAGTGGACAGGAAGGCAAAACCAGGGCCTCGTGGTAAGTAAAACAAAGAGAAGACATTTTAATGGAATTGAAGGGAATGAATACAACTATCAAAAGAGCAGAATACTGCTACATTTATTTTAATTGATTAATGTGTATTTAATTATTTCTTACTGGTAAATATATTCTGCTAATTAAGGTTTGCATTTTGACTTTTTTTAATTTAATAGGAGCATTTTCTCGGCATCCATAATGATAATGCCATAAAGTTTCATCTTCAGGAAATTAATTAAATAGTGAGACATGCTGAAGAAGAGTCCATTTCCAGATAAATAGCCCCCGTTTCTGAAATAAATCATCATATGCAATGATTATTACTGCTTGTATTTGAAAATTCCAAGTGGCTATATTAAAAAATGCTCACCCATCTAAAGCCTCTCACAAATTGTCAGTTCCCTTATTTACATAATATATTCCAGAAAAATGTGTCGCTGTGACAATGAAGTAATTCCTGTGGAGAGGGCAGAGAACAGGTGAAACTCTTAAATGAATTATGAAGTTTTTTTATTGAAAAACTTTTTATCTTGAATGGTCAGTAATTTAATTTTTGTATTAAACTTTGCATTAAAATGAAAGCCACCAGAATGATCATCTTTCCATGTATGGTTTTTCAATTAGCTGCTGTCTAAACATGTAATCAAATTGTTATTATGGGTCAAAGAGCCAATAAGCAAAGACGCTCAAGAGGATGGGGCATGATCTTTCCCTTTTATGCCAGTCTTTTTCTTGGTGCCTGGCATAGAATGCTTGGGCCCTGGCTGAGCACCCCTGGAATTAAGGGTCACCACAGATCAGAGAGGAGCCCCCGACACCCAGTGTATTCCATACCCCACTGTTCACTTTTTTGAGTGGATTTTCACTGAATGATCCCTAGGAACATATTTTTGTATCCTTCTCAATTTTAACCATTTAAGCTGTTGGCAATAACGGAATAAGAAATAGCCACTAATACGTTTGATAAAACGAGATTGATGATAATTCAACTTCACAAGCTCTACTTACTTAATGTTGAGCATCTGTGATAATAAACGTTAAGCAGCCAGAAAGTAGTCACCGATGAAAATAAACAAAAGTGATCCGATGAAGTAAATTATATGCTACAATGAGATGTTTTTCTGGGCCATAAATAGTTTCCCAGAAACTCACTCCAAAATGAACTTATTCTGTGAAATAGGAACTTTTATTTGGCTCATTACATTTTCTTGAACACATTTAAAAACCAGCCCTATGGCTCCTTGGAGAAACATGTGATTCTAGAGCTGGGGTTGGAAATAGGAGATAAGCCTGGAGCATCTCGTCATGTCAGAAAGTCAAGAATTACAAAGAAAACAAAGTGAGGCATGTCAAAGGGATGTTGAATTCCACCTGAAGGACTTGACCAAAGCTGGAAAATTCTTCAGAGAAAAATACTTCATGACAGTATTTTATTATAAATCCAAGGATAAAATATCTGAATCAATAGTGATATTAATTAATTTGGAAGGAGAGACACATCTTCCTTAGAAGAAATCCCAGTAATATATATGTGTACATACATTCCTCCCAGGAGGTATAAGTTAATTCTCCTACCACAGGGTGTGGGCTGGATATTACTGAGTAACTTCCAAAGAATAGAATAAGAAAAGTGGAAAACAAAAATATTATTGTGAAGAAAACTGGCAGCTATCAAGATTAACATCATCGTGGAAGAGTCATGTTGACATCGTGTGCTCCCTGAGATGACACAGTGAGGAAACCACTTTCCTTCTTCAATATTCTCCTTCAAAACCCATAACCCCAGTCTAATCATGGGAGAATAGCAAAGTACAACTGAGGGCCATTCGATGAAATGTCTGACCAACACTCTTCAAAACTATCTAGGTCATGAAAAACAAGAAGCCAAGAATCAAGAGGAGCCCAGAGAGACATTATGACGAAATGTGAGGTGTCCTGGGAGGAATCATGGGACAGAAAGAGGATATTCACTTAAGAATAACTGGTAAAATCCAAATAATGCATGTAACTCAACTAAAAAGATCCTATCAAAATTCATTTCTCAGATTTAACAAGTGTACTACAATTACATAATATGCTAATATTCAAGAAAGTTGGGTAAAGGGTATTTGGAAACTTTCTATACTTATGACTTTTATGTAAATCTAAAATTATTTCAAAATAAAAAGATATTATAGCTTGTATGTACTATTAAAAGTAGATATTTGACAAGAAAAATTACAACTGTATCTTCTTATTGGGCTCCCTAGAGATAAAGCCTGGCAGGAAGTAGGTGAGACGCCAAGAGTCAACCAAGAAGGCACAGTCAGGGGAGATCCAGTGTGGCCTAACCATAGAGAAAGGCTTTGGAGTGAGAATCAGCTTAATATGGCTACCCCCACCAGAGGCAAAGGGACTAGCCTTTCATATACTCTATATCAAGCAGGTGGTCATTGGCTGTTGGCCCACCCAGGAAGTCACAACATTTCTGGCAAGATGGGGACTACCTCTAGGGACAACTCTCTAGAGAAGGGGAGCTGCTATAAGCTATTAGAAGCCAACACTTCCAATAGTATGTAAAAGATTCCCCAAGATCATGAGGGGGTCTGGCCAGAGCATGTCTCAACCCACTAAAATCTTCTCTTTCATCTGACTTTACCTCTATCCAGAAACAACTTTTTCAAAATGCTGGGTGGCCACCATGCTGATGGTATAGAAACTTCTAGAAGGAGAGTACGATGAACAACCGCTCCCATATCTGCAGTTGATTTTGAAGCTGTCACTGAGTCTCATCCTCTTCTTTATCCACTGCACATTTTACAGCTCCCTCTCATTCAATGAGTGCATCTACAGGTCTCAGTGGCTTGGCTGGTCAAGTGACTAACTTAATCCTTGGTTACCAAACTTTATCATCATTGGTTGCAGCAACTGCTATTTAGAGTTAAAACCAGGCATAGAAAATGCACTGGGAGTATTTCTTCTTTTGCTCAACAGACACCATGTCATAAATATAATGGATCAAAGCAATGTTGTGCAGAGTGTCCTTGTGTCAAGACACCTTAACACCATATTGTGATGGACAGCAGGATAATTAACATCATGGAAGAGGCAGGTTCTCATGAGCTGAGGCAGTTCAAAAAGAAAGGGTGGTCACAGATGAGCCACAAACAACAAAATCAGAGTAGTTGGGGGTGGGTACACTGGGGACAGGGAAGAGCACCATTATATCTACAGCAAATAGGAACAAAGAGATGCTAAAAATAAAGATGAAACAAGAGGGAAAAATCGCCCATGAATTAAAATAGAGCCCATATTTTAGGAAAATGACTGACGATTAATTTGTTATAATACCAAAAAGAGAAAAGCCATTTGCTTGTGGTTCAATGAGCCATGAAAAATTTCACGAAGTTTCATTTATTTACACTTGTAGAATGCGAATTGCATATGACATCATTTTAATGCCAATAACTGGAATGAAATATCAGAGACAGGAACAGAAATTGAATCTTTAAAAATAGTTCCATTTTCTGACTGCAAATATGTTGTATTTTGGAGATCCTTCTGCAAAGATAAACTCATATTGTCAAACCACATTTTAAAGGGTCTAATACTCCGATCAAAAATCTTTTTTCTTAAATTTTATACCAATTACAGCCCTGAGAGAACTCTTTATGATTTGTGTTGCTGTTTGGATGATGAGTACCTCTCTGGAAAGAGCATTCACTAGGCAGAAAGTCTCAGGTCTCTGGATGTTGGAAGCAATCATAATATTGAAGAAGAGAATAAAATAATGAACCTGAAGTTGAGATGTGCATGGCTTGGCCATAGGATTTGGGCTCTAAGTAATTTTAGGACAAAAACCAGTTTTTTACAGTGATTTCCAGTGATTAAATAGTCCACAGGAGGTGCATTGGAGCAGCTGGGATTTTGTGAGTGAGTGGAATAGACACGCAAATCCTCATGTAGCAGATGGGCCAAAGCAAGAGCTGTGGTCTGTGATATGTCAGTGGGAAAAAAAAAACTGCAGATTCAAGCTTACGCCTTAAGAGTCCTGGTGCATTTCCACCTGTCTTCTTCTGCATCTGCCTTTGCCATGAGAGGAACATGCCATGGTTATCATCATCGAAGAAGAATGGAAGACACGTGAAGCAGAGCTACCCCATCTGCTGCAGCTTGAAGCGCAGCTGCTCTGCCAAGCCCAGTGGAGATCAGCCAAACCCCAGTTGACTTGCAGGACCTGTGAAAATAAATGACTCCTATGTTTTGCTGAATTCCACCCAAACTCTGCACTGGGTATTAAACCCAGGGGCCCCAGCCCTTTATATTTTTTATTTAAGATTGGTTCTTACTAAGTTCTCCCAGGTTGGCCTTAAGCTTGTGATCTTCCTGCTTCAACCTTCTGAGTAGCTGGGATTATAGGCATGTGCCACCACATCAGGCTTGGTGGTCATATTTTATGTAGCAAACACTAACCATGTCAGCTAATTTTGTCCAAGCCCATTCTCCACTTTGACCTCCTGCAAGATATCTGGATTCCCTTTGTCCTTTTCTGTCAACCCCTCCAATGCTTAGGTTCCAATAGCACCACTAGACATACATTCATCTCAGGCCTTCTGAAGTCCACAATGTTTTCTAACCAGAAACTTGAACCTGAACCTGTATAAATTATATCTGTGAGCCTCCATGGGTCCGCTGCAGATTGAGAAATTGAATTATTCAACCAATAACATGATAATAGACAGATCCCTTTTCTATCTAAGGACTAGGAATGAATAATATTTAAGGTGCCAACTATGCATTTGTAGGATATTATGCTATTGGTTCTAATGTCCCAGATGTCATTTAATCTCTATAACAATTGTTCACCTGAGTAATATTCCCCTTAGAAGAGATTCAAAACTCAAAAGAGGCTGTTTCTTAAGTCTCAGCTCAAACTCAGAACAATGTGGTACTAAAACTCATTGTTTTTTCCAATACCCCTATATGTAAGTCTATAATGATGTTATGATGATTCCAATATATACCAATGTCTCTAATGCAATCACAAAAATCAGACAGTATATGAAATCGTGTGAAGAATTTAGCTCTATTTTCTCTAAACTGATCTATGTAAATACTGTCAGACGTTGCACGATGACATTTAGTTTAAGAATGGTCAGGATGTGTGACAGTGGTCCCATAAGATTACATCACCTACTGACGTCATAGTTTGTGTAAATACGCTCTGATGTTTGCACTGTGACTAGCCTAAGGGTGCATTTCTCAGAACACATCCCTATCATTAAGCAACATGCAACTACAGTTTTTTCCCCAATACTTTGGTTCTAATTGCTAGCTGCCACTAAGGGTCAGTCCCCCTCTCCACTGCCACAGATATTGCTAACAAAATATTGCAATAAACTATGTGATTAGCAAATAGCTTTGCCAATCCCAATAAATATCCCAAGTCATTTATTTTTGGCTAGAATTGTGGAGGACAAGGATCTTTAATAGCATGTTAAATATATTTTCTTGACAAGCTAACACCAGAATTTCTCTTTAGAAGTAACTACTTTTTGTCTATAAGAAATTTAATATGTTCTCTCAGATGGGAGAAGAGAACCAAGGGGACCGGATGCAAAAGAGGTCTAAGCAACCAAAGAGGAAGGATTGAATTACCTGGAAACATGAAGCAAACTCATTTACGACACCAGTGTGGCACTAACCATGCGCCAGGAAATGAACGTGTGCTTTGTGTAACAGTCACTCATTTAATCCTCAAATATCCAACATGAGAGGTGTACTCTCACTAACCAACCTTTCCAAATTCAAAAACTAGTCAGAGAGGTTAAGAGATTCCCCCTAAGGAACACAATTAGAAGTGATAGAATGAAGAATATGGTCCCCTTCCCCCTCCTGAATGAGACATTTTGTTAATAAATAAAAAGAATAGAAAAGGGCAGGAATGGAAATGGAAATTGAAAGACTATAGGGGAAAAAATATTGTAGGGAAAAGTCATTAAGAAAGTCCTGCTGGTCGAATGGATTAAAGTATGAAAAGTAAAGTAGAAATCAATGGATAACACAAAATTGGGTATTTTTTTTCCTCTTTGGTACATAACATAGACCCCAAACCCTTAGTAAGTTCTACTGTATGCACAGTTGCTTATTTTAAAAAGTAGTAAGTTTTTTCTGTGTGTGTGTAAAGAAGCAATTGAAAAAGTTACTAAATTTCCCCACAGCTTACATAACCAATGTAAATAGTTATTCCCTCAATGTCGTAAAAATACCTATAAAATAATATGAAACCAATAAAGTATCTGACAATATTTAAAAAGTAAGCTGGAGGCATTGAATGAAAAGTGTATGAAACAAATGGAAACAGTTTTCAGTGTCGTCTTTCATTTCCCTGGTAATAGATCATTAGTTGAAATAATTTTCTCATAGGAAACACAAGCATGTTTTTAGGAAATGGTTATCATCTATTAGGAGATCGAAGAGGAGATTACTTAAAGGGAACAGGAAAGACCTGTAAGGGAAAAGGAGGAGAAAAAAAAAGAGATGATGATGGGGAACTCCTAGGAGACCGCATAGGAGCATCCTGGGCAGCATTGTGAAATGAGACCCGGCAGAAGCTCATTCCTCCAGAATCGGTTTGATATTCTCCACCACACATTTTTCCCACTTCTCAGGGAAGAAAATTCTGTTAACCAGGAATTTCAAAACAGCTCCTGCTTACACAAGGAGCTGCAGGGGCCAGGGCCATCAATTGTTCTTTCCCCAGAAATAAGGAAAGGCGGGGGTCACCTACATTGTGGGGGAACAGGGCTTCCCCCAGGGCCCACTTGTGACCAGAGAGGGGAGGAAGTTGATGTTCCCGGCCATGGCAATGCTCTTGGCATTCGACAAGAGGTCTTGCCACAAAAGGTTATGGATGGGAAAGTGGAAAACAGGCTTCACGCAGCCAGTCTCTGCCAAGTGCAGGATCGACAGAGCAAGAAGGATCTGCTTCCAGCTGCGTTCTTGGTCTTCATTCAAAGGACAACCTAGGTAAACTACACCCAAAGTAAAATGCCTCATTTCTGAGTTCTCAAAGCTTCTGGTCCCCAAATTCTGCTGATATTGGTGTTCACCTAATAAGTTGTATTCTGCTCTTAAGGCAGCAGATTAAATGAAATAAGCATGAAGAGTCCACATGGTGACTTTTTAAATCCAACCTTCTCTATTTTGGTAATGGAAGAATGACCTGTAATCCACTATCATTAAAATCCATATAGAAAATATACTGCATATGCAAAAGCCTTTATATAATTCTATAAATATAAAAATCACTTAAAATTTATTATCCCACTTATTCCATCCAGAGTCAATAGGCTTATGTTCCAGTTCACGGTTTCTCTTTCACCAGCTGTGTTATAATAATCCACTTAAAAAATACTGGCGAGGCCCAAGCTGCCAAGACACAGAGCAAAGCAAACTCTCCTACATGGTTGGCTGGAAAGATGCAAAAGGATATAGTCAACTTATCTAAAACAAAAAGTTTGGCATATGCTAAATGTAGGATCCAGCAAGCCACACTTATGAACCCAACACACACAAAACAGAGGCATATGTTCACACAAGGGCCTTATGTGGATGTTCGATGTAACTTTATTCATAATTTTCAACCTGAAATCCATTCGATGGGGGAATGAATGGGTTATAGCACACCTGTGCACTAGGACCCTTCTTAGCAACATCTGGGAGTGAATTCTTGATATACACACATAGATACTTCTCAAAAATCACAATGCCAAGTGGAAAGCCATTCTTGGGCTGCATGTTATGTGTTTCCATTTACAGGACACTCCGGAAAAGGGACAATTATAAGGAAAGAGATGAGATTGTCCTTATAATCTTTCTCCTCACTCCAAGCCCCCTGTCACTCAGGGGGAGTGAGGAGAAAGAACTGACCATGTAGAAACCTTAAGACATGGTGTCCTATGTTCTGATTCTTGATGATGGTGGTATCACATGACTATCCACATTTGTCCAAATTCATAGAAAGTCAATATATAAACCATGTGAATTTTATTCTGATACCACATACTACCATAAACAAAAAGGAATGCCTTTGTACTTAGTACCCTAAATAATTTTTTTTTTCTACATGGTGAAAACACACTTTAGGGCTTTTCTTTTGCAGGTCCCTCAATGGTAGCCTCACAGAGTTGTCAGGAAGACCAAGCAATATGAAGCCAAAGTGTTTCTTAAACAATGAAGTATATGCAAATCAAAACCACCAGATATCACCTCACCCCTGTCAGGATGGCCATCCCTCAAAAATGAAGAAAATAACAAATATCCTCAGGGATGTGATGACATTTTTACTTTTCTACACCCTGCCCCTTTAAGAATGTGCTTTTCCTAGTACTGGCCAGAAGAGGGCGCAGGTGATGAAGCCCTCCGGGGGTTTCTTTCTTTTTTTTTTTTTTTAATTGGTTGTTCAAAACATTACAAAGCTCTTGACATATCATGTTTCATACATTAGATTCAAGTTGGTTATGAACTCCCAATTTTACCCCATATACAGATTGCAGAATCACAATGAGCATTGGACAATGTCTCCCAGAAGCTGCCAAGATGGAGGCCCTCATGTTGTTGAAAAGCCAGGAGAGAGAAGGAAGCCAGCTTGCAGAGCACGGAGAGGGGAGTCCCTGAGCCCCGAGAACCTGGCGCTGCCTTTGCTCCCCTGCACTTGACACAGACGAAGCACCCCATGAGTGTCCGTCTCTGGCCCTGTCTTTGCACAGTCAGGATTTGTCAAAGTACCTTAGGTCCCAAAGGAGTTGTTTTGTCCTTGGGTTTTGTGGCTGCTGTTGTTTTGGCAACAAAATGGGCCTTGACCAACAGCCTATAGATCCCTCCTCTATGAACCCTGGTAAGAGTCAGCCATGACCTCCTGTTCTGAAAGCTAAACTGTTTCATACCATCTGTATCCTCAATTTGAATGAAGAAACTGAGGCCTGTGGAGTGACATAGTTATCCCAGGATCACATGATATAAAGAGCATGACTTGGATCTGCACTGGTAGTTTTTGCATTTTCCTATGCCTTCTCTAATGCATATGAGGGAGGCTACAGCAGGTAATCATACCCATCTATGCAGAATCTCTTGTCCTTTGTTACTGACGGTTTACAATCCTGATAGACCACCATTTCTTCTTGAGTTCTCTGCCATCAACTGCCCTTGGGACTCTCTCCTTAACTTCTTCAGTATCATTTTGTCAAAGAAAGACTCCTCTGGGCGTGTTATCAGATGTTGCAAATCCCCCTCTAGTTTTTCCTGCCCTCTCCCTTCTGTTAATTTTCTTCCTAGAAGATATTGCTAACATCCTTCAGTTCTTATTCTTTGTATTTACCTCCTGTCTCCCCTATTTGGAATGCAAACTTCATGAGCATAAAGGTAATTTGTCCATTTTATTTGTCGCTCTACCCAGACTCCCAGACGATGCCTAAAACATATGAACTATTCATCAAAATGTGTTGAATGAATCTGAGGTTTTATACACTTTACAACTGATTTTGATTTACTGAATACAGAACTTGCCAATGAAAATATCTTGGAGGTTGTCATTTTAGTCCTGGAAAAATGAGGATCTCAGATAATACCCAGTGAAGAAAGTCTTTATGGTATGAAACACCTGTGGACAGATCTCAGGACAGAATGCAGATTATTTCCTGGCCTTGAGTGGTCTGTCCCTGGACACAGGGATGACCTCAGGACCTGCCCAGTGCACCTGGAGTTCTGTGGCCTCGACCTCCACTTGTGTGCTTGCTCCACTCTGCTTCTCTGTAGGCGAGTTTGCTACACCTACCACCCCAGCAGGTGCATGGAGGAACCGTGGACCACACTGACAAGGTGTCCATCTGGGTTTGATCATCTGTGACCAGGATGGGGAAGGAGGTACAATCACAGGAGAAGTAGGGATGCCTCCTCTAAGGACCGTGGGCAGGTCTGACAAGGACAATATCCAAAATTATATTGTGACTTAGAAAATCAGTTACACAGTATAAAAAGGTAAGTCAGTGATTCTCAGGTATTTGTTGGAGCTGGAAAAGACCTCAACAGATAACTTACATTTTGCCTTCTTCATTTTATAGGAGAAGAAGTTCAAGCCCAGAGAGGTTGTGAATGTCAGTTTTTTTTTTCCCACTTTCTTGAATGACTATTTTTGACCATTGCCACGTTATTGAACTGAAGTTATAAACAAACACTTTATTTTTCAAGTGTATGCAACTTAACAAATAACTAGCTACTGACACCTTAAACACACAGACTAATATTTTTAAGAAAAAAATACTGCTTATTAATTTAACATACTTATCAATTATATCAGAGGTTACATATGAAAATTAGGTTTCCCAAAGTGACCTTGGGTATGTTACTTAAACTTGAACCTCAGTTTACTCGTGTGTATAATAGAGCCTAATTCAAAGAGTTGTTGAGAGAAAGCCAGACATTTCTGTCTTTAGAAAACTTGGTTCTTAGTGATCATTAATAATTGATGTTGTTATAATGATCACAGCATCAGGATATCACCATGGGATCAAACGCTTTCTAGTAACCAGTACCTTGAAGAAATATGGTTTCAGAATATTATATTTGGAAAGCAAAACCAATTTCTTGTTTACACTTGGCAATGATTAGTTTTAAATGACCATATACCCCCGAGGCTTGAGGTTACAAAGAGAACGTCACCTCTGGTGACTTGGGAACACACACACCGTGATCAGACCTGGACTGAGGCATGGCCTGTCTCTACAGAGCGAGTAATGTAGTCCTGGCAAATGACCTGTCCACTTTGATCATCGCTGTAAGGAATGTGCTTTTATGAAATAGTAGTTCATATCACTTAAGAAATTTGACCATGCCAGATAATCTCCCTGCCTGTCATTTCACTCTCATAATAGCTAAGGCGGTCTGACTGCCTGGTTCTAACATCTGACCTTCCACTCCTTTGCATTCTTCTGTAATCTGTACAGAATACACAAGAGTACCCTGACATGACGAAGATTGTCAAAACAAGTTTCTATGTAATCTTGTCCTTCCTTTTTATTTTCTCAAGGCCATCTTAGACTTGGGTAACAACTCACTTCAAACACTCATTCACAGAATGGCCAATCAAAGGCCAGTGGGGGGCCTGTGTTCATAAGACAAGTCATCAAAGTCTCCATTCCCTCGAAACAGGATCGGGCTCATTTCTTGCTCTTTCATTCCACTTGTTCTCCTGCTGAATCAACATTTTTAGACAAAATGCGTACAATGTGACTTTATTGAAGTTCCGGGGCTAAATAAGGGTGACTCTTATGTAGCATATTTCTAGACTATGAGCTATCATCTTTGTGCAGAAAAAAAAAAAAAAACACTCAAAACAAACAAAGAAACCCAAAGCAGAGCCAACTGAAAATCTACCTTGCCGATTTCTGAAAATGTCCTCATCAACCTTCACTGATAAAACCAAACAGAGCAGCCTGGATGTGTTTATTTAAAAGGTATATAAACAAATAAGCTTTTGCACTTCTAGAGTAGGTTACTTTTTGGCAAAATGCACTATTTCCAATACTCGTCCTACTTTCATGATGGGTGAGGAATATTTTCTACAAGCAAAAGCGAAGATAACAGCATATCATTTAAGCAGCTGAGACTTGATGCCAGCATCTCTAGGCACAACATGCAGGCTTTGGGGGTGTTAAAAAGAAAACCTCTTAGACCAATTGCCCGTTAGTAAAGTTTACCAGAGCAAAGTAATACAAAAAAGATTTGAGAATCACCCACCTCCCCAAACCAGAAGAGGTCCAGAGAACCCAACCACCAACAGAGTCATAGCAAACATGTAAGATGGATAAAGCAGTTCAATAGGCCACAACCTAGTCCATTGACCAGTCAGCTGCTTGCAGTTCAACTAGTTAGTAGTTGTTTTTTGTTTTTGTTTTTGTTTTTTTTTTTTTTTTTTTTTTTTTTTTACACGTCAGTTATTAATTGGCTACTTGGCCTTCTGCAACCACCCAAAGTTCAGTCACTGGGATTAAACTCTGTATCGGATTGGCTGTTGGGACCATTATAGTTGCCCAGCCTAAATCCTCGGCCTCTCCACCAAATATTATTTAACAGGGACAACAAAATTGATGTGACGTGTAAGATATTAGCTAGAGTTTATACTCTAATTTAGCTGTGGCAATCAAAAACTTACAGCAAGGAAGTCTTGCAGAGCATAAGCTGAAGTGTCTAAAAACTGTGCATACATTTTAAATATATTTAATTAGCATATTTATATTTGTATAAGCATATTTTAAATAGAGGGTCAGCTAGTCAAAACCTGAAAGAAAAATATGTTGGCTTACTGAAAAACACTTTTTTTGCGGGGGTGGGGGGTGCACTGCTTGGGACAGAAACGAGGTCACAGGCATCCAAGGCAAGTGCTCTATCACCGGACTACATCCGTAGCCCCAGGCATCATCTTTTATGAACAGCCACATATAGACCCAGAGGGGGAAAAAAAAGATGTTTCTAAATATGGGAATTCATCCTCGGATTTCTCTGTCTCTCTATTTTCTGGCATATTTTTACCAGGCCACAGAAATATTTAAAGAGCTGGCACTTACTGTAAACTCCTTCCACAAGCCAAACAAATGTGCACAGGGAGCTAGACGGCATTTTGTGCCGATCATAATCTCCAAGTCCATTAGACTTGGCCCAGATCCTTCTGCCAAGTTTTCCCAAACATCAAATCCAATGGGTGTTGGTGGTCCATATTTTTAAAGAATTTTCCGAATACGATTAGCCTCTTTCTACAAAATGGTTCTCTCACGTGTTACACAATATCAAGAAACAGGGTGAACCTTGCTCCTTCAGTACAGGGCAGACCCATTAGCCTAGGAGTAGAAAACATCCACCATTTTGAAACTCACTCAGAAATTACCTGATGCAAAAGAATCATCAGTGGCTCTTACGACCATTTGAATCACCCAAGGATGGTCAAAGTTTGTCTCAGAACAGGACATTGATGCAGTTTTGAAATTTCTCACAACAGAGCACATGACAAAAAGAACAAATTGCATTTTTAGTGGAGAACTTTGGTGGCTAGCAACCTAGCCAAGTGAACAAAATTAGCATTGCCATTAACAGGATAAAGTGACAGCAGGTGTCTGCTGATACAAGCCTCTAAAAAGGACCAAATATCACTTATGTGGTATCCTGCCAAAAGCGCATAATTTGAATTGAAACATGAGGAAAGATTCAGCCAAACTAGACAGAGTAAAACCCAGCCAGGCTGCACTCTTCAAAGCTGCCAATGTCATGAAAAGCAAATCCTGAAGAATTGCTCCAAATTAAAGCATATGAGGAAGACAGAGTGACTCCATGTAATGTGCGACTTGGATTTAGACCCTGGGTTGGAGAGGGGGAAAAAAATAGCACTATAGAAATAGTATCTGGATAATGGGCAAAGTTGGAATATTGAAGTATTTTGATAACACTCTTGAATCAATATTAAATTTTCTAAATTTGGTAATTTTGCTGTGGTTATGCAAGAAACTGCCCCTGTTCTTTGGCAAAACATGCTAAATTATTTAGTGGTGAAGGGTCATGATCTCTGCAACATACTCTCAATGGTTCAGCAAAAATACCAGCACAGTATTGAGTAGGTAGAACAAGAAATCAAACATGAGCAAATATTCACAATAGACGGTTGATATGAAGGGGGTTATGGGAATCCAGAGAAAGGGTTATGAAATTTTCTGCAAGTCTGTTTTTTTTTTCCCCCAAATGAAAGCATTAATTACAGTAATGAAAGGCAGTCGGAAAGAACAAAACCAAGGTCAGGTAACCATTAAAATAAGCAAACATCTCATTCTATAATCCACCAAGTTTAAAGATCCAGAAGGAATTGAAAGTTTCTGCACTTAAAAAAAAATAATAATAAACTTTCCTGGTTATTTTGAAATAGGTCACTCGACCTCCACCTCAGTTGTGCCCTCTGTCTAGTTAATGAAGCAGAAAGCGAGAACAAAAACAAAACATATTTTCTCAGAAACCCCTGTAGATTGACAGAAGAGCCATGGAAACGAGGGGCTTACTTGGAAGAAGTGTCACACGTGGTTGACTCACAGCAGGAGGTGGAGGGCAGTGGAGGTAGCAGAGCTTTCTTGATCTGACTTCTCTGGAAGGCAGCGTCCTTGTCAATCCTCCACTTGCCTGAGGGACAGCAGCAGCACCAATGGCAGCAACTCTTGCTCCCAGCCTTGGAAATGGAGTCGGTGGTAGTAATTATCCCAGAGCAGAGTCCATGGGGGGGCCTGGACCAGCTCTATCAGCATCACCTAGAAATGTGTTAGAAAAGGCAAGTCCTGATTGCACCCTAGACTTACTGGAAAAGAAATTGGCGCAGTGACCCAGCAATCTGTGTTTTAACGAGACCTCCAGGTGATTCAGATGGAAACTCAACTTTGATTATTGTCAGCCTTACAGGATCGTTATCTAGGACTCATTACCAAGGCCCAAGCTAGAATCAGTACCTACAGCTCCTCCACTGAGTTTGTAAACTCTGAAGTCCCTGCATTAAATTCTATGCTCTTCAAAATCAATCAAGCAACAAATCAAATATGGTATCGGTATTAGAACAAGTGTGTAGATATCATTTTTTTTTCCGGAATAAAAATACAGACTCAGGATTTGTTAGTATTTAGATTACTCTATATGTTGATCTATATTGCTATGCCCTAGTGTTTTACACATAGACGATGGACGAAGTCTAGAAAGCATTTTGAGCCTGTTTTGCTCCCCACTTGAATATAAATTCAACTTAATGTATTGATAACAGAGGTAGATGGAAAGAAGGATGAGAGCAGGTCAGGTGCCTCACAGGATAAAATATTAGCCCTGGATTCCTGCAGGCCATCATTTAATTTGTCTATTAAGAAAACTAGCACTGGAAAATTGGAAAACAACCAAGTACCTGAGTGTCACTAAATGACTTGATGTTTCATCATGACACATATTCATAGGAGGGACCTATTGTTCAATAAGCAAAAGGCATCATGGATATTCTAATGAAGGATCTGGCCCCTCTTTCCATTTGATGGTCAAATACTTGTTTTAGTTTAAGATATAAAATATATCTGAGCAACAATGACGCAGAGTGGGAATATTAGTCTAGGATTAATTTTAATTGATTTTAAAAATTAAAAGCTATTTTCTCAATATCCTTAAATTATTTTATTTGTTCTGTTTAGTTAGACATGACAGTAGAGTGTATTTTGACATATTATATGCACATAGATGACTGACAAAGTCTAGAAAGCATTTTGATCCCATTTTGCTTCCCACTTGAATATAAATTCAACTTAATATATTGATAACAGAGGTATAACATGGGGTATAATTTCCCCTTTTTTATTTGTACATGATGTGGAGTAACACTGGTCTTGTATTCATATATGAACATGGGAGGTCATCTCTGATTCATTCTACTTTCTTTCCCATCCCCATCCCTCCTCCCTTTCCCCATACCCCCCCACCCTGTTCAATCAGGTGAACCTCCTCCCTCCCCTATGCCCCTGCCTATTGAGAGTCAGCATCTGCATATCAGCAGGAACATTCATTCCACCTTTGGTTCTTTGGGATTGGCTTATTTCACTTAGCATGAGAGCATTCCTGATGTGTGCACCAACCAAAAGGGACAAACGAAGTGAATGCTTTCACCTCTACTCATCAAATTCACCTACTCTATTATAAACTTTAATAGTTTGGGGTTCCCACTGGGAAAATAATATTCCATTGTGTATATGTAGTACATTTTCTTTATCCATTTATCTGTTTTAGGGTACCTAGGTTGGCTCCATAGCTTCTTTATTGTGAATTGAACTGCTATAAACATAGATGTGGCCACTTCACTATAGTGTATTGATTTTAAGTCCTCAGGGTACATGCTGAGGAGTGGGATAACTGGGTCAAATGGTGGTTCCATTCCAAGTTTTCTGAGGAATCTCCATGTTGCTTTCCAGAGTGATCATACTAATTTTCAGTCCCATCAGGCAATGTATGAGTGTACCTTTTCCCCCACATCCTTGCCAACATTTATTGTTACTAGTAGTCTTTTTTAAATTAGTTTTTTAAATTTATATATGACAGCAGAATGCATTACAATTCTTTTTACAAATATAGAGCACAATTTTTCATATCTCTGTATATAAAGTATGCTCACACCAATTCATATCTTCATACATGTTCTTTGGATAATGATGTCCATCACATTCCACCATCATTGCTAACCCCCTGTCCCCTCCCTTCCCCTCCCACCCTCTGCCCTATGTAGAATTCCTCTATTCTTCCCATGTTCCCTCTCCCTACACCACTATGAGTCAGCTTATATCAGAGAAAACATTCGCCATTTGTTTTTTGGGGGATTGGTTAACTTCTCTTAGCATTGTCTTCTCTAACTCTATCCATTTACCTGCAAATACCATGATTTTATTCTCTTTTACTGCTGAGTAATATTCCATTGTGTATGTATGCCACATTCTTTTTGTATCAATTCATCTACTGTAGGGCATCTAGGTCAGTTCCACAGTTTAGTGATTGTAAATTGTGCTGCTATAAACATTGATGTGGCTGTGTCCCTAAAGTATGCTATTTTTAAGTCTTTTGTATATAGACCAAGGAGAGAGATAGGTGGATCAAATGGTGGTTCCAGTTCCAGTTTTCCAAGAAATCTCCATACAACTTTCCATATTGGCATCTCACTCCAGTCAAAATGGCAGCTATTATGAATACAAACAACAATAAGTTTGGCAAGGATGTGGGGGAAAAGGTACACTCACACTGCTGGTGGGACTGCAAATTGGTTACTAGTAGTCTTGATCATTGCCATTCTGATTATAGTGAGATGAAATCTCAGTGTAGATTTAATTTGCATTTCTCTATCAATATCCTTTAAATTTGTGGTCAAAGTAAAGAAAATTGAATCTTAATAGGTATATGAAGTGAACTAAAATACAATTTTAAGATTCCCCTAAATATGCTTCACTGGAACAAAAAAACCATCACATTGAGACCAGAAAAAGACAGATTCAACCAAATTCACCATTCATTTTATATCAGAGATTATCTTTTCTAAAGATAAAATGTATAATTTTAAAACTCTGATATACTTCCATTCTACCTATTTGTTCAAAAATGCAGAATTCCTATTTTCAACAGGATGTCTATGAGCTACCAGACACTAGGAATGGGAGTTCATCTAAATAATTTGAAAGTTAACACATTGAAAAGCTGAAATGAGGAGATTAAGGAGACTATAACATATTATGAGAAACATCCAAAATATTTATGATTATTAATGTACTGTGTGATTGTCAGTTTTGATGGACATCTCAGTTCAGTCCAGATGACCACCCTTGAGTGGTCCCATGAATTTCTGCTTAGACACTCTTTCTTCACATTCATGCAAGATGGTTTTCTAGCTTTGTCCATGTTCAAGAAAAATGACGGAAGACAATAACACAATAAAACCGAAAGCATACATTCTGACCTTGAACTCCATGATGGACAGACTCGTGGCAAGCTAAAAGCACAGTTTCTAATACCCACATCTGCGCCTCCCCACATGTTAGCCTGTTTTTAATTCTTACATTGATTAGGTATGATCACAGTGTGATTCCCCTCCTGCAGACAACTCATTTGTATTGCAAATTGTTAATAACATTCTGAAGTCCAACAATATTATCATCACCGGGGGCCTCCTCTGCCTTCATATTCACTTCCGCATTATTGAACTAACAAGCACGGATGCAGGGACAGCTGCAGCTCCTGGTGAAGCTTATGTAATCAGTGCTGACTTTCCCAGTGGGGACCCCAAACTATTAAAGGGTTATAATAGAGTAGGTGAATTTGATGAGTAGAGGTGAAAACATTCACTTCGTTTGTCCTTTTTGGTTGGTGCACACATCAGGAATGCTAGCATTTTTTTTGAGTAGATGGCTTTCTATGAACACTCCATTTATATTTATGCACAGACTCAATATTTTCTCTTCAAATCTACCTCAAGCTACACTTATTGAATAGTGTATATAACAGATACACCTTTAGGTTTGGGAATCAAATGTATGTGGTTTTGGCTTCTTCAGTTACTAATGAGTCTTTTAACAAGTTTCTTTCTTCCCTTGTTTCCTCATCTCAAAATTATAAATTGCAATAATCCTTTTGTGTATTTAATGAGTTGTATTTAATGAAACTCTGGATTAAAGTATTTATGAACAATAAATATTAGCTACTGCTAAAGCTAATCATGGAAGTATTTCCTGCAACAAGAATAGTCCAGTTCTTAGATTTAAGTGAAATAAATATGTTATGCATTCAATTACATCAAACACACACTAATACTTTCCAAATTACATCTTACATGTTGGAATCTTGATGGGCCAAATGAATGCATGGGCCAAATGAGGCACTGGAGTTATCACATCAGCAAATAATTCTTACTTGAAACACGGTCATACATTTACTTAAATATTTTAGATTGGTGGTAATTTTGTTCTATCACTCATGTTCTTTTATTTTCAGGATTTTATCTTTGGATTCAAGAGTATGGTAATTGATAATTTCTGCTTCTGGCTATGATGGATTAGTCCGCAGCTGACCTAGGTATATGCCAAGAACACTAGTAAAGGTAAATACAATAATAAAAAAACACATGTGTGACTGTATCAGTGAGCTGTCGAGGCAGTCAGAACTTGTGGAGCCAAGAACCTGGAGAGGAGAAAAACACACTGGAGATGAGCCCAACATTCTACATTTTTAGTCAAGGCATTTGCAGATTGTTAAACACCATGGGGTAGGCTGTAGAAAAGCTAGCAGAAAGTAGCAGCAAAGCAGTGTTTTGACAGTCTCACACTTGTAAAAGCCAAAGATCAGGATCTGGTCTTTTAAAGTATCTGGGAGTAGAGGGGTCAAATCCTGCAGCTAAAAGAAAATGAGCCAAGTGAACCTGAGTTTTCCAACCCTCATCTTAAAGTATTCCCTCCCCCCCATGGAAAAGGGTCATAAGGTGAAAGGCTAAGCAAAGACTGGCTTCTAAATATCTGAGAATATAATGAGAGATTTGTGCAAGTTCACAGTACAGCAAAGTGAAAAACTAGCATCAAGTTCCCCCCAGGAAGGACAGGATCCTGACAAATGACCTGTAAATAAAATGACCAAAAATAAAAAAAAAAGCAGACCAAGTCTTAGAAAACCCATAAATCTGTGCATTCCTTGTTTGCATAAGGTGATGCTCTAATTTAACTACATGCAGAATTTAAAACCAACTTTCCTGGAGGAATATAGCACCATCATGGCAAATGGACAGCATTTAATTAGAAATAAGAGATGATTTTAGGCAATCATCAATGACACAAATAATAAATGCTGGAGAGGATGAGGTGGGACTGAAAATTAGTACAAACACTTTGGAAAGCAGTATGGAAATTCCTCAAAACATATGACCCAGCTATTGCACTCCTTGGTATTTATCCAAAAGAACTAAAATCAGCACACTATAGTGATACAGGCACATCAATGTTTATAGCAGCATAATTCACAATAGCCAAGTTACAGAACCAGCCCAGGTGTCCATCAAAAGATGAATGGATAAAGAAAATGTGATACACATACACACACACACACACACACACACACACACACAGTAGAGTTTTACTCAGCCATAAAGAAGAATGAAATTATGACATTTTCTGGTAAATGGATGGTACAAGAGAACATCATGCTAAGTGAAAAAAGTCAAAGAAAGCTAAAGGTCAAATGTTCCCTCTCATTTGCAGAAGCTAGACCAAAATAAGGGGATGGGGAATGGGAAGAATCCCATGAAAATATAAGGCAGATAGATCAGTGGAGTAGGGAAAGAGGATGGAGGGGGAAGAGGAGGGACAGGAAAAGGAATGATATATATGATATATATATATATATATATATATATATATATATATATATATATATATATATGATTGCTTTAATCCATTTCATTATATATTTTATTCATGAACATTAAGAATATTCATTAAAATACACCAAGAGAAGATTATAAAGACAGAGAAAGTGGGAGAAATTGTTTTCACCTATAACAAAGGACTTTTACAGGCATAGATCAACATCAATAAAGCACACTTCACAAATGAGAACAGAGCCAACTAGTGAAGAAGAAGATACTCTACATGAGTGATCATCCCAAAGTACAGACTACCTGATAACCAGAGTGGATAGAATTGAAAAGGCAGCGACATGTTAGGGAAGAGGTGGGAGAATACAGCTGGTATTTTGTTGGTGGGAGGGGAAATGGTTACTAGCACTTTGAGCAGTTCTTCAGCTCTGTATACTAAATGTGAATCTGTGTATATTCCAAGGCCCAACCATTCAAGTAACTGTCATACAATTGATGGAAATGCATAGGATATGTACATTAAAAGACATCCAGTGGAACTAAGTGCAGTGGTGCATGCCTGTAATCCCAGTGGCTCAGGAGGGTGAGCAAGAGAATCCCAAGTTCAAAGCCAGCCTCAGCAACGGCGAGGCACTAAACAACTCAGTGAGACCCTATCTCTAAATAAAATACAAAATATCGCTGGGGATGTGGCTCAGTGGTCAAGTGCCCCTGAGTTCAATCCCTGGTACCCAAAATAAAAATAAAAACAATCCAGTGATTTTTGTGGTAGCAATATTTATAATAACCCCAAACCTAAACACTCACCAACTGTAGAGTTCATAAATATTTGATAGTGTATTCATATTTGGGATAGTACAACAAAATAAAAATAATTTAACTTAGGCTTCAAGGATGAACCATGGACAATTTCATGAACTTAATGTGAGCTACAGAAGTTAGACACAAATGTGCATTTGCTGTGTTGGTGTATGTATAAAAAAATTTAAAAGCAGTCATAACTAATCAATGGTATTAGAAGTCTGGGTAATGATTACTTTGGGCTGGGAGTTTTGACCTGGAAGAGCTGACCAGAGCTGGCTATGGGAGACTGCAGTACAGATAATATTCTGTTCCTTAACTAAGGTGATAGCCACACGAGTAGGTTCATTTTAATGCATTGGCTTGTACATTTGAAGTGTGTATATGTTCTTAAAGTCTAACAAAGGGAACTCAGTCCCTGCAAGTCCCTCAAACTTTTCCTTTATAGTTATTATTAATTTGGTGCCCATCAAATGGAATCACCAGTTTTTGTAACTTGTCTTTGCATTCAAAAGCATTTTCCTTCTATCTGGGCTTTATCTTTTTCTCAGCTTCCATAAAGTGAAGGCTGCTTTATAAGTTTAGTTCCCTAAACAGAGCACGTTGGAAGTTACTATGTCCTCGTTGCTCATCTATTAGAATCATCTTTTTATTGTTATATAAAAGAATCAGCACCTGACTTGGGCGTCTGTATGTAACACGAGATGGATTTTGACAGCCATTCTATTCTCGAGCTTTCTCCCTGCTTGTTCTTCATTTGCATGATTCATTATTCATCCGCCTGCAAAAGTCTAGACGAGATATGTCCTGGTGCCTGAGTGTATGAGCACAGAGATTCCATGACCTCCCCATTACCACAATTTTAACAAGGACAATGATTTCAATTGTGGTTGTTGCTGTTGTTTAAGATCCAGGGCCTTCCATCATTTATCAGCTAAGTCAACCTCCGCTAAAATTTGCACCAGGGTGGTTTGGCTTTTGCTTTCTTTGTTTTCATATTTGCTTATCTCTGTGTTTATTTATTAGGGTGAGCATGCCCTTGGTTCTATGCAATAACCCTATTTCTCCCACAGAGAAGTTAATATACCCTATGAAAATATTACTGTTATTATATTTACTCATTTGTTTAGATCTTCCAACAATCTCTTTATCTATGCTCTTGCTTTTCAGCTTTACTGATTCTAATTATAAATGTTTATTACTTTCACTATCCACATTTGGAAGAAAAACGTTTCATTCTCAACAAATAATACTTGATTTGTCAGCAAAAAATACTTGCAAAATGGAAGATAGTATCACCTTGTTGATGTGTGAGTCAATATCCAGAAGGCATCTAAGCCATAACACGCAGGTCAGATGAACCCTGCCTGCTGCTGTTCTGTCTTTCTAGGGAAAACAGTGAGATTTAGGGAAACTGGTAAGACCAGCCAGAAAGCTCTTCCCTGTCAAATCTCTTTTAGCCTTTAAAACCCAAAGATGGGGTTCAACTTATGATAATAGCAGACGAGTTTATATCAGACCAATTTCCACCCCAGGAACTGTTGAAAGAAACTGGACCAAATCCATCTGTCTGTCTGACTGTCTATCTCTCTACCCCCCCCACACACACACACGTGCATACTTGCATGTGTGCACACATAACTGCTTGAAGACACTGACAGCTATCTTCAATACAGGGGTATTTGTGGGGCTAAGATCTGTGAAAGGAAAGGCCAAGAGAAACATGACCTGGCATTGGGTCCTATTCTTAACTCAAGGCCATGACAAACCTTAAAGCAGTTGCTAAGAGACTGAGAAGAGAAGAAATTTCCACAGTCCTATGGGACGGAGGGAGAAAGTGAAAATGGAATTTATATTTACCCAGGAGGAAGGACCCTGGTAAAACTGAGTCCCTGAAATCTCCACACAAGTCTCTACCAGAAACTAGTACTCTCCAATATCAAAATGCCTCATTTAAAATCAACTCAGTTCCCAATTATATTAAGGTGATCAACTTCTGTCTTTCTAAAGCAGAAATAAATCCTTATGCTATAATTTAGTGTAAACATACAGGATTCAATAAACTATGACTTAACAAAAGAAAAATAAATAAAGAGCCAAAAGAATAGATACAAAAGATGAGCAATGAATCTGTCAGACATGCAGCTTGAAATGATGATTAAAAGGTTTCAAGTGTTAAAAGACAAGACATAGTTTGGCAGAAAACTAAAAACTTTAACCAAGTGTAAAATGAAAGTTCTAGAAACAAGAACCATACAAAACTGAGAGCAGTTTTCAAGAGGGTGAGTATCGTGGCAGTTTAGACACAGTTTGAGAAATGGTTTGTTGGGATAGATGAAAATAGAATCCTGAGAATAAAGCAGAGAGGGAAATTGTATGTCAAATGCTAAAAATAATTTAAAAAAACACTGGATATGGACATAATTCTGGTAATGTGTAACTGTACTGCCAGACAGAAAGAGCAAGGGACAGAAGCTATATTTGAAAGAATAATGGCCAGTAAGTTTCCAAAGTGAATGACATATACAAACTTTAAGAAGTGCTACAAACCTCAAGCAGAACAATTAAGAGGACCAACATAAATTAGCACTTCCAAAGCCAAAGAAAATAGGAAATTTCAAAATTCATCCGGAAATAAAGAACTCGATCTTACTTCTACAGCAAATCAGTTAAGAATGCTAGCCACCTTCTCAAAATGAAGCAATGAAAGCCAACCAATAACTATCTATTGTTATTCTTCAAAAACACTGAAATAAAATGATAAGAAAATATAGAATTCGAAGTCTAATAAAAACATCCTTCAGAAAAATAAAAGCAGAACATTTTTCAATGAAATTTGAGCACATCTCTTACCACCGCCCTTCATTAAGGGGCATGCTAAACAATGTTCCTAGCAGGAGGAAAATATCATGGACAGAAGAGCAGAAAGTACAAGTTAATGGATAATGTGTGAGTACAAGGGTTTTAGTCAGCTTTTTCATCACTGTGACCAAAAGACTGGACAAGAACACTTTTTTCTAGTCCACAGTCAGACAACTCCATAGCTCTGGACCCTGAGGTGAAGCAGAACATCATGGTGGAATGGCCTGGTGGAGGGAGGCAGCTCAGGACGTGACAATCATGAAGGAGAGAGCAACCTCTGCTCACCAGGGAACAAATACACCACCCCCACCCATGACCTATTTCCTCCAGACCCACCTACCAGCCTATAGTTACCACTCAGTTAATTTCTATCGGTGGATTAATCCACTGATTATGTTTGGACTCTCATAATCTAATCACTTCACCTCTGAAAATTCTTGCACTGTCTCAAGCATGAGCTTTTGGGAGCCATCTTATACGGAAACCCTAACCAGTAAATGACTATCGATTGTACAGAACAATGTATCCGTCTGTCTTATGGAATTTAGAAATCATACAACACCTATTACACCAGCTGGCCATGCATCAGAGAGAGAGAGACTAAAGCTCATACTTTGCCCAAAATATGGCAAAAGTAGCAATTTAAATGATACTTTAGTTAATTCAGAATGCATTCTGCCATCTCTAGAGCAACTTCAAAAAGAGGTAATTAGGGAATGTCCTAACTCACAAGCTAATCGATGGGAAAATGGAATAACAAGAAATTGTAAAACAAGCTATTTTAATATCTGCACCCCCCCACCCTCTCAAAAAACCTTTATGAAAAAGACTTATGAGTTAACAGTTTTGTTTTGTTTTATTTTGGGGGCGTACAGGGGGAAGCATGATCCCAGCAGGGGGCATAGCAAAGGTTGGAACATGAAGGAAAAGAAAGTTACACAGCAATGTGCTTGCTACTGACTTAGCCACCATCAAACTAGGACTGCCTGGGAGTTTAGATGTCAGAGCTGTGCAATTGGGGAATTCAAGGCACACACATCCATTCTCTGCCCATTTCTCAAGGGCAGCCCCCTGGGTATTAGCTCCCCTGCACCCTGGGGTTCTTTAGGTATCACCACCTGGGGCTTCAGTTCAGCTCTTTCTTAGCCATCGAGAAGCAGATTGTACCAGCAGGTTCAAGTCCAGGCATAGTCTGAAGGCATCTTCAGGAGGTTGGTCAAAGGTTCAGAGTTGACATCTGAAGCAGTGGTTAGAGAAAGAAGGAGGGCCAATCAGCTTTTCAACAGGTGTGCCAGAGGCGCTTCTGAGATCTTAACTATCATTCCTAGAAATCCTGTGAACCACTCAATTTCCTTACAAGAAAGCCTTATATGATATGAACGATCCTGTATTGGTGACCCTTGTTTACAGCTAAGAATCCTGACTGCTGGGAAGCAGAACACTGAATACTCAGCAGAGTCTTGACTTCAAAGAACCCAGTATTTGCAGGCATATCTCTAAGAAATAATTAAGATTTTATAGCAGAGACATTACCACTGAAGATAGCTTTATAAATGACACTTGTCTCTCACATTGAACATCTGAGAATCACAGGTACTTTGAGAACAGTGAGAAAGAATTGTGGGGTAAAAGCAATGTTTTGAAACAGAGAGCCACGTGAGCTCAGATGTTGAAAGAGTGTGCTCTAGATACAGAAAGCCAGGTAGAATCAGATGTGATAAAAGGGACGTCTCTCGAGTTACAGAAAGAGCACCATGGAGACTTTTACCAGAATGCATCCCAGCTTCAACCTTATAGATAAATGCAAGACAAACACTTTAGGAAGAATGTTGTCTCCTCCAAAAAAAGTTAACATGAAGAAAAAAAAGGCACTTCTTAGGATTCTATTCTCATCTATCCCACATATAATGTGGAGATAATATGTTCAAAAAAGGGAGAGAAAAAATAGGATGTTCTATATACTTAATTTGCTTTTTCACTAATTATAACTAACCAATGAAATGGGACCATCAAAGATTTTTAAGTGAGAGTGGAAGTAGTGGGTGATGTCATATGACCCTTGTCATCTAATAATGATTTCATTTGCCAGATTCCTAAGACAGACATCATGAGTGTGATCCTATAAGAACAGGTGAAGTTGTGTTTACGGTAATTCAGGGGGAAAGATCTTTCTCTGGAAGGGAAATTGAGGGAGAATCTCCCACAAATGGCAGATCTGATGGAAAACTGGGTAATGTAAGGAGCCACTGGAAGAGCTGGCACTCTTCAGTTTATGGCATAGACGGCTGGCCTTCCTATATCCTCAAGGTTGCCATACGCATCTTGCAATTGTTTATGGGGCAGAAATCCTTCTCTCCACCAGAGTTCTAGGAGCTATGGTAGAATCTTACTGCCTCAGAAACCAGACTGAAGAATACAGAAGTGCCTTTCTTTTATGCTTTTATCTTCTGGTATCTCTTTTATTTAGAGGTTGGCTTCCAGTGGTCTTCCTGTATGCACACAGCATCGAGGTGGGCAAGCAGCAGCAGGTGCCTGTGTGACCTGAGATGATGCTTGCAGCATGGGAAGCCTTATTTGCCCTCACATCACAGCCTTAAGGTCCACCACATCCAAATGACAACTCCAGGAGAGTAAATGTGCACCTATATTTAAAATACCCCCACTGGGATACTCTGGCCTCCTTGGGTCATTTTGATTCACTTTCTCCATCAGTTTTCATACTTGATGGCACTGTCATGAGTCCTGAGCCTGCTGAGCCTTAGATGTTGAAAGTCAGCAATCCTCATAGGAGGAAGGAGAATTTCAGAAATAGAAGGAATCTTGTGTCTTAAACCGAGCCCCTTTGGTTTCTCAGCCAGATGGTTCTGCTATCCTGTGTCATGTCTTCTCTGGTGGATTTCCCCTGCAATATTCCAGTCATGCCTTCTGATTCATGCAGCATGCTGATCTAATTTAACTGCATGGAGATCCCACTGCAGGAATCTCTCAATGGATGGTTTGGTTTAATTATCCAGAGACCTGAATATATGACAAAAGCCAATCCTGCCATTGTGATCATTCAAAGAACCATTCCACTCGACTGTAAGATTGTCATTGCTTCTGCTCAGAGATGAACTTTTTGGGCAATGGTAAATAGTTTTGCCCTCCAAATCACAGACTTTAGAAATGCTTTAGCCTATATTGTTCCAGAAATCATTTAAAAGAGAAGTGTGTGACTAAAAAATTAAATACAATATTTTGTTTTATCTGTTTACTAAATTCTTACATACATTTGATTATTGAATCCAGTCTAGCCATAATTTTTGAAAGGAAATTGCTTTTATAGAAAATAAATGTTGGCATCTATGGTAGGGTATTTTTCATAAAAAAAATAAAATGTGTTCCTCTGACAGAGAAGACAGGCAAGTGTACTGGGTACCTGAGCCCTCGTGCTGTCCTGTCTGCACTGGAAACAGCCTCTGTTTACAATCTGTGTGACCTCAGGAAATGAGGTAAATTCTGACTGTCTTGCTTCCCTTGGCTGTAAAATTAGGGATAATGACATATATTTTTCTAAAGTTGAAATACTGTTATGCATGTGAAAATGCTTAGAATAAGCAATTTCACTTCTGAGTATTTTCTCAAAAGAATTGAAAGTAATGACTCAGATATCTGTACAACTCGTTCATGGCAACATTATTTACAATAGCCCAAAGGTGGAAATGACCCAGTATCTATCCACAAATAATCGGATACATTAAATGTGGTACTGTACATACTTACAATGGAATATTATTCAGCCGTAAAGAAAGAAACTCTGATACATGCTCTATAGCTTGATGAACTTCAAGGATCATGTGCTTCAAGGAACAGATGTGTGATTGCACTTGAGGAAGTATCCCAAGAGTCAAGGTCACAGAGACAGAAAGTAGAGTGGTGGCTGCCAGGAGAACAGAGCAGGGGAGAACAGGGAGTTGATTTGTGGGTAGAAAGAGTCCATCTGGGTGATGGAATGTTCTAGAGATGAGTACTGGTGATGGTTGCACAATCCTGTGAATATAATCCATGTCACTAAACTGTGCGCTTGATGATGGTTAATATGATAATATTATGTGTATTTTACTGCAATTTAAAAAAATGCTTAGAGTGATGCTGGAAGCAGCAGTTCTAAAGTTGAGAGCCTAGAGCAAGAGCATCAGCAAGACTTGGGGCTTGTTAGGGAAGGAAAGCCTTGGGCCCAGCCCAGACCTGCTGCATCACACTGCAAGGCTCAGGCTGCAAAAGCCTCCCTCCTCTTCCTCTTATATTCTTTAGGGTCTCTGGATTCATTTTTCAGAAAACGCTGGTGCTTTTCCTTAATTCTTTATTTGCCTTCTTTCCAATACCTACTCGAAATTTCTCATAGCCAAAATGGGTAATAGAAAAAGGGAATATTTGGGGAAAAGCAGTACAGCAAGTTATTTGCTGGGGAGGTATATTCCCAAGGCTTATCTTTCATGTGTTTGAGTATCAGATAGACCAGAGGTCGTTACTATAGTAACACACATCCTGCAATTTATAAATTGCAAGATATATATATATATATATATATAAAAATATATATATATATATATTTATATATATATATATATATATATATATATATAAAATTATTGAAAAAGCCCATGGAAACTGTATTCAGAAGAATGTTTGTAATACCTAAAAATTGGCAGGTTCCCCCTCATGATAAACATAGAGGTTATGGGTTATTTAAATGGCTGCTGAAGGCATCTGTGGGCCATTGTAATCCTCATTAAACTTTCACTAACCATAAAGACCTCTTTATTCTTAAAATGAACACGCTGTGAAGGAAGTCATTGCGAAGTACCCAGACTGTGACAGACATTAACCTCCTACATCAATAGCATCTACTTTCACCAAACTCCAATAAAACCCGGGAATTCTCAACTGGAAGCACTTTTTCTTCCGCAATAAAGTTTTCTTTTTGTGAACATATAAATCAAAAGATTCTCCCTCTTCAGAATAAAACCTAAAACAGATTCCTTTCCCTTGTTTTCAACAGGCTCAACAGTACCACATTTAATGTATCCGATTATTTGTGGATAGATACTGGGTCATTTCCACCTTTGGGCTCCCAAATGCAGCAAATTCTACGCCAGTTTTTTTGGGGGGGCAGGGACTGGTGGTGGTTTCTTTAGGAAATCAAGCACTCAGAAAACATAACTCACTCTGTCAAAAATCTCTCTTCTGTAGGAGCTGACATATGCATTGGGTATTTTCAGGTAATTATCTGAATACCTGAATGTCTATAAATAGGATGCTGCACCTGTTAGTGGGCCTGGAACCTTGCCCTGGTACATTTTGTACCACCTCCAACGATGATCCCCACGTGTGTGTAGGAGGGGATGAACTGGTCATTCTTCTTCTAGGCTCAGTCGTACCATTTAATAGCAAAGAGTGAAGTAGTAAAAAATGACTTCTGGCCTCCTGCCAGTCACCAGAGTCACCTGGGCCCCTGTTCATGTCAAAAATTAAACTGGAATCTCTAAGTTTCTCTGTAAGTCTAGAGGTTCTATGATAGTCCCTTCCATCCCCATGCGGAGGTTACATCTGGTAAACCAGATGTCCACAATCAACAACTAGTGACTCAGAGAGAAAATAAAAATATTTCCTGACACATAGTTAGCTTTCATTGCTGGTAATCACCCTGAAGGAAGCAAAATGATTCAAAACTAGAGTTTGTTGTTTTTTTTGTTGTTGTTGTTCAAGGACAATTTGGAGTCCCCAACTGAAGATCATTAGGCTTTATGCAGGACTTTGGATATTAGGCCCATACACACAGAGCTATCTTGAGAAACTTTAAAGTGATCACACTGAGCCCTGCACACTGGCACTGCCCCCCAAACTGAGAGGGACCTGTTGGGGAAAATGAAAGATCATGGCCTTTAGAATAAAAGCTAAAAATGCAAAGCCTGAGGGTGGTTTATGTTGTTTTGAGGGATTGGATTTCTATCCTGTGCAAATGGAAACCGAAGCCGTGGTTTAATGTGTTCTGCAATGTGCTCTGCAGCCCAGCTGCTGCCAGCAGCAGCCTTGGCATGGAGATGGGGAATCCACAGAGTGATTAGAAATGAGCCAATTCAAGGCAACATTCTTCCACTGCAAGACCACCTCTCTGTTTGACTCAGGTTCATTGGGAGAAAGTGCCAGCAAAGTTTAAATCTCCTTGCATAGCTGTTTTTCTACAAGCCGTTTAAATCTCCTTGCATAGCTGTTTTTCTACAAGCTGTTTTTCTACAAGTTTCTTGTTTCTTGTTTTCTCCCTGATTCCTAAGAGGGCTGGCAAATCTTGCAGATGTGTGTGAAGTCATTCTCTAGTCCCCAAGCTCCCCACTCTAAAGTGAATGGTCTGGTAAGGTTCCTGGGTGCCCTGCATGGGGTCTGCCTTACAGTGGCTCACTTGCTGGCTATTAATCTGGGAGCTACGGATGGTGTCTGGTACCCACTGCTGTTTGTGGCCACTTGCCAGCAGTGAAAGACCCCCCACACACACTCTCTCTTCAATCTACTCGTTTGACTCAAAGGCTTCCCCAGGTCCCTGGCTGAGTGTGCACCTTGATGTCCTCCTGCTCCAATCGTGTGGGAATCCAGGGTGTGTGTCTGACAGGGCCACCCCGGAGGAACTTGGTCTTGAAGACTTCACCCAGAGACCACCTTTGTCTTGGGCTTTGTAGGACTTTCCTGCCACCTGGGGATGTCACAGAGGTGGTGCCTCTCAGTGGGTTCTGATACAGCTCTGCTGCTCACATTCTGCTTTGACCAAGTCCCAGGGGCTTGCAGGGTGCCGAATCCCCTCTCCAGATCCAGATTGGGGCAATGAAACTCATGAGGCCTCTGCTACTCCTCTCACTTCTTTCAGCAGAAGCCTGGATGACAGAGACTTCCCACTCAGTCCATCCTCCATTTGACATTCCTACCATGCTCTCACTGTGAACCCTACTCCGAGTCAGCCTGGCTTCGCTCTCGAAGGTGAGGGCATCTTGCCAACCAAGCCCATCCTCCTGCCAGAAGCTATTCCATCACTATGGACACCAGGATTTCAGTTTAAGGTCAACAAATCAGAAACTGACATTGTTTTTTTTTTTCCTTCTTTTTCATTAATCCATCCCAATCTCTTGATGCAACACATTCTTTCAGCCACACAGGGGAACCATGACCCTACGTGGTGCATACTGCATGCCATCTATACCCTAAGCACTTCATACATTGACTCAGTTAATTCTCTCCTGCATCCTAGGAGGCAGCTACAGCTCTTGGCCCCATTTTTCAGAGGCTGGATAATTTGGCTATAGGCCCACACTAGCAAGTGGGGAGGCCGTTTCTTCAGGGAAAAGGACAATCACAGCAGTCACACAAGTGCCAGAGTGACTTCACTTACTACATAGTAAAGGATTAAATTCTTAGTTAGATAATCGTCCTCCTTCCTTGGTTTTCATGCATTTTGAAGCAGAAAAGCCCTCTTTCATTAATATCAAAGAAACTACCCAGGACAGGCAGAGGGGATGGCAGGATGGGTGTGAGTGTCGGGGAGTAATGGCCGGTCCAATTGACCTCCTCCAGGGCAACTCTGTGAAACCCTCATTCTTATCAGAATTCCGTTTGAAAACCCTCTGCCTGTGGATAGGCTCCTCATTATCCAAATATCCCCTACAGCTGTATCAAGATCAACTTGGCAGGACTGAACGGGATGGTTCAGCTTTGGACTTGACAGGGCCCTCCCTGGTGGTGAACGCAGGGCCTTCCACTTCCCTCCGCCTTCAGAATCCCTTTCAAAGTACAGGGTGTCTGAGGAAAGGAAAGGCTCATGCTTACTTTGTCCCAAGGGTGTTCCACGTTCGGGGGTTGTGTTAGTGTGACGTGTTGCAGCGGTGTGTTCTTCTGTTCACCGTCATCTAAACGTCTCTTTCCCATGGCCTGTCTGGCTCCTGGGAGCTCTCCTGTATCCAGCCCTGAGCCCCCGTCCATTCCTGGGAGGCCAGAAATGAGAGCCAGGGGTGTCAACTTGTGCCCACCAGCAGATTGCATGCTCTATGAGGGCAGAGACTGCGCCTTGTTCCCGGGCATGTCCCCAGCACTTGGAACATGGCTCGGGACATATTAAGCACTCAACCCATATTTTCTTAAATTATTAATTAACTCATGAGACTAACTTAGGCTTCCGTCAATTGATTTCATGATCCTGAAGCAGATGTGGTTTAACATGCTTAATTTATAAGTAGGAAGCTTTTTGATTATCATGGATTTTGTTTTCAAATCATAAAAAAAAAAAAAAAAACTCGTAAGGGGATTTAGTGATTTGATGAACCATGGAATTAATTGCTTTCACTTTCCACTTTCAATTACTCTCTCTGTTGTCCAGTCTGTTAAAGATGCTTTGGGCAGCTCTTGACACTTCTGTTACATTTTAAATAGCAAGTCAACTTACCTTCTGTTGTAAACAAGGAACCATAATCAGTTGATTTGGGAGGGGACATTTAGCAACCTTAGAATGTATGTATCCCAGGTATCCAAATTTGAAGCAAATGTATAACCTGGAAAATATTCAAGCTTTCCATATTTACCAATATCATTCCCTGAAAACAAAGCCATCATCTGCCATTATTTTTTTGAGTGTCATAATTGCAAGTGACATATGATGAGCATTTTTTTGACCCTTGGGGAAATGTGTAGATAGACATTAAACTCATATCACTAAGCACAGCTCTCCTAAAACTAAAAATATTCCACTAATTATTTCTTTAAAAAAACATTTATTTTTTTTTAGTTGTAGGTGGACACAATACATCTATTTTATTTTTTTTAATGTGGTGCTGAGGATCGAACCCAGGGCCTCACGCATGGTAGGCGATCACTTTTCCTCTGAGCCATGACCCCAGCCCTCCCACTAATTATTTCTATCATGCCTAGATATCATTAACAACAGAAATTTGTGAATGAAGTGCTACTTTTTAAGAAAGAAAAAAATTCCCACATTAATGTTATTATCAATACTATCTATGTCAACTCAGCATTCAAATGCTTTCAAATTATCAAAAAACTAAAACGATGCAGCTTAAAGTCATGATTTTTTTACATCCGTGTGTGTGTGTGTGTGTGTGTGTGTGTGTCTGTGTATGTGTGTGTCTTTCCAGTGCACTGGATTTAGATGAATATTATCAGGTAAAGTTAAAAGAATCAAAATACATCAGCTATGCTGACTTTACCATTATTTTTATATCAAAGCTTCCTTAGATGAAAACATTACTATGCAAGGAAATAATGTCCCTCTAATGGCCGAATCTACTTGGAAGGATTATTATGGATTGCCTTGTATCTTTATGTATTATTTCTCCAGGATTGATTATTCAGTCTTCAGGCAACAACCAGGTACTCAACATGCCAGCAATTAAATCCAACTTTCCCACAACCCTCCTCAGCCAAAGGGCAAGTGAGAGGTTGAGCCAAAGGTCGAATCAGGTCTTGCAGATTCCAGTGCGAAGCTTGTTGCAGTCATTGAACCCCCTAACCTACACAGTGCTAATTCCCTGGTTAGTTGAGTTACGACACAAGTAAATCATGCATTAAATGGTTTAAACACGACGCAGATGCATCATTTTACCACAAAGTGGCTGTATGAAACCTCACAACGATATTGTAAAGGAAGAGAGATGGCTCTATTCTTCGGGTACCACTATTTCCTATCATCTTAATTTCCTCCAGTCAGTTAATGACTCCTCTTGGGAAAGGCCTCATCTTTCACTTAAATGCCATAGAATCAGGGGGATGCCATTGCTCTCCAAGACACATTTTCATTAGGAAGAAAACATAACGTTGACCCCCAAAAAACTCATCTCCTGTTTTCAGTGGGTGTAAAACTCTTTAAAAATATTTTTTTTAAGCAGCAAAGCCTCATTTGCAATTTAAAATGTCTTTCCAAAAGGCCACATCTCCTTGAAATGCCACATTCAGAGACGCTCTGTTTCTTTCATCCTGATGACTTTTAATAAGTAAATTCATAGCCACTTGCAATAGTTCTGCAAAAAATAAACTGAGATTTAAATAAACCGTATACTTGAATGTGTATAGGGAAGAATGCTCAAGAGAAGGTAAGTGAACCCCAAACTTTAAGGTGCCATTCAGAAAGTGTGGACACACACAATGAGCTGCTGTTTTGAGGTTTACATCACCAGGGGCCCCCCTACAACAGTGGATAGTGTTCTATTAATCCACACTTCCAGAGCATTTTATTCCCACTGCTGGATTAAAAATAATATTTGGTCTGAAATCAGAAATGATGATGTTCCCATTTTCTAGTTTGACTCAGTGTTTTTGCCTATAATGCTCCATTAGAATCCCCCCTTCTTATTTTTGTCTTAAAATGGTACCATAAACGTTATTTCCTCCTTGAAGTATTTCATAAGCCAAGAAGTTACATGTAGGCCCATGATTTGCTCTCACAGCACTGTGTGTGCAGCAGAAGGAACCTTTGTCATTGAGCAGGGGTCAATGTGACTAAGTGATGGAGGTCTCTGGTCGGAGGCTCACCTTCCACGTACTCCTATCACTGGGTGTGTTTCTACCACCACAGTCCTCTTGAGAGCCTATTTAGCTCAGTACTCATCAGTATTCTTCACTATGCTGTGAATCATGTGGGGGTAGGGCTACCGTGTCCATCTCTTTATCTTTTTAACGGTGAGTATAACATGGTCATTGGTACATGATTAAATCAACAAGAAATATTAATGAATGAATGAAACTGAGCTCAAGCTCGCCACAGCTGCTCTAGTTCAGTATTTAATCATGCTGTGTATTGGACTACTGAAGGGTTTCCCAAACTCAGCACTATTGACATGTGGGCCAGATAAATATTTGGAGGGTGTGTGCATTAGGGGACAGAGGCATTTCATTCAACAGGACGTTTGACAGCCATCCTGTCCTCTATCTCCTAGATACTATTAGCATCTTTCCCCAAACTTGACAATCAAAAATGTCTCTAGGTGTTGCTTGTGGTCTTAGGGATCAAATTGCTCCCTTGAGAACCATTAGACTAAAATAGTGATCTGATATTTGACTTCCTCCTTCCAGTGGCTATATATTGCCAGTGATAAAATCTTTCTAAAATAAAAATTCCATTAGTGTGTCCATCTTGCCTAAATGTCTTTTACTGAATTCCTATGTCTACAGAATTTATAATTTGCACTGTAAGTAATGACATTGTAGAAAGCAGGTCCTCAGATGTTAGCATCGTCCTGCCTCTGCCACAGATGGCTACTCTGACCTTCGGGATTGACCTCCCTGGATTCTGAGCCCCTCATTTCAAAAGGTAGGCTAGATGATTTAGAACATTCTTCTCACTCTGAAATTCTCAGACTCTTTCTATAATTCAGTTAGCCATGCAAATTGGCAAAGGCAATCTGTTTGGCACGATGTTCAGGCATAGCCTATTTTTTAGGTATTTAAAAACCAGACCCATCTAGTATAGGTTGCTTTCAAGGAACTTGGTTTAAACTCAGTGTCCTTTTATGCCCCACGAACCCCTGTGTAATACTTTGCACATCAAAGAAAAAAAATGTCAGACCAATATCCCTGATGAACATAGATGCAAAAGTAATCAATAAAGTTCTGGCAAATTGCATTCAAAAACATATTAAAAAGATATTGCACCATTATCAAGTGGGGTTTATCCCATAGATTCAAGGTTGGTTCAACATACAGAAATCAAACATAATTCATCATATCAACAAACTTAAAGACAAGAATCATATAATCATCTTGATAGATATAGAAAAAGCATTTGGCAAAATACAGCATCCATTCATGTTCAAAAACTAGAAAAACTAGGGATAATAGGAACATACCTCAAAATTGTAAAAGCTCTATATGCTAGACACAAGGCCAATGTCATCCTAAATGCAGAAAAATTAAAAAGCATTCCCTCTAAGAATGGGAACAAGACAAGGATGCTCTCTTTCACCACTTTTATTCAACATCATCCTTGAAACTCTATCCAGAGCAATTAGAAGAAAGAAAGAGATAAGAATAGAAAAAGAAGAATTCAAACTATCACTATTTGCCAATGATATAATTCTATATTTAGAAGATGCAAAAACTTCTGCCAGAAAACTTCTAGAACTAATACATGAATTCAGGAAAGTAGCGGGATACAGAATCAACACCCATAAATCAAATGCATTTCTGTACATCAGTGATGAATCCTTTGAAAGAAAAATTAGAAAAACTGCCCATTCACAATAACCTAAAAAAAATACTTTGGATCAACCTAATAAATGAGGTGAAATACTTCTACAATGAAAACTACAGAACACTTAAGAAAGAAATTGAATAAGACCTTAGAAAACGGGAAGATCTCCCATGGTCTTGGAGAGGCAGAATTAAAATTGTCAAAATGGCCACACGACCAAAAGTGTTATGTAGATTTAATGCAATTCCTACTAAAATCCCAATGACGTTCTTCATAGAAATAGAAAAAGCAACCATTCAGTTCATTTAGAAAAATAAGAAATCCGGAATAACCAAAGCAATCCTTAGCAAGAAAAGAGAAGCAGGAAGCCTCACCATACCAGACCTTAAATTATACTACAGAGCCATGGTAACAAAAGCAGCCTGGTATTGGCTCCAAAACAGATACATAGACCAATGTACAGAGTAGGAGACACAGAGACCAACCCACATAAATACAGTTATCTCATACAAGACAAAGGTGCCAAAAACATATATTAGAAAAAAAGATAGCCTCTTCAACAAATGCTGCTGGGAAAACTGGAAATTTACACATAGCCAAGTGAAATTGAACCCCTATCTCTCACCCTGCACAAAAATCAACTCAAAGTGGGTCTAGAACTTGGACACTAGAACAGAGATTCTGCACATAATACAAGAAAAAGTAGGTCTAAATCTCCACCGTGTCAGCTTAGAAATTGACTTCCTCAACAAGACTCCTAAAGCCCAAGATGTAAAATCAGGAATCAATACATGGGATGGAATCAAACTAAAAAGCTTCTTCACAGCATAGGAAATAATCAAGGATATGAATAGAGAGCTTACAGAATGGAAAAAATCTTTACCACATGCACCTCAGATTATTAATTCCTAGGATATATAAAGAACTCAAAAAACTTAACACCAAAAAAGTAAAAATAAAAAAAACAAACCAACCAATAAATGGGCAAAAGAACCAAACAGACACTTCTAGAAGAAGAAATACAATCAATCAACAAATATATGAAAAAAAAATGTTTAACATCTCTAGCAATTAAAGACATGCAAATCAAAACTACACTGAGATTCTATCTCAATCCAGTAAGGATGGCAATTATCAGGATACAAACAACAATAAATGTTGGTAAGGATATGGGGGAAAGATACACTCATACCCTGATAGTGAGACTGCAAATTGGTGCAGCCAATCTGGAAAGCAGTATGTAGATGCTTCGGAAAACTGGAAAGGGAATCATCATTTGATATAGTTATCCCACTCCTGGGTTTATACCCAAAGGATTTAAAAATCAGCATACTACAGAGTTGCAGCCACATCAGTGTTTACAGCAGCTCAATTCATAATAGCTAAACTGTGTAACTAACCTAGGGGTCCTTCGACAGATGAATGTGGTATATATACACTATGGAATATTAATCAGCCTTAAAGAAGAATGAAATTATGGCTTTTGGTGGTAAATAAATGAAACTGGAGACAACCATGCTCAGGGAAATAAGCCAATCCCAAAGAACCAAGTGTTTTCTCTGATAATTCACAATAACGGGGAGGGTGTAAATAAAGGTACTTTGGATTAGACAGGGGCGTGAAGGGAGAGGGTAGGAAAAATAGTAGAATAAATCAGACATTATTACCCTATGTGCATATATGATTACATAACCAATGTAATTCTACATCATGTACAACCAAAAGAATGAGAAATTTGACTGCATTTATGTATGTCAAAATGCATTCTACTGTCATGTATAACTAATTAGAACATATAAAATATTTTTGAAAAAAAGAGCCCACAGTGCCCAATGATATAGGAGCTCCATATAGATTTTAAACTAATGATTATTGGTGCAAACACGTTTCAGGGATGTGTGGAAACACTTTCTTCTTCTTGATGGAAAATGTAGTTCCACTCACCTACGTGGATACCAACAAAACCTACTTCTTGCATGTGATCTAGATGGTACATAAAAAAAAGCTCACATCATAAAGTTATCCTAATTTGCATGGAATGTCATTTAGTTGTAACATTTAATTAATATCATAGCTCATCAAAATTTCTGAATAATAATATGTCACTATCCAATTTGGATAATCCCAAAGGCCCCCACATTTATTCAGACTTCCCAAATCAGTGAAATTAAGGCCTGAACATGCTATATTAGAACCTAGAACTCTCTTTGTTTATTTTTCCCCAGGCAGCTAATTATACTCTTAAAATATGATTAGTCAAAGCAGTTTGTATGCAAAACACATCCTACTGTATAATACCTTCTATCCTTGTCACGTGATCGCTCAGCTCACATAACCCAATAACCCATTATCATTAAAGATGATCTGTGCACACAAGAGAACAAGGAGGAAATGTTGAATCAAAATGTGTCAGTGTATCCAGAAGCAAAATTAATGCTAGTAAAAAGCAAATGCCGTTTAATCAAGGTAGTATTCAGTGAAGGACTAGCGTAGCTCTCCAGCTGGCCCGATAATGGACTCACCCAGACACCATGTTCACACACAGCCATCGTCTTGCCTCACAATTATATCAGAATATCTGAGTGAACCTCTCTGCACAGTAACAGCCTCTAAAAGCTGCCTAAGTGATTCAAATAGATATCCAGGACCTAGAACTAAGTTAACAGGAATGATGTTTTAGGAATCCACTAAAAAAAAAGTGTCAAGGCATATAATATGCCCTCATTTCTATAGTAAAGGAACTTATTATACTCATGGGGTTAGGTATCAAGGGAGAGAAATTGGGATGGTTGTGTAGGAGGACTCAACTTTGGTTGTAAATCCTTTGTCAGCTCTTAAAAAGGAGGAACCCTTTCTTAGAGTTCTCTAAGAAAATAATGGAACTAGAGCCTTTTTGTCATACTCTGTATAGCTTCACATTACCAAATTTTTAAGACAAAAAAAAGACAAATATGCATCACAGATTTGTAGATAAAATAAAATACAACAATACTCATAAGTATCTGATAATATAGTTTTTCTGGGCAATCTTCCATTGTTATTCTGTGAAAAATTAAAACGTGATATATCCCTATCGTTGATTTCACCTCAGAATGCAGAAGATGAGAGTTTAGAGGAGGGAGCTGAGAATTGGGACTGAGAATTGCGTGATAGAAACCATGAGTTTATCTTTTTATTATTTATTTACATGACAATAGAATATATTTTGAAATACTATGCATACAAAAAGTAAGTATAACTTGTTCTAATTAAGATCCCATTATTGTGGTAGTACATGATATGGAGTTACCTTGGTCATGTATTTATATAAAGTGAGGATTAGAAATATATGTTCAATTCATTCCACTGTCTTTCCTCTTCCCATCTCTCCTCCCTTCCCTTCATTCCGCTTTGTCTAGTCCATTGAATTTCTCCTCACTTGTTGTGAGTTAGCATCCACATATCAGAGAGGACATTCTGCCTTTGGTTTTTTTGAGACAGGCTTGTTTCAATTAGCATGATACTCTCTAGCTCCATCCATTTATGTCCAAATGTCATAATTTCATTCTTCTTTATGGCTGAGTAATATTCTATTGTGTACTATCCATTCATTTGTTAGGGCACCAAGGTTGGTTCCATAGCTTGGCTATTGTGAGGATGCATCTCTGTAGTGTGCTGATTTTAATTCCTTTGGGTATATACCAAGGAGTGGGATAACAGGGTCAGATGGTGATTCCATTCCAAGTTTTTTAAGGAATCTCCATATTGCTTTCCATAGGATTGCACCAACTTGCAATCCCACAAGCACTATATAAGTGAACCTCTTTCCCCACATCTTTGCCAAAATTTATTGTTGTTTTTAGTCTTAATAATTTCCATTCTGACTGGGATAAGATGGAATCTCAGTGTAGTTTTGATTGCATTTCTCTAATTGCTAGAGACATTGAACATTTTTTCATATTTTTTGACCATTTATAGCTCTTCTTCTGTGAAGGACCTGTTCAGTTCTTTTGCCCATTTATTGATTGGGTTATTTGTTTTGTTTTTTTGGTGTTAGGTTGAGTTATTTGTATATTGTGGAAATTAATGCTCTGAGGTGCTGGTGGTAAAGATTTTCTCCCATTCTGTAGGCTCTCTGTTCATCTTCTTGATCGTTTGCTGTGAAGAAGCTTTTTCATTTGATACCATCCCATTTATTGATCCTTGATTTGACTTCTTGCACTCACTTTAGGCGTCTTATTGAGGAAGTCCATTCCTGAGCAGACATGATGGAGACTTGGGCCTACTTTTCCTTCTTGTAGACACACACTCTCTGCTCTAATGCCTAAGTCCTTGATCCACTTTGAGTTTTGTGCAGGGTGAAAGACAGAGATTCAATTTCATTCTACTACATATGGATTTCCAGTTTTCCAGCACCATTTGTTGAAGAGACTATCTTTTCTATACTGATTTAATAAAGTCAGCCACCTAGGACCCACCTGGCTGAGGGAACATGGATGCTGATTTGCTTACTGCCTTTTTAAAATATCAGAAAATACGCTATTTTTAGTCCTTCATTTCATTACAATAAAGTATACATACAAAGATTGCTATAGAAAACTAATTTAACTTTAGGATTATTTGGGATAATTTAAATCAAAACATACTTAGTATATTTTATGAAATATGAAAAATATGAATCAGAACAAAATCTAATCACTTGTACAAATGGCATAAAGTGACAGTTATGGTGTTTTATTTTTCCACTCACATTTGGCAAAATGAATTGAAAACAGTGATTTCTTACATGCTATACAGCCATACTATATAAATTGGATATATTCTATACAGTCTACAATTAGCAACTACAAAATAACAAATGTACACATAGTGCAATTATTGCCACATTCAGGAGGATCTTTTGCAATATAAGGGCAATCCTAGTTCTCTGCGCCATCTTAACTTCTATACTTGGGCAATGAACTCAGAATGTTGGAAAGCTGGGGGAGAAATGTTGATTTGGTCTGTTCTCCTTTCTTCCCATGATGATCCCTATGGTGCAGCCCAATGGCTTCCTGGGGTACCATGACCATGACAAGCTTTGACCCACCTGAGGGTGCCTGGACCTGCCAGCCTATCCCTGACTGGCTCCTCCACGTCATTTCAGCTCTGAGCCCGAGGCCAGCTCTGCAGGACAGCTTCTCTGCTCCTCAGTCTGTCCTATTGCTCTGTTCTTCTTGCTGTGCAGTACTTATCATCTCTAATGATCTTGCTATTGATTGGTTTTCCTGTTTATTCTCTAGCTCCCCTACTAGAATTCAGCCTCCAAGGAAACGGGTGTTTTGTCTGTCATGTTCCTGTGGCATCCCTAACAGAACGCCTCCTGGCACACGGCATGCACCTATGTATTGCTGGATGAACAAAAGGGAGAAAATCTTCCTGCTGTGGTAGATTGCAAGAGTGGCTGCAAAATGCCCCTCCCTTCATCCACACCCCTTTTCAATGCCATTTTGCAACTCTTGCCCCTTGAGAATTAGAATGATGCTTCCATTGCTTGAATCTGGGCAGGCTTGAGACTGAGGCTGGCCAATGGAAGTCCGAAGAAATGCCAGTGTGTTTGTTGCTTTCTTCCACAGAGAAAGAGCTGGAGCTAACCTGTGGGAGGATGAGTGGCTTCATGGAAGAGAACTGTATAACCTGTAGCCAGACAAAGTCCAGTAGAGATGCCTAACTGACCTGCAGGCACTATAAACAGATGAGAGACTCCAGTTGAGAACAAAGCCCACCTGGCCCATAGACTTAGTGAACATGAACAAAGCATTGCTGTTTTAATATGCTAAGTTTGGAGGTGACTTGCTATGCAAGATTAGATAAAGGAAGTGGTACCTGGAATTGGGGTGGCACCATAGCAAAATGTATGCAGTATTTGGAGGTAGCTAAAAAAACTAGTGAGGGAAATATTAACTTGAGTTGTGGGGGTTGGGAATGGACAGAAACAGCAAATCTGTAAAAATGGTTTGCAAAATTTTATTGGATGCTGGAAAAATGGTTGACCTGTGGTTTATAGGAGTAAAACAGTTGCCAAAGTTTTCAAGTGTGATGAGTAGAAAATAGAAACACTTACCTAATGAAGCTTAAGCCTTGGAGAGATATTTTCCAGTTGAAAAATGAAGATGTTCCCTCACTTATTTTTGCAGATTATGATCAGGTTCAGCAAGAACGAGAGGAGCTAAAGATACACAAAGCATATCTCGAAGAAAATCAAGTCACAGCTGTAGATTGTGATCTTGGTCCATCACAACTGACAGGCTTTGTAAGGGAGATGGAATCACCAAGTTGGCTGCCTCTGCTTGAATTTCAGTGTCTCATCAACCACTTGGCAACTGATTTAAGAAATCATTTCACTTTATAGTCTAATATTTTAATGATTATTCATAAAAATGGACAAATTTACTTTAAATGCTTTTTTAAAAATTTCACACACATTTGTCACTCTTTATAGTTTAACCTTAAAACCTACTGTAACAAGTTGTATCAATTTACTTAACCATGAAAGTGGCTCATTATTTAACAAGGTTGAATGCAGTTTTGTTGTGGTGGTTGTTTTCTTGATTGTATTTTGTTTATTTGCTGTTATCAATTGGGCATTTAAATACATATTCCCAAGGAGTCCTTCATTTGGTTTGGCATAAAATTATCCTTAAGTAATCCCAGACTTCCCACAGTACTTATCTAGTGCCAGAGGAATTTTAAAGAAAATGCAGACTTGGTTTTGACTTCATGTATAGTCAGAATTACAGAAATCTAGTTGGCATCTCCCAAAGATGGGTAAAAGTATTAATTTGGAGCTGCAGGTGGAGTTCTGTGGTAGAGCACCTCCCTAGCATGTGTGAGGCCCTGGGTTCAATCCCAAGTGTGTGTGTGTGTGTGTGTGTGTGTGTGTGTGCAGGGTTATAGTCAATTTAGTCTAATAAAGGAAATAAAATAAACTGTGGATGTAAAGTCTTCAAAAGTATTCTTTTTAGCATTTTAACTGTTTTTATTTTATTCATCTCTGTTATTCATAAGTGCTTTATGCGTTATGTGGCAGCATATTAGAGAAATTGTTTCTTCTGAGCATTATTACCTATATGATGAATAACCTTCAAAACTTACAAAAAAACTGAATTCATATAATTATAACAAGATGTTTAAATAGGTAAGCTGAATATATCTGAAACTTACCCAAAACACAATTGTCTTTGGTTTCCATGACACCAAGTCAGTGTTTCCAAGAACAATGAATTCATGTTTGAGCAGATGAATTTCATTTTGCACATACTCGCCACACATATTTAAGATCAATAACTTTCCTGAATATTTATAAGAAAAAGATTTGCTTTGAGGATTATTTCTGTTTCAAATTTTATTTATTTGAAAGGAGATGTTTAAATCAAGGAAATATTAACATCCACATTCAGTTTTTGTTTGCAGATAAGAGCAGACAGCCTAAATCAATGAGGCAGTCTCCTTACTGCGGAAGTGCTGGAAAAGTCTGGAATTTTATCTGGAGATGCAGTATTTTTGTGCAAAGTTTATTATAGGAGCTTCTGATGGCAAACATTTCTCATCAACTAGAATAGCGCCTCTTAACCTAGAATTAGTATATGGAATATGCTCAATAGTTATGTGCTGGGTGAATAAACAAACATAATAAGTAAACATTTGGCTTCCCAAAGCACATGAAAGAAAGAATAAGAACACATGATATTATTCAAAGTGGTAGCCCTGAAAGAGTGGTGCTTGTGAGACTGGGCTCCTGAGGCATTGGAAAACACTTCCTTATGGGGCAGAACCTGGGCTTTATCTTGCTATTTTAACTCCCATTGACTTTGAACTAGTAACTTGACTCATCAGAGCCTCAATCTCCTTATTTGTATTTTGAACATAACACTTCAATGTGCAAATATTCCATGACTTTCAAAATAACGTGCCTCCTTACAAACCCGAGCCTTTGGGGGATTATATGATGACTACTTGCGATCTTTCTTTTCTTTTTCTCTTTACGTCCTTTACTAGAGAGAGTCTTAGTAGAGACTCTTCTGTAGAGAGTCTTTCTTTTATCTGAAGGTTCTGTCCTGGCAGAGTGTTCTTGCTAACATACACATCAGTTTTTTATGTCTGGAAGAAATCTGGCAGGTGATCCTTTCCATGTACTTATTTTATGTAGGGGATGAAATTCTGACACATAACATGAATTGTTCAGGTTTCCACTTTGTATTGATGGAAAAGCTCAGATCCTTGGATTTCTGATCTGCCAAAGAGAGCGCTCCCTTCTCCTCTCTAGCAAACTAGCAGAACTCAATTTGTTTGTTAGGAGTTAATTTCATCTTGCTTTGTTCTTCCTATCAAGTGTCTTTATGTTTCACTCCATGTCCTGACAGAGTATCCTTTAATCAACACTTGAAAACCAAGTGGAGAGGACTGGGGCTGTAGCTCAGTGGCAGAGCACTTGCCTAGCATGTGTGAGGCTCTGGGTTCAATCTTCAGCACCACATAAAAATAAATAAATAAATAAAGGCATGATGTCCATCTATAACTATTAAAAAATTAAAAAAATAAGAAAACCAAGCAGAGAGCTTAAAACCTACATGTGAGGACTCTAATGTGGTTATAGCTGGTGAAAAAAAATTATTTTTAAGAAAGTATGCAACAATCACCAAGAGTAGTGTTGATTTTAAAAGACTTTTTTGTTGCCAAGCACAGTGGTGCATGCCTGAAATCCCAGCGATTTGGGAGGCTGAGGTAGGAGGATTGCAACTTCAAGTCCAGCCTCAGCAACTTAGCAAGGCCCTAAGCAACTTAGCGAGACCCTATCTCAAACAAAAACTCAAAAGAGCTGAGGATGTGGCTCAGTGGTAAAGCACACTTGGGTTCAATTCCTGGTACAAAAAAAATTAAATAAACAAACAAATAAATAAATAAATAAATAAATAAAATGAAAATAAAAATGAATAAAAAGGCTTTTAGCAACTGAGTTTTAACTATCACCCAAATGATGCTGAAATAGTCTCAGCAAGACAAACCATATTGCTAAATTATTAATCTGGGACAATTTTCAAGTAGAAATGCAAAGAGACAAAAATATAATTTTCACGTCTTTTCAACCAGACAACCTCTGATTTATAGTAATATGTGATCTAAATTCATGAACTGCATCTCATTCTTTTATTAATATCATTATATTTTGTGCATTTTCCCCTGAGCCAGCAAGTAGGTAGATGGCTGTTTCGCACCTGAAATGTTTACCAATGGCAGATACTTTTTTGTGAATCCACATCTGGACACCGTGGGGAATGTTGCTTCTGTCTCTAATTGTGAATTGAATGTGTCAAAAGAAGTGATGAGCCGCAGCTGATGGCAAATGTTATTTGCCACCCTTGGTGGATCCTCCCACATGTTGCTAACTCATTGCAAGTGGAGGCTCGCACGATGCCGGGCCAGGAATAGTAACTCAAACAGAACCCTAGCCAGAACCCTCTGCATCTGGGAGCCATCTAAAAAACCATCTTATTTTCCTGCTCACAGTGATATATTGACCCTCGAAACAGTTCATTAGTAAGGAACAACTGAGCTATTAGGAACTTGACTCTCGAAAATAATTTGGGATTAAAATTACTCCTGTGTTTCGTCCTTAAATGAGGCACAATTCTGTTCTACATTTCAATTATATGTCAGCCCAATTATCAACAGTAAACTATTTACTAAAACAATTGATCCATTTGATACAAAGTGGCTCAGAACAGCATCACTGTCGCCACATGAAATAAAAGATCAAGGCAGTTGCCAGTCAGCAGGAGATGACCAGAGAGAGGTTTGGCTGTGGTTATCCAACCAGCCACTAAATAGTTTGCAGTCACCTGGAGCCTTTGGTCAGGTATCTTTCATCATTTCCTCCCCTGTAGATTCAGCTAGCATCATTCTATCTGTCCTCTGAACTCCATAGTAATTAATTCACTACTTTGGCTTTTCATTTTTCACCATGTTGCCATCGCAGAACAGAATGCTAGCACTCAAAAGACTCCTGCTGACCGCGTCCAGTTTCCTTGCATAATAAAAAAAATATAGATATGTATGTATATGTATGTGTGTGTGTGTGTGTGTGTGTGTGTATGTGTGTGTGTGTGTGTATATATATATATATATATATATCCCTGTAAAGATATGTGATCATTATATAATGCAGCTAAGATAGATCAGAATTGAAACCAGATTCCAAATTTATTGATTGAACCCAGAATTCTGCCATTCTTTGAAGTGTGGTACTCTTGTCTCCCTATCCCAATTATAAGGTCCCTGTGTACCTGGAAGAAAACTGCACATAAGGTGTGTGTCACACAAGTACATTGGCCTAATTCTCCTTTGCAGAAAGTAACAGTTGGGAAAAAAATCACTTTGGTAAATTTTACCCTTGTTGTTGTAAACTCCTGTTGTGACATTTTCTTTAAATATTTAGATCTATAAAGTATGATCGCTTTTGTCAGGTTTGACATAGATCATCACATAGATCTCAGAATACATGCAAAGGAGTAATTTCCACATGAGTAGGAAATGTGGGAATTTGGTCATAGAAGTGGAGAGTAGACTGGGGTGATCAGAGGAGGAAGAGGTGGGGGACAGGAAGAGGTTGATTAACAGCTACACAGTCATGATTAGAAGGAAGAGGTTCCGGTATTGGATAGCACAGTGGGGTGAGTGTAGTCAGCAATAATTCATTCTGTATTTCACAAAATAGCTACAAGAAAGGATTTTGAATGGTCTCACCTCAAAGACATGAAAACTATTTGAGGTAACAGATTTGCTAATCACCCTAATTTGATCATTACACAATGTTTGCATGTATCAGAATTACACTGTACCCCCACAGTTATGTACATTATGTCAATTAAAAATTTTCAAGGATATATAAAATAATTTGAGAGAGATTATTTGGACTCTCCTACTTTACCAAATTATCAATGAAAACCCTTTTCTCTGTTCCCTTAAAACATTACAAGAAAAGGATCTCCTGCACACCTGCATTTCTACAGCTGCCCTTTCAAGAGAAGTAAATCCAGAAATCATCCTACCATGTGTTTCAACTCTTCAAAAAATTGATTAAACACATATTCCGGGCCCGAGCCTTTCCTAACTAGGAGAAAAGCATTTTAGATGTTTTTCGGGGTATTTCATGAGACGTTGTAGTTTTGTATCAGCGGGAGTTTTCTGGGGGAAACTGCATCCTGATCAGATGGTTCCTCTCTCCAGGTCTTGTTCCTGTATGATCCGGCCACTGTAGGAGTCCACCCACCCCATTGATTTCTGCTGGGTCTACTTTCTCTGACCTAAGAATGAGAAAATGATGTCAAGTGTTTCCTTTCTCCCCAGCTCTTGACCAGTGGGTTCCCTCCCGCTGGGTGCACTGTCTTCTGGCGCCTTCAGCAAGAACTTGGCTTATTGTTCCAGCTGAGGGGGGTTCTCAGGAAGCAGGTTGGTCTGATACAAGCTTCCTTGTCATGCACAGAAGTGAAACTCTGCTTTATCAGTTTTGGAGTTCAGATGGAAATATTTTATCCTTTCTTGTGAGAAGCCCTTAAGTGAAGAGCATGTTTTGTTTCGGAAGCAGTGAGTATTGGCAGAGGAGAGAGCCAGTCTTCTCATTGTTTGAGTGAGAGATTTCAGAAATCCAGGGGAAGAGGCTGGAGTGATTTGTTCTGTGATAAATCGGAGCTGGAGACAACAGTAAGAGCTCCTGTTTAGGTTAATATCAATACAGACGGATACACAGAGAAATAGATATGTAGATATGTACCAATGCATGGTTGAATACACAGGTAAAAGTGGCCCACAGAATCATCACTACTACTAAATACAATGAGGTATCAGTTGATGGGCTGTCAGAATAGAAAAAGTACACAAGATAAAAAACTAAATAAAGTATGGTCTTCAGCTAATAGTATCTGTTAATATTAATTAATACATTTCACTAATGCACCATATTAATGTAAAATGCTTATAACACAGGAAGCTAGACACAGGGTTTATGGAAACACCATACTGTGTTCACACATCTTCTGTAAATTGAAAAGTCTTCCTAAACGTTAAAATTTAAAAGAAAGAAATTGGCAACATATTTGAACACAGTTTACAAAATAAATGAATAATAAATACATAAATGAGCTTTGTGATGAAGCTCATGAAAAGATGCTCAACCTTGGTATTCTCCAGGAATAATGTAAATTAATGACAGAATAAAACAACACTTCACCCAATGATACCAAACGACAGAGGGTATGTTGCCAGGGGGCAACTTTGTGTGGCTGGACAGGATGAGAAACTATAAAATCACTTGGTAAAATGGTTTGAGGGTGTCTTAAATTGGACATCACTTTTCTATGTTCAAATACCAACACACCACCAGTGAAACTCCACATCAGATCCAACCACAAGAATGGGATCCTCATTAGACTAAGTTATACTCCATGCATGTTTAACATGTCAAAACACACTAAAAAAAAAAAATCTCTGGGAGAGAGTTTGCTTTCTATTAATAGAGAAAAAAAGTTAGCATATACAATCCTCCTATTCCAGCAATTCAGCTCCAGGGTTGTCATTCAAGAGAAGTGAAAACAGTATTTGCAGCAACTTTATTTATGTATAAGATCTCAACACTGGAAATTAATACAAAGCTTTTTATAAACAAACTGTGTTCCATAATGAGATGATTATTCCATATTTTATTGTAATTTTGCTATTTGTATTATCTTCAGGATATCAAGATAAACATTATTTGAACACAAAGAAGATAATCACATGTTTTATTTAGGCTTCTGATCATTTATTCATGCCTAGTCAAGGATGACAAATCTATTTTTATATCATTTCTCCTTATAGATTTCCACTCCAATTGGGACTACCCAATCATGCTCAGGAACAGAGGGATGACTTCCTTCAAATCACAGAAAGTGAGAATCTTTCTCAACGTCCTCCCTAGCTCTAGGTATTTCAAGTCAGAACTAATTTCAAAGGAAGCTGCTTAGAATTTTCCTTTTATGTGGAACATTCAATGACTTTGTAAATCAGAAAGTACTTGCACTAATAGAAAATGATTACATGCATGGTGGTAGATTACTCTTATGTATCCTCTCCAGAATTAGATCAAATGTTTTTGCCTTCTTCATCATCAAACTGTGAAACAAAATGCAAAATTAATGTATTTCATTTAGTTTCTAGTAATTATATCATATTTACAATCGCCATGGTTTTTATAGAGTAGAAGTCATTTATATAAAATGTGAAAATATGTACAATTAATCAGATATTTTGGTTCGCTTGAATCAAAGCATCTAAGTAATGATTTCATATTTCAAATTCAAATTGTTCCTTACCAGATATATTTTTCATGCTTCAGTAAGACAGTATCATAGTCAATCTCACATACTGCCAATTTAAAATGTAATAAAATATTCTACTGAAATGTTTTTCTAGTTTATTGAAAAACACTCAGGTAGCCCGTACTGAAATTAAATGCTAAGTCCATCTCTAATTTGATAATTAACACTAATATTTCAATGGCTAATATTTTGCCTCTGATTTAAGATTCTGGTGATTGGCAGTGAAGATAATCCATGAGACTGGCCTCTTAGAGTGTTCCAAGAAGATTTATTACTTTATTATTTACATATTATTTATTGCATATTTCAGACTTTAAATTATTTGGAGACAAGAATTATTTTTTTAAGTATTCTTTATGTTCCAATTCTCCCACCTTGTTCTACAAACCAGCAGGAGTAAATCACCCTTTTGCAGCTTAAGGGAGAGAACACAATGTCCTCAATGGCTTGTGGTTATTTGCAAAGACAGCTCTGTGGCGTGCATGGCTCAAGGTCTTGCATATCTGAGGACAGCCCTGGTGTAAGTGGCTTTAGTCACCAATGCAGTTTTCATAATTTGGGGATTAGCATTTCCTCACGAAGATGGTCTCTAAGTGTCAGTGCCCCAGCAAAGTGACAAAAGTGTAACTCCAGATTCCTGAATTTTTGCCTTTATTTTCCTCTCAGGAATAACATCACTTTCCCAATATCTGAGCAAACCATTAATTGAGGATATACTTTTCATATTTCACTATTTTCTCCATGTCTAATCAGTCACCAACCCATGCCAAAGTCAACTTCCAAACATCTCTAGGAAACAGTCCACAGCTCCATAACTGTAATTAGTCTCCTCATTCACATGGCCATGTTCTCACCCACCCCTGGATCCGCAAAAGCCTCAGAATTCCCTGAACTGGACATTAATTATCTTCTTATGATAGACATTGGTTCTCCTGATCCACCTGCCCAAAGTGATAAAAATTATTTCCTATCAAGGTACAGTATCTCATGTTCTTTCTATAATTTCAGGTTGAGTTTCATAATCTCCCCATTTCTGTATAAAACAGATACATCAGGCTCGCCTCAGTGTCTTGACTGGGCCTTCCTCTTGTCTGCCACAGAGCCTTTGCACAACCTGATCCTCAGCCTGAAATGTACCATTATTCACACACCTTTCCCAGACCCATATCTGTACTGATGTCAAGTTCTTCAGAGAGGTGACTCACAGGTGCTGAGACCAGATCAGAGGCCCTGTTTATATATCATCTCTTTGTAATATTAATTACATACATTTCTGATCATTATGTGTTAAATAATATATCAAGCACATGAAAATTTGGCTCACCAAAAACAAAAACAAAACAGTGAAATGAATACATGCCAGTAAATAAACAAAGATTGATGAAGCATCTACTTTGTTTATTGCATGGGCCTGGTTACTTTAGAAATAATAACAAGTTCTGGGTACAAACACTGTTAAAAGATAAATAACAAACAACATCAGGAAGTTTGTAGAAATGTTATCAAGACTGGTTCTATAGCTAAAAATAAAGCAAATGAAGACAGATTTGGGAAGTGCCTGTACCCCCCAATGAAGTCAGTCTCTCTGGGAACTGACTGAGAGGGGACCTGAGTTACCTGTGGAGGTAAGACATGGCCTTTTTTCCTCCACATCACCCAGGGTCTTGCGGGCATGTTGCTTTGAACTCTGAGTTTTATTTTGAGTGAGATGAGCAGTCATGTAGAGTTATGTGCAGGGTGTGACGTGGGCTGACTCCGTAAGTAAAAGTCTGTGTTCTGAATAAATGAGGATTCTCATTCTGGTTGCTTGTGGGGCAGGGGCTGGGTTATGGGAAAGGCAGACCTATGTACATTAGTTATCCATTGACTGTAAACCAGAGAGAGGCATCTGGATTCTAGGTGTGTTCTGAAGGCAAAGCTTGCAGAGTTTGCCTGAAGAGTTGGGGGTATGGAGATGAGCCCCAGGACTTGGGGCTGACCCCTTGGGCACAGAGGTACAGGCTCAGGTGAGCGGATCTGCAGGGGAAATCAAGAGTCAGTAATCATTTTAGGAAAACCTGTTTTCTCCATGGGTAGAAGTATTTCATCAGGGCAAGCCACTCACAGCTTTAGATGCTCATGAGCCAGGAAAGACACGTGCAGGAGATTCTCAGTGAAATCCTTACATTGTGCCATGAAGAAATTAAAAATATTTATACCCTGGTAATGCATTGTTAAGGCTTTTATGAAGAGTTGGTGTAGAAGGCCCACTACAGGGCCTCACCAAAAGCCCTGTAAATGGTTTGCCACCTGGGTTTCAAATGACTTTCCCATCCCTAAAAAACAAATACCAAATGTCTTCTTTGATATAATGAGAGCAACTATGAACAGAGTAGGGAGGAAGAGCAGGAAGAAAAGATTAACTTTAAACAGAGACATGAAATGGGAGGGAAAGGGAGAGAGAAGGGAAATTGCATGGAAATGAAGGGAGACCCTCATTGCTATACAAAATTACATATAAGAGGTTGTGAGGGGAATGGGAAAATAAACAAGGAGAGAAATGAATTACAGTAGATGGGGTAGAGAGAGAAGATGGGAGGGGAGGGGAGGAGGGAGAGTAGGGGATAGGAAAGGTAGCAGAATACAACAATTACTAATAGGGCATTATGTAAAAATGTGGATGTGTAACCGATGTGATTCTGCAATCTGCATTTGGGGTAAAATTGGGAGTTCATAACCCACTTCAATCTAATGTATGAAATATGATATGTCAAGAGCTTTGTAATGTTGTGAACAACCAATAAAAAAAGTGACTTTCCCAGCATGCTGTTTAGCTCAGTAACTCTTGACACTGCTGATTGATCAGTACTTTATATCTTATGAAATTATTGTAAGTGCCTATTGGCCTTTCATGCACACTCCATTTAGTTGCCTTTTCCAACTAAATTTAATGAAAAAATCCATATTATCTTAAACCCTGATTTTTGCAGGTTACTCCACTGATAGGTTTATCTATAAAAAAGGACCCATAATTCCGACTCCTATTTCTCTACACAACGGGCTTTTGTTTATTTGTTAAAATGCGTCTCCGGCCATCCCCTCTTACCACTCTGTTAAATTGAGCTAATGGAGTCCCCTTGCATCAGCAAGATTCCACCGCAGAGGTTTCTGAGCACCAGCCCCAATCCACCCTCTGGCATATCTGCATGTCTTTTCTCTTTTGGGTTCCTAAATTATGCCCTTACCTCAAATTTTTTGCCCCTTATCCTCAAGGACATCTTCTCAAAATATTTTACCTTTCTCCTCTGAAATCTTGTAACACTGATAGCCTAGGACATCGGTCTAGGACAAATTAGCTTGAGGGAAAAGGCAGAGATGTTGCATTTAGACATGTTGAATTTGAAATACTTGGAGACACCCTAGAAGATATTTCCAGATAGTATCCTTTTAATACAGAAGCAACCAAGGGTCTTGGCCTGTTCCAGTTGGGGATGCAGATAGAAAAAAACAATCCCCTAAATATTTATAAGCACAGACATGTCCTCCTATGTTTTAGGGCTTTGAATTCATAATATTGTTGTAACTGGGGAAAACTCAAACTGTTCAATAAATTTAAAACTATCCACTGTTGACACTGCACCTGCTATGTGCAGAAGTTAATAACGAATTTACAAAAGAATGGACTCTCCATCCATCTAAGAGGCTGATTATTCAGATAGACCCACCCAACACAAACCATAAATCAGAATCAGAAGACATAAGAAAAAAATCACATTAGCAGGAGTTTCCAGAAAAACTGTAAATAACAGAATCAGAACCGGAGTATGAGGGATGATGGAACTATTGAACACAGAGCACTTTGGAAGTCTCTGGTACGATAACATTGGCTCTGATGGAAAACAGACAGGACTTGAGAGAACAGATGATAACGTAAATAGAAATATAGAAACGAAGAAGGACTCAAAGGAGAATTCTAGAAAGAAGAAACACTGCAGGACAAATGAAGAATGTCTGCCGTAATCCCTTGGTGGTCCCTCCTGTTGACTGGAGACAGCCAAGGAAAGAATCAGTGAACTCCAAGACAGGTCATTCAGTGTAAGCTTCCCAAACAGAAAAGCGAAAAGATAAAAAGAACGGGGTAAAAACTCTTCACAACAGAGTATGCCAGAAATGTGCATATTCTCTTCTCTTTCCAGAAGAGCCGTCTATGAGTGATTGGATTATCAGGGAAGGAGAGAACAAAACAGAACAGACCTAAAGCAACAGCAGCCATTTCCTAGGACCAAGATCCAAGGACCCCAAAGAGTGCGGAAGAGAACGAAGAGTAAATATTGAAATCTATCACATCGAAACCTTGAGAAATTAAAGACCACAATCTTTTTTTTTCTACCTGCAGTTACGAGGCCCTATATGTATAAATATGGTATATTTACAAATATAAGATATATTTCCAAGTGTAAATATTTCTACATGTAAATTTTACCCATATGCCTCTACAGTTGACCTAGAGAAATAAAGACTTTACCAGACAACCTAAAACCAAGGGATCCCTTACCAACAGATCTGCCCAGCAAAACACTTTAGAAGAAATTTTTCAACAAGAAGAAATCAGGCCCACCTAAAGAAAGGAAGCGCCTTGGAGAAACTATTGATGGAGGTAAAATAAAGTTGTCTCTTGTTTCTTATCTGATAGATCAATATGGATAAGTAAAATTAACGGCAGCAGTGTTATAGGAATGGGAGGGAGAAACAAGACATAATTTTTTAAAAGGTATCTGCTGCCTATGAAGCAGCCTAGCGTCAAGAGTGCACTCAGGTTAGTTGTAAATGTGTGTTACAAACTCCAGAGCAACCACTGCAGAGGAATTTTTAAAATAAAACCCATTTGGTAAAAACTTCTTGGAAATGACAAATATGTTGCAAAGTATATAACTATGATTAAAACCTAAACTACAGGAGTGGGAATAAAATTTTATTTTAAAAGATTAGATACAGGTTTAAAGGGGAAATACTGATTGAGAAAATAAGTCAGAAAAAAAATTATGCAGCTGTAGTGTGGAGAGTAGGAGAGATGGAAAACAGGAAAAGAGATATCTGGCAGACAGGATTGAGTCCTGGCAGAGTCCTGGCGTTGACTCTGGGCAAGACTGCCCGACCTGGGGCTTAGAACGTGATGGTATTTAAGGCTACAAGTAGGTGGCTCCTGGGGTCCTTCTGCCTGCAATACAAGTCCAAAAGACAAGGCCAGGTCAGCTGCAGAGGTCCAAGGAGCCTCTTGAATAGTGCCTAGCACCCTGCACTGAGACCCAGCTTGGGTAGACCTAGGATAAGAACACTCAGTTGAAAACTGGAACATGAAACTTACAGCCATAAGTGTACAATCATATACTTGGTAAGAATGGTAACGTAAAATATTGGGAATACACATCTACCCAAGTTATTGTGGTTCAGCTGGTTTTGTTGAAGTATTTCATTCTCACATTCATTCTACAACCAAGGAATTCAGGCGGGTTGGACATGAACTATTCCTAATAATACAGAAGAACGGTTGGTCCAGTATGAATTTTATGATGAAGTTTTACTATGTAAGTGATCACAAAGAGCAGACCCAGGAAACATGAATGTATTAATGGGAATGTGGGTGCATTTTTAAAGGTTTTGCTATACTGTCAATATTGAATATTTAACACTTTTAAGGATTTGGATTGCTATAAGAATATCAGGGTGTCCAATACTATGCAAGAAAAACAAAATATATAAAAATGTCTGCATTTTTCTATTCAGACACAGTCTGTTTCATTCTCTTGTAGGAGAAAGAAGGTAAGATTCATCCTATTCCTTGGAAAACATTAGGTACCCTGTTGCCATGAGAAGTTTCTGAAGGAAGTGTGTGTATGTTTACTGGTTTTCAGTTTTATTATTGTTCATTTTTAATTATATCTGAATAACTGTGCACGTCTTATTGTATAAGAATACTGAGAAAAATTTATATGCCTCCAAATAATACCAGCACCTTAAATAAAAGTCTGGGGAAATCTTTTAGCTATTAATTCATTTCAATCTTAATTGTACAGCTAACAGAAGAAAAACTAGGATTGTCTTTGTGTTTGATTCCTAAGGTGTGTGCATTTAATTTCAAATGAAAAAAAATTACTAAAAACGGTTGCTGACTTCAAATAAATTTATTTTCTCCACATCATACTTGTAAAGATATCCCTTTAAAAAAACATTCTTATGATTATTTTTATGGTAGCCTTCATCATCATCTAAAAAAAATTTCTAGAAGACATTAATAAAAAAAGATTAAGAAATCTGTTTTCTTTGTATTTTTAATGGATTCTAGTGCATAGGTAGCTAATTTTTATTACTTTGATTTGTAGACTTATAATAGATTTATATATAATATGTGGATGATTAATGTATATCAAGGAATGGCCAAGACAACTCTGGAATTAGTATCTAGAGAATAACCTCCTTAAAATCAAATTGAAAGGACTGTGAATCTAGAATTATTAACACATTAAGAAGGAAAGGGAGGGCTGGGGCTGGGGCTCAGTGGTAGAGCGTTTGCCTAGCACTTGGGAGGCCCTGGGTTCAATCCTCAGCACCACATATAAATAAATAAAATAAAGGTATTGTGTCCAACTACAACTAAAAACTAAATATTAAAAAAAAGAAGAAGAAGGAAAGTGATAGGTTTGGGTATGGTGGATTGAGTTGAAGGAGATGCACTTGCCAAAGAAATATTTTTTTCTGAGATTCCTCTTTAGTTTAAAAAAATGAAAACATACTACTGCTGCCTGCTAGAGAAACTCCATTGGATCTGAATTGACTCATGCATCTTGTCAGGGCAAGAGGAGGCTCAGGCCCAGGGACCAAGTTCAAGATGTGGCAGTTGAAAGAAGATGTGAGGCTCATCCTTTACTGGGAGGTGGCCATAGCCATTAGCCACCCATCTCCCCAGCCATTTTTATGGGCCTTTTTATGTGAAGTTCAAGCAAAGAAGGACCCCTACCACCAGGTTACCTAAAGGGGCAAACGCTTACAAATTAATATTCATGACCTTGAATGCATACACTGAGTCACAGTGTTTCTGACCTTCACCAACCATGACATAGCCATTTCCCAGCCCTGGCTACACACCAAAAATAGAAAATAATAATAATAATGACAGAATCAGAAAAAAAAAAAAAACAGAATCAGAACCTAAGGACTAGGGATGATAGAATTATTGAAAACAAAGCATTTTGGAAGTCTCCAGTATGATAAAATTGGCTGTGATTGAAAACATACAGGACATGCAAGAACAGATGATAATGTAAATAGAAATACGGAAACTAAGAAAGACTCGAAGGAGAATGCTAGAAGGCAGAAACACTGCACAAAATATAACAGATCACCAGAAGCCTCCGCCTGGGAGCCTACCTGGGGCCATTTGGGGCCTATCTAAACACATAGCTTCTTTCCAATTTATTGAAATCTATCTAGATTTCTGAAAATAATTCTACCATTTTATTTTTTTAATCTTAATTTTATGTATTTATTTTTTTTTTATGTGGTGCTGAGGATTGAACCCAGGGCCTCACAAGTGCTAGGCGAGCGCTCTACCACTGAGTCCCAGCCCCAACTCCACCATTTTAAATTACCAATTAAACCTAACGTTCCAAAGATTAATTCAGGATCATGATCCACTTTCAAGTTAATGTACATTGGTAAAAGAAATACCTAGGTTTTGCTACACTTTAACAGGTTAGTCTGATTATTTTTTTAAGTAGGTTGGGAAACACCAGTATAAGAACTCAGTGATTAAATACAAACAAGAATGGTTAACAGATCTGGTTAAATATTTTTGAGAAAACTAATAGAAAAATGATATTTGGGGCCACACCCCACTTGTCCCCAGTGAGCACAATCATTATGAACCATAAATTCCTGTTAGGTAAATAAATATAAACCATATTGAAACCTACAGATATTGAGTACGCAAATAAATTAGCCAAGTCAGCCATCGGTGGCCCCTGAAAAAGAGGCCTAAATAAAATAAATAAACAAACAAATAAATAAATATATAAATATATAAATAACATGCTCAATGAGAGCAAAAACTTCAAAAAAGGAAAGTGGTCTAGGTGACAGTACCGCCAAGTCCTCCCACCCGCCTTCTGTATTTAAAGAGACAGTGCTGGCCACGGGAAGGAGTAGCTAAGAGGCAGCAGGCGGTGAAACCCTGGGGTGGATCACACACTCTGTTGTCTTTTAACCTGTTCCTTCAGCTGGTGAACCCTAAAGAATGACTTATAAAGCTTTGGATGATGTGGTCAAATGACACTAACTGTCCCACAATAAATCGGAAATCAATAAAGCCTTAAAAATGCAAATACATTCTTGTTAATATGATATAATTGTGAAGAACTTTTTTAGACATTCAATTACCATTTAACACAGAAGCCTGTAAGGATTTAATTAGGAATCCTTCACCTAATTGAGGTCAAGATTGTTAGCAGTGGATGTCTAATTAGCTCGCTTACAGCAGCCATCTCCTTTGAAAACTCCCTCAATAAAATCCTTCCTTAAAAGATATTCTTACCACACACACAGAGAGGAAGAGAGAGGAAGGAAGAGAGAGAGAGAGAGAGAGAGAGAGAGAGAGAGAGAGAGAAATGCAGAAGTTGGTGAAATCCAACAACATTGGTCCCACTTATTCCCAGAGGGTTCCTTCCAGGACCACTGGTGGTTGCCCAAAACTGCAGTATTTCTAAATTCTGTATTTATATCAAGCAGCTTCACATTTCACTTAAAGGAAGCACTTTATGGCTTCTCTTTGGAGTTTCTGGATTGCCAGCCTCACTACTCTTGCTCTTGGAGGCTAACAGCTTGCCATTTTAAACTGATGAAAAATTTTCGGAAATTTTCCATATAATATTTTTAGCTGAAAGTATTTTGGCAATTGAAGTTGGAAAGTGAGACCACGGGTGAGGAGAGACCACGGTCAAGTCTACCTGAGTACAGCATGGTAGCACTGTCAGATTCCTGGTTGTGACAAGATGTTATAGTTAGATGTTATCATGGAATGCAACTGGGTGAAAAGTACTTGGGAGGATATTTTTGCAACCTCCTAGACGCGTTTGACCATTTCAAAACAAAAAAGTTATTTAAAATGCACCTATATATTTCAGAACTACTTTTGCTTTTTTGGTTACAGTGATTATTTTAGACAAGAATTGGTTTCCATGAAATAAGACCAAATTAATGTGACATTTGCTATAGTTCAAGTAAATACCAGGTTGGTCAATCCGAAATTAATTAGGATGACCTCAGCCCACAGGAGCACTTATAACAGTTGGTGGAGATCTTCCTGTTTACATCCTGAATTTGCTGTGGCCTGATTATGGTCTTTCAATATCAAAGCATAAAATAAAACCTCAGCTAGAAATAAAATCCAACATAAAATCATCTAGTTAGTTGCCTTTGCCTTAGGGAGTAGAGTCCACTTTATGTTTTTTAAGATTAACGCTTGTGTAATTACTTCAATGGAAAACACATAAAAAGAAATATTTTATAGTAGGCTAACAAGAATCAAAGATTTACTATTGTAGAGTGTCTTGTAGCAACAACAACCAAATGCTGGGTCCCCCGAAACTCTAATGCTCCAAGGTGGTTTGGAGATTAAAAAAGAAGGTGGCAAGGAGCAGCAGCCATAGAAATTGATTATTTGTGTAAGTACAATGCATATTTCCATGTTTAAAAACCCAAGAATATTTTAGTTTATTCTCAGCATATACTGAGTAAAATTTGGCCTTGAAATTGTTTCCAAAATCTCCAATTAGCAACGTTCAAAATCAACGTCCTACAGAACATGTTAGAAATGGCTAGTTGAGATAGAAATCTGCTTCCTAATGAAGTCTGGCTTCCACTGACCAAAGTAGAAATGCATATCCCAAACAGCCTGGGATGGTCATTAATACTCCAAGAATCAGTCACTCACTTTAAAGACCCCAAGGCTTATAAATGTTGTTAGAGTTACCTCCTTCCTCTATGTATTTTTTTTAATTTTTAAAATTGCATCATAAAACAGCACAAGTGAGCCATTTATTTTTTATCTTGATATTCATGGCACACACATGGAGAAGCCTTCTCACTTGACGGACCTGAATGCCTTACCTCCCTGGGAGCCCGGGCTCTGTCCCTACCAGCTGCCTTCTTGTTCCTTGAACACCCCAAGATCCTCATGCCCCAGGGCTTCTGCACAGCCGGTCTCCTCTACTTACAGTGCATTTCCCTCTCTTCTGTGCTGCACCGTCTTTTTATCATCCAGTCGGTCATGATTTAAATGTCAGTTCAAATGACATTTAAAGATCTAAGACTCTGCACAATATTGACTCTTAGTGGGGAGGTTCTCCTACATTCAGTGGGGATTTCCACACTGAAGAGGAAAATTGTCCCAAGTCTCCCGAGTTTGGATATACAGCTGGCACCCAGTCATTTCCTGTGCGTCCCCCACTACAACAGGAGGAGCGGCTTCAGGTCATCCCACTGGAGTGGGTCATGGTGAAGGTGAATTCCATCAGGGAATTCTGATGTGCACATCTTGGCCCTGTGAACACAGGCGATAGGGTCAGACTGGAGAAATGATCAGCAGAATAATGCTAATAGTTGTGGCATTGGATATTCACATTGGGACTGTCACTTGTCAATCCCACATTGGAATAGATGTCCTTCAATATTGCTTTCATACTTAGCCCATTTCATTCTCCAGCTCCCAGCTTATGCTTAAATTTACTGCAACTGATATAAATGAGTGTTTGACCTACCATATTTCTTAGCTGTAACCACCTCCCCTCCCTTAAATTTCCCTTTTCTCATTAGGACTCCCTTAGTTAATTCCACTCACAAAGTAAGAAAGTAAAGCCACAAAGTAAGAAAGGAAGGTATGAGAGAGAGGAAAGAAGTCAAAACTCTGCCATCGAAATAAAATATATATATATATATATATATATATATATATATATATATATATATATTCTTATTATTGAATTATTTTATTTTTTCACCACTTATTACTGACTATTTTTGTTGAACCAAGATGTGCCAGGAACCACATGCAAAACGTAGTTCCAAATGTGGGTATTTAGCTCTGCTGCCCTTTGAAAAAGAACCACAGTCCTGTGATGAATCAGGTGATTTATCACTGTCCCGCCTCGAGGCCTCTCCTCCTGTTTTTCAAGACTCTTTATCAGTAGCTACTACATGGATCATATATTTTTAGATATAAAGATAAAAGTGGTACTCTTTGTTCTATATTTTAAAATAATATTTACCCATTGACCTTGCCATTTCTATGAAAATATTCAAAATCAGGCCCTCCTTCTCTTCAACTTCATCTTAAACTTGATTCCAAATACTTATCAATAGGAAACTAAGGTATGAGAAAAGTAATAAAAATGAAAGTAAAAATGCAGAAATATAGGAATGTGGTTATTAAAATGGAAAACTAAAAAAAAAAAAAAAAAAAAAAAAACCTTAGCTCAAAAAACCATACAAAACAGCCCTTAAAATTGTCTGAATGAATTACTTAAGGGCTTATTCATAGCAATAAAAATGGCATTTATATATATCTATAATGCTGAAATTATGGTAATAAAAGAGCCAAGTGCTTCTCAATACATTAGAGATTTCCCTTACATGTCAACTGTCTATATGCAACAATTATATGGTAATCACTTTCACTAGGGATTTTTCGGACGGTGTCCCTTCTAATAAAGAGAGTAGGTCTATTATGCAAAATATGAACAGTGAGCTAGAATCAAAAGAAGAGAAGTAAACAACACTTTTTGTCCATAAAAATCATTTAGTTTTACGGCACAGTTATTCCAATGAATTTTAGCCTAAAACAGTCAACATAACTGATATTTCAATTCCAGGAGCATCTTACAGGAAGTAAGAAAAAAAATCAGGAGCTGGCTTTTTGATTATCTGATGATGCAGCATAAGCATGAATTCCAAAATGCTTCCCACAGAATGTCAATATCAGGTAAAAGAAATTGTATATCTCCAATCAGCTGACTTATGTTTTAGCATACATTTATTTCTTTGCATTCTTCTGTGTTAGAAGAATGCAAATGTATTTTTAATGTGATGAACTGGTGATCTTTCACTGAATTTATATGTAGTTGAAATATTTTCTAATATGTGCACATAGTGGACTTCATAAAATAGAGATACAGTATAGTATACTACATTATTAACTTGCATGAAAATTTAAAATATACCCACCCACAAGCTAAGTTAATTTTAGGAGAGAACAGAAAATTTCATATTTTTATATTTTGATTTTAAAGGCGAGTGTTCTACTGCTGAGCCACAACCCCAGCTCACTATCAAAGTTTTTAAACACAGAGATGATACTGTGTTTTCAAAGCAAGATTTATGATTGGCTAAAACATCTCATGACTTAGTATTATTTTCCATATTTCTTCTTTGCTTTCAATTTTTTGATCATTCTTTTTTTATCTGGCATATACATCTGAAGTACAGGAATCCAGATGGGAAAGAGAGATCAGGGCATTATTTCTGGAATATTGGATTAAGATGTAGTATCAAGAATTTCTCAGCTGGAAATGGTACCATATCAGGATGGTGGAGGGAATAAGATGTTGTGCACTGTGTGTGTGTGTGTGTTTGTGTATCCAGTGCTAAAAACATGATTCCATTTGACATGTATTAAAATTCTGCCCTACAATATTTTCTTTTTTCACGAAGCCTTATTTTCAACTACTTGAGTAAAAGATCCTCAATGAGTATATATTTGTAAAATTTTAAAGAGGAGTTAGACATAAAAGAATCTTAAAGCATCTACAAAGACCTTAAATTCCTTGTAGTGTTGGCAAAAGGATCTAAACCCCATCAGAGTCACTCTTGCCATCTGATCCCGCAGCTGTGGGCCATTGTCTCCCAAACCTTTCAAATGTTTCTTCTTTTCTACTCCCTAAAGCTGTGCTTCCTTTGGGGTGCTGTTTGAGAGCACAAAGAATGAAAAGAATGACTGTTACAGTGATCATTCTTTTTAAAGGCAGAGGCAGGGGTGGGTCTTGTTTATCTATCAGAGGGTCCATGAAGGTTCTGGGCCCGGCCACACCAGTTTATAGCATGTTTTGGCTGCCATGATTGTGGAACCCAACATGGCACCCCAGAAGCCATAACAAATCATTTAAAGTTCTGAGGGGCAAGCAGAAGGCGAGGAGAAGTAAAGGAAGATAAATGAATTGGTGAAAGGACCCAGATGGCCAACAGCCAAAGCACTCCTGAGGGGGAAATATCAAGCATTATCTCTGGTGGTAGCCATTAAATATTTTAAGAATGTTGGTGTCTGATGCTGGATTTGAAGTGGTATCTGTTGTTGTTCCTATATGTACCCTATTGCCTGTCTCTCCCAAACCCTAAATCTGAGTAAGGCTACAGAATACCCAATGGCTGTAAATAAGGTTTTATTGTGACCTGGTGATTGTTATAGAAGTGAGAAATTGTTCAGAGTTGATACCAATAGGTACAGAAACCAGAACGCAGAGTACACTGAGATGATCAAAACATCTCCAGTGTGGCTGATGAGCCAGATGGGTCCAAAAGAAGGTCATTGCTGCTCAGGAAGTTAACAGATTTGGGGGAAGCGCTTTGGTCACACACAAGGATGGGGTTTTTTGATTTAAGCCAGTTTTACTAGCAAAATTGCCTCCGCTGGCATTTGGGTTACAGAGTAAGTGGTGAACAGAAGAGTGGTTTACATGATAGAATAGGGCCATCAAAATTGAAATGAGGCTGCCTGTGGTGCCTGGCAGCCTGGATTATGGAGCAGAAAGGAGTTGACTAAAAGCCACGGCTGGCGGAATGGCGGCCAAGGAGCCGTGAGGAACTCCATCACCTGGTAGGGAAGACACTGGCAGGTTGGCCTCAGCCTGCTGTGGACGGAGGCAGGAGCTGTCTGGGAGCTGCCAAGAGGAGGGGCATGTCGAGGGAAATAGTCTGTGGGGTGAACTGTGTGGGTGGCCTCTTCCTTCACCATCTCCTGTCATTCTCCTTGCTTTGCAGATCTCCACAGTGGATATCCTCCTGTTCCCCTCCAGTCCCTTTCCTCGAAAAGGACCAGGGCTTGTGCAATGGGACCAACTTCCTGGCCCAAGAACATAGTCAGTAACAAACCTTGACAAAGACGGTCTTCTTGACCAAACTTTCTTTAGGTTCCTCTGAGCCTTCCTCTGGACTTAGACTTTGACCTCAGCCTTCCATGCCGGCTCTGTCCTTGTCAGCCTGCATTGTCCTGTTGCTGTTTAGTGAGGATCTTCCTCCCACTCTTCATACCTGGTCACTCTTGGTATGTGATCAAGTTACTGATTAGCAAATATTAGCAACTCTAACTCAACAATATGTAAATGGAATTACACACCCCTTCCATGCAGAAGTCCTTAGCCTGCCTTTAGCAAGGATCCTGCGGGTTACTTTGGCAAGGACCCCTAACTCCTGCTGTCCCTTCTTCACAGTTTTCGGTGCGCCAGCCCCCCTCCCTCTGCTCCTTGGCTATCAACCTCACTTGTTCTTGTTGCATTCAGATGTAAGGGCATTCTCTTTCACCTACTGTGATAGACTTGAATAGGTCTTTCTTGCCTTTTTAACAAGTGACAGAATGATTTAACATGGCACGTAAGAGAGCCTGGTCCCTGCACCAGATCAGCCCTGTTTCTCTCTCTCAGGACAGTAGGAACTGTTTCTCTGCCTCCTTTAGATGGAAGGCAGCAAATAAGCAGGAATTGGAGAATACTCTAAGAGGCTTTGGCCTGTGCTCAAATGATGGCTGAGGTCATGCCTCTTCCTCCTAGGATCATGCTCTGGCAGTTGGACCTACTCACACTCAGAGGTACCCTTTCTAAAATTGTCCCTTCTGTTCCAGGCATTGAAAACCTGGTCTGTCATTTGTCTTTGGGCCCAAGGAACTAGGATCATGAGTGGGTTTGGAGTATGCCCCAGCCCCAGGGATCATCACAGAGGTCCTCTGAGCCCTAACAGCATTAACCATGGGTGGTCATTGCTATGTTGTTCATCTGCTCTACCCAAGTCCCCATCCTGGGAAGTAGGCCTGGTATCTCCATCCCGGAAACCATGAGGAGTTCACAAGATCTTTTATCCGATATGGTCATTTCTACAGATGAATATGCTTTCTGAATATAGATGCAACAATGCTCAATGAAATATTAGCAACTCTAATCCAACAATATGTAAATGGAATTACACACCACAACTCAGTGAGCTTTATTACAACAGTAAATGCATAAGTGAGAGGCCTGGGTTTGGGGCAGAGTGTCCTCAAAGGGACAGCACTTGGTACTATCTCCAGGGGGAAGTAAAGAGAAGAAGAAGATAAAATGTCAAAAGTGAATTTTCTGGGGAGTGCCTATGCTTAGTGGGCAGTGGGGTACAGCAAGGAAAGAAACTCCCAGGCACCATCAGTCAACCTGCAGAGAGCTAGCCACAGAACCAGGGGTACAACCTCCATCCAGGTGCCACCCGCCAAACTGGGCTGCATCCCCTTCCCAGACACTTCACGTGGGCCTTCCCCACTCCAGACATCAGGGCAACTGCTTTGGAAAGGGAAGTGAGGCCCCTGGAGACAGCAAGACCTTTTGTTGAGAGGAGGCAGTAAGAGCCTAGAGAAGCCCAGTGTCAAATCAGGGTGAGAGCAAAGAGGGTCTGGGCATAGTGAATACACTCCACCCACCAGCTGTGATGGAAGGGAACTCCTTTCCAAGAGCATGCATGAAAAAAGACAGGGTTTGTTATGGTTTGGATATGGGATGTACCCCCAAAGCTCATGTGTTGAAAGCTTGGTCCCCAATGCAGCAATGGTCAGAGGTGGGGCTTTGGGGGAAGTGATTGGAGCATGAGGGCTCAGATCTCATCAGTGGATTAATCCAGTGATAGTTGAATTGACCACTAGGAGGTGGAGGGCATGGTTGGAGGAAGAAGGTCACCCCAAGGGGGTGCCCTTGGGGATTACATCTTGTCCCTGCTTCTTTCCTGCCTATCCGTTCTGCTTTTGCCTGCCATGAGCTGAGAAGCTTTGCTCTACCAGGTCCTTCTGTTTTATCCCAGGCCCACGGCACTGGAGCCAGAGGAACATAGGCTGAAACCATGATCCAAAATAAATCAATCTTTTCTCTTTTAAGTTGTTCTTATCAGCAATTTTGGTCACAGCAATGAAAAGCTGACTAGCACCAGGCTCCTTTTAAAACACCATGTTCTTCCTTTTTCCGGAGTGGTTAAGAATACTGGCATACATGTAATCCTGCCTCTTCAGAATGAATGGGTTTAAGCCAACCTGGCTTCATGAAAGCAGCTGCCTCATTCTCAAAGCAGGTCCAGCATAAAGTCATCTAGCCACAATTAACTGAAATATTTAATAAGAATAAAGTGATTGTCATTATTCCTGCTGGGGGTTGTAGACTTTACCTAGAAATAATGTTTTACTTTTCAAGATTCTCTGCACAAGTTGTGATGATGCAGTTTTCTTCTTTGGCTTCTCAATGCTGTCAATTACATTGATTTTTGAATGCTGAAAGCCTTGCCTACCTGTAATAAATCTCACTGGGGTTGTGGTATATAATTATTTTCCTATATTGTTGGATTAGAGTTGCTAATATTTTGTTGAGCATTGTTGCATCTGTATTCATGAAGAATACTGATCTATAGTTTTCTTTTCTTGCAGTATTTGTGTTTGGTTTTGATATTAAGTTAGTGCTGGCTTTATAGAATGAATTAGGAAGTGATGTCTCTGCTTCTATTTTCTATCATGAAGAATTAGCTTAATTTCTTCCTTAAATGTGTTGAAGAATTCACAGTGAAATCATCTGGGCATGGAGCTTTCTTTTCCAAAGTGTAATTAATTATTGATTCAATTTCTTTAATACATATAAGTCTATTCAGATTTCTATTTCTCATTTGGTAAATTTAATAGTTCGTGGTCTTCAAGGAATTGGCTCATTTAATCTAATTTATGGAATTTGTGCCATAGAACTGCTCATAGTACTCGTTTTTCATACTTTTAATATGCATAAGATCAGTAGTGATGGTCTACCTGTTGCTTGTGATGATGGTAATTTGTGTCTTCTGTCTCTCTTTCATTAACCTCCGGTGGTAGTCAGATTTCTGTCACTTTGGCAAAATACCTGAAGAAATATAAATTGGAAATACTAAAACAAAACAAATAGGAAATACTTAAAAAAATTAAATGTTATTTTGGCTCATACTTTCACAGGTTCCAATCCAGGATCAGTTGGCCCTGTTGCTTTGGGCCTGTGTCATGGCAGGAGCACATGATAGAGGAAGACTATTCACACTATGGCAGCTTGGAAAGCAGAGAGCATGAGAGAGGAAGTGACTGGGACCCAAATATCTTCTTTAGGAACACGCCCCCAGTGACCCAACTAACTTCCTCCAACTGGGTCCCACCTTTAAGTTCTACTACTTCCCCAATAGTGTTGGAGGCTGGAGATGGAGTTTGTAACTCATGGGCTCTGGAGAACATTTCAGATCCAAACAATGATATTGACTAGAGGTTTCTTAATTTCATTAATCATTTCCAATGCTCAGCTTTTTGGTTTTGTTGAGTTTTCTATATTGTTTACTTATTTTCAAGACCATTGATTTTTGCTCTAATTTTCACAAATTTTCTTCCACTTGCTTTAGACTTCAATAGCCCTCCTTTCTCTGATGTCCCAAGGAGAAAACGGATTGATTGATCTAGGATCTTTCTTTTTCTAACATACATGTTTAATGCTATGCATTTACCTTTAGGCCCTGCTTTTGCTGCATTCCACAAATTGTCACAAGTTATATTTTCAATGTCACTAAAAGTTAAAGTGGTTTCTTTGACTCATGAGTTATGTAGGATTATGTTGTTTCATCTCCCACTATTTGGAGATTTTTCCAGCTATCGTTTTGATTTTTTTCTAGTTTAATTCCATTGTGTCCTAGAGCATATTTTGTAGATTTCTGAATTATTTTTTTTTTTGCTTAGGATACATTTTGTGGTTTAGAATCTTGGTGAATGTTCCATGTGACTACAATAAGAATTTGTCTTCTGATATCTTTGGATACAATATTTTATAAACGACAATTAGCTCAAAGTGATGGGCAGTATTGTTATCAACTATATGCTTACTGACTTTTTATCCTCTTGATCCAGCAATTACTGAAAGAGGTTCATTGAAATATTCCACTATCATAGGGTATTTGCCTATTTTTCTTTGTAGTTTTATTAGTTTCTGCATCACACATTTTGACACAATTTTTAGATGCATACATGTGAATAATTGTTATGTCCTCTTGGAGAACTTTTCTTTTTATTATTGTATAGTGTCTCTTTTTTCCCCCATGGAAATCTTCCTCATAACGAAGTCTGCTTTGTCTGAAGTTAATCTAGTTACTTCAATATTACATTTAGCAGCAAAAAATAATTAATTAACTAGTTAATTAATCAAAAAATAAAAAATACCAAATGCTAAATGTTAAAACACGAAAAATCTTTGAAAGTAAAAATGTTTTCTTATGAGAATCCTATAGCTACGAAGATTTAAAAGCACCAATTTAAAAACTATTATACCTCTAAAATATTCTAAAAACAGAAAAATAAGCAGTTGTATCATCTGATTTTAAGAGCTATTATACAGCTAAACTTAGCAAAATAGTGCGGGATTGATGGAAATAGAAACAGATGTTTCAAATCAAGTAAAGAACTCAGATACAGAACCAAGCTGGTACAGAAAACTGCTTTGCAGTAAAAAGCAAACATGATTCAAGCCAGGGAGAGTTTTCCCACAAACTGTGCTGGAATAACTGAGCATTTGCATAACAGAGCTGCCCCTTCACATGCCTCACATCTTCCCAAATTTTACCTGAGAAAGAGTCATAGATCTAAATGTGAGATAGAAAACTATAAGCCTCCCAGCATAAAGTATAGGAGAAAATTTGTTTAACTTGTGTTTGGTTAAAAAATTCTAGAGTAATACCCAAATCACAATCCAAGAAAGAAAGCTAGTAGACTACTGTACTAAAACAAAACCTGAGAAAATTAAAATACAAGGCATAGACTCAGAAAAATAATGCAAAATTCATATCTGATAAAGAAAGGACTTATATCCAATATGTAAAGAATTCTTAACATTCAACATTAAAAAAACAACCTACTTAGAAAATGGGCAAAAGATCTGAAGAGACACTTTATCAAAGAAGATGTATAAATGGCAAACAAATACATTAAATAGTCCTTCTCATCATGTATCATCATGGAATTGGAAATTAAAATGACAATGTGATATAACTACCACTTATCTTAATGACTGGCATCCCAAAGCACTGATCAATGCTGGCATGAAACCAAAGAGACCAGTTCTTGCACTTATCTCTGGTAGGATTGCAAAATGACAAGGCTTCCTTACAGTTTGGCAGTCTTCTAAAGGAAAATAGCTCACCATCAAACACAGCATCATGCTCCAAAGTGTTTACTCAGCACATTCAAACATTTTCCTCCATGTAAAAATCTCCATGTAAATTGTAAATAGCAACTTTGTTTATAATTTCAAAAAACTGAAAGTAGCTATCTTCCAATAGATAATAAACAAAATTAAAAATAAACAAATTACAGCATATCTACATAATGGAATATTATTCAAGGATAAAAGCCAATGAGCTATTCATAGAAAAACAGATGAATCTCAAATGCATTTTTCTAAGTGAAATAATCCAAGCTGAAAAAGGTGCCTACTATGATTCCATTCATGCACCATTTAGGTAAATGCAAACAAACAGGACAGAAAACCAAGCGTTGTCAGAGGTTAGGACAGGAGGCAGTGGTGGACTGGGGAAAGCACAGAAGAACTTTTGGGTGGCATTAACCTATATGATTTCAAAGTGGTAGACATTTGATACTAAGTACTTGTCCTATTCAGAAACTGTAAATCACCAGCAACATGCAAATGATGCTTATGCAAACAAAAACTAAATCGACCAGGATATCTGGGATCCCAGAATGGAATGCCGACTGTGACAAATGACCCTTCCAGTTCTATGAAAGTATGAAATACCTCACTGAAATCGATGTCGAAAAAAATCATCTGACCCAGATAACATTGGAAAATGATGTTTTGACTAGAAATTGTAAAGCTAACAACCAAAAGGAAGGATTCATGCAAACAGTGTATTCTTGCTGGTAAATTTGTTCCTCATGAGGTTACATGTGAATTTTAAAAAACACTTCATGTGTACTGGAGTTGAAAAAATAGGTAAATGTGTGATGAATGGTGGGAGGCAGATTTTTCTGCTAGAGAATGAAATTATAGATTTATAAGATCAAAAAGCTAGAATAAACATTATGATAATGAAGTCAAAGATATCAGCACGAAGTCATTTTAGTTACATATATATGTAACTAAAATATATAAAACATAAATATAAACTGTATAAAATATGTATATGTAACATATACATACATATGTATATGTGTATCATGTACATGTAAATCAGTTACTTTCAGTTTTTGGAAATTATGAACAAAAGTGGTCTCACGCTATATATTAAATATGTATATGAATAGTTTAAAAATGATTGCAAATGTGCATATGTATGTGGGTTATCATCCACAGTTTACCTTCTCTTATGCCATGGCCTAGAAGCAGTAACACTGACAGCAGTGAGCCCCTTATTTCCCCAATATTGGTCTCAAAATACCAATATCAACTACAAAAAAACAGAGTGCCTTGAAGAAATGGTTGATTTTAATGATGGAACCCAGAAAATACAAGATGAACCTGGAGGATCTTTTAGCACCTCAAAGTGAGGAAATTGAAAAACCAAAGGATAGAGACAGGTTAAGGGAATATAGGAGCCAAGATGGAATGGAAATAAAACCAACAAAATAAATAATAGGGTATTGGATTATAATGCAAAGTATAAAACAAATATGCTTGTGTCATACTCATACATAATTGGATAAATAAACGAGTGTGCAAGAATAAGCTTTCCTTACCTCAAATATTCTAAGTCATGTAAGTAGATAACCCTCTTCCAGGAGGTGAGGTTCATCCTCCCCACCCAACCTCAATAAATGTGGAATGAACTTAGTCTTTTACTACCCCAGCACAGAATAGAAAGAGGTCAAAATAATCATTTCTGAGAAACCTAGCAACCCCTGACTACACCAAGTGATGAAGACCACTGCCATTGGTGAGACCATGCTAGGGTCCCGCCCTCCCTGAAATGAGGTGGTGAGAACTTCACCTCTGAGGTCATCCTTCCAAAACCCAGGACCCAATCTGATGGTGAAGAAAACATCAGACTTGGGGAGATTCTAAAGAATACCATGCTGTACTCCTGCAGACCATCAGCACCAAGCAAAATGGAGAAATTTACAGATCCGAGGAAACTGGAGAGACATGATGACTAAATCTAATGTGATTTCCTGGATTGGATCCTGGAACTGAAAAACAGACACTAATGAAAAAACTGATGGAATTCAAACGAAGTCAGGACTCCGGTTAATAGCAATGTTCCGATGTCAGTCTCTTAGTTTTGACAAATGTACCATTTGAACGTAAGATGTTAATAATAGTGAGGGAAGCTGGGTGGTATTTGAGCACTGTCTGCAATCTTTGCAATTTTTTTTTCTGTACCTCTAATAGGATTCCCATATTAAGAAGTTTATTTTTAAAAAAGGAAACCAGTCTTTTTAATTTAAAATAAAATAAATCACCTCTTAAGGAGGTTATACGTTCAGCATATGATAATCAAACAAATGTGCTCTAACCGGAATGACTATATATTCCTGTTAATGAACAGTGTAAGTCACAGGTAACAGAAATATTTCTGACCTTCAAATCTAAGGAAACTATAAAAGGATTCCAGCTCTCATTATCTTTATATGAACCAGGTTATCAAGCAGAATTTCTTTTATTTAGAGCAGATGGTACCTCATATTTCTTCCTTGAAATTCAGGGGTTTGCAAGCAAGGCTGTTCTTGAATTTAATTGGGGGAAAAAACTTAAAATGTACCAAGCGCACTAGATATTGGTAGTTTCCCTATTTGCACTATATGAAATATGAGAGCTATTTTTACCATGGTAGGTGAATTACTCTGAAGACATTGAAGCTCAAAATAAAAACAGTCCAAAAAGATACAGAATACATTGCTGTTTTAGAATTGTCTATAGAGAGGATGCAGCAAACATAAGAATTATATAATGCCCAGACTTAGAGACTTAGAGACTTAATATAACATATTAATATCAATAAAATAATATTAAAAAGAGGATTGTGTCAGTGTAGGCCCATAGAAACCAAAAGATTGTATGCTAAAGCATGATTTCTATTACAGGGAAATGCCAATTAACTTCTTTGCATTTTTAAAGTTTAATAAGTGATAAATATATCTGATGAATGATTGACAAAATGTGTCATTTTGACCTAGCAGTACTATTTAGCAGAATCTATGATGAAATTAGATGATCACATGCATTTCTTAAATCATATGAGAATAATTATAATATTCTATTTGGAAAATAAGACATATTTTAATCCTTTTCTCTCACATAGCAATATTCTCGTATTTGGCCGCATTGCATTTCATTAACAGAAGCCTAAAATTGAAAGTGGAACAGCTGGAGTACTGAATCAAGAAGCCTCAATAGCAAAAAATTGAAACCTTGTATTAAGTACTTAATATAGTCTACTAATTATTACAGAAACTACTCAATTTTGAACAGTATAAATTATATTTTATTTTATCTCATGTGCCACTTAAAATAAGATAAACAGATAAAAATATGGTGATGCATTTCATTTTTTTAAAATGTTTAAGCTTTCTAGTTAAGAGAAGGGAGACAAAAAACAGAGTTCAGGACGAGTTTTTGATCAGAAAAACAATATTACTCTGCCCTCTTGCATCTAATTCATTCTTCTCCTAAAGGGTAAATTTGACAGTCTTCCAACTACCACTAAAGCTGTCAGAAAATCCTTAAAAATCGCATTTAAAAAAAATCAATAGTGCCCCTTCACATCTTTTAAATTGGTCAATTTTGATTGCCTAGTTCCCTGAAATGCTTTGGAATTCACTTGAATATAGATGACCTAAGCCAGTCATTATGAAAGTTATTAAAGACATGCTCAATTTAGAGAACAAGAAATTGTAGGAACGTATTAAAATGTATCCTTAGGTACTGCTCATGAGGGGTACCATGATTTCTTAAACATACCCCTCTCCTCAGTGCCAATTAGAACTAATATATGTGATTGTAGTGTGTGTGTGTGTGTGTGTGTGTGTGTGTGTGTGTGCATGCGCGTGCACACACTGACATGCATGAGTGTTTGGCTTAAATTATACTACTCTAAACTTTCAAGCATGGCTTTCTTTTATAGGGGTTCTTTTAATTGTTTTACATGAAACAAATTGAGAGAACCAGACGTCCAGCCAAAGACACACAAAGTCTAACTTTGTGAAGGGCTGCTCCTCTGATTGCATGTTCCTGGTCTCAAGATGTAGGCCTCCCAGGGTACTCATAGGGATTGTGGTCTTCATGGCCCTTATTTGGCAGATGATGAGAATCTCCCCCACAAATAGCAAGATTCAACAGGACATCTCTTGCTTGTTTGCATGGGGATGACATGTGTGCCATTTATACTGAAAGTTAAGCTTATTATGAATTAAATTCGAATGAACTCCCTTTGAGGGTGTACATGAGGGTAACATTCCCAGCATTCATTGCTGTGAAAAATAATTATTTTGTCCCATACAGAGGGGTTGTGTTTTCAAATAGGAAATGAACAGCAGACACAGAAACATTCTTTAGGAAACATTTATTATTCCTAAGCAACTACATAGTCATGTTTGTATAAGACACAAATGAATAATAAATGGGGGAATAAATAATACATGATAGGTATGCATGTAATCTAAAAACACACCTTTTCCAGATTGTTCTAGTTGTCCTTAAAATACCATTATTGCCCTAGTTTAGTTGCTGAGAACTGCTTGCTCCTGTGTGCTCTGGATGCTGTCAAGGTCAAGACCAAATGCCACATGTTTGCACACTGCTGCCCCTGGACTGTGCTTATGCTGCGACCTGTGAGGTGGACATGGCAGAGGCCTGTAACCCAGAGTTTTGACCTTGCAGTGGGGTTTAGGTTGGAGGACACTGTGGTTCTGAACAGCAGAGTTTGTAACAGTTTTCCTTGTGTAGGACCCTCAGAGGTAACTAGCCCTAGAGAGTGATTTTGTGCTATACCTGGTCACCCAGGATTTCACACACAAAGCAGAGACACACCCAGGAGAATAATTGTGTATACAGCCTACTGACTCTGGCCTGGATCCCCTTCACTAAATGACCTGTACAGATGATCTTGGGGCTCAGGAATCTCCTTATCCGCTGAATTCTCAGTGTCTTTCTAGAGGAGACCTGCACCCCCAGGAGGAGGAGGAAACAGAGGTGCTGGCCACATCCTCTGTCTCCTCCACACAGCAGGTTTGGGCTCATTGAGAAACAGATCCAGCCATGCATGCTCACCATGGTGACAGGAGGGACAGATCCATGAGAAGGGAAGATGCTAAGCTCTGTGTTATAAAGGATTCTGCCTTGCAGACCATGGAGAACTCCCATGTGGTAGCCAGGGTGAGTAGGTGGATGGTTCTTTTTGGTGAAAGCATCAGTCAGGGCTTCTCAGCCATTGCAGTAGTTCCTGAGGCTGCTGGTTCCCTCCTGGCCTGAGGTTTTGTACCCCTAGTTCCAACAAATTCACTGGGGTCCATGGAGGAAGTTCTGTAAGCTCAGGATATCTCCTCCATTGCTGGGCCCTGAGAGTGTCTCTGTCTCTCACCCTCTGATGCTCCTGCAGATTCCCTTACTCAGTGGGCAAGGACCCTCCTGCCCACTCCCCTTCTGCATTTCACTGACCACTGGTGCACTCTGGCGGGCACGATCTGCAGGTGAGTTCTCACCCCACCACCCCACTACCTGCGGGCTTAGATGGAGGAATCCAGGGTCCTGTTCAGGGCTTCTTCCCGTCCACTTCTTCAGGACCAGCTTGCCCTCCTTTCAGGAAAGAAACTCTTTCAATTGTGATTATTATTAACAAGCCTAGTATCATAGTCATCTCCCATTTCTCATGTTGCTCTGCAAAGTGCCTATTAAAAACAACTTCTGGTGCCCTGACATCTCATTAGACATTAGATTTTAGGGGATACGTTTTACTTGACTGATTCAAAAAAAGGTTTTATAAAATAGGTGGCTCACCCATGTGGAAAGGACAGCAAATTGGCTCTGGCTCAGAATGCCTGGAGAGGCAGTTGACTTAGGTGTTCAGGGATGTTCTGAAATCAACATTTAAATGACTTAAATAGAGCTGGCCAGTCATCACTGTGTGTTCCTCGAATCCCCAGCTGGTAAGAAACACGCAAAGTCAAACTGTAACCCGCGCTGCAAGAAATAGCACGGAATCAAGAAAGTGGCCTTGTGGATTGTCCCTGATGATAAATCTGTTTCTGAACAACTGCTTTTTCAATATGAGCTTGGCGCAGGGAGTGATGTTGTTTATTCATTCATTCGTTTGTTTTAATAAGTAAACTTATTAGCAGCAGTCTCTATAATTGCGAAAAAGTGGAAACAACCCAAAATGTATATCAAGAGCAGAAAGGATAGAAAATGATATTTTTGCTCATATCATATATGCTCTTCAGCAATGAGAATAAACAAACCATAAGAAAGTGCACAACATGGGTAAATCTCTAAACCATAAAGTTGAAAGAACAAAGCCAAACACAGAAGAGCATGGCCTCTATGATCCAATTGTTTCAAACCCAGAAATGAGAACAGTAATTAATGTTGGGAAAAAAATCAGGATCAGAAGGTGGAGGCTGGAAGGGAACATGGGAGGAGATTCTGAAATTAGGCGAGGTCATCTTTTAATCTTGATTACACAGGGGTGTTTATGCTCTGAAAATGGTCAGACCGTATGCTTGAGAAGTGTACACTTTTCTGAATATGTTACAATTAAACCATTTATTAGCCACGAGGAACAAGCCTGCTCAAGACCTTTCCTAAAACCCAGTACTAACCTCAGACTTGCTCCCTTCCTCTGCTGAATGATTGGCCAGAAGACCCATCATTCACCCTGGGAATGAAGAGACAGTGTCTCCTTCAATCCCTCTTCCCAAGTGGCACAATTCCTCTACATGAACAGCATGATTTCACAGACCAGAAGGTTTTAGTTCTCTTAACATTACAGGTCCTTTCCTGAATCTTTATATTTTTTTGTCATTTCTTAAATAAACTGGACACTTTAAATAATGTAATGTGGTGATTCTAAAATTTAATCTTTCCCGTCTGGATGATCTGTTGATGCTGCTGCTTTGCTATTTAGTCACTTAAGGAGTTTCCTGGTTATCTGTGGGTTTTTTTGTTGTGTGTCTACTGGAGTTCCTTTTCCAACAGCTTAGTGGTCAGCAAATAGTAACACAGCTGTCCTCAAATGTTTGGAACCAGTAAGTCTTCAGCTATTGTCATCTCTCCATACAGCCATCCCTCAGGACCTGTCTCAAGTTTTTCATAAAATGGCACCCCTTCATGTTCAAAACACTAGAAAAACTAGGGATATCAAGAACATATCTCAACATTATAAAAGCTGTCTATGTTAAGCCCGACCAACATCATCCTGAATGGAGAAAATTGAAAGCATTCCCTCTAAAAACTGGAACAAGACAGGGATGCACTCTACAGATTCAATGCAATCCCAATCAAAATCCCAATGACATTCCTCATAGAAATAGAAAAATCAGTCATGAAATTTATCTGGAAAAATAAGAGACCCAGAATAGCCAAAGCAATCCTTAGCAAGAAGAGTGAAGCAGGTGGCATCACTATACCAGACCTTAAACTATACTACAGAACAATAGTAACAAAGACAGCATGGTATTGGCACCAAAATAGACCTGTAGACCAATGGTACAGAATAGAGGACACAGAGACAAACCCACAAAATTACAATTGTCTTATATTAGACAAAGGCGCCAAAAACATATTGGAGAAAAGACAGCCTCTTCAACAAATGGTGCTAGGAAAACTGGAAATCCACATGTAACAAAATAAAATTAAACCTCTATCTCTCACCATACACAAAACTCAAACTGGATTAAGGACCTATGAATTAAACTAGAAACCTTGTGCCTAATGGAAGAAAAAGTAGGTCCAAATCTCCATCATGTCAGATTAGGCCCCAACTTCCTTAATAAGACTCCTATAGCACAAGAATTAAAACCAAGAATCAATAAATGGTATGGAATCAAACTAAAAAGCTTCTTCTCAGCAAAAGAAACAATCAGTGAGGTGAATAGAGAGCCTACAGAATGGGAACAAATCTTTACCACAAGCACATCAGATAGAGCACTAATCTCTAGTATATGTAAAGCACTCTAAAACCTTAACACCAAAAACCAAATAACCCAATCAATAAATGGGCCAAGGAACTGAACAGACACTTCTCAGAAGATGATATATAATCCATCAACAAATATATGAAAAAATGTTCAACATCTCTATTAATTTGAGAAATACAAATCAAAACTAAGATTTCCCCTCCCTCCAGTCAAAATGGCAGCTATCAAGAATACAAACAACAATAAGTGTTGGAAAGGATGTTGGGAAAAGGCACACTCATACATTGCTGGTGGGACTGCAAATTGATGCAGCCAATCTAGAAAGCAGTATGGAGATTCCTTGGAAAACTGGAAATGGAACCACCATTTGACCCAGCTATCCCACTCTTCAGTTTATACCCAAAGGACTTAAAAACAGCATACTACAGGAACACACCACATCAATGTTTATAGCAACACAATTCACAATAGCTAAATTGTGGAGCCAAACCTAGATGCCCTTCAATAGATGAATGGATAGAAAAACTTTGGTATATATAAACAATGGAATTTTACTCAGTATTAAAAGAGAATAAAAACATGGCATTTACAGGTAAATGGATGGAGTTGGAGAATACAGTGCTAAGTGAAGTTAGCCAATCCCCAAAAACCAAAGGCCAAATGTTTTCTTTGATATGAGGAATCTGGCTCATAATGGGGATGGAGCTGGGGAGCATGGGAGGAATGGAGGAACTTTTGATAGGGCAAAGCAGAGGGAGGGGAGGGGAGGAGGCAAGGGGTGTGAAAAAAGATGGTGGAATGAGATAGACTGAGATCAAAGATGATGGAATGAGATAGATTATTACTCTAAGTACATGTTTGAAGACACAAATGGTGTGAAAATACTTTGTGTACAACCAGAGACTTGAAAAATTGTACTCTATATGTGTACTACGAAATGAATTACATTCTGCTATCATATATAACAAATTAGAATAAATAAATAACTTAATTTAAAAAATGGCCTACTATTCACATGTAATCTACACACACCCTTCTGAATACTTCCCATCATCTCTAGATTACTTACAATACCCGGATGCAATGTAGAAGCTATGTAAACATAGGTGATACTCTAAAATGACAAGGAAAAAAAGTCTATGTATGTTCAGCATAGGCAATTTTTATTCTTTTCAAATCTATCTTATCCAGAATTGGCTGAATCTGCTGATGCAGACCCCATGGATATGGAGGCCAAGGGCATGCTAAGGGATGCCTTCAGCCCTCAGGCAGGCAGTCCACAACTCTACCTTAGCCTTCACTTCCTGCTAGCAGAGAGCCTGAAGGTCATCCAGAGGAGGTAGCTTGGTCCCTTCTCAAGTGTTCCTCCAGCGTACTTACAACCCTGGACCTGTGTGCTGCCTTCTTAGATTCCCAGAAATACAACATAGTTTTTCAAAGCTACCTGTGGATATAATAATTGTCCTTGTCCCAGCCATTTGTCTCTATGTATATAATGTGAGAAGTGTCTTTATGTAAAAGCTGCTCAAATTAGGCGAAGGAGGAATGAAGTCCAGCAACAACAATAACCAAGACCAATTAGGGAGGTTTCCTTGGAACTGTCAGGGCCAATAATGACAATTTCCTGAGAATCCTGCCTGAGGAGTGCCAACACGTCTGGCCCCTTCCAGAGCCTGACCTGCTCCTGGTTTTCACTGCTTTTCCACACCATCCAAGGTTACCATGGAATCTGGACACAGGAGGGTGGGAGTAGAGAGCATTCAAGTGTAACAAAGCTGGCCATTCTTATGGAGATTCATTTTTTTTTTTTAAATAATGTTCATTGTATTCACTCCTTTGGTAACTCTCCAGACTCTGAAAAGCTTTGTTGGTCCATTATTTCCAGTGTTCTTACTATTTCACTAAGAAGATTTTTTAATATGCTTAATATTGCTACTCCTACTTGATGTTACCTTGGACCATATAATGATGTTATTTAAATCACGATTGTAGCCCTTTATCTTTACTTTTCTAATGGTTATTTATTCTTCAACCAGAGGTGACAATTGCCCACACTTTGTTGAAAATAGTGACAGATGTTTTTGTGGGGGAAAAAAATGAAAGCTAAAAAAATTTATAGAGTTTCATTTTTAACAGTCGCATACAATAACCTCCAGCTGTTCAAGATTTGTCACATTTGATAAAAGATCTATAACAATAGGGTACAATTTGTCTTCCAGATTTTTAAGTGGACATAGCTCAGTTTGCTCAGGTTTTTTTTTAATATATATATAGTATGCATTTATACAATGATTTGATGTCTACTTGATCTTTTCTTGCTTTCATTTTTTTCCAAGTGCTAATGCTAAAAACGAACCGAATTCTGCAATTAGTTCCATGATTCTCATGGCATTTCTATTTTTTAAGAATGCCTCTTGTCATCGTGATCTCTAAAGAGGAAACATCTTTCCCTGAGAATTCAATGATTACAATTAATCTTTTTAGCATCTCAAAGTAATGTCGAATGTTCCCTCTAGTCTCTTCCTCACAACACCAGTCCATCTGTGCATCTTGCTTTATTCACGTACAAGCCAAGAACCTGGTTTTTCTTAGTCTCTGGAATCTTCGTGACTTTTTTGAGCATTTGTGTCATAGGCATCTAGTCTTAGAAACCAATTGATGTAAATGATTTTCCTTTCTGTAAACTGCTTATAAACAAAACATGATTTGAAACCGTTATAGTCATGAAATGGACTATTCAAAATCTCCTAACAGTATGGCTTTTCAAAAACATTTTTCAAAAAAGATTTGAAAAATACATCTTTTATCCCTTGCATATACACTTTGATAGCCTATAAATATTGCTGGGAATATGAGTTTTAAGAATAAAGAAATCCTATTTTTCATGTAATAGTGTTGAGTCAATCTTATCTTTATGGCTTATCCTTAACTGTCCTTTTTGAATTCTGGTGTGACTGATAATGTTGAAAGACATCACTATTCATCTGAAAAAGCCACAATACCTGAAAATTCCCGTAGTCTCCTGAAAGAAGATTAAGAATGGGAAGAGAAATCTAAGAGGGTTGGAAAGAAACCCATCCTAAGTAATTGTGATTAAAATGTCTTACAAATTTACAGAAATATATAATTAGCTCCAATAGTTTTCTTAGGACTTTAAAAGCCAACAGAGGCATCCAAAGATTGGGTATATTTGAATCTGGACTCCAAGTCTGGCTCTTAGAAATCCCCATGAGCCCCTTATGATACAAAGAAGTCTCTAGTCAGCATGAAGAGCCTGGTCCCCAACACTGGTCAACACCTCCACCTGTTGCCTCCCTCTTCCAGGGTGGCTTATGGAGTGTGAATGCATGACGGGTGAAGGGTGAGTGGCATCTCCTCTTTGACTGCCGCCAGAGTTGGTGAAAGGGCTGGGACAGAGGAACAGGTAGGGGAGAGTGCTTAACTACTGCAAATCGGCTTCATTCTCCCCAGGCTGGAAGATGTGCGGAGCAGATTCTCTCTCTTTTCCATAGTGCTTCTGTGACAGCTTCGGCCTGTCAATCAGGTGATGATGTCTCTGTGGCATCTCTTGCCACTCCCCGCTCAACCCATAAAACGAAGAAAGCTCAAGCCACACAGCCTCTCTGTGGAGTTTCCTCTTCTTCCTGGGTAGTTTACTTGCTTGGGTGTCAAAATGGATCCTGACTCACCCAAGTCAAGGACATTGGATTCCTGTAAAGCAGGTATGATTTCTTTGTCCCTCGTGTGGGAAAGTGCAGGTAGTGTGTGTGTGTGTGTGTGTGTGTGTGTGTGTGTTGTTATGACTTCATAACAGTTTCTTTCTTTTTTGCGATTCATTTTATTTTGTTTTATTATGTTTTGTTTTGGGTTTTAGGCCTCTAAGGTGTTTCTTTTTTTTAATTGGTGAATCCTTTTTTTAAATTTTTAAATTTAATTGGTGCATCTTAACTGCACTGAAAGGTGAGTTTCATTATGACCTATCTACTCATAGAAAAAAAAAACACAATTTGATCAATTTCACTTCCAATACTCCTTCACCTGCCCTTTCTCCCCTCCCCTCATCTCCTACCTCCACCCTGATGATTACCCTTCTACTTTGATGGCATCCATTTAGTTCCCATATATGAAGGAAAACAGGATATTTTTCTGAGTCTGGTTTATTTTGCTCAAAGTCTCCAGTTCCATCCATTCTCCTGCAAATAAAATGATTTCATTTTTCTTTATGGGACAGGAGTCAGATCTATCCCACCACTCTCTGCCCTTCTAAGGAGCATGAAGCCAGCCTTCCAAGTGGCCCATTTGAGAACTCACTGTCTCCCCTGAAGGCAAAACGGACAGATTCATTCTCTGCCTCCTTCCACACACATACACTACCTCCTACCCCGCTTCCTCTGTGGTTGGGTAGGACCAACAGCACAGGCTATCTTCATAACGCTTCGTATCACCAAAAAGCCACACTAGACTATTTTCTACCTCGAACTAAGTGAGGATCAGATCTTGGAAACTCCTTTTGATGTCCACATCTCAGTCTGCCTCATGATATACTTTATTATTCCATGTGTTTTGATTCTGTATCTTAATCAAAACTTACACAGTGATAACATTTACTTTGGGGGGACTTGAAATAACAGAATCAGAAAATCTACTTAACCATCCATAATTGGGTTGGGAATTATTCCCATCTGGTTGGAAAATACCTCACAAAAATTTAGGTCTTCATAGACCAAAGCTGGGCTTGGATCAATTACTGAGTTTTGAAACACTTTTGATGTCAAAGTCATCCAGTCAATTAATCAAGGATTTTTCCCTTCGTAGAATAACATAAATAACAATTAAAGCAACTTTTTTTCCTCACACCTTTTCACCACTGAAGTTAACATGACTGCAGTAAGCCAAATGGGGGGGGGGATTTTTATTTATGTTCACGCAGGATTCCCTTCTTGCCATCTCTGTCACTGCCCCCTTCTATTCCCACGCACACCAACATGGTCTCAGCTTCAACTATTTTTAATTATTTGGATAGGATTCAGAGTAAGACTGAAGCGAAGTGATGCGCAATCTCTAAAGTACCCTTGGCAATCGGCTTTCTCCATGCAGCCTTCGTGCTTTCTGAGAAAGGCAGATTTAATTAGTAAAAGTCACGAACAACACTGAAGAAAACCGTCATTTCCAGCCCTTTGTGAATCTTTAAAAGATTCCGTTAAAAAGCCAGTCTGGCCTGTAATAATGGAAGCCAGTAAAGGCTTCCTTGTTTTTGCAGCATGTTCCTAGGTTCTCCTCAATTTAAGCTAATTCAGTTCTGTCACCAATGATCCTCGGTTAGGCATAAGGTCAGCAAAGTGATTCAAATGCATTCGCTCTGTTGGATATCATGAAATATCTCTGCAGCCCCCCAAACCTAGACAAATAGGATAAGATCTCCTACCAGAAACTGCTAGAAATATCTACTTGTCTCTTTTCTTACTTCCCTGATTTATGTCCTTTCCCCCCAAAAAAATGAAAAAATCATTTTCCTGAGTGAAATGAATTTTATAATTTTACATGTGGGATCCAAATAAATCGGTTAATTTCTTGATAATCCTCCAAAATTTATCTAAACTGGGGGGAATCTATATTCTAATTTGGAAAGAGGGAGCAAGGAGCTAAATATACGATTCCAACTGATCTTGGGTATTGTTACAATTTAGATATGAGGTATCCCCCAAAAGCTCATGCGTGAATCAATGCAAGAATGTTTAGAGGTGAAATGATTGGGCTATTAGGAAAATATGAACGTAATCAGTATATTAATCCGCGGATAGGGATTAACTGGGTGATCACTGAAGGCAGTAGGGTGTGGATAGAGGAGGTAGGTCATTGGGGACATGCCTTTGGGGTTTCTATTTTGTCCATGTTGAGCAGAGTCCTTTCTCTGCTTCCTGGTACCATGTTCCTGGCTGTTTACCTTTGCCACACTATTCTGCCATGATGTTCTGCCTCAGCCTGGGCCCCAAGAAATAGAGCTATCTATCTATGGACTGAGACCTCTGAAACCATGAGCTCCAAAATAAACTGTTTGTCTGTCAGATCTTTTGGTCACAGCTGCAAAAAAAAAAAAAAAAAAAAAAAAAAAAAAGCTGACTAAGACAGGTATTGTGGTATTCATTGCACAACTATTTATAATAGGAAGTATTTGATAGCAACCCAGAGATCTACAAGAAGGACATACATTAACTAAATTTTGACACCACCATAGTACAAAACACCCTGCACCATTCACACTGAGTTTTTCAAGAATACTTAATAAGAATATCTTAGTGTTTACATGCATAACTAATTAACTAAAGCAATTACCCAAAGTATTCCTTCTTATGCATGAACAAAGTTTTAATGAAGCCTTAACACAGAACTTTGAAATGTATGTACTTGCCATTTAATCAGCCAACCTACACTTAAGAACCCATGGCTGGAGAGCCAGTGTTAAAGGAGAACTCTTTATCTTCAGGAGCCACCATGTACCTTGTTGGCTTACATTACAGACCTTTTATCACATCTTCATCGCATCTATTTTCCTACTATACTCATAAATATGAGGGATGAAAAAATCCACTCCAAGCTCCTGGAACATCCCCACTCCCACCCCCAGAGAAACACTGGGAAACCAGCAGAAACTGTCAGAACAAACTTTGCAAAAACTCTGGGAAACTGCCAAAAGTTTGTAGCAAATACATGAATGCTGAATCAGGAAAAAGGCATCTTAGGGATGCTAGGAGAGCTTTATGCCATTTTTTTCGTTGCCCTTGTCCCGACCTTCCCCAGCTCGGAGGCAGCATGGAGAGATGCAGCCAGCATTCCCAGCGTGGGGCGACGGTCTCTGGTTTAGGACAGATCAGAGTGGATGCTGTTTGCAATTCTTGCACATGCCTGTTCTAAACATACATGCCCAAGGAACAGTCAAGGTGCTCTCCTCAGCCTTTCCAAGTTTGCAACTCACTGAGACTAGGAAGCTGAAGGGAATTACTTACAAACACTGTAATGCAAACAAACCACCTTCAGATGCCTGAAGCAGAAGAAGAGAGCGAGACTGACAATAGACTATCTAAAATCCAGGAGGAAACGCAGATAGAGTGTCTTTTAAAAAATTGGGGCATTGGAAAGCCCTAATATGTATATAGGGGGAATTTAGAAGGACACACTTATGCCAGGGAAAGACACAAGCTTAGAGAAGAACTCAGAAGACATGAAGCTTTCATGTTAGGCTGAGTCCTGGGCTCAGGGCAAGACTGGCCAAGCTGTGGAAAAGCCCCCACTCAGATCCAAGCTGCAGACTGGGAGAGTTTTTTCTTGGTTTGATTTTGTTGTTATTTTCATTTATTTTTTTAGCTCCTGAAATTTAAGGAAATCCCCGTCAAAAGACTACCCGACTATGAAGTAAAATTACAGTCATTGCAAAAAAAGAGTTTGGAAAAGTTGCTAAGAAAACACTACTAGAGTCTTCAACAATCCAAAAACAAACAAAAAAAGGGCAAACTCTGAAGAGGGGCCAGTCTGATTAATTACCGAATTATACTATTCAAATGTATCCAGTCTTTAAAAGGTCACAAATTATTCAAAGAAATAAGAGAAATGGTCATATCTAAGGAAGCCCCAATGTTGAAAGAACTAGAAAACACTTTAAGACAATTGTCTTACTTAAGTTTAAAGAACAATAAGAAAACATGGGCAAATAAAGGAAATCAAGAAAATGTGGCATGAACAAAGTGAAAATTCTAATAAAGAGATCTAAGTTATTAAAAGGAAACAAACATGAATTCTGGAGCTGAAAAGTACAACGACTGCGTTAAAAATTCACTCCAAGGGCTGGAGGACATTATGTTAAGTGAAGTAAGCCAGACACAGAGAGCCAAGTACCAGGTGTTTTCTCTCATTGCAGGTGGAAAATAAACAATGCCACCTACGTGTAAGAGTAATTACTAGACTGGAAAGGTGGGACAAGGTGGTGACTAAGCGAGGCCACAGTTATTTGATGAACACTGTATGCATGTGCTGAAATATCACACTGAACCTGATTAATGTGTACAATTAATACGTTAGTCAAACATAAGATAACTTTAAAAATTCACTCAAGTGTTGCCAGGAGCTCTCTTTCCCTCTCTTCCTTACAGCATTCCATTCAACCCATTCTCCAAAAAATGTTGGAATCATAATTTAAAGCACAAGTCCTATAACCTTACCGCTCATTTTCAAATCTCATAGATGTTCCCCACTGCACTTGGAATAAAAGCCAAAATTCTTATTCACAGATGCTGAGGGACACTTCATTAGAAAGAATTAACAATTTAACTTGGCAATTTAACAGAAACAGCAAACTGCTCAGTCTGCTTTGGAGACCACAGCTTGCCTGCTTTTTACCCCATGCCCCGGGGAAGGGTCCTGTAGGCTGGATGCTCCTGAAGCTAGGTCTAAGATGATGGTTGGTCCATTCCCTGTCAAAAGTGCTCCAGGCACCGCCCCTGGTCTGAGGGGTACCACTGCTCACAAACTCCATGAATTATAAAATTCATTGACTACAAAGGATATAGTGACCACAGCAGGAAAAAAAAAAAAAAGACCATTTTGGCAAATTTTAACTATTTGCTGAAGAAAATAAAATAGTTCTGTGTGGAAACACGGAGACTATTTCTAACATTTGGTTTCTAGAGGATGGTGGTATAGTCACACTATCTGTCTCAGCAAGAGTACGCCATGACTGATTTTGAGTAGTTGGGGTTGGTGAAGCAGGAAGTTGAAAGACTAATCCATTCAGTATTGTTCACCCTCTATATCGGTATGAGATTTCTGGGAGGCAATTTCCCATACATTTCTAGAGTCTTCAAATTGTTCATTTCCTTTGACCCTATAGTTGCTTTGCTAGGAATTTATTCTTTTAAATTAATCAGAGATGCGGAAGAAAAGTTCTTTATTAGGGTATATATAGAAACATTATTTTTAGAAATTGGCAAGCAGAAAGCTCATTTCATAAACTCAGGTGCACAAGCAATTCAACTTTATTTTTCTGAAATTGAACTTTATTTCTTTTCTGAGCTTCTATTCTTCCAGGCGTTGCAAAGTTAATTTAATTTAAACCCATTTCCCCCTAGCTCCCACTCCTGTATCTACTTGGTGATGTATCTAAGTTTTATGCACCAAAATGTTGGGAAGAGAAGTTGTCTAGCAGGGGTCATTATCATCTATTTCTGCCAGCATCTTTGAGATGTCCTCATCCCAGGCTAGTCCATGGTTATTGGTCTAGAGAACTGCTATTTTCCCTGAAACTCCGAAGGGTTATTCCAGTGCCACCATCTCTCTGTCTTTGCCATCTAGGGCACACTGGAAATTATTCTTGCTACATATTGTGCTGGGCTGCTAGAAAATCTATAAAGCCCTATAAAGTCCTGATAGAATACACACAACTAGACCACTGTACTATGTTTGGTTCTAGAGAGTTATTCATTTTTCATCAGATCCTGAGCTTTAGAGTCACAAAGCCACAATTCTTTGTTTTGTTTTTGTTGTTGTTCTTAATCTTAATTTTGAGGCAGGACACATAGAAAGCTCTCTGTCTTGACTAGAGGCTGAAAGTCCACTAACAAGGGTGCCATAGTGTGCTGGGCCCAACAGGTATAGGCAAATGCTGAGAATTCTGAGCATATTTTTCCATCTGTACATTTAATAGCATTTTGAAACTATGATGGGATTATTTTTAAAAATCTGCAAACACACACACACACACACACACACACACACACACACAAATGGCTTTTTCTTTCCTGTTGAAAAGAACGTACCAGTGTTCCACTGTTTACAGGAAATGAAAATTAAAGGGAAAAAAATATACTCATTGAAAGAGCAAAATATTATATGATTATAAATTTGAAATGATGAAATATCCGACAACTATGAAAGAATTAAATGAGTTTTCTTATAATGAATATTATGCAGCCTTAAAGTCTTCTTTCTGAAGATTATTTAATAAAGAGAAATATTTATATTATGTTCAACAAAAGGCATAATGTTCACTTATACAAAATGCCTATCTCCACATTAAAAAATCATAAAAAGAATATATTTAAAAACTTAAGTTTTCTTCCCTTTTCATAGAGCCCAAATTTCCTTCAATGGAAAGTAAAATCTTCATAGTAGTAACACACATAATTTATATCTCTAAGAATAAATACAGCTGCTGTAGCAGCTTCAGGTTGAATGAGGGTTGGAGAGATTTCCTTGGCTTTGGCATTTAGAGGGTAATTGAAGGACGTAGCCAGAACATTTCCAGTGAAGTTGATGGGGGATAGAAGTCAGTTTGCTGTAGATTGAAATTTAAAATGGGAAGCTAACCATGCTAGTGAATTTAAATCCTATTCCTAAACAGCTTGACTATAAAAGGAAAAGGAAACATAAGGCAGTAAGGAGCTAATGAGGGACATTAGACCAGCAGAGGACTTTCTCTATATATTTAACAGTAGATGGGAGGGTACATGTGGGGATCGTGTAGGAGTCACCAGAAAGGCAAACATTTTCAATATTGGCTAAAAGCCTCCATTTTCTCTGTGAAGAAGGAGAAATCTGCAGAGAGAGTTGCTGGTGGCAGGGTGAGTTTTGTAAAGGAAATTGAAAATTAAAAGAGTTTCTGTGATGGGCAGAGATCAGGTAGCTGAGGGATGGGTACAACCATATTGCTGAGCAGCCTTGGTGTCTAGCTGTCATTGGGTTTCCAGAAGGTGCGATGACACCAATCTTCTCAAACGTGTGATTTAATCTAACAGTCTGCAGGAGTCCAAGGAGGGCGCCGTAACTGGATTCCATGCAGTTGAGAATTTAGAAGTTTGGTGGAGAACGGGACAAAAGCCATACTCCTGTGCAACTTCAGTGTGATGAGAGGCCCGGAGCGGGAGTGGGGACTGGTGCTTCAGGAGGAGTGGAGGTGTAGCACCCAGCTCCCATAACACAGGACACCCTCAAGTGTGGTCCAAAGAATGGGGGTTAGAGGGCAATCGGGGTCTCTTAATGCTGATCGTTGGTTGAGTTCATTCTCATTTAGTCAGCAGGGTAGATAATCAACATTCTCTAACCAGAGGGTCCCTTCCAGGCCCACTTCCTCGTACTTGTTTTTCTTTAATCTCATACTGCTATTTGAATAATCAGAAAAGCATCAGGGTGGAGAGTCACACACCGACAAATGAGAGTCACTGTTGACCCAAAACAAGGTTGCTCATGGAGAGCTGATGACTTCACCCTGTGGCCTGTGCAGACAGGCGTGTCTCTAGAAATCGCAGAGACTCTGCATTTAGACAGCTGCCCAGGAGGTAATCTTCCTGAGATTGAGCATCTTCAAGGTACCCAGGTTTTGTGTGAACTAGGAGCAAACATGTGGAAAGACTAAAAGGGAAAGGAAGGAAAATATAAGCCTAGTATCATTTAAAAACATGTAAAAATTTTTTTATTTGTATGAGACAATAACTCACATCTTATACTTTTGTATGACATTAGACATGGTATTCCTTGTCACCAAGAGAATTACCTTTAGTCATTGCTGCTACAGAATCTCTGAGGCTGTCTGGTTCACTCTAATCTCATAGTCAGAGGGGTTTGGAGACCCATCACAAACAGCTCCATGGTAGGTTATGGTGAGATGCAAGGTCAGCAGCTATAAACCAGACCCCAGAGACACTGTGGGATAAATTATGACTTCAAAGTGTGGAAGAGGTTACGCCAGTATTTTATCCATAGTGGTCAGTGTCATAGTTCAATTCTTCTTCCTGTATGTACAAATTCTTCCACACCTGTTCAGGGGCATGCTGACCCCTTAGATTTTAAAAATTGGGTCATTTGAACAAAATCAATAAATTCTTGATAAGCAAGTGGGGAGAAATGGAAAATATTGCATATGTTTTACATATTCGAATCAGCATTGGTACCAAATTTCCACAAATACTTGGGAGGTGTCTTGCAAAATATCACTAAAAGCAAGCACTTCTCAATAACATTTAATAATAACATGAAGTATTTATGACTCTCTTTTATACTTCTTTTTATAATACTTTTTCCAAGTACTATATATGTATGATCTCATTTAATCTTTTCCTTAACCCTGCAGAGAAGTATTGTCATTATGTTAAAGGAAAATAAAAAGGTAAACTCTCATCCTAAAGATTATACTCCCGGCTACCGTGTCACTACTGTTACCGAATGCCAGATTTTATATGTCATTATTTGTTCCACTTACGATAAGGTATAGTTGTTAAATTTTACAGCTTCCAAAAATGATCAGATTTTTATTTGTTTATCCAGTGGGATTCATTATTTTTGCTTTCTAACATCATGCTATCACATTGAGCTCCTTTTACACCATGAGGCATACTGTTTCAAACAGAACTGATATGGGCAGTAAAATCTTCTGGCTAAACTTCTAATGACTATGTCAATGTCATCCACTGAATAGGAAAGTGAACCTGATACATCTTTTTGTACAGAACAAGAGTCAATACCAATCCTTATTATTACTAAATAGTAAAAATATGACCATCCATACATTTCAACATTGATCATGAAAATGGTACAGTACTGTTTTGTTCTGCTTTGCCCTAATTGGTTCTATCTTATCTTTGTGTTTCATTGATTCCTAAGATATATCAATATAATGAAATACACACGTCATTTTACAAGCACCATTGAACCCAGCCTTGGCTTTTTAAAAAATACATTTCAAAGCAAGAACTTAAAGTAGTATGTGTTCTGGCTCATTTTTATGAAAACTCTACATACCATATTTAAATTACTCTCCTGAGGAACACAGGGCAAATGTATAACAATTTAGGCATTAAAGCAGTTTTGCAAGCACAAATTAAATATCTACATGGGCTAAAGCTGTTTTTACAAACGTTTTCCATGGAGGACAATCAAGCTGATCTAAACTGGAGAAAAGTATCTTATTGGACTTCAAAACTTAGAACTGGCCCATTATTGGGAAGCATATTGAAAATGATTTCTCTGTCAAATATTCTGAAGTAAAACCTCCATCCTTTCTGACCCATCCACCTTGTCCTCACCCATCAGATCTCCAATTGAAGACTCTCAGAAGAATTCTCAATTCAACTCATTTATTCCAGGATAGAAATAAATGTTTAAAAAGGAAACTTTTCTCCAAAAAAACATTTCTATGAGGTCATAACCTTTTTATATGGTCTATTTGTTCCAGAGATTAGCCTTGACACAAAAACAAAGTCACCTGTCAATTCCAGGTGACCATTCACATGTAGTAGTCTAGACTTAGAATTACAGTTGTCCATAATAAAACATTCAGCTGATTCTCCATCAGATTTTTTTGTACTTTTCTTTATTATTATTTATATATGACAGCAGAATACATTGCAATTCATATTACACATATAAAGCACAAATTTTTCATATATCTGGTTGTATACAAAGTATAGTCACACCAATTCATGTCTTCATACGTGTATGTTGGATAATGATGTCCATCACATTCCACCATCATTTCTAACCCCATGCCCCCTCTCTTCCCCTCCCTTCCCTCTGCCCTATCTAGAGTTCATCTATTCCTCCCAAGCTTGCCCTCCCTATCCCACTATGAATCATCCTCTTTATATCAAAGAAAACATTTGGCATTTGGTTTTTGGGGATTGGCTAACTTCACTTAGCATTATTTTCTCTAACACCATCCATTTACCTGAAATGCCATGATTTTATTCTCTTTTATTGATGAGTAATATTCCATTGTGTATATATGCCACGTTTTTTTTTTTTTTATCCATTCATCTACTGAAGGGCATCCAGGTTGGTTCCACAGTTTAGCTATTGTGAATTGTGCTGCTATAAACATTGATGTGGCTGTGTCCCAGTAGTATGCTATTTTTAAGTCCTTTTGGTATAGACCGAGGAGGGGGTTAGCTGGGTCAAATGGTGTTTCCATTCCCAGTTTTCCAAGGACTCTCCATACTTCTTTCCATATTGGCTGCACAATTTGCAGTCCCACCAGCAATGTATGAGTGTTCTTTTTCCCCACATCCTCGCCAACATTTATTGTTGTTTGTCTTTATAATAGCTGCCATTCTGACAGGAGTGAGATGAAATCTTACAATAGTTTTGATTTGCATTTCTCTAATTACTAGCGATGATGAACATTTTTTCATATATTTGTTGATTGATTATATATCATCTTCTGAGAAGTGTCTGTTCAGGTCCTTGGCCATTTATTGATTGTGTTATTTGTTTTGGGGGTGCTTAGCTTTTTGAGTTCTTCATATATCCTAGAGATTAGTGCTCTATCTGATGTGTGAGGGGTAAAGATTGCTCCCAGATATAGGCTCTCTATTCACCTCACAGATTGTTTCTTTTGCTGAGAAGAAACTTTTTAGTTTGAGTCCATCCCATTTATTGATTCTTGATTTTAATTCTTATGCCAAAGGAATCTTTTTAAGGAAGTTGGGGCCTACTCCCACACAATGGAGTACTTTTTCTTCTATTAGACACAGGGTCTCTGGTTTTATTCCTAGGTCCTTAATCCATTTTGAATTGAGTTTTATGCATGGTGAGAGATAGGGGTTTAATCTCATTTTATTGCATATGGATTTCCTGTTTTCCCAGCACCATTTGTTGAAGATGCTATCTTTTCTCCAATGCATGTTTTTGGCACCTTTGTCTAATACAAGATAATTGTAGTTTTGTGGGTTAGTCTCTGTGTCCTCTATTCTATACCATTGGTCTACCAGTCTGTTTCGGTGTCAATTCCATGCTGTTTTTGTTACTATTGCTCTGTAGTATAGTTTAAGGTCTGATATAGCGATGCCACCTGCTTTACTCTTCCTGCTAAGGATTGCTTTAGCTATTCTGGGTCTCTTAATTTTCCAGATGAATTTCATGACTGCTTTTCCTATTTCTATGAGGAATGTCATTGGAATTGCATTAAATCTGTATAGTGATTTTGAAAGTATGGCCATTTTGATAATATTACTTCTGCCTATCCAAGAGCAAGGTAGATCTTTCCATCTTCTAAGGTCTTCTTTGATTACTTTCTTTAGGGTTGTGTAGTTTTCATTGTATAGATCTTTCACCTCTTTTTTTAAGTTGATTCCCAAGGTTTTTTTTTTAGTTTATTGTAAATGGGGCAGTTTTTCTCATTTCCTTCTCAAAGGATTTGTCACTGATATGCAGAAATGCATTTGATTTATGTGTATTGATTTTATATCCTGCTATATTGCTGAATTCATTTACTAATTCTAGAAGTTTTCTGGGGAAACTTTTCTCCACCAGATTTGTAGTGTTAAAAAATCTGCTCTACCCAACCAGTGCTTCCTGAGCTAATGATTCCCTACAAAGGTACTCTCTTCCCCAATTCAGTTATGTCAATTAAGCCTCCTGTCTAGATCACTAATCGGGCATTTGTATTAGTAAACTTTCCATTGCGGTGACTAAGATATCTGACAAAAACAACTCAGAGGAGAAAAGATTTATTTGGGGTCATGGTTTCAGAGGATTCAGTTTGTGGTTGGCCAGTTCCATTGCTCTGGGTCTGAGATAAAGCAGAGAATCCTGTCAGAAAAGTGTGATGGGAGAAAGCTGTTCAGCTTATGATAGCGAGAAATGGGTGGGGGGTGGAATTGTGGAGAAGATAAACAGTTCTAGGGCAAGCCCCCAATGACCCACTTCCCCTAAATAGGTCCTACCTCCTAGTCTATCCAGCAACCAAATGGATGAATCCACCGAAGACATCCCAGCCCTCATGACCCAATCATAACCCCATCTCTGAACCTTGTTGCATTGGGGACCATACTTACAACTTTTGAGGGACATTTCAGATACAAACCATAACAGCATTCAAGTAACCTGAGTTCAGATTCCAGATGTGAAACTTGTACCATTTGGGGCAAATTACCTAACTTTTGTGAATATCAATATTCACTTAATTCAGAATAGTTGTGAAGATTAAAATAGTTATTGTGAGTGAAGATTGTTTGTTGACTTGTTATGGTATAATTACTTGTAAGTGGGAGGCTACACAATAAATCTAAACTGAAGAGGACAAAAAATACAAAGTTTCATTATATATAGAAGATATTTGGCAAGCAAGGTAAAAGTAAAAAATAATCAGGTAGTTCATGAGGCTGTCACATCATCATATTTAAAAAAAAATATATAGAGAGTGTGATAGTTTGCAGGATGGTAATTAAAAATTAAGACAGTCTGCTACATAAGCTTTGAAAACTAAAATTGATATGTACTTCACTTTCAAGTCAGTGAGAATTTATTTTCAAGAAAAGACTATGATTAGCAGAAATAAAATTATAGGTACAATTCAAGAGAAAACATGCAAAAAGTAATAGCTATAATTTTCATGATGATAGATCCCTCTTTGTAAGACATTCTTCTAAATGTTTTACATGCCTCACCTCATTTAATCGTTACACCAACCTTATGATGTTATTAATGTCATTAGTACCATTTTACAGGTGACAAGACTGAAGCTCAGTGAACATCTGTCACTTGTTCAGAGTTTTCAAGGTAAATAATTAACACAACAGGATTGATGCTTACTTCCTAACTGCAAAGCCCATGTTACCAGTCATTCGAAGTACTCCCTCCCTTTACCCCTCTAGCCAGAAGCCTTTGGAGCTGGCTCTGGTAGCTTGCAAGAGTCAACTGTTAAGATGTCAAGAATTCTATGAGGCAATTATTAAATACAGTCTAATCAACCATAGTAGAGATATGCACATGCAAGAAATTGGCACATGTTATAAATCAGAGTCTCGATCCCTGTCACTGGAGTCCAGGCTGAAACATTAACTAGCATCCTACTGAAATAAGATTTCTTGGACCTGAATTATACCATTGAGCTGGGTTTGCTTTTTGTTTATTACTCTTTAACTGTTTTGAATGTGTGACTCTCCTTCCTGCTAAGGATACATTTCATCCATATCTGGAATAACAGCAGCTTTTTCTAGACTTCTGTACTTTAAGTGATACTTAAACAAATTAAGCAATGAATGGCATCTTTAAATCAACTGACTCTAATATCGATCCTTAATATACTAATGGTCTCCGTCTGCCTCTGGCTTTTTAAAAAAAGCATTTCCTAAAGGACACTGCATTTTCAGAAGCAGAGGTGCTACTTTTCAATAAGTCATTTATAACAGCTTGATCAAAACCGAAATGTTGGGGTTGACCACTGGGCTTGAAAACAGTTGTCTGTGATAACTTGGATGGTTGTTGCTTTTTTAGCTTCTATATTGGCAGTTCATCTCTCATCTATGCATCTGCAAGGTTATTACCTCCAGCCTGAGCAAGAAGCTATCATTGTGGCTGATGGGTACATTCTTTATTAAAGCTGCAATATTTTTTTTATACTTCCCCGTCATCAATTTCCACGGGCGGAATTTATATAATGTTCAATTTTCTCAGTCCAACTTATGCAGTGTGTAACACCCAATTTTTAAACATAAACTTGATGGTCCACAGTATATTAACAGAGTTAATCAACCCCTAAGAGACAAAAAATACATTACTAAGTTAAATTATAGGTTTATAATTACTAGATTAATATTCTATTCCATTAAAATTTATCTTTATATTTAAGAAAAGTGCAGATCTGCAGCAACACTCTCTGCATAAAAAAAAAAAATGGCAAGAAGAATGAAATCAATTTTTAGGGACCTATCTCTCTTATTCATCCTGTCCCTTCCTTGGGAGGAGCTGGATTTAAGAGCCTTGAGCACTTGACACTACCCCTTAGTGAATCCTGACAATAAACTCAGGACTTGTTTTGTCATAAATATATGAACAATGCAGATTGAAAATTGTGAGGAAAGGCAAGGTTTTTAAAAAAAAAAAAGTTTTATGAGAACAGCAAAGAATTAGTACAAATACCATGCTCCAAGGCTGAAATTTGCTTATCTTTATTACCACTGAATGAAAGTCAGATTTTTCAAGCCAAATTTGAGCCATTACTTTTAAAGAGCACTCACCTACAAAGATTAAGACAATGTGTTCAACTGAATTTCTGTTTCATGTCTTGCCATTTCAAGTTTAAGGAATATGTTTCAAATATTGTTTAGCTTTGCTTTCTTTTTTCTTTTTCCATTATAAATATGTGGATCTTACTGTTGAGGGGAAAATATCATCTGATTTTTTTATTGACAATCTCTGCCAATGCTATCCCCAACTCTTTCTAGATACTGCTAGAAATGGGAAGCTAAATTTAAGTACTTTTAAAATTAAGTACTTTTAAAATTATCCCAAAAGCAAAAGTGAAATCCAAAGTCAACCATAAGTTATAAATACTGTTAACACCTAGGACTCTATTCAGAATTTCATTAGGCAATTTGTTTTCCTTGTGTTAAAACAAGTCAGTGTTTGATAATCTCTGTGGAAACAGGCTGGTCTTTAGTGCTGAAAGGTTTCATATAGAGTTTTATCTCTAGGAATTTCTCAGTAGAACTGATTACTTTCATTGAAATAAATTCTTCCTGCTATGCCATATAAATGTTAAATAAGTTGATTAACTTTCCTCACATGCATGTTGAATATCTGGTCCCTAAATGTTTTCATCATACTCAAAAACCATGTACCAAAACCAATTCAAAATGACACCTTCTCTTCCTCCAAGTTTAACATAAATTTAGAATTCCAAGTGGAATAACAATTTAACCATCATCTAAAATTATTTTACTGAAACATTGGATTTGTGACTAATATGACATGCAACCGATTTAATCACATCTGATACAAATCCTTGTTTATTAATCTACATGCATAATTTTAACTTCATTGATAAAATAAGTGTTGTGCAAAAGGAATTATTTATTTTGAAAGTATTTTAACTCAAGTGCATCAAAATGCCTAGTATAACAAATTACTCTGACAATTCTGGTATTTTTTTCTCATTAATGAAGTATGTTTGGTTCAGAATTATATGCCAAAGATTATAATATAATTATGTACATCATTTAGTTTTTCTTCAGCTAATATACGTAGTATCTGTGTCTTAATACTCTATTGTTCATGATTCTCAAATATATCTGGGAAAAATCTCCTGGCCACAGCTGAAAAGTGGCTATAAAGCATCATTTCCTCTCTAAGGACACTCTGCCATGCTCTTTAGCACATGACCTCTATCCCATGAAGCACCTACACCTGACATGTTTGTACCTCTCCATATGTTTGATTCCTGCCTCAGAGAATCACAGTCATTCATTTGTAAATTACATCTATTCTAGAAATGTTAAATGAACTAATTTCACAATCAATTTAATGCTGGATCCAAAGCTCTTAAGGATCTCCTGTGGCTCTGTTCATACCTCTGTCAGAACCTCGATACTACCAATACTCCACATTGACCAGCCTTTCCATCTCCTCTGTGCCCCTGCAGTGCACAAAACAGGAGGAATCATTAGTGACCTAAAGCTGTAAACTGCCCTTAATATTACAGTCGGTAGTTAATAATTATTCTGTCAAAGTTCAAGTAAGAGATTAGAATTTTTTTAAATTTAGAATTTAAATTTAAATTTAGAATTTTTTTTAAATTTAGCATCCATAGTTACATACATGTAATTGACTATCTATTGAGAACGGTGCTTGGCATTGGAATACTCAACACTGACATAGACTAGATGAATATGTTGGGTGTTTATGGAATATGGGGAGGGAGGTTTGGAGATAGTGTTCAAATTCTAAATATTATGGACACAGAAGTAATGCAAGGCTGATAGTTTCTGAAAATATTTCAGGCTGAAGAAAAAGCCAGGTTCGAGGGCCTCAAGTGGAAATGTGTTGGAATTGTCCAAAGAGTAAGGAGGCCACTTATGCTCATACTGAGTGGGCAAGTGGGAGGGTAAAGAAGAGTGAGAGGCCTGGGAGCCATTGGAAGCTCTGGGTGGGATAGGAGGATGTGAGTGAATGGGAGCAGCTGAAGTGTGGGTTAGCAGACCCCAGTGGTGGAGGTGCTGGGAAGAAGTGGATGCAGCCACAATAACAAAACTCCTAGAATTTCTACCCTAGTAAAATACTGGTACGGTATATATTTTAAGGTTCCCAAAGTATTTTACAGAAACCTTCTTATTAAATAATGAGTGATGTGGATGAGATTATTTTATTCTTTCAACAATTAAGAACTAGAAGTATTTTCTAAGAATTTCTTGATTTAAGAGCTTGTGAAATTACTGAATCGGATACCGTATCAAGAGGTGTTCACAATGATGGGTAAGAGTTTATTAAAATACTACAAGAAATGACTGCAATTTCTTGACTATAAATTACTCACTAAAACATATGAAGCTTTAGATTGTACTCTAGAAGTTCGCATCTTGGAATGACAAAATGCATAAATATAAAAAGACATAGACTCCCTTAAAGATAGCAAGAGTTCTCACATATCCTGGTTTTCTTCCAAAGGCATGCAGTTTGGCTCAGAGAAGTTCGTGAATTTTATGTCAACCTGCTTTCAGTAACAATTTAAATTTATATCTAAGATTTTAAGCAAATTTAAAAGTCTAGTTGTGAAAGTAATACAGATCAACATGAAATCATTTTTAACCAGGGCAATGGGGTAACTAAAAAATTGAAATTTCTGTTCCTCGACTTCCATGCATGTATGATTTTGTCAGGATGAACCCAACTACTACGTGTAATTACAAAACTCTAATACAAAAATTAACATTTCCAAGAAATGTTATAAGATTTTATTATAAGATAATTATGCCAATATAAATATCTAGCCTATAATAATATACGCAATGAAGAAAATCACAGATGCAGTATTTACACACAAAACTGTTAAAAACCTCTATTTTTAGAACCACTAATATATTTTTTCATGTACATGAAATCTTTAGATAGCTCTAGTTTTCACTCTTAAATGCCTACACCTTTGAAAGCAGTTTCTAGGAAACAGCTAGACATATTTTTGCATTTCCACATAAAACCATTTCAATATATATATAAAGTCTTGGTGTATCATAAATAGAGTATTCCAAACCCACCAAGTAGTTGCCTCCAAGGTGAATCCTTGGGGTCATTTCCTTCCTTGATTTATGAGCAGATAAAGATATCCTTTTTTAGTGGTAGAGGTTACAGACTCTCTGATATCAAATTGCTGTTCCATCTATGATATAGATAGACCTACACAGAGAACGTGTATGGTCTGAGTGCTATCACATCTTCTCTTTAGGGTGTTCCCGTTAATATTTGTTCTTCTGGGACTTGCAAATATGTGTGTGTGTGTGTGTGTGTGTGTGTGTGTGTGTGTGACTATTTGTGCAGGCATGTGTATGTAATCTTACTTTTATTGTTACTTCATTTAAGTCCCTTGGAATCAAGGCAATAAATCTTCAGATATGTTGAAAGTGTTTTCCAGTTTATCATTTATTATTTAACTTACATTTTTTTCAAGTTTATCTCTTGACATTTTATAGATCTGAGTACCAGACCCATAAACCATGTATGGATTTATATTTTTAAAAATATCTTATATGCATCAGTTAATCTTTTGAGTGTGGCTCTGAATATATTACCTAAGGTTTTAGAATCCTGAAAAAAAAATCTAACTTTATTATGCAATTATGCAAAAACAAATTTTTTCCTTTATAGTTTGAAATAGCCGACTCTGAAATAACTCCAGATAGTTATGGGAAAGGAGATAAAGTCTTAGCTCCATTAAGATCTGTTTTTTTTTAATTTGTTCTTATTACTTACACATGGCAGTAGAATGTATTTTGACATATTATACCTATATGGAGTATAAATTCTCATTCTTCTGGTTGTACATGATGTAGAATTACATTGGTCGTGTAGTCATATATGAACATAGAAATGTAAGAGCCAATTCATTCTACTATCTCTCCATTAAGATCTTAATATTTTAAAGTTTAGTGTCTTATATCACAAAATCAATTTCAAATCTTAAATTTTGAATCCAAATCTTAAAAGGTAAATGAGTACCTAAAAAATAAAGGGAGGGGCTGGGATTATATGGCTCAGTGGTAGAGTACCTGCCTCACACATGTGAGGCACTGGGTTCAATCCTCAGCACCACATAGGAATAAATAAATAAAATAAAGTTATTGTGTCAATCTACAACTAAAAAAAATATTTAAAAGATAAATAAAATGAAGGGAAATTAGCCGGGTGTAGTGAGTGCACCTATAATCCTGGCAGCTCGGGAGGCTGAGACAGGAGGATTCTGACTTCAAAGCCAGCCTCAGCAAAAGCAAGGTGCTAAGCAATTCAGTGAGATACTGTCTCTAAATAAAATACAAAATAGGGTTGGGGATGTTGCTCAGTGGTTGAGTACCCCTAAGTTCAATTCCTGGTAACCAAAATAAATAAATAAATAAATAAATATAAATAAAGGGAAATAGTGAAATGCTTGCTAGCATAAGAAAAAAAGTCAAAATATGTTTCCTTTAGTATGGCAAAGTAAGATTCTAAAATCTCACCTGCTAATTATATAGTATTATGTCAGTCACTTAACCTCTCTGGTCCTTAGTGTTCCCACTAATAAAGCAAGAGATAGGATGGTCTTACTAGTTTCCACCCAAAGTTTAGAAGACTCCCTGAGAGCTTAGAAAAACACTGAAAAGGGTCTACAGAGCCAAAAGTAAACTTTGTAAACAACTGTACCTGTACTGGAGCCTCACAGAAATGCTTTGAGAGCTGAGAATAAAGACCCAGCTTCGAATTGTTAGGTCTCTTCTTTTCACCCCTGCAAGCCATCTGCAGTGTATACCGGGTAATGTGCTGATGAGTATGTGTGTATACACTGGCAGGTACGGTTCTCTCATAATCATCTAATGACTACGTTAATAATGTTTGAGATTGTACACCTGGGTGAAGAACCTGAAAAGGCCTTTGATATTGATGTAATTATTTATATAATGGATCCCATTGGCTTTGCTGAATGCACTGACTTCTAAACTCTAAGTTTCCATCATTTTAAGGCTGTCTTGATTAGGATGTAGGAGGGAATTAAGTTTATTCAAGTTGGGATTAATGAAACACTGATCTGAATAGAGTGTTATCCCATAATATTGAGTAGTTCCTTGCTTTGCCTTCCTTTTCTTAAAATTCATTTTCCTTATTCCTTGTGTTTAATATGATCATTTTACAAAAAGTATTCATATGGAGTGTTTCCGTACCACACATGTGGCTGCTTTATATCAGTTGCAATATTTTGAAATTATGGTCTCATTATCTTTTGGATCTTTATTTTTTTAAGAAAGAAAAATGTGTGTATCACCATCATTATAAGCATTGGAGGCTTTGAAACACTATTGAAATTGAAGTGCTATGCTTGCAAAAAAAAAAAAAAAAGATTCTAACAAATGGCATGCTTTGAATTTTCCTTTCAACTGAGATTTTACTTTTTATTCTTGCATAGTGTTCTGAAGCAGTTACAATGAATGGTGGTGCTGAATTCAGCTTTGCAAATAAATTAAAAGAAATTTTCAAGCACTTCACTTTGACTAGAAATATCACTCAAGGGTGTAGGGAAACCTTTGCTAGCTGGTGTTGCACAAAGAACAGAAAGAATTCAATCAGTATTATTGCTTTCATTTGACAAACACAAAATTGTACCATCTCTGAGAGAGAAAGTATTTGTAAACTTCCCTTAGCATAGTTTCCTTTGTATTTATTATTTACTAAGACCCATAGCATACCTAAGCAATATTGCATAAATACCGTGTGCCTGAACATACATTACACGCCTTATTTAAACTCTTTACATTTGAGACATTGGTGATATTTAAATCTTTGCTCTGGGAAATGAAATGGCCTAAGAGGACCTTCATTGATTTCAAAAGGTAATAGAAACTGCTACACACACTTAGGATTCTCATTAACTTTTGGATGGAATGAAATATGTTAGTTCTGTGAAGATTCTCCGGTACAACTTCATGTATCTTATGAGCAGCAACTCAAGTCCTGATTTCCAATATCTCCATCTACTTACAAATGGCTGCTTACATGCTGCTTCAAATTCTATGTGTTATGGGGCTGGGGATGTGGCTCAAGCGGTAACGTGCTTGCCTGGCATGCGTGGGGCGATGGGTTTGATCCTCAGCACCACATAAAAATAAAATAAAGATATTGTGTCCACAAAACATTGAAAAATAAACATTAAAAAATTCTCTCTCTCTCTCAAAAAAAAATCTATGTGTTATGAATCAACTTATAACTAAGTTATAAGATGGTCTCTCCTGACAACATGTTCTATGGTAATTATGGAAAATATCAAACTGTCACATACAGATGCTACTTTTTCCATATTGTTATTATACTGGATATCTGCTCATATACAACTTTCCTATAGACTATCACACTGAACTTTGGTTTGAAAACCAAAGGCTGATGATAACAGGGGAAAAAAAGAGGGTAGGTATAGGTAATCAAGAGCATTAGAAGTTTTTGCATCAGCTCTGCGTAAGTATATGAAATGGCAGGTAAATCACTAGCTACATTAAATTCAGGGATTATTTATTCATTAGATATGCTTTTGATTATGATGGAGATCAAGAAACCATAATTTTATCCTATTCTGAGATAATGGAAAACCTTTTAAATCTGAATTGCATGGAATCTGACTACTTCCGATATCTTTTCTCCAATTCCTCCTTTTCAGACTTCCTAGTGTTTTCTTTTTCTGTATATTACTAATATATTGTGCATATTCAGAGATAGTATCAATGTAAGCAAAGGAGCTTTTTATACTTCTTGCTTAGTACTTCCAATATTTAAAAAAATACTCTTCTTTATTCTATTTCCATCAGGAAGCCCACATTTCAGGTTAAGTATGAGCACTGCTGCATAAATTACTTTTTTTCATATGGCCAAAACTCCACAATTTCTTATGTCAATACATATAGACACAACTATAGATGAAGAAAGGTATTTATATGTGCATATGATTTACTTGAGTATTTGAGTCATGATTTTAGCTGGAACTTTTTAGGTTTCTATGACAACTAATTAGTTGTTGAACCTTGCCATCTCTGGGAGAGCTGTTCCTCTGGTTTCTCACCATACTAGCTAAAACATCAGGACTCTAGGGGACTAAGGATATGTTTCTTGATTCTCTACAGGATGTTTTTGATTTCACTATGATTGCCAATACACTCCTTTCTTCACCTCTTGAAAGAAGGGGGATATTTAAGTGAACAGACAACCAATATTTAACTGTCCACCTAAAAGGATAAATTTGGAAACTTTTTACCTGCTTAAATAATATGATTTTCTGGTAATAGTAAATTTGAACTCTTTTTTAAAAGCTTCTTTTCAAAACCTGTCCTTAAATTGTATGCCTTTATGGCATTAAACATTTATTTTCTTCAAGTACATCAAGAATGTCATTCATACAAAGCCTCATATTATCTTTACTATAAAATACAATGAGGCTTATTGAATGTGAATAAATTCTCTAGTTTGATGCATTCCAAAATGTTGTGCCTGCTTTTTAAAAAAAAAAATTCCCCTTTTCAGGGTAACTTTGACTCATTAATATTATAACAGCTCTTTCAGTTCATTTTCAGTGAACTGAGACACTTCATTCTAATATTTGGAGTTTCCTTCTATGAGTTTGTCTTTGACAGTGCATATTCAAGAGCTGAAGTTCTCTGAAGAAAAAACATTAGAGAAAGCTCATAACCTTTATATGTACTTTGGGTTTCGATTTTATTTTTTAGTAAATCTCAAACCAAAATTGTCGTGTGTTCACTTTTCAAGGAAAGTCTACATAGGTCTCATAATGAATAGATGATCCTGCTATTTCTCTCACCAGAAAGGTTTTATTTAGGCATATTTATTTAGTGTTCATCTTCCTCAAGGAACAGCCCATGAATATTATTGTCAGGTAACTAACATAAAAACTGCGTATCTTCTGAGTCATTTGAACACATTATCTAGAAAATATTAGAGGGTCTTATTCAAATTACTGAATAAAACTATTGTTATTTTGTTCAAACACTGAATTCAGGAGTTGTAAGTCATATAATATTCAAGTGTTAGGATAAAAGAAATGAGAGATTTGTTTTTCAAAAATAGGAACCTTTGGATATATCACAAAACAAAGGATGAATGAATTTAAGGATAAAAGAGTAGAATTTGTTCCAATGGAGCACAGAAAGAAAGAAAAAAAACATGAAAAACACAGAAACTATAAAAATCATCTATTTTTTCAAATATTTTATTTTCTACCTTTCCCCAAATTTTTTTTCAAATTTAATATGACTGAAAACTCAGCATTAGAAGAATGTCAACAAAGACCAAAAATGGCAACTGTAATGACAAACACGACAAGGCAGGTAATCAAAATTGCTGAATAATGACAACAAGAAGAACTTAAAATTAGCCACAAATGAAGGACACCTGGCATGCCAGAAAAAAATAATCACATTGAAGATTTCTCAATACAGACTATTCACTGCCACAGAAGAAAGTTAGGTAAGAAAGCAGGAAAATCGAGAAAGAATTCAGTGTTCTCACATACACGCTTACCTAGGCACAGGCACACAGACTGGATAGGTTCAGAAACCATTGTACATCGTGTGAATATAGTGCTTACCATATTTACATATCATTAGCATATTGACATGCTATTAGCATATTATATAATATGTTTGGATGCATAAATTAATATATACAGTATATATTATTACTTCTGTTTGTTGATAAGGCCTAGAATCAATGGCATTCCAGTAGAAATGAAAACTCATGACATCCAAATAGTTGGCTTTCAAACAGAATTCTCTAAGAAAAAGAACAGACTCTTTGGAGAAAAAGCTGATTCTACAGCTGACATAGGAACTATGCGAGATGAGCTGGGAGCATCATGTAGTACCGAAATGGAAGGAAGTGTTCAAAAATTACAGAATGATGGTCCATATCAATAGTATATTGAAACCAATATGAAAGCACTCCTGTGATAAAAATAAAAATGTTTAAGCAGAATAAGTAAATAAATAGCATAATATTATAACCCAAAGGATAAAATAAACACCTGAGTCCACAGGGAAGAAAAGTCTGTCTTTTTGAGAAATTCCAAATATTATATGAACATAGACTATTCAATTTTTGCATATGTTTAAAATTTTTATGATTAATTAAAAATGTTAGAAAACAAACATAATATTCCATTTGAAAAAATTCACTTATGTTCTTCCAAAATATTCACTGGCTAAGAGTTTATAAGTTTTCAACCGAATATACTACAGAGTTATGTTCAAAAAAACAGCATGGTATTGGTATCAAAACAGACATGAAGACTAACGAAATAGAAGACTAATTCACACAGATACCATCATTTGATATTTGACAAATGGTGCCAAAAACATGTTAGAGAAAAGATAGTTTCTTTAACAAATAGTGCTGAGAAAACCAGACACCCATACATAGAAAAATAAAACTAGATCCCTATCTTTCACCATGCACAGAAGTCCATTTGAAGTGAATCAAAAACCTAGGAATTCGACCAGAAATGGTGAAACTTCTAGAAGAAAACATAGGCTCCACATATATTGACACTGACTTTCTTTATTTTTTTTAATTGTTTTTGTAGTTGTAGATGGACAGCATGCATTTATTTTGTTAATTTTTATGCAGTGCTCAGGATTGAACCCAGTGCCTCACATATTATAGGCAAGCACTCTGCCCCTGAGCTACAGTCCCAGCCCCAGAACTGACTTCTTAACAAGACACTTAAACTTCAAGATATAAAACCAACAATCAATACATGGGATGGCATCAAATTTAAAAGCTTCTGCACAGCAAAGGAAATAATTAAAGCATGAAGCCTACAGAATAGGAGAAAATCTTTACCAGCTATTCCTCTGATAGGGGATTAATATACAGAATTGTCAAGAACTCAAAAAACTTAACACCAAAAAACAAACAACTCAATTAATAAATGGGTAAAACAATTAAGCAGACGTTTCTCAAAAGAAATACAAATGCCTGACCAAATACAAGAAAAAAAAAATGTTCAACATCTCTAGTAATCAGGGATATCAAATCAAAACTACATTGAGATTTCATCTCACTCCAGCTGAAATGGCAGTTGTCAAGAATACAAAAAATAAATATTAATAAGGATGTGGGGGAAAAGGTAGACTCATACATTGTTGGTGAGACTGAAAATGAGTACAACCACTTTGGAAAGCAGTATGGAGATTCCACCAAAGACTAGGAATGGAATCACCATATGCCACAGCTATCCTACTCCTTGGTATTTATTCATCATACCATAGTGATACAGGCACATGGATATTTACAGCAGTGCAATTCACAATCACCAAGTTATGAAACCAAACTGGATGTCCATCAACAGAGGAATAAATCAAGCAAATGTGGCAGATATACATAATGGCGTTTTACTTGGCCATAAAGAAGAATGAAATTATGGCATTTTCCGATAAATGGATAGAACTGGAGAATATCAAGCTAAGTGAAACAAGCCCGATTCAGAAAGTCAAGGGCCAACTGTTTTCTCTCATATGTAGAAAATAAAGCAAAATAAGGGCAAAAGTGGGGTGGGGGATCTCATGAAAATAGATCAGTGTGGTAGAAGTAGTAGACCAAAGGGGGAGGGAGGAGGGATGGGAAAAGGGAGGAACTATGGAATGAAATTGACCAAATTATGCTATGCATATATATGATTATACCATAGATAATTTCTCTTTTATGTATATTTATAAAGTATCAATTGAAAAAGCATCTAAATAAAAGGAAGACCAGTAGAGTAGAAAGAAAACCAAGGAAAGGAGGAGGGGAGGGAAAGAGGAAGTAGTAGGGGCTGAAATGGAGCAAGCTATATTCTATGCACGAATGATTATGTCAAAACGAACCCCAATATTATGTATAACAATAATGCATTAATTAAAAATAGTTCCTGCATGAACCCATACAGAGAAGTTAGTCTTCTTCAGAGCGTATTTTGAATTTTATAATGGTTTCATGAGCATCTCCTCCCCCATCTGATGTGGGAAAGGTCCAAAGAAAACTGAATGAAAATGATTTATATAACAACATAAACTACTAGGAAGACTTCATATGATGCAACAGAAAGGAACATTGTATTTGGACCCAAATAGATTTGGGTGACTTTTCTGTGAAACATCAGTCAAGTTACTTAACCTCTTGAAGGCACAGCTTCCTCATATATAAAACTACAGCAATTACACATGTAAGGATTGACTTTATAGTTCAATTAGATAAATCATGCAATGATGCTTTGTATTTGATGCTCATAGTAACAACATTGAACATTTATGGAATGATTATTTTATGTGATATACAGAAGTACTATGTTTACTGAATCATATAGATTACTTCATTAGACTATCACCTTAATTACTTTCTAAACTTTCAATAAAATAAAGAATTGTCAGTCCTAAAATGTTATCACATATCACCATGGTGTGAATGGATTTTACTTTCCTCAGGAAGATGCATAACACAAATCTTTAAAGATAAATGCTTCAAATTACAGTTGTTTTCACTGTACTATGTATAATTTTCAATTTGTAATTTTTTTTAGTACCAGGGATTGGGCCCAGAGATGCTTAGTCATAGAGACTTAGTCTCAGCCCTTTTTATTTTAATTTTTAAAAATTTAGAGACAGAGTCTCACTAAGTTGCTGAGGGAGGCAACTTGCAATCCTCCTGCTTCAGCCTCCAGATCAATTTGTAGAAATCTGATAATTTACTATTTCTATTATATTTAATTATATGAACATCTGTAAAAATTTAACATGGCATGTTATTTAGTGACTAGGAAAGAACAAAACTGAATTGTTTCCATTTTACTTAGTGTGTTGAGCATCTGCCTTCTTTTCTTAAGTTCTTCTTTATCCAGAAGAACATTAGACTGTGCTGCAGAGTTCTGGGTCTTGATTTTGGTTTTCTTAGACTTAAAAAAAAAATGTCATATCACCTCTCAGGGACTCGGATTCTTCTTCAGTCACAAGAAAAACAATTACTACATGATTCCACTTTTTTGAAGTTCCTAAAATAGAAAAGTCCATGATTGCCAGGGGTAGGGAAGGGCGAAGAGGGAAGTTACTAATCCACCAGCACAAAGTCTCAGGAGAGAGGAAGAGCCCTAGAGACGCTCCGTACATTGTGCTGTAATCAACAGAATGTTGTGTACTTAAAAATTTGTTAAGAGAGTAGATATCATGCTAGTTGACTTACCATAATAAATAAAATTTCAGAAAAGAAGAAAACGCAGTGTACAATCTCAGTGCAGATTCCCTGGAAATGCACTCCAAAGACAGAGAGCTGCATGCAGGAGGCCAACTGCAGGGTCTTTGGTGCCTCACCTTAGGTAGACATGGTGCACAGGCAGCTGGGCTTATGCCTGGGGATCCGACTCCACCAGGGTGTGCCTCGTTCAGCTAGTATTCCCAGCAGCTTAGCTGTGGGGACCTGGCTCAGAAGTGAGCACATGATAAAAGCACCACAACACTCACTGAGGCCACCGCATGAGTGCTTCTGTTTCTGTGACTCTGGAGCACATTTTAGCCAAGGACAAGTCAGTGTTCCTCTGGAGGCACATAGATATCCTCCTAAGACCAGGCGCAGTGAACCCTTGGATTTCCGCTAGATGAAAATGAGCGTGCTATAGATGGTGGGATTGTCTGAATTCATTAACAGACCCATGCATCTCTCGCAGGAGGAAACTATCCCATAAAATCCTGGGCTAGAGGCAATCCTGAAATAGCTCTCCCTTGCAGTGACTTGATTTCGGTGCTCATCTACTCCCCTGGCTGGACCCGTCATTTGGGGTATGATAGCCTTAACATTTTCAGCTAAAGTCTCCTCTTCCAGCATCACAGGTGATTTATGAAGGTGGACTTTTTCATATGGACATATTGAAGAGCTGTCAGATGGTGTTGATTAAGCGCTCAGGCTCAAGAGGCAAACTGCCAAGGTTGAAACAAGACGGTAAAGCATACCACCTTGGAGTCTGTCTGCAATTTACCAACTTCTCTGGGCTTTAGTTCAGTTTCCTAATAAATGAAATAGGAACGGCGGCAGTGGTGGTATTGATAGTAACAGTTATAGTTATTTACCTCAGAGCGTTGGTTCGAATATTAGATGAAATTTGTTCATACAAAGTACATAGCAAAATCTGGAACATGGTAAACAGCCAACATTAGCTATTAGATGGCTCTGTGTAAATATATGTACACACATATATATATATATATATATAAGCAAATATGTATTTATATATTGTCGTTTAATTATATTCTAAAAGCAAATTTATTTGCACACGGGAATCAACAGTCCCAGTTAATGTGCTTTGTAACACCCTGGAACTAGAGCCTCCACCAGGAGACTCGAGAGATTAAGGGTAGAGCCTCAGACAACTGAGGATAAACCTGTAGACTCTTCGCTAACCACTGCACTGAGACAAAATTCAACATGACATAGGACAGGAGTCTCAGAGCTCAAAATAGAGACAGCCTCAAAGGCTGGAGGTGTTCCAATGACCATCAAATGAGGAGGCAATGGCTTGACTATGTTTTCTATCACTGACATAAAGTTCCTTCAACTATGTGGCTGAAGACAATATAAATTCATTGGTTTAGGATTATGGAAGTCAAAAAGTGGAAGGTTCTATCTTCTAATTTAAGGACCCTTGTTATTATATCCATCTACATAGATAATCCAGGATTATCTCCACATTATTAAAACAGTCAGCCAATTGGCAACCTTAATGCTGTCCACAGCCTAAATTCCCCTTTGCCATAAAATGTTCTGGTGGTTAGGACATGGTCATCTTTGCAAGGTTTTGTTCTTCTTACCACTGGAGGCTAACCTAAAGACCAAAATAGGAAAGAAAGTAAAACCACAAAAAACACAAAGCTGAGGACTGGGGAAAAAACTGAATATACAGTGATACAAAGAAGATTTACACACACACACACACACACACACACACACACACACACACCATCCTGCATAGCAAGAATCCCCTAGGTCAGTTGCATAAATTTTCCCAAATAGGTTGATTTTATCAAAATGCTTTTCTTATTCATTTTTGTGAGAGTTATGGAATGTAATAAAATTATCTTATCATCTGATTGTTTGCATAATAAATAGAGAAAACTGAGACCTGATTTCATCTCTGCTTTCACAGATTTGGTCTAATTCTATTGGCATTTGCCTGCAAGCCTCACATCTATTACATCTATTGTGGCTGATCATAATTCTTAGGGGGGGGGGAGGCGGGGAGGGGGAGGGAGAAGCCAGCTTTTATGTCACCACTAGAGTCATTCTAAACAGAGAAAAAAAGAAGAGAGAAAACAAAAGAGGGGGTAGGTAGTGCATGCTGTATTTGAGTTTATTCTACTACTCTTTTACTTTAATAAGGACTTGTAAGTTGAAAACAGAATATAACTATTGCTTTAAAGAAATCAATCAGGACACGGGGGTGTGTTAAATCAGAGTACAAAAATGCTGCAAAATTCTCAATTCTCAATTAATATAACTGTGATTAATATAACTGTGATATAACTCTGATTAGTAATTAGTGTACATCTTTCCAAATTTTTATGGGTGGAAAGATACACATAATTAGGACCTGTCTCCTGTCTATCCTCTGCAGCATAGTGTGTGTATATACACTACTACCCTATTCCTGATTGGAGATAACAGTTTAATTAGGAAACATTTACATCTGTGTGATATTTAATACACAAATCCTGGGAAGAGTCACACCTTTACATTATTTTAGAATTTGCTTTTAAATACCTTAGTTATCTAGGTAGTTTTAAAGCTTTCTTATAAGAATGAGACCTCCTTTTTGGACTTATTTATCCCATATTATGTTTTTATTCTTGTTTTTATTAATGATCTCAAAGAAAAGTGATTCACTGAATGGCACACAATTACCTACACAGTCCTCCATTTTGGAACTGCAGAACAGGTGTTCAAAAAAGTCCATTGCTGACAGATAGTAGCCAAATTGTATTATTATATTGTGTACAGGTACTATATGGAACAACAAATCCCATCATTATGTACAAAATAATAAAATATGGAACAACAAATCCCATCATTATGTTCAACTATAATAGTTGGGGGAAAAAAGAAAGTCTGTTGCTGTTGTATCCTCAGTAATTTCAGGAACTTTAAGTTTCTATGCCTTGATCACAGAGCCATCTCCTGCAGAGACATTGCATGAATTCTTGTCTCTTGCAGCTACTAGTAGCTTATATACCTTCTCATAAATCATTCACTGCTTTGGGCCACAATTCACTTATCTATAAGGAGACTATTGGAAGAAACTGATGCTTTTCAAACTATGTTAGGATCCCTGACACTCTATGGGGCAGTCAGAGGTAGGTTCCTAATTTAATTTGTTCTTATTTTAGAGATGAAAATAATATGTATGGGTATTTGGGGTATTTTGTCCTATAATACAGTGTTTCTTCCTTAAACAAAAATTTACTGAAACCACTAAATAACCATTAGGATTCACTCTCTAAAATCAACATCTTTGAGACACTCCAGAAATCTGTTTTTATGGACTAAACTTAAAATATCTGTGGAATGAACTCAAAATTAAATTAATCTAAGTCCTAATCTACGCTGTCTTTCATTATAGAAACATGTAAAGAATCTATGATTCTCTCTGTATTTCAGTAGACTCGGTTGCTTTTAATCCAGTAATTGTATTTTCAAAAAGCAAACATGTGAAAACATTTTAATACTGGAGCACATTTTCATCACTGTAAAACATCGCACCTCTTTTGGGAACTCTATATTCTTTTCTCTATCAACTATTTTCCAACCCATTCTACTTTCCAAAATAAGATTAATTTCTCCTAGTCTTGGAAACATGGAAATCCACTGGCTCAAAACTCCCACAGCTAAATTTCTATATTTATTTTATAATTACTTTTAGTTGTGCTACACTAGAGATGGTGGGAAAAAAAGAAATATAGAGTAATTACCAAGAGCACAAGTAGCAGGATGCTTGGATCTGTGGTGTGTGTGTGTGTGTGTGTGTGTGTGTGTGTGTGTGTGTTCCTTGCTCTGCTGCAAACTCAGCTTGGTTAAATTGGAGTAATCTCCATGTATTCATTTTTCAGAATTTCTAAAATGTCTTTACAAGAGTTATCGTTTACATGTTAATTACTTGGCACAGTGCCTAGCATATAGTAAACCACAATTGGCTGATAATATTTAATATATGTTGTTCTGTCATCCCCCAAAAGTAAAACTTTACTACCCAGTTTGAAATTATAGATAGAAAAAAATGCTTTATAAATTTTATTGTCATTATTGAAAAAGAGTAACTTGAAACTAATTAGGTTTTCTGACTTCCTATATTGCTTAATGAAATGTTAAAAATTCATGAAAGTGCATGGTTATTCTCATTGTTTAATCATGGGATATATAACCTGAACAAAATATTATCAAGGCAAAAAACACTATGGAGAAAATAGTAACAGTATTTTTGAAACACTAGAGCAGAGGGAACATATACAGAGTAATATAAGAACTAAAAGTTCTCTGACCCCGTAGTCACCACTGCCAACTGATAACACTCCTCTTCAAATATTCTGAATCACCTGCTGTTCCAGCACAGGTGGCCAGGCAGCCACCACAGCATCAACCAGGATTGCAAACAGGATGGGTTATATTTACCACCACCCCCCACTGTAACATTATGAAGACAGGCTCAAAAATACATCAAGAATGTCAGAGGCTCTATTCCCTCTCAATAAACATAATAAAGCATAAAAGCAACAAGTGGTAAATGTTAAAAAGTTCATATGACTAGGCCTTCTTTGGGAAAATATTCCTAAAATGAATAGTCCATATAATGAAGGAAGAAGGCTGGAAACTAAACGAGACATTACATTTATTTTAAAAATCTAGATTCTAAAAGAGTAATTTTTGCCCAAACAGAGAGCAATTACAAAGTATTGAAGACTCGGTAAAATACATATTAATCAAATCCAGAATTTGAATGCGCACATAAATTCATAGCCAGGGTGGAATAAACACTTAATATTCAAAAATACAAAATAAATTCCTAAATGTTGTAGTTTTATTTAATTTTTCTCAAGTCCCAAATACAATGCTTGTAAAATATATTCTGATTTAAATAAATTCAGAATGCAATTTCCCTTAAAGATGCAAGTTTACAGCATATTTATCTAGTCACTAGATATTTACTGAAAAAGCATGAAAACCGAGAGCCAGTAAAACACAAGTAAAATAAATTGTATGCTCATTTTCAAATACAGAATCCTAGAATACTGGTACAAACAATATTTGTAAGGATTAACAGATCCAATCCTCCTCAACATCGCCTGCATTTTTTCCTTTGTACTAATATTTTCCTTTTATCCTTTAACTTTTTTCTTATATGAAAGAAATGTAATGACTTCTTATACAAATTACCTAAATAATAGATATTTTTAAAAATCACCTGAGATCCTTTTGAAAACAGGATAAGACATAAATTTGTCTTCTTTTCCTCTTTTGCTTATTAAAAGTCTTTGGCCACAACTGGTTCAGTCTAGCACATTAGTTAGAAAGACAGAAATTAGGAGGAGCCCCTGTGGCCTGACTCTTTGTACAGTTTGGCTTTAGTCAACAGGAAACTTAATTAATCCTAGAAATCTTCATCTATAAAATAAACCCACAAATCATACAAGAATTATGTTTTAATATAGAATATGCCATATACCTAAGTCTATGTGGGTACAAGGAATAATGTCAATATTTCAAAGAAAAAAATACATGAAATTTTCGTGTACTATAAGCATATAAAGGACATTATAAACATGAAGAAACATCCTATGTAAGGCTACTTACAAATTTAGGAAAACAGGGTTAGAACCACAGTATCAGTTAAAGTTGAATAAGCACTAAGATGAATGTTGTGATCCACATTGAAAATGAATGGAGCTTTCTATGATGCTCTGCCGGAGACTGTGTTGTTTAGCCCCTTAGTTTTGGAGTAGGTATAATAAGTATTTCAAAAGGGTATTTTGTTGAAATTCAGTTGTAAACTATTTGGTTAGATAAATACTAGCCAAGATCCAGTGCCATCCTGTGTAGTGTGTAGGCTTGATCAAGATGCTAAGAGAAGTTAGCCAATCCCCCCAAAACAAATGCCGAAAGTTTCCTCTGATATAAGGAGGCTGACTCATAGTGGGGTAGGGAGGGGGAGGGTAGGAGGAATAGATGCATTCTAGATAGGGAAGAGGGGTGGGAGGGAAAGGGAGGGGCAGGGGACTAGCAAGGATGGTGGAATGTGATGGACATCATTAACCAAAGTACATGCATGAAGACACAAATTGGTGTCAACACACTTTATATAGAACCAGAGATATGAAAAATTGTGCTATTTATGTGTAATAAGAATTGTAATGCATTCTGCTGTCATTTATTTTTTTTAAAAAAATCAATTAAAAAAAAAAAAAGATGTCTCCCAAAAGGAGGGAAGACAGCTTTGACCATGAGACCACTCTGAAACAGAAGACCTCAAAGGAGCCATTATCCTTGGAAGATGGATTCAAAATACTGTTTTATATTTTTATATTATATTGTCCATGAAAGGGTAAAGTTTCTAAGCTGCAAAGCCTGAGTTAAAAAGTAAAGGACCAGGCATTGTAAAGCTGCTTCTAAGCTGCAAAGCCTGAGTTAAAAAGTAAAGGACTAGGTATTGTAAAGTTTCTGAACTGCACACAGGACCTGAAATTCCTGAGGCAGTTAAGACAATGCCCGGTACTTACCATTTAGTTGTTTGATAACCTAGGACCCTGTGCAGTTTGGCACATAGGCATTCAGGGCCCAAACCAATCAGTTTAAATGTGTACCCCGCTTTAGGAATGACCAATCACCCCCGCCCGACCTGTTCCCGCCAATGAATGTACTAATCATGTTTGAAAGTTGTTGTTCAATTTTCCCTCGCCTCATGATGATTTGTTCTGATGTATGCAAAGCCCCCGCCCTCCCCAAAAAGTGTACTTAAGCACTGCTTAAGCTCTGCTCTGGGCTCTTGGCCGCTCTCCTTTGTTGAGTGAGCCTGGAGCCCCAGCGCGCTGGATTGGATCCTCAATAAATCCCCTTTTGCTGATTGCATGAGCCGGTCTCTTGGTGGTCTCTTCCTCCGACGTTCGCGGGACCCTTACAGTCCACACCTCTCATTTATCACATGTCACATGTGATGTGTAAATTTAATTTAATCAGAGGGGCACCCAAAGAATGTGATTGGCTGTGCAATATGCACGGAATGAAGATTATACACACACACACACACACACACACACATACACACATATATATATACATATATACACACATACACACACATATAAATACATATACATATATACATACACACACACATTTAAACAATTTCTAGACAATTTCTAGACAGATTCTTCATTTTCAAATTCCTTAAGTGCAATGCTACCCTCACAAAAAAAAAATGTAATTTTAACTTATCCTATGGACAGAATAGATATTTTCTTATGGCGAATCACACCATAAATGATAGTAAAACATTATAGGTTACTCCAGGAACTCCTATGACATTTTTTTCCTGTATGTATAAAGTGAATACTTACAGGTATTTTCAATCAGTTAATTACTTGTACCCAATTCTTGATTTTAGACTTCAAGGAAAAGCAGAATATTCTCTCCCACCATGGTTTTGATGGGAATATCTACTTGAATATGATCAATTACTCTTAAGAACAGTGTCTGCATCTGTAAGTGTTACATAGGAAAAAAATCTGCAGGAGGAAAATGCCTTCATGAACCAACTTTCAGGAATGAACTAATTTGAGAAAACTGACAGATATTCTCCCACTAAACTAAACAGGTCGCATTTGTCAAATGTAAGCTATATTTTATTTCTCTGAAAATAATTTAATGACTTTGCTCTTGTTTACTTGCATGGATCACAATTTAAAATGCACCCACATGGTTTTTATTACTTACAGATGATACTTGCTGAAATTTGATCCATTATATGTGCAAGGACACAAATGAGAGTCAGAAATCAGTTACGACCCCATTAGAACAGTTTATTCTTGTGAATATCTCTCTGCAGCCTATCTTTTCAGTTACATTGGATCATCTGTAGCTCATACTTTATCACAGACTGTTTACTCAAGCAAATAATATCTACATATAATAAAACTAATAAAACGCTGGGGTGGCTTGTTTTAGGAGGTGATTTTATCACTGGGTATATCTCTAAACTCATAGAATAGCAGATTCTGCTAAAAATAAGTATTTTTGACTGGTCAATTTAGTAGCTACTAGCCATCTACTGCTATTTAAGTTTATAGTAATTAAAATTAAATAAAGCTAAATTATCAGTTATTCTAGGCAGTGGACACCTTCCCAGTGTGCAATGGTCACATGTAGTCTATGGCTACTGTGCAATACAATGCAGATGTACAATATTAAAATTGTCACCCAACACCCCTAGAGATCTTACTGTGTACAGATATGATCTCAAGCTATGTGGGGATAGAACAGTTGATTTTTTTTTTCCAAATTTAACTATCCAAAGTGATCAAATGACTTTTTTAAGGTGATATCATTTTTAAAAACTCAATTTAAAGAAATCAGACCAGATGAATAACTACTTCATTGTATTAATTCTTGTGACCCTTGCTTATCAAACCCACACCAAGGTCCAACCCCAGGCAACCATTAATCTGTTCTGCTAGGATAGATTGTTTGCATTTTTTAGTGTCCAAACGAGTCATACATGTTTAATGTACTCTTGCCTATTTTGTTTAAATCCTATACACTTTTTAAACTCATTTATTTATCCTAGTAGCTTTTCATGTAGATTCTTCAGGCATTTCTACAAAGGTGATCATGCCATTTGGGATTATAGATGCTTTTATTCTGTCATTTCCAATCAGTGTGCCTTTTATATTTTTGTGTAGAATTAATTATTTTGACTAGAATCTCTAAGACAATAAATAGAAGCTATACAAGTGAACATTTTGTCTTATGTTTAACCTTAGGGGAAAATATCCAATCTTTCATCATTAAGCATGATGTTAGTTGTAGATTATGCAATTCAGGAGATTTGTTTTGTTTAGTTATTTGACTTTTGGTGAATATTTACAGAAGTCCTCTTGAAGGATCTATGTTTTCCCCAAGAATGTCAAAAAGAAGTCTCTTAGAGCTCATTAGTAAGCTCGGCAAGGTGCAGGATATAAGATAAACAACAATAACAACAAATTGCTTTTCTATATCCTAGTAATGATATCTGGATACCCAAATTAAAAATACAGTAAAATTTATAATTACTGAAAAAATGAAATATCTATATGTAAATATAATAAAACACATACAGGACTTTATTGCTGAAAATTATAAAATTCTGATAAGAAATTTTAAAATCTAAATAAATGGAGAGACATACCAACTACCTGGATTGGAAAACTAAAGACATAAACTCTCCCTACAATGATTCATAGTTTTACTGTAATTTCTATCAAGATTTCACCAAGATGTTCTTGTAGATGATAGATAATAAGAGTTTTATACAAATTCAAAACAACCTAGTAAAAAAAATTTGAAAAAAAATAAAAGAAGAAGAAGAAATCAGCCTGCCCAAACTCAAAAATCATTATATAGCTGTAGTGACCAAGATATTGTGGTATTAGTGGAAGGGCAGATAATAGATCCATGGGTGTCAGTACAGAACCCAGAAACAGACCTACACAAATATGTTAAACTGATGCTTCATAAAGGTGCAAATGCTATCCAACAGGGAAAGAGATCTTTTCAACAAATGGTACTCGAATGACTGGATATCCTTATGTCAAAAAATAAACATTAAGTCTCACAACTCACACCAGAAATAATTAAAAAATCGATCAAAGATAAAATGTAAAGCTATAATGTTTTAGAAAAAAATAAGAGAAAATTGTCAGTATCCAGGGCAAGACAGAGTCTTGACTCCAAAAGCACTATCAATGAAAACTTATCAAAAAAATTGATAACTTATCCAATTAAAATTTTTGCTTTACAAAAAACTTTGTTCAGTAGACAAAACAAAGACTACAAAGTAAACACTAGAGAAAATAAAATCTAATGAGAAAAAAAAATGATCCAAAACATGAAGACAATGTAGAAATGGCAAATAAACACATGGAAATATATTACACATCAACAATGAGATATCCTTACAGACCTACTAAAACATCTAAAATAAAAAAAATAGTGGCAATTTCAAATATTAATGAGAACATAAAGAAAGCAAAATATTTATTGCCGATAGGATATAAAATGTGACAGCCACTCTGGAAAGCAAATTAGAAATTTTCTTCAAAAACTACATGTATGACTACTTACATAATTCATTGATTGGATACCTCAGCATTTATTCCAAAAAAAAATGAGATCTTATGTTCACACAAAAATTTCTGCATGAATGTATTATATACATTTATTTGTAATAGCCCCAAATTGGAAACAACTCAGGCATATCCTTCAATGAATAGATGATTAAAGACGTAGTATAGGTCTGTATCATTGAGTACTAGTCAACGATAGAATGAGAAAAAAATATTGATATATTCAACAACTTGGGTGGATCTCCAGAGATTCATACTCAAGGGAAAAAAAGGTAATCCCCTAGGTAACATACTCTACAATATCACATTTGTATTATTTATATGACAAACTATAGAAAATAACAGATAAGTGACTGTCAGAGTTCAGGACAGGGTGGTGGCAAGAGAGAAGTGAGTGTGTTTCTATACAAGAACAACAGGAAGGACCATTGTGATGGTGAAGACGTTCTGAATGTATCTATGTCCATGCCCTGGGTACAGTGCCCTCCTATAGCTTTGCAAGATGTTACCACTGCAGAAACTGGGTGAAGGGTGCAGGAGATGTCTCTGAATTATTTCTTACAACTGCATGTGATTTTATAACTATATCAAATAAAAGTGCAATGTCAAAATTTTAAAAAAAAATTGAAAAGTAGAAGATTCTCTAAAATAATTGATGAAATTGAAAAAGAAAATTGATAAAATAATAAATTTTTCAATTTTGTGAATGACACAAGATATCACTACAGATGTTAGAGATTTTAAAGCACTAACAAAATAATTATGTAGAAATTGTGCCAATCACCTTCAAATTCCATGCAATTTCCCTTCTCTCTCCCTAAAAATGGGAGTTCATAACTCACTTGAATCAAACTGTGAAATATGATATATTAAGAACTATGTAATGTTTTGAAGGACCAACAATAAAAAAACATAAATAAATAAAATAATATGTATAAAAAAAAGAAATTGTGCCAATCAACAACAATTTGGATGAATAAATTTCTCAAGAACAACACTGAAGAACTTTTAAGAAATCATTTAGTTTCTTATTTCTTGAAGGAATTATTCATTATTAAAAAACATACAACGAGGAAACCTCAGGTTCACATGCCTTCATGGGCAAATTGTCCAAACCAAGAGGGAAAAAAAGTATACTAATATTTAATGTTTTTAGATAATAAAAAAATTCATCCAAATATTTAGTGAGGATACTAAAACTAAAATTACAAAAGTAAAAGAAAAATAATATTCTTACAATATTTCTAAAATATAAAACTAGTATTATTCAACTCAGCAAACTAAGAATAGGAAGGAAATTCCTAAGTCTGATAAATAATACATCCAAAAAATTTGACACACCTCATAATTATTAAGATAGTGAAAACCTTCCCCTCAGGGAAGAAATTAATGATTCTTGGTGTCACCACTTTTTAAGCAAATGTACTAGAAATTATAACCAGTGCAATAAAGCAAGAAAAATGGACTATAATTATTGGAATGGAAGAAATAAAACTGTCATTCACATGACAAAAATCAATGTAGATAGAAAGTTAGAAGGAATTTAGAAACAAACATTAGAATTATTTAGTGACTAGAAAGGTCATTAAAATAATGTCAATACACAATAATTAAGTTTATTTCTATATATTAGAATCACATTTACAAATGCAAATACCTCTAGTTTCTTAAAGAAAAAGAAACACATTGGTTGATTCTAGATTAATTGAAAGTCATTAAATATTTATATATTTGGGAGACATTTTTATAAAATAGGTTTTCTCCCTTGCTACCTAGTTAACATAATGAAAATAGATTAAAGCTTTTGTGAAATTTAATGAGCTTTTCTAAATTTCATCAATAAACAAAAATAAAGGCCAAACAAGAAAAGCTGAGATAGTAAATAATAAAAGTGGGAAATTTTACTCTTTTTTTTTGTATCAGAGATTGAACACAGGGATCCTTCACCACTGAGCCACATCCCCAGCCCTTTCTATCTTTTATTTTGAAACAGCATGTCTCTAGATTGCTTATAGCCTCTCTAAACTACTGAGGACGGCTTTGAACCATTGGGATTACAGGTGTGCACTACTGCTCCTGATGGGAATCTTATTCTTAATATTTAAAGATCTGTAATAAATCAATGATGATAAAGACATTGGAATACCATCTGTAAAGGCCTACTAATGAGCTTTGGTAACTATGACAATGCAGAATTTGGCACATCTAAACAAAAAAACATTGAAACAAATCCAGTGTCCAGAAGTAAAAGAAGAAGGTGTTCAATAAACATTGCTGGGTTGTGGATCACTATGCTGAAAATAAACAAGGCATATTTACCTTTTTATTGCTATGTATTTCATATACAAAAAAAAAAGCAGTTCCTGGTAGGTTGCAAATCCAAATATAAAAAATAATAAAGGATTTACAGGAAAATCTACCATATTTCTATGACCATGAAATAGTAAAGACTTCTTAATCTAGTAAAAAAAAAAAAACTTTTGAAGAAAAAAATGGTAAATTTGGCAATGTTAAGAATGATGTATCTAAAGACATCTTAAGAGAATAAAGGGCAAGTCAAAGAGTGAGGGAGTGTTCTTAATACCCCTATGAGAGAGGATTCATATGTAGAATTGCAGAACAGGAGTCCAGGGGCCTAGAATCCCCTTTATTTCTCAAGAACCACTGAAGAATTTGCCTTGAACACAGTATCCTGGCCTAAGAGGGAACTGGCTGGATCAGCCCAAGCACTGTACCTCTGAGAACCCCCCTGAATGGGATGTCCCAATACACCATGTGGTCCCCAAAGTATGAAGATCAGAGTGGGCTTCTTTGCAGGGTCCCTCAGCTGAGACTCCACTGGCCCTGTGCAGCTTTCCTGAGGCTTGGGGGACCAGCTTCTGCTAAATCCTCAGCTTCTGTGGTCCCTTGTTTCATATCCGCTCTCTGTAAGTCATAAACTTGTTTGTGTAACTTGTGTATGTGTGGGGGGGTATCCTGTCTCTCTGACTCATATAAGTCAGTAGTCAGTGCACAGTGACCCTGTTTCACAATAATATAAAGAATTCCTAAACACAGTGAGAAAAAGAAAAAAAAATAGAGCTTGGGTAGAATCTTTTAAATGGCCAATAAACATGAAAAATGCTTCATTTCATTCATTATCAGCTACATGCATATTCAAATCGCAATACTTTGCATCTACCGATCTACCAGATTGATTTGATGAGGAAAAGAAAAACAAGAGTTGGAAAGATTCTGAATAAACCATGACTGTTCTACACTGTTCTGAGTGCACCTTTGTTCATAAGACATCCACTAGAATATTTATAGCATCACTTTTCATAATACCCCCTAAATCCAAAAACAGCTAAATGTCTATCTAAAGATTGGATTTTTTAAAATGTGGAATATGCAAAAAAAAAGCACCACAGAGCAATGAAATTAATCATCTATTAGATGAACCTCGCAAATACACTGTTGAGCAAAAGAAGACAGAAACCAAAGAATGCATGCTCTAGGCTTCTACTCATAAAAAAGGACAAAAAACTGGCAAAATTAATCTCTTCTCTTGGAAGTGAAGGTAGCTGTTAGTTACCATTGGGAGATATTGTCTATGGGGGCCACTATGGAACCTTCTAGAATGTTTGTAATGTCTTGTTCCTTGGTGTGGAAGCTAGATTTGGTTTTTAACTGTATATTAACCTGCACATTTATGCAGTGTGTATTTTTGTGTGTGTGCATAGCATTCATCCAAGAAATAATTTAAAAAGGCAACTTGAAATTTTACATCATGATTTTAAAAAGCATTTAATCATGATTAAATGGAAAATGAACATGTTTTCAAATATACGAAAATCAAGACATTTTTCTCATATTTTTCTTTGTTCTCATTATGTGTGTGATTTTAGCCACAAGTGTATTCTTAAAATATAAAGGTTTGTTACATTTAGGTCTCTCATATCTTAAGTTCTAACTATAATTAACTGTGGGAGATTCTAATATATCTAGGTAAAGGTTAGAGAAACTCCTGCCTTCTGTGTGTCTCTTACCAAATTACAGCAGAGATTTCTGTTTGATTGCCTTTGCTCAGAAATCCTGCAGCCAGTTTTTAGCACCATCTCACATCTGGCATAGACACAGAGCCTCTGCTTTATTTCCCAAGCACAACAGACATGAGTTAGTTTCTTATGAGTTTTCTGACTTTATTGAAGTTTTTCATGTAATGGAGTGAGTTTAGAGAAAGAAATGGAAGGGGAAAAAAAAACCTTTAAAGTTTTACTAGAAATCCTTTGTTCCTAAAATCCACAAGCTAATTTTTTAAAAAGGGGTTTTAGGTTCACAATAAATTTTAGCACATGATAAAATTTTTTTTCATGTATTCTCTGCCCCTACACATATACAGAGCCCCCCATCCCATTAAAATCCACTCAAGAGTGGTATATTTCTCATGACCAAAGAACGTATGTTGACACATTATTGTCAGCTAAAATCCATAGTTTGTAGTAGAGTTTACCTTGGGTGATGTATACATTTTGGAAATTTGTAATGACAAGTATCCACCATATGGCATCATATAGAATAGTCTCACTTCCCTTGAAATCTCTGTGTTCTACCTCCTCATTCCTTTTTCCTCCCACTAATTCATGGCAACCTATGACCATTTTTCTGTCTTCATAATTTTGCCTTTTCTGGAATCTTACATAAATGGAATAATAAAGTATGTAGCTTCTCTAGGACGGCTTCTTTCTCTCAGCAATGAGCCTTTCAGATTCCTCCATGTCTGTTCATAGCTTGAATCTTGTTTCTTTGGAGTGTTAGATAATATTCCACTCCCTTTATGTACCATACTTTATTCATGCCTTATTGTTTTCGAGTTTGGGCAATTATGAATAAAGGTTCCACTGATAACTGTGTGCAGTTTTTTGTGTAGAAATAAAATTTCAATTTATTGAGGAGCATGATTGGTGGATGGTAAGAATATTTTTAGTTTTGTAAGAACCTACCAAACTAACCTCCAAATTGATTACACCATTTTGTGTTTCCACCAGCAGTGAATGTTTCTACGCCCTAGCATTAGCAATATACATTTACAACCACCCATGTCCATCTTCAAATAAAATTCCAATGCTTTATGAATAGAACATGGACCTTACACTATGTAATTCAATGTCATAATTTTTTCTCTAAACACTGCTTTCACTGTATCCCACATATTTTGAAAAGTTGTCTTTCCATTTTTATTTAATCCAAAATACTTCCAAATTGAGATTTCTTCTCTGATTCATATGTTATGTTTGGAATTATTTTGTTAAATCTCCAAGTATTTATGATTTTTCCAGCTATCTTTCCCTTATTGATTTCTAGTTTTAATTCCATTGTGTTCTGAGAGCAGACACTCTATGACCTCTATTCTTTCAAATGCATTAAGACATTCTTTATAACTCACTGAGGTATATCTTGGGAGAATGTTCGATGTGAACTCAAGAAGAATTTTTATTCTGCTGTTTTTTGATGAAGTGGTTGATAGATGTAAATGATGCTTAGTTGATTTGTAGTGTTTTAAAAGTCATGTCCTAACTGACTTGTTTGCCTCCTCTTTTAGAGGAGGAAAAATTTATTTTGGATCACTGTTGCAGAGGTCTCAGTCCATATATGGCCAACCCATTGCTCTGAGCCTAAGAGGAGGCAGAACATTACAGCAGAAGGGCGTGGTGGAGGAACGCAGCTCAGAACATGGGAACAGGATGCAGAGAGCAAGCTCTGCTCACCAAGGACAAAACATATATTTCTAAGGCTCTCCCCCAGTGACCAGCTTACCCCAGCCACACACTAGTTGCCTATGGTTACCACCCAGATTAGGTTATAACTCCTGTCATAATCTAGTCATTTCACCTCTGAAAATTCTCACGTTATCTTGCATTATGAGATTTGGGGGGACACCTCATATCCAAACAATAACATTCTGTGACTCGCTCCTAAAAGCTCATGCCCATTTCATAATGCGAAATATATTTAGTCCTCAATAGTAGTCTTGACAGTTTCAGCGTTACTCAAAAGCCCAAGTTCAAAATCTCATCTGAAACTCAAGGCAAACTCATGGATAATTTTTCTTACAAATATCAAAAGCAGGTCACACGTATTCACTAGGTAATGGCACAGAGTATCATTTCCATTTCACAAGGGAGGAATTGAGGCATGGAAAGAAGGGATAGGACAAAGCAGGACCAAAAGCCATCGAGGAAGACAAATCTTGTAGCTCCACATTTCACATCTGAGGAACAGAGTATTGTGATGCTTTTCCAAAAGTCTTGCTTAGTTCTGTCCCAGTGGCCTTGCTGGGATATCCCACGTGTCTCTCTCTTGGCTTGTCTCTGCTTGATTCCTGTACCTTCCCGTGGCAGGTGTCCCATGATACTGGCATCTTTTTCTTAGGAGTCTCCATAGCAGCTTTGGATTCCTTCTCATATCTTCATGCATCTCTCACTCAGGAGCAGCCACCAGGGAATCTGACCCTTTGAAATCTTGATAGAAGCCTCCATGACCCCCTGATTCCAGCATCTTTCATTACTGTAGAACCAGCGCCACGTGGTTGACACCAAGGTCTGCCACCGCATTGAGACTCTTGGGACCCTGGCTGCCGCAGCCTCTGAGTGCTGAGCAGCTGGGCATGATGACACAACTTCCTAATGCCCCCTGTGCAAGCAGGATGCCCACATGGTCTCTTCTCAAATGAATTTTTACTTTTACACCCTTGAACCTGAAATGGGAATGGTCTTGCCAATTCCTGCAATGCCCTCAAGTCATCTTTCCTATTGTTTCTGGGTAAAGTACTTAGCATTTCTTTAATGGCTATACTCCCTTTAACAACCACACCTTCTATAGCACCAGATTTACTTGCATTTTTCTGGCCAAATTGTAAGATTTTTCAAATCTTTCTCATCTGCTTTCTGCTCCTGATTATCAGAGTATACTTGGCTAAAATCCACTAGCAACATTCATGCCCCCTTCCTAAATGCTCTGTTGCCTTGAAATTTCCTTGGTCAGATTAATTAGTTAGTCACCTTTAAACACAGCCTCACAAAAATCTCAAAACATGGACAAAATGTAGACACTTGTTCACCAGAATGTAACATGGAATGGCCTCTTTTCCAATTTTCAAATAGATTCCTCCTTCTCCTCTGAAATCTCATGAACCCAGAATTTATTGTCTGCTATCCTATTGGCATTATGGTCTTTTGAGCTCCCACCAGAATTATGCATTAAGCTCTGTTTTCAATATTCTAAAGCTTTTCCAGCTTGTATCTCTAAACTTTTCAAAATTCCTACCCCCCCCCCCCAAAAAAAAAACAGCTTCAAAGACTTCTGAACCACATGGTTAGGTTAGTCACAGCAATGACCTCTCTTCTCAGTAACAATTGGTTCAGTCAGTTTTTGTTTGTTTTTCTGTCTTGTCACTGTGAACAAAAGACTTGACAAGAACAATTAGAGGAGGAAAAGTTTATTCTAGCGCTCACAGTTTCAGAGGCCTTAGTCCTTAGTTGCTCCATACCTCTGGACTTGAGGTTAGGCAGGACGTCATGGCAGAAGGACATGGTGGAGGGAAGTAGCTCAGGACATGGCAACAGGAAACAGAAATCTGGATCTATTTGTTTCTGACAGAGAGGTATTCAAATTTCCAAACATGATAGTGAATTCATTTATTTCTCATTGTAGATTTATAATTTTTCTGTCATATATTTTGATGTTTCTTGGTTAGGGGTATATACATTAAGGACCATGTTTTCCTAGATATTTGGCCCCTTTATTGTCTCATCATGCAATGCCCCTGTGTGTCCATGGTAACTTTTCTTGCTACTTTTTTGTGTTTGATGTTGGCATAGTATATCTTTTGTCCTTCATTTACTCTTAGTCTGCATATGCCTTTTTATTTAAGATGGTTTCTTGCAGACAGCATATAGTTGGGTCTTGTTCTTTTATCCACTCTAGCAATATTTCTCTTGTATTTTTTTTTATTTAATTAGAGCATTATAATTATACATAGTATTTGGATTCATTTGACAAAATTATATACTCAGGGAATTTGATTGCAATTCTCATTCACCACCTTTTCCTCCTCCCACTATTCTCCTCCTCTATTCTACTGATCTACCTTTAATCCCTTTATTTTTGATGGGTACTTTCCACATATTCATAAATGTGAAATTCCCTTTGATATGTCTATATATGTATATAACATGATTTTGTTAAATTCATTCCACATTCCTTCCTTTTTTCTTTCCTTTCTCCCTCCCTCCCATTTTCCTTCTTCTACTCCACTGATCTTCCTTATATCTTTATGATATCAGATCTTTCACCCACCTTATTCTTTGCCTTATTTTGCTCTAGCTTCCATATACTAGAGAAAACATTCAGACCTTGATTTTCGGAATATGATTTATTTCACTTAGTATGAATTTTTTTTCCATGTCCATCCATTTTACTGGCAAACACCAACATTTCATTCTTCCTGTGACTGAGTAAAACTCCATTTTGTATATATTCATCATTTGCTTGATCCATTCACCTACCAATAGGCATCTGGGTTGATTCCAGTCCGAGTGAGAATTATTAAGAACACAAATAGTAATAAATGCTGGAGAGAATGTGAGGGAAAAGATAAATTTGTATGTTGCTTGATGGAACTACAAATTAGTACAATCATTCTGGAAAACAGTATGGAGATTCCTCAATAAAATAAGAATGGAACAACCACATGACCTAGCTATCCAACTCCCTGGTATTTATCCAAAAGAACTAAAATCAGCATACTTTATAGTGATTCAGCCTCTTCAGTGTTTATAGCTGCACAATTGCAATAGCCAAGCTATAGAATATTTATCTTTTCATTGATGAATTTACAACACTGACATTCAGAGTGGTCATTGATATAGTTAGACTATCAGCTACCATACTTTTTTACTATTCTCTATTTGTTGCCCTTGCTCTTTTTTTGCTATTTTTGTTCCTCATCTTATCCTTTTATGGTTTTAATTGTACATTTGTTAAGATTTAGTATATCTTATTTCTTAGCATATCACTTATGTTTCTTTTTTATTAGTGGTTGCTCTTGAGTTAGCAAAATATATTTGCAACTAATCCACAACCAATTTCAAATAAAACTGCCATTTTATAGGTGGTGCAAATACCTTACAATAATAATCCTTCTTCTTCCTTCAAGCCCTATTGTATTACTGCTGCCATTCATTTCAATGATATATAAACATTTATATAAAAACATATATGTCTTTTTTTTAATAAAGTATATTAAGCATAATCAAAAACATTTTGCCATCACTATTTTGAACAAATGTTTGTGTTAGATCAAATAAGAGAAAGAATCAAAATTTTATTTTGCCTTCACTCATTCCTTCTATGGTCTTTCTTTCTTTATGTAGATCTGAGTTTCTGACTTTTATCATTTTCATTTTCTCTGAAAATTTGTAGTATTTTTTTAAATAATAGGCTCACTGGCCATTATTCCTTCAATTTTTGTTCTTCTTAAAAAGAATTTCTTCTTCACTTTTAAAATATAGTCTCACAAGGTACCAAGCTCCAGGTTGGTTTTTTCCTTTCAATTTCATAAATATTTTCCTCTACTCTTTTCTTGCTTGCATGGTTTCTGAGGAAAAATCAGACACAGTCTTTACCTTTGTTCCTCTATAGGCAAGGTGTTTCCCCCACCCCCACCTCTTTTTGTTTTCTTTTTTTTTTATCTTTGCTTTCTTTTTTCTAAGTTTAAATGTAATATGCTTTAGAGAGGTTCTTTTGGAAATTATTCTGTTTATTGTTCTCCAAGGCTCCTCAGTTTATAGTTTATTGTATGACATTAATTTGAAAAAACAGTCATTATTACCTCAAATATTTCTTCTGTTTCTCTCTTCTCACTCTTGTATTTCTATTATGCATGTTATTTTTCATATCGGTCCCACCGTCCTTAGGCATTGTGCTAGACTGGAAAATGGAACTCCACTGGCTAACTTTAAATAATAGGTGTAGAAAGAGAATTTGGAGCCCACAGTATGGAGCAAAAGTACAGAGCCCATACTGTAAATAATAAGGTATATTTTTAAATACTTATAATATATATTATAATAATATATAAGGGTATTAAGGATTAATAGGACTTCTTTTGAAAAAAAAAATCTGTGAGGTTGAAAAGGAAAACAAAAAACAAATTTTCCTCCCACCAAATTTCATCTTGTATTACCCTTGAAGAAAACTTAATTCTACATTTGCTTCACGTCTCTAATCCAAGTCTTTTCTTTCATTAAGAAAAGGCCCACTAAAATGCTGAATCCCATAATATCAGTGAGTTCTGTGGAGGTATGAGGAAACCAATATAGGAAGCTTTTTAAAAAGCAAATTTTCTTCCATACCATGACCATAAATAAGGACCCCCCCCCAAAAAAAAATTCATATGGTCCTCATCATAAATAGGCTAAAAAACGAATTAATGAATGAGTTTTGTTGGGATAGATACTGAATTCATCTTCTTACAAGAATATTATTTGACCTTTCAAAAGGTCAATTAAAAAACTATTGCTGAAATCTTTAAAATAGTAAACTTTTGATAATATATAAGGGTATATAGGGATTGATCTACATTTATGAAGATGGAAGTCCTATTAGAGTGCCTTTTTCCCCCAGCCCCATCCATGAGGAAACCATCAAGAACGCATGTGAGGCACCACCAAGAAGGAAGGGAATTTGTTCAGTCAGTCATGAAAGAAATGTCTAAATGTGTCTAAAGAAGATTACTAAATTATGTATGAGACCCGCTGTCTGAAGTGCAATAAATTATATCATCAATATTTGCTGGTTAACCTCTAACTTTAAAGAGCTATAACCTACCTGTCATTTATCAGTTTGCATTGTTATTCAAATATACTGTAACCACAGTGTTACACCTCCAAGAGTTTCAGATGAGATACAAGTAGAATTTTCATCAACTTCTCTGACGTAGCATCAAAGGCCATCATTACTTTGCCTCTTTCAAGATACAGCTTCATAGGTCACCTTGCTTTCTGCACCAGAATAAGGTTGGGGTTCAGGGGAAATGAAGTAACAATTCCTATCCTCTGCTTATCCTCACCAAAGGTTTATTTACAGTACACAACCCAGACAGACCAGGTCTAGCATGCTAAAAGAATTTCTTACATACAAAATCAGTATGTACCAGCCTCAGAAGATGCTCATTTATCTTCCAACCAGTAAATTTTATCAGTATGTTTAAAGGAGGTCAAAACTGCCTGAGGTGTCCCTCAGGAGGATGAAACAGAGTTACAGACCTATTTCTAACCCTGTCTTCCCCATGTGTACTACAAACAGTCCTTCTATGAATAATATTATAGCATGTTTGTGGTGTTAGGAAATACATACACACACACATATAAACATATATACATATACATACACATACATACATAAACATATATATGTATACACACACATATATGTGTATTTTTTAAAGGTAAAATCATGGCTTTCATACAAATATAAAAAGAACACATATCAAAAAATTATACCACTCACCAGTTAATTAGCAAATCAGCAACATGTTCAATTGGTTCAAAAGAGAATTCAAATAATATACCTATGTACAGGTAATCAGGAATGCTGAAGTGAATTTTTAATTAAATGCTAAACTGGTAGACAATAACTGGACAGTAATAAGTTGCTTTCCACAAGACTAAATTCATTAGCATTTCTAGGGAAAATAATGCATCATAGCACTATACATTTCCTGCAACCTACAGAGTTATAAAATACCTCAAAAAGCAATGAATTAGAAAACCCAGAAGGTTATGATAAATAGTCAAACCTAGCAATTTTCTATGTGGGTGTATGTGCATTTCAAAATGCTTTACAAATTTTCCTGACTATAGATATTTTTGTCAGGCATTTACCTGGCAATAGATTTGCTAGATCAGGGGTATTCACGTGTTCTGGTTTAATAGATACTGTCAGATACTTTTTTCCCAAGTGACTATGCCAATTTATACATGCACCAACCATGTAGAAATCCTTTTGCATTCTTGAAAATTAGAAAGTCTTGATCCTAGCTCCAGTCTGCAGAGAATGAATTTTCTTTTTAAATAGTCCCCCCTTTTTTAGTTCTCATACATTCTAAATTTTAGAGCTATGATCTATGATGTAATAAATAATACATATGGTCTGTATCCCTGGTTCTAGGCATGGAGTTCCAAAACCCTTATAATTTCTTTAGTGATAGTAGTTTCTTTTTCATACTAATGAGGTGACTCATGGTGGACCTATACCTAGCTTCAGTTTGAGAACTGGTCACCAGAAAGACCAACCACATTATTAAAGGGTTGGAATTTTGAGCCAGCCTAATACCCAAGGAGGGGAGGGCACTGAAGATTGAATTTGATTGTGCCCCCTAGTGATATCAGCAATCCTTCCTTCACCGCGGCTGTGGTTTAGAACTTGAACGTCCCCAAACACCCGTGTGTTAAAGGATTGCTCTCCAGAGTGACACTAGTGGAATCTTTGAGATGTTAGGTCTAGTGGGAGGGTTTGGGGTCATTTGGTGTGTATCCTCGAAGGTGTCTGTGGAACCCCAACCCCTTCCTGCTCTCTTTCTGTCCAGGAGAGGAGCAGGTTTGCCCCGGCGCACACTTGTGCCATGATGTGCTATCTTGCTACAAGCCCCAAACAATGGGGCCAAACATTCATGAATTGGAATGTCCAAAACAACCATTCTTCTCTTATAAGCCAATCATCTTAGTGATAGAGAGCTAACTAACACAATAATAAAATCTCTGGACTCAAACGTTGGTGGAGCTTCTTTGTTGGTAAACAGGGAACATATTCCTTGCACCAGGAAGGTGGCGTGCTCTGCTGGATGGAACTTCTGTGCTCCCTCCCAGACTATACTTTCTACATATCCTTTATATTAAAATTGTAATCATATCTACGCATTTTTCAGGGAGCTTTGTAAGTTATCCTTGCAAGTTATTGAGCCTGAAGGGGGTCATAGAAAGCCCTAAATTGGCAGCCAATTGGTTAGAAGCACTCATGGTTAGGATCTGGAGACAGTCCTCCAAGGGACTGGACCCTTAAACCCATAGAGTCTGACAATAACCTGGGTAGTTAGTGTCAGTGTGGAATTGTGGCACATAGCTCTGTGACACCAGTTGGGTTGTTGAAAGGGATATTTCCTTAACACATGAGTGAGTTGCACTATTCGTTTGGGATGTAATACCTCCAAATTTGAAGATGTGAAGATAACAGTAAGAAAGATAGAATAAATTAAACATCTGGGCTTCCACACAAAGAAATTTACAGGACCATGACAAAAGCATCAAAGTCTCAAAACCAGGAGGGAGTAATACAGAAAATGAAGATCTTTGTACACTTTTTGTGTAACCAGGTGGGAGACGTTAAGTAAGTGTAACTGTCATTCAAAAGAAAACAATGATAGAAAAATACCTTTCAACTGACAATCTGAAGGAATAATGAATTATTAAAACAAAAAGCAACCAAAGGAAGCAAAGAAGGGAGAAGTCACTGTATTAGTATTAGGATTACCTTCTGTTTATTATTTATTATGGGTTATTAGTCTAGAAGATGCTCAATTTTTATTGCTTTACATCATAAAATATACCCAAAATTAATCTATAGAACATATGAGAAATATCATTACCCAAGCACAAATAACATACGGGAAAATACACACGTAAATACAGAGGAATTGAAGCAGTTGTGGAATATATAAAGAGACTATTCATTGGCCCCCAAACTTCTTAAGAAATTGGTCTTGAGATGTTTATTCCCAAGAATGAGAGAGATGGAATATATCTCATTTACATATGTTCCTCTAAGTCACTGAAAGATATCTCTGAGGAAAATTTAGCTAACGCAGTAGCCTAAATTATCTTACGTGACTTCTACCTCTCCCCTAGTGATACCTTATCATTTCCATTCTGGTTTTAATAGCATAATTATATTTATGGTTTTTATTATAAATCCTCTTGTAACCCCTTTGAGGGTAGGCAATTGTAAATAAACAAAGGACAAATAGAAAAAATTCAGAATGATATGATTTATTCTTTGTTAGAATTCTAAAACTAAGGTCTTTAAAGTTAGAAACCAATAAATGAAGTGGAGAGAAGTTAATAGCAAAGTTTCAAATACTCAAAACAGATTTTTAGGGTTTGATATACTCACTGTGTCTTGATTTTTTTTCCCTAGAAATTCAGAAAGAACAGAGTGCTTCCTGCTCCTTGGCAATCTCTCCTGCCCTTGCCAGACGTGATAAGCAATCTGTGATTGATCATAAACTGATGTCATACCAGCCCAGCAACAAAGTCATTTCTGTTCCCACCGGGGAATCCTGCTTTTGAATGAAGCCTCCTATATTTCTGACCATTAAATACTTGGTACATCATACCTTCTTGCGAAACATAAATATAAGGCTCAACATGTCCAAAATCAAACAAATATTCAGTGAAAACTTTGCTTTCAACAGTTCAGCCTTTTAAACAAAATTGCTAGTGGCCTCTGATCTAGTCTCTTCTCAAATCCCTTAACATGCTTCATTAGAGCCTCTGGGTCTGAAGCTTCTAGAATGATGTCTGGCTGTACCCAAAATGTAGGACTGACCTGCTGAACCAATCAATACCCTGGCTGCAACCCGGGTCTTCATCTAGTGCTTGAGTAAATTATTCTGAAAGCATAGATTCCATGAGCAGGGGGAACTGTGGAACTGAGGTTTGTGATCCTGTGGCCAGAGTCTTAGAAGCCCTGGCCACCCAAGAGGGACCTCACCGTGTAGAAGGATATGCATGACTTTAAGAAATGACATCTTTTAGTCATCTTCAGATTCAAACCAAGTCAGGGAAAACATGCCACCCACTGTTTGGTCCTGACAGTGGACATGGGCCTCTTAGATAGGATTAACAGGACGGTGCATGAAGCAGCCACTTGAAGTACCAATTTGTATTTTATTACTTGACAATAAGAAGAGAGTTCTAGTAGGCAATTTGTAAATGTTCAACTTACAGCACTTCAACTCAACAGACAAAAGATTTGCATTTTTATCTCTGGAAAATTAGATTGGCCTGCTAGGAAAAAAAAAAAAACAATCTTAAAGAAACCAATATTAGCATGTACCAATAAGCATTCACAAATAAAACAGTGTCTTCCAATATGAGAAAGACTCTTGACTTCATTTCTTAGAATTACATAATTTGGGGTGGGGGAGAATTAAGTGAAACTGTTGGGCTAAAACGTTTGGTTTTGATCCTTGTTCATGAGAAGAAATTGAGAAGTTTCGACCAGTGAAACAAAGTGAGGAAAGTGGGGTTGGGGGAAATGGATTTAATAATAACCAAGGTACGCTGAGGAAGGTAGAGTCGAGAGACGACTAATGTTCAACACATAGGGTGACTTGATTTTCTCTAGGTCCACCTTGGTTTTACTGTAAACTGCTTTTAAACTCCTGGGTTTTTGCTACTTACGTCTTCCCTGTACAGGGAACTTTAACATTTTCTTATTAATAAGACTTAAGTTCACCTTCATTTGGGGGCAGGTACACCATTTCTGAATAATTAAAGACATCTAAATATATCACAGAAACCTCAGCGTTTGAGGATTCTAGCCAACTCTTAGCATCAATATCGAACTCAAGAAAGAGGAGGCTGAATTGCCCATGCTAAGTTGAAAGGACCAGGGAGGATGTTTCTAAGGCTACTGCCCAGGGGAAGGTGGTCAGAACGCAGTCTGAGCTCAACTTCCTTGAAACAAAGAGGGGAAGAATCTTTCAAATGCTGGGGTGAGAGAGCAAACATAGGTTATCTGTGTTTACTGGTTGGCTCTACCCAAAGGAAAAGCAGACTTTTTCCTATCTTTGTCATAACTAGTAGTAAGGCACCCACCAAAGTTAGTGTCCCATGCTCCTGTGGAAACTGCGAGAGAGGGCTGTCTTCCTTGGTATACATTTAAGGTGATGGCAAGAGGCCATCTCAACAAAGGGGCAAAGAAAAATTGATATGTTCTGTAAAGTCAATACTTTGAAAATGGAGGTCAAGGCCCTAGAGTTTGAAAGAGACCTGTATAAAGTTTAGTTAAGCTGAGGGTAATGTCAAGACCATCTCAGTCAATATATTTAAAACATGCTGAAAGAATCAGAGGGGGCAATGTAATAGAGTTCTCCAGAAAAGTAGAACCAGAAGAATATCACATCTGTATCTGTGTCTATATCCATGTCTAGAGATCTCTCTAGAGTTATAGATAAGCAGAGATCTACAGATAGGGATAGAAAGAGAGAGTAATGGAACGGGGCTAGCAAGCTTGAGATTTGCAGAGAAGGCTGGTATGCTGGGGACCAGGGTGAAGTGGATGTTCCAGCTTGACTCTAGTCTGAAGGAAGTCAGTTGACAGAATTCCCTCTTAAGGGCCTTTGACTGATTGAATACGGTCCATTCACATATGGAAGGGAAAGACCGCTCTCCCCAGAGTTACTGAAATCAGTAGGGTCAAAATAACTTTAGAGGAACACCTAAATTGGTGTTCCAACAAATATTTACCTTGACCTACCCAAGGTGACACATAATATTCACCATGGTGGGTGGTGAGCCTGGGAGAGAGAAAGCCCGTCTGAAAAGGGTCTCGGAATTCTGACACTGTCTTTCTAGAAAGGGAACATCTCTGAGAGACAGTCCTATATAGTTTTATTGAATAAATCTGTTACCTAATGGAGAAAAAAGTCAGAGAACTTGACCTAGACTAGGTGCTTATAAGGCCTTAGAGTTTCCAAGAAACAGAAACAATCGTAATTTTTTTCTCTTCTGGATAATGAAGATTTCTTTGAAATATGTGAGTATCCGAGGAGCACCTGAAGGCAGAGAAGACATTGCTTTTAAAGGAAAGGATCCAATTTGGAAAGCAGGGAACTGCTTTCCATGGTGTGGGTTAGAAGACTCTGACCTTCTGTTGATAACAGGGTATTATTTCTGTAACTGCAGGGGACCCAGCACACAATCAAAGAGGAAGAAAGATTTGCAATTTACATTTGCACTGTGATATGGCCAAAAAAAAAAAAAATGAGATGTGGAAACACAGTTTTTTCTTAGAGTTAGTCTATGCAGGAAAAGCTACAATGCATGCTAAGAATTAGATGCTGTTAGCCATGGAAATGGTAACTTTAGATTTTGTGTAGTACTCAATACTTAGGGAGAGTAGGAGATAGGAGAATAAAATAGAAAGATGCATTCAAGCACTAAATAGAGATGTTAAGAAAGCTTGCAGCAGATGAATTTGTTATTCACCTGATGTGTTGCTATCTCTCAGATCATTGGATACACCTAAAGTTGCAAATTGCTCCCTTCTCCATATTGGCATTTTTTTTTTTTTTTGTTCTCTATGTGAGGGAATGAAGATAATATTGGCTCTCTACCCAGGACCCTAGTTTTCAACTTCTCAAGTCCTCTAGAAAGTTATTTTAATCTGATTCCAATTTCCTTTTCCTGAGTCTTTATTATGCTAAACTGTTCAGCTCTAAGAGTCTACTAATGAATGGCAACCTTTAACAGGGAGGAAATTAAACCAATCTAGGACACAGATTTATGGAATCTTACTCGCTAGCTATTTAATCATTTTTCAAAGCTCAAAAAATCTGCATAAAAACCATTGAATAATTACTTTAGCTTTCAGAGCCCACTCCCTCGGTTTCCTTTTCCTATCTACCCCTTCGGATATCTTTATTTTTACATAATGCCAAAACTTGATTTCATAAATATTGCATTATTTTTTCCTCTACCCACTAAGAATACTATTTAGTTATTTGAGTTTGTAAAAATGCCTGTTGGCCCCGTTTCCTAGATTCTAAGACCTTACTAATGGTATGTAACTTCACAGATGGAATAATATTTCGGGGGGGGGGGAGAAATTATCACATGAAAATAGATTGTAGGACCAAATCTAATATTAAGGTCTTAAAACCCAGAGGATATATTGGTTTTGAATGTGTAACTGACACTGAAAATCAGGAAATTGCACATAGAGCTAGATTTCTATCCGTTCTAAATAATCAGAAGATCTAGACACCCTGAGGTGGAGGGAAGCCTGGGCTCCTTCCCTTGGCCATGGTTGTTCCAGATGAAAAGCTAGCCCCCCCCCCCCCCCGCTACACACACACACACACACACACACACACACACACACACACACACTCTACCTGGCAACCTGCATTCAACCTGTCTCTCTGCAGACTGCATGGTCTGCTTTAGCCCTGCGAGGTTTTGAGGTTTCCTTATGTGATCTCAGGTTTAGAAGGACCAGAGTTCTATGTTTGAATGATCTTTAGAACATTTTCAATTAAAAACTCCTGTGGGGAAGGCACCACATGTGTCCTTGCATGGATAGAACCAAAACAACAGGTGTGTAACTGCACAAGGAGGAGAGTGAATGTGGGTGAGTACTGGAATTCAAAAGCAGAGAGATGGAACCCTGGTGAAAATCAGAGACTAGGGATAACAATAGAGAAAAAATGCAGGATATCCCAGCTCTACTGTCAAGGGAAGGGGTCTCTCTCCTCCCAGAGGGTAAAAATGGAAGAGAGTATCAGAGCTTGATGCAAATGTCTACACCCTGCAGAACCACAGCTTAAATAAGTAAGAAAGCTAGAGTCTCCATAGCTGACTAGTTATAAGGAAGAATTGATTCTGCATCTTCTAGCATACTCTCACAGTGCTGTAATGAGAAGCCAATTTGAGAAGGGTCCTATTCTCTGAGACTGCACTACTTAAGCTATCAAAATCCCCAGAATATTTCTATCTCTGGGACCCCGGGGGGTACTCTGCAGCACTGAGTGGGTAGGAGATGGCCTCATGAGACAGTTTTGACTCAGAGTATGGTTGCTGACATGAATCTACTGGATGTTCTATGCAAAGGAGAACACTGACTATGACATGGGGAGAAACAGAAGATACTGTGCTCTGGAATTACTGCAGATGGCAAGACTGTCTGAGACACAGGCAGGACCAGTCTTGTATGGTTGCACATGGAATCCTGGACTACAGACACTGGATAGGAGAGGGAGAGAGTTGCAGCATGCACAGTTCCCATAGCTTCTGGCAAACAAGTTGATGGTTTCATTGTCACCACCCCATGGAAGCATCCGGGAACCCAACATGGCTTTGGTATTTGCTCCATCCCCAGGTATATAGCCTAAGGAGCCCTGGAGAGAAATATATACCTGAAAGGACCTTCCATTCTTACTCCTGAGATGGGAGGGATTTGTCTGGGGGCATCTGCATCTGCCAGGTGCCTGGTTGTACAATCTCAACGTCCTGGAGAAAGTGTGTACCCATCATGGTTCTCATTCCACCATGCGTCATTTGGCAAGAAGGATACCCAAGGCTTCTCCATTTACCCCGGCAATCTTTGTCTTTTAAAATATTTTTTATTTTATATTTTTAAATTGTCTTTTCTTTTTTTTCATATTTTCCCCCTTATTTCTTTCTTTTCTTCAGTGCTGAAGTACAAGTCTTGGGTCCATTCATGTCAGGAGAGGGCTGTCACTGAGTTGCACTCCCAGCCCAACTGAGAGAAAGAGTGCCCCAAACTCTGAGCCATATTTCCACTTAAAAACTAGAGAAGTCACAAGTGCCAGCTGCTGACCTGATCCCAGGAGTTGCAGCTAAGGGAAAACTGAGGTTCAACTCCAGGTAGACACCTCCACAGTAGCAGCAGAGAGGAAAAATACAACAGTTGCTGCCACTGCATCTACATGACTCCTTTCCATTCACTGCACCAACCTTGTCAGTTCACAGATGGATGAAAGTGAGTCCTACAGAGGGGGAGCTATGATTCCAGCTCCTTACCCTCCCTCTGATGCATCCAGATCTGTACCCATCTGCAACAGAAGAAAAGAGTTCAAGCCCTTCACTATGTTAACAGAACAACCAGCATCGGAATTGCTTTCAAATAGCAGAGCCAATATCAACAGTGCCTGTGGGAATCCCTTTAACCTGACAGGGCCCCCGCTCTCATTGTAGGAGTAGCCACAGAAGGTGCATCCCACATACTCTGCTGTCCACACCACATTGGCCTGAGTACCAGAGTGTCCCTACTTGAACAAAATCAGAGACCGTAGGGCTCTACAACTCGGATACAGTATACTCTGGGCCAAAACCACAAATCACAACCAAAGAAACTACAAGGGGATTACACTGTGATATTCAGTGGGAAGAAATCACATCATCACACAGTAAACTGATACTCTAAGACACCTGTCAGGAGAAAGCTGCATACCAAGAAGACCATGATATAAAAGTAGGAGTTATATCAATCCCAATACACGAACAACACAAATACACACACACACACACATATATTCACACACACACACTCCAAGGTGCTATGACACCTCCTGAAGTTCATAATTTTCTAAGTAGTATCCAAAGAGATTAAAGTAGATTAAATACCAGATAAAAATTCCAATGAATGATCTTAAGAAGGCTCAATAAAATCTGAAAAACAGATAAACAGTTGAGTGAGCTAAAGAAGATAGAGCAATAAATGAATGATAAATTCACTAAAGAAAGATTTTGAAAAAAAAAAAAAGAAAAACAGAAATCTTGGAAATAAAAAAAGCTCAACAAGTCAGATTTAAAAAAAAAAACTCAGTTGAAAGCTTCAACAACAGACTAGATCCAGCAGAGGAAAGAATATCAGAGCTTAAAGAAAATTCTATAGAAATATTACATCCAGACAGTAATGGAGAAAAACTAAGAAAAACATACAAGATGTCTGGGACACCAATGAAAGATCAAACGTTCAACTAATGGGTAGACCCAAAGAAGAAGAGCTACACGTTGAGGGCACAGAAAACTGATTCAATCAAATCATAGCTGAAGGTTTCCCAAATTGGGGGAAAGAGATAAACATACAGGAAAAGGAAGCACCAGAAGAGAACATCTCAAAGACATATGGTACTTAAATTGCCAAAAGTATAGGACAAAGAAAGGATGCTAAAGTCAGCAAGAGAGAAATACAAGTCAGATTTAAATGCAACCCCATTAGACTAGCAGCAAATTTATCAGCAGAAACCCTAAAGAACAGGAGGGTATGGAATTATGTATTTCAAGTCCTGAAAAATCAAAACAAGAACAAAAACAACAAAAATTTTGCCAATCAAGACTACTATATCCAGCAAAACTATTTTTCAGAATTGAAGAAGAAATAAAAATATTCAAAAATAAGAATAAAATAAAGGAATTCCTGAGCACTAGTCGGTACTTCATAAAGTTATTTTAGGGAATAATACTCTCAGAAGAGGAATAATCACTACCAAAGTATCACAAGAGCATGTCTAAGGAAAATTTCCAGCCGAAGGTGAGATACACTAATGAGAAATAAATAAGAAATAATTAAACATTAACAGTAGAGTAAACCATCAAAGATGAATAACAAGAGAATAAATGAACAAAGAATATTCAAAACCAGAAGAAAAGTAACTAAATGATAGGAATAAACATGTACCTTTTGATAATAATATTTACTGTAAATCGTCTTAATTCTCCAATTAAAAGACACAGACTAACACAATGGATTAAAAAACAAGACCCAACAATATGCTGCATACAAGAAACTCATCTTACCTGCAAAATCATACAGACTAAAAGTGAAAGACTAGAAAACTATATTCCAACTAAATGGAAGCTGAAGGCAAGCAGGAACAGCTATACTTATATTGTCAAAATAGAAAAAATAGACTTTAAGACAAACTAGTTAGAAGAGCCCCCCAAATGTCACTATGTCATGATGAAGATAACAATTTATCAAGGAGATGTGGTCATTAGAAATATATATGTACCAAATGTTGGAGCACCCAATTTTATACAACTAATACTACTAAACATGATGGGAGAGATAGGCCCCAATAAAATAACAGTGGGTGACTTCAATACCTCCTTTCATACCAACAGAGAGATCATCCAGACCAAAAAAAAAAAAAAAAAAATCAAAGAAACATCAGAATAAAATTACATTATCCAATGAACTTTATAGACATTTACAGAGTATTGCATCCAACAGCTACAAAATACATTTGTTTTCATCAGTGTACAGAATATTTTCCAATACATATCATACATTAGGTCATAAAGTAAGCCTTAACAAATTCAAAACAATTGAAATAATAACCTGCATCTTCTCTAATCAAAACTGAAATAAACTAGAGAAAGAGAAACTAGTAAAACTATACACATGGAGATTAAACAAAACACGTTAGAGTGACCGTATATCATTAAAGAAGTCGGAGGGGAAATTTAAGAATTCCAGAATCAAATGAAAATGGAAATATAACCTACCAAAACCCTTGGGATAAAGCAAAATCAGTACTAACAGGAAAGATTACAGCAATGAGTGTTTAATCAAAAAATAGAAAGTTCTCAAAAAAAAAAAAAAACTAATGATGCATGTCAAGGTCTCAGAAAAACAAGGCCAAGCCAAAACCAAAATTAGTACAAGAAAAGAAATAACAAAGATCACAGCAAAAATAAATGAACTGGGAACTAAAAGAACAAAGGATCAATGAAACAAGGAGTGGGTTCTTTGAAATGGTAAATAAAATTGACAAACCCAAAGAATACTCAAATACTCAAATAAAGAGTACACAAATAAATAAAATTAGAAACGAAAAACAAGAAAACAAGACATTCCAACTGATACCACAGAAATGCAAAGGATTGTTAGGGAATATTTTGAGAAACTATATGCCAATCAATTGAAAAATAGAGAAGAAATGGCAAATTTTTTATAATCATATGACATGTCAAAATTGAATCAAGAATGTATAAAAAAACTTACCTAAATATACCAATAATAAGTATTGAGTAAAAAGTTCCCCAACAAAGTAAAGTCAAGTACTGGATAGCTTCACTGTTGAATTTTACCAAACTCTTAAAGAACTAACACCATTGAAATTCAAATTTTCCATAAAATAGAAAAAGAAAAAGATCCCTCCAAACTCACTCTACAAAACCACTGTTATCCTGCCACTAAAATCTGTTGTGGATACAATAACAATAACAAAAAAGGAAACAATAGATTAATATCCTTGATGTATATACATTCAAAAATCTTCAACAAAATACTTGCAAATCAAATTCAAATCCACATTACAAAGATTATACACCCTGATCAATTCAGTTTTATTCTAGAGATGCAAGGATGATTCTACATATGTAAATCAGTCAACATAATATAGCGCACAAATAGAATCAAGGATAAAAATCATGTAATCATCTCAACAGATGTAGAAAAAGTATTTGACAAAATTCAAGTCCTTTCATGATAAAACCCCGAATAAATTAGGTATAGGAGGATCATAGCTCAATATAATAAAATCTAAATGCAATATATTCAGTAAATTAGTTTTTTTCTGAGGTTAGGAATGAGACAACAATGTCTATTCTTACCATTCTTAATGAGTACTGTACTAGAAATCCTAGCCAGAGCAATCAAGCAAGTGAAAGGAATAAAAGGCATATAAGTAGGAAAGAAAGAAGTCAAATTATCCTTGTTTGCAGATGATATGATTCTATACATAGAAAATCCTGTAGATGCCACCAAAAGATTTTTTGGAACTGAGAAAAATTCAACAAAGTAGTAGGATACAAACTTATCATACAAAATTCAATAGCTTTTCTATCTACTAATGAGGAATTCACAAAGAAAGAAATCAGGAATGGAATCCCATTCACAAGGAGCCACCATACAAAAATAAGATACCTAGGAAGAAACCTAACTACATCTGTGAAAGATCTCTATAATAAAAATTACAAAACACTGAATAAAACAGAAAATATGCTAGAGGGTGAAAAGACCCCCCAAGTTCATGCACTGGGGGAAATAATATCATTAAAATGGCCATATTCCCAAAGCAACCTACAAAGGCAATGTAATCTCTTTCAAAATACCAATGAAATTCTTTACAGAGCCAGGACAAACAATCCTAAAATCTATATGGAAGAGAAAGATTCCCCCAGTAGCCAAAGAAATTCTGACTCAGAAAAAAAGCAATGATGGAGGCACCACAATACCTGACTTGAAAAACAGATACATAGAAACAAAAAGAGTAAGGTATTCAAATAAAAACAGACCCATAAACCCACAGAACAGATTAGAGAACCCAGAAATAAATCCAAGTATCGGCTGTCAACTGATTCAACAAAGTTGCCCAAATTGTGTTTTACATAAAAGACAGTTACTTCATCAAATATTTCTGGGAAAACTGGATATTCACATGTAGAATACTGAGACTACATCTCTAACCCTGTACAAAAAGCAACTCATAATGTATTAAAGATCTTAATGTGAAACTTGGAAGCTTGGGACTTTTAAGAAGAAAACTTCAAGATATTAATACAGGCAAAAATTTCCTGGATAAGACTCCAATAGCTCAGGAAATAAATGCAGGAATCAACAAATGGGAATAGACCAAACTGAAAAGCTTCCAGACAGCAAAGAGAACACTCAACAGGCTGAAGATATCACCTACAAAGGGGACAAAAATCTTCATGGGTTATTCATCTGACAGACGATTAATATTCTGAGTAAGAAACTCAAAAAATTTAATATCCAAAAAAGTAATAAAAAATTTTTAATGGACAAATTATTTGAACAAATGCCTCTTAGAAGAAAAAAAAATACAAACAGGCCATTAAATGTAAGAAAAATCCCTCAGTATATTTAGGCACCAGGGATTTACACATTGAAACAACAATGAGATTCCATCCCATCACAATTAGAATGTCTATTAAGAAAAATAAATGAATGAATGAATGAATAAATAAATAAATAACACAATAGTGAAAATGTGCTGGTGGGAATGTCAATTAGTACAACCTCTATCTGAAGATGCTTGAAAAAATTAAAGGTAGAACTACCATATGATCCAGTTATCCCGAGTCTTGGTATATGTCTGAAGGAAATTAAATCAGTATGTAAATAAGATCCCTGAATACCCACATTTACGAGGCAATCTTCATCATAGTCAAGATTCAAAATCAGCCTCGATGCCAGTCAACAGATGAAATGATGGCATATATCACATAATGGAGTATTATTTTACATAGTGGGATATTATTTAGTCATAAAGAATAATAAAATCATGTCATTTGCAGTAAAATATATGGTACTGGAGAACACCATGTTAAAGAGAAATAAGGCAAATAAGGCAGACACAGAAAGACTCCTGGCAGTGTAGAATAATGATTATTGGGAACTTTGAGGGGAAGAATGAAGCAGGAAAGAGGGTAGAGAAAGGCTGGATGAACATGATAAATACATGATCTATGTGTATATGAGCTATCACAGTGAAACCCACCAATTTGTGTAATTCAGTTGTGTTAATTATAATAATTTTTTAAAATCTTGTATAATTTTGAAATGATCTTTCTTCATCCCCTTCCTTCAACTATGCCTGTTGTAGGAAGGTGTATAAGTTTCCGTTGGCTGCTACAACAACGGATCACAGACTGATTGACTTAGACAGTAGAAATTGATTATCTCACAGTTCTGGAGGCCAAAGTCTGAAATAAGGTATTGGCAGGGCTGTGTTTATTCCAAAACCTCTGGGAGGGAATTTTGTTTGTCTCTTCCAGCCACTCCTTGGTTTAGGGTTGCAATATTCCAACATGCTTTCTGTTAGTCACAGGGCCCTCTCCTAATCCTTGAGTCTCTCTGAGTGTTTCTTATAAGGACCCTTGTGATTGGATTTAGGCATCACCCAGATAATCCAGGATTATCATAACAAGATCTATAACAACACTTTTCCTAAATAAGGCCACATTTACAGTTTCTGGAACTTAAAATGGTGCTCACATTTTTTTTTAAAAGGCAGGTACCATTCAACCCACAACAGGAATGTTTGATATTTTTAATCACTTCACAGTTACCTTGAAAAATCATTTGTTTTTAAGAATATTAAAATGTTCAATTTGTAAAATTTTCAAGTTATACCAACTTTTGATCCTCTATTATATGTATTTAACAATTTCTAAGAATCTCTTCCACATCAGCATCTAGAGACATGCTAAGAAAAATGTTCAGAAAAGCAATGTCACAATAACAAAAACAGGATACAACTCAATCATCAGAGGATTAGAAAAATAAGTGCGAATACTGCTCAAGAGCAAAAATGAATACAGTTTTGCAGAACAACAATAGGCAAGTCATGCAAAAGTCTGTATTATGATTTACTTCTATGAAAAGAAGCACACAGCTGAATGTCATATAAAACAAATTCAAATATAAATATATTTGATAAAAATTAAATATAAATATATATTAAATAAAAATATAAATGGCTATGACTGCAATATAGACTGCCCCATTGGCGGTGAGGCTTGGTCCTCAGTTCAGGTGTTGAGAGGTGGGAAGGGGGGGGGGCGGGGGTGATAGGGCCATAGGGCGGGGCCCTTCTGATTGCATGGATACCTTTCACACACGGTGAGTTCTTGTTCTCCTGGGTCAGGAATGGTTACCACAAGGGAGGGTCATTGTAAAGACAGGCTGGCTGTCCATCATCCATCATGATGCTGCTTCTGCATGTACCCACTTAGACCTTCCACTTCCTGGCATCAATTAAAGAATTGTGAAGCTATGGACAGAAACCAAGTAGATGCTGACACCAAGTTCTTGGTCTTGCCAGCCTCCAGAATGATGAGTCATAATAAACCTCTTTTCTTTGTAAATTACCCAGTCTCAGGAATTTTGTTAACAGAAAATCAACTAAGAATAATTTGTACATCTATAAATACATGACAAAGCTGTGAAGGCAAGCAAGCTAACAACAACAGAAGGGATCGATAGGATGCGTAAAATTTAAAGGTACCAACGCTGTGTGAGTTCTTAATCAGGGCAGGGGGCCACCTAGGTTTTCATTCATTATTACTTTAATACTTTACAAACAGGCTAACTAGGTAGATGCATATTGTTTGATATATTTTGCATGCATTTTTATGTGTATATACTTATACATGTGTATATTTATATATGTATATATTTTGATGATGAGCATATGACACCTAATTTGTGGAAGCATCAATTTGTGATGGCTGATTTATATGGAGTGTGGGCTATTACTCCCCTTTGAAATTGCTTCCTTTAGTCCTTGTTTGTATAAACTCGTGTATTGAATTGCTTTTAAAATAGACTCTATCCAACTTAATTTTGTTGGGAATAAACACTTTTGACAATATTACATGACATTACTTCTTCAAGATCAATCTACTAGAAATCCTTCTCCATAATTGTCTAAAAGGAATTTTTTTTCCCTTTACAATAGCCCTCGCCTAGGAGATACTAAATGAAAACACTTTCACTAAAATTGTTCTAATCAGATGGCATTGTTAAAGAATCTTCAACTTTGAGTGACCCCCCTGTGAGATAATAAGATAGATTTGGTCTCTGCCCCCCAATGTGTGGTACCATATTCCCTTGGAATCTCTGAAATGATGCTTACATACTTTCTGTATGTAAATGAGATAACTGAGGGTGGGGGGATCCTGGACAGTCCTGGCATGGGGGCTTGTTGCCCAGGAAACCACCCAGGAAACCAGAGGACTGTAATTTTCAGTGTCTATCTCCCATTCCCCAGGGAAGAGGGACTAAAGGGTGAGCTTATCGCCAAGCCAATAATTTAATCAATCATGCCGACATAAAGGAGCCTCCCCCCAAAATCCAAAAGGGTTGAGGGAGAGACCTTGTATGTTGCTGAATGCACCTGGTGCTGGGAGTGTGACACACTCCAAATCCAGGACAGAAACTCCTGTCCTCAGGACTCTTCCTACCCTAGGAACATCTCCCCCTCTGGCTGATCCTTTAAAATATTTCTTCTGATAAATGGCAGTAGCAAATAACATGTTTCCCTGAGATCTGGGATCATTCTAGCAATTGACTGAACCACAGAAAGGGGTCCTGAAAAGCCCCAATGGATAGCCAGTCAGAAATTCTGGAGGGAGGCCTAGACTTGAAATTGGCTTCTGAAGGGGAAGTGGGGGCAGTCCCGTGGGACTGAGCCCCTAACCTGTGGGATCTGACAAACTCCATGTAGCCCCACTATTTAATTGAAGTATAGGACACCCAACTAGGGTCAGTGTGGGAAACCCCATCTGTCTAGCCATAGAAGTGTTCTGTGCTGAGAGTACAGCAGGTGACAAGTTTGTTTCTCTCCTAGGCTAGTTTGAACCTAACTGACCAAAGAAAAATAGGATTTATCTTAATCAATCATTAACAGATCTCTGGGTACATCCTCCCTGAGAGCTAGCTTTCAACCGGGAATCAGAATGCTTACTACAAACTCTCCTTCCCAACTATTGAAACCTATGATTGTCCCCTTCTCTAACAACTCAACAAAATTCTTCACTGGCTTCTTGTTCAAGCTGACCAATAAATCCAGATTTAAGAAACAAAAATGGTTGGCCTTTATTTATACTGGCTTCTGTTGCTTTTGTAGTACTTTTGAAACCTGTGTTTAGGATGCTGACTTAATTCATAATTAGTTGGTGTCAGGAGCTGCTACATAGGAGCTGAGCACCCTTAGCCTTCACGAAAGCAGATGGACCTCACCTCCGTTGGCAGGTAGTGAAGCTCTGGGAGTGGGCGTCAGCACTGGGTCTGGGCTATACCCCCCTGAAGCCCAGTCCTTTGCTTCATTTGGGTAGAACTTTCTGGAGTGTCTTTCCCTCAGTAAATAGGGTTTGAGACGTGCTCTCCTTCTTTTTTGCCAGTCTCCCTTGCCTCCCTTGTAGAGGCTGGGGCAGAGAAGCCATGGCTGAACCCCAAGAAAAAGGTATTTTCTCTGTCTCTGTGAGACTATTTCATGCCAGCCCAATGCACCTGGAGTGACCCTGACTAATTCAGTCACGTGTCTCGGCAATTTAGATCTGAAAATAAACTTAGAAGAATGAAGCTGAGTGTTTCAGTGGACTTTTTTCATCACTGTGACCAAAAAAGCCCAACGAGACCAACTTAGAGGAAGAAAGTTTGTTTTGGCTCATGGTTCAGAGGTTTAGTCCATGAACCTCGGGGCCTGGGTGAGGCAGAAAGAATATCAGGGCAGAAGGGTGTGCAGAAAGGAAGCAGCTCAGGACGTGGCCACCAGGAAGCCAAGAGAGCTCTGCTCACCAGGGACAAAATACAATGCCCAAAGATACACCCCCCAGTGACCTACCTACCCTGTCTGCCTACAATAGTTAATCCATTCAAGTATATGAATTCACTGATTAGGTTATACCTTTTAACCCAATCATTTCACCTCTGAATATTACTGCATTATCTCATATTTGAGTTTTTGGAGGATACCTCCTATCTAAACCAGAATACTGAAGTTATCTTTAGCCAGATATTTTATTTGATATTAATTCTTTGGATTACAAAATTGTTATCAATCTCTTTTGTTTCCCCACATTTTGTTAGGATAGTTGTCCCATCTCTGATATTTTCAGGTTATAACAAATTCAGAAACTGAATTTTCCTTTTATCTTTTGCTTTCTGCGCTCATGACTATAATACTAGTAGTCTGAAGATGAGTTTTGCTGCTTGTTGGAGTTGTTGTTAAAATTCCTTGGCCAAACTTTTATGCCTCCTTCACTGCATAATGTATCCATCACAAATGCATCCAACTGAGCATGATTATACCGAAGTATCAAGCATCTCCAAAAAAAAAGACATGGGAGTTGTGTTTTCACAGACTCACTGTGGGATCTGTGTGGGCTGTGTGAGAATGTGGTGAGCGAAGAATTTAAGTTAAATTTCTTTAACAAACGGGTAATTCATCCCCAATCCAAATTGGTTGAACACTACAACCATCATTGTTTCCATTTCATTTAATGCCCATAAAAATGAATTCACTTGAATTCAATGACTACAGGCTCAGAATATTTGCAGTGCAATTTTGCTGGACTGTAAGACTGATCTCTTCTTCTTCTTTTTCTTTCATAGTCACATTTTATTAAAGAACACTTACATGGGAATAAAGGAAGTCATTTCAAATTCCATCACAACCTAAATTATTTTGAAATGTCTTGCCAGTCTAAACTTATATACTGATTTTACACAGCTATCAGCAAAACTTTTATATGGTTATTTGTAACATACTTTTGCAATTACTGTATATTTTTATTTTTTTATGATGATATCCAGCAGATAGACAATATTACATCAACTTGATTAAGTAGAGTTTCCTTAACCATTTTTTTCCATCATGGGACATTTAAGTTGTTTCTACTTAAGACAAATGATTAAAATTAACCTGTAGGTTAATAGTGGTGCAAATGGATTTTTCTCCGTTGTCATTTATTTTAGTTCAGGTAAGTTTAATATGATGGTGGTTCTGGGTCAAATACTAGGTGCTTTTATAATGGCTTCTATTAAGAATTTCCAAAGGCATATGCATAGGCGAACATGTGCATATTCACGTTTCCTAATGATTTGGATAGAACTTATAGAGTTCTATCTAGCTTCTATCCAGTTCTATCCAGTTCATCCCAGCTTTCCACAAATTCAATGATTATTTCATATGCATGTGAATTTCACCTTCTTTCTTCATAAGATTTTCATTGAAATTAAGATACCTAACATCAATGCAATAATTTTAATTATTCCACAGTTCATATTCAAATTTTGCTATTTTTTTCTAATAATTTCTTTCATAGTAATTTTTTTCTAAGTCACAGTCCTGTCCAGAATCACATTTAGTTGTTAGGTACCTTTATTCTCTTTTAATATGGAACACTTTTTGGCCTTTTTCACGTTGTTTTTTATGACCTCTAGATTTTTTGAAGAGCACAGTCCAATTATTTCATACAACCTCCTTCAACATATGTTGGCCTAGTCCTTCCTGGGTGCTCAATCTGGGTTATGCCTTTTTAGCAGAAATCCTGGAGAATTGGTGCTGTATTCCTCTCATGGCATGATTTTAGGAGACGTAAGTCAGTTTTCTCCTTTATTGGTGATTTTAAGTTTGATCGCTTCATTAGGTGATGTCAGCCAGGATTATTCTTCTAAAAAGTTACTATTTTTTTTCTGTTATGATTAATAAGTAATTTGAAGGAGATACTTTGAAATTATGCAAATATTCTGTTCCTCATTAAAATTTTACCCGGTATTTTTAGCATTTATTAATAATTCTTGCCTGAATCAATCATTACTATGATGGTTGCAGGAAGGCGGTTTTATAATAAATCATTAGTTTCTTATTTACTAGTTGGTCTGCTACTATACACAGAGCTTTCTCTTTTCCGCCATTAACTTATTTACATTAGTTTAGACTCATATTTGCTTATTTTATTCTGTAAATATTCTGCTAACATTGTTATTTGATGCACACATTATTCCAGATTTTGCCAGAGGAAGCTCCAACAAGCTGGCTTCTGACATGTCATGTTAAGCAGTGTTTTACTTTTTAGAACAAAAATATTACAGGCTTACCTTGTACTTTCCCTACCCCAACACATAAATCAACCATTTGCCCCAAGAATCTCTGGTTTCTTCAGTGAATCATGGTTCATAGAAATCAAGAAAAGGGTGCTAGGTGTGCTTTTCACAGGATATCCATGCATCTAAGTCTTATTGAAATGCACAAAACATGAAAATTAATATAAATATAAAAAAGCACTTTATTAGATCTATCATCAAACTTTATTAGAAATCTTTCCAATTTTTCCAATTTTCATTCACCATGATAGGCTATGCTGTAGCCTTTTCACTTACGACAAATTACACTGGAATCTCTATTTATTATTTATGTGATCTAATTAATTAGATAACATATATTTATTCTTTCATTATTACAAATACACATCCAGAAAATAACAGTTTCCATAAACTCCCAGCCACCTTCCTGACCCACTTCATTTAATAACAGCTTCTTTACAACTTGTGACAATGTTTAGATCCATTTTTGAAAATGACGAATTCCTCTTTAACAAAATAACACTTAAAAACCCACATTTGGTTATTTTGACATAACTTTTTTTTCTTAAAGCGTAGTAAAACCTAGTTATATATTTTACTGAAAACTGGATCCTAGATTAATAATAGGAAGTTTGCAGTGTAAACGTGAAATTATGAACACAAAACATAATCAGAGGGAACAACTTCCAGAATGACAGAGCCCAGCAGACTTTCTAACAAAACAATCATTTAACTGGAGGAAATTATTAAAAACTCCGTAAGTCCTCTGGAAATTGAACTGAGGGCCTACTGCAAATGGAATAAGATTTATTCAAGAAAATCTACTAAATAAAAATCTGTGGCATTGGAGCCACAACCTATTCCTTCTCCTGTCCCCCAACTCAGTGGGACTGCCATGGGCTATGCAGCTCAGCTGAATTTACAGGGCTCCTTCTTCCACCAGCTCCGACTGGCCACCAGTCTCCCTCATGTCCTTCAGCTCTTTGTTGCAGAAAGTGTGTTCCTAGAAGCCTTGGCTGAGCACGGGTTCCCTTCTCCTGGGGCTCTACTTCTAACAGAGTAGGCCAAGAACACTTGGCACTAATTGTCCTTGACCCATCTTGCTCTTAAGGCAAGATTTCAAGACTGGATGAGAAAGCCAAGAAGAACAGGTGCTACTGAACCACCCTGAACCCGCTTTTAAGAGAAAGGTGTCACAATGGAAGAAATCTTCACATACCTATTCATGATATATAGATGGGAAGCTCTGCAGCTCTGCCTGATAGGGCTGCCTTTATTTGGAAAGCAATATGGAAAAATCCCTGCATAAGGAGACTGTCAAAATAACAGAGTTCCAAGAATAATTAAGGAGGAGTACAGTAGAGAGTACATGGCTCCATGATCATTATAGCAAAAAAACAAAAAGGCAGAGCACCTAGAGGCAAGTACAGAAGACCAAGGAGAGAGCTAGCCAATGAGCGCCACCCCCGCTTCACAGGAAGCAGGGCTCTGTACAAGGGCTGGACTGTGCCCACTTGGGCACAATTAGAACATAATGTGACACAGACTTAAATACATTCACCAAGTCACGCACAGATCCATCAACAAAGGGCAGAAGCTCACTGTCATTAGGGAATTTAGTGCAGAGTCTGTCTCAAACATTGACTAAAAAATAAACAACCCTGACCCAGAGGCAACTCCCAGGAAGCTGAGCTTAAAAATAACATCACAACCACTCCTGGCAGTCTGAAATACTGTGTACTGTGTGCATGTCCAAACTGTTCAGGAGACCGGAGAAGAAAATCTAAGCTACTAGTCCCTGGATGAACATGGGGAAGGGACAGGAACTGCACTTTCTGAACTATAACAGCCTTAAACTGATCGGATAGTAAAGGCTAAATGGTAGCTAGCCAAGCTAGCCAAGAAGGCTTAGGCACAACCTTTCAGCAAAGCATGGTCTATGCTGATGCAGACATCAAGCCAAAGCAGCATTTACAACACCAAAACCTTGCAGAGAAAACCTAACATAATTTTTTTAAAAACATCTAAGCATGGATATCAGAGATCCAGCTGCAGGAAAATTAGTTATGACAGACTTAGCTATATGACAATCTATTAAAGTAATATACAGAAGACCAAGTAAACAATAAAAATAGCAGGGGGAGTGAACAACCCAAATCCAGAGTTGCTAAATACATTATCTATGATGTCCATATTTTAGACATACAAAAAAGCCATACAAAAAAGCTCAGAAATAGGGAAAAAAGTAGGTAAGAGAAACTGTCTTTGAGAAGTCACAGGTAGTAGACACAGCCAACAAACACTTTCAAGCAGCTGTTGTGTGTGTTTAAAAAAAAAAGAGAGAGAAGAAAATCATATCCAAAGAATTGAAGATATAATGACAATGTCTCATCAAATGGAAAAACAATAAAGAACAGAACTCACAAAAGAGAAGCCAATGAAACTTCTGGAGTTGAAAATTATAAACAAGTGAAATTGAAAACTCACTAAAAGAGCTCGGCAGTAGATTGGAGCTGGCAGAAGAAAGAACTGCCGAACTCACAGAGGTAAAGACTGCCATCTGAATAAAAGAGAGAGAAAAGAATAAGGGCAAGTAAACAGGGCCTCAGAGATAGGTGGGAGGTCACCAAGTCCACTTATCATGGTACTGTCAGAAGGAGAGAAAGTGACGGAAAATATATGTAAAGAAATAATAACCAAAAACTTTTCAAACTGGATGAAAAACATAAATTTGTACAGCCAAGATGCTTAACAAACTCTAAGTAGGATAAACATAAAGTTAGCCATACCTAAACTTATCACAGTCTAAATGTTGGAAGCCTGAGATAAAGATTAAATCTTGAAAGCAGTAAGAGAAAATCAGTTTATCCCACACAAGAGAATCACAATGAAATTGAGAATGGAGTTCCCACTGGAAAAATAGAGGCCAGAAGTTACTGTTGTGTCACATCCAAAATGCCGACAAGGAAAAAAAAAACTGTCATTCAAGAGTTCTATACACAGCTCAACTTTTTTTCAAAAACAAAGGAGAGATTTTGACATCAGAGATAAACAAGAGCCCAAGGGATCTATTATGACCCATCTGACAAATAATGTATTGTACGAATATCAAAATTACTGAGTGAATTCCAAATGTCTAACCATAAGAAATTATAGGTAAGCAAGGTGAGAGATTGGTTAATTAGCTTGATTTAGCCTCCAGTACTTAAAAGAAATTCTTAAGGGCAAAGCAAATGGCACTAGAGAGGAATCCAAATAGGCATGAGAAGTCAGAGCTCTGGTAAAGGTGGAGATGTAGAAAACTGCAAAATAAAACATTCTTAACCAATTTGGGACCTTGATTACATTGGAAAAGTCCATTAATTGTTACCATCGTCTATTGGTTAGAATCAAACCCTAGGTCCTGTACACACTCTAGAGGAAGAAATTTTATGGAGTGGGAACAAATTCTTGACCATCACCTTAAGGTGTAACCACCACAGGGTATTAAAAACAAAAATCAAAATTGAGTGTTATTTCAGGTATTCTCTTGTTCTTGATTCTTATTGGTATGAAGTTTTAGAGGAAGAAGATGACATAATACATTTGCCCAGGGTACTCTAGGAAATTGCAATATCCAACATGAGTAGCCCTGAGGCTTGCGATGTAGCAGAATACTTGTTTAGATATGGATTTTGTTATTAAGATGATGCAAATGTCTCTGAGAATCAGTGTCCCCCATGTGAAAAATTCTGAGTAACTACTGAATTGAATCAATTTGTTGCCAGAAGGAATCACATAACTTTGGATGGAAAATAAACAGAATTATTTACAACAATGAACAAAGAGAGCCTTTTAGGAGTAAGAAAATCCAATAAATTAAGCATGTAAAAAAAAAATGTTTTGAGGCCTCTTTAGAAATCCATTTAATCGGAAAAGAAGATTTTGGTTTGCTCTGAAAAGGAATGTGCTACAGAAATGACCAAATCAGTTTGAGATCTAAATGAAATAACTCATCTCAAAAGCATGACCCTATGGAAAGAATGTGTCCAAAGATACATTTGATTGTGCTAATAGACACAGGGGCATGTGTGTACACATGCACACACAGCCTAAAATAATTCAAAAGTTGCCTTTTCAATCCATTTAGAAGTTGTAACAATAAGGTGAAAATCCCACCCTTGACTGTATTCCTGCTGGCTGACCTTCAATTCTCCTTTATTGAACAAAAGCCTTCTGAGTGCTCTTTCCCCACTTGATATAAAGTAGTTGCCTCTTCCAACTCTACAATTCCTGTATAGCTTCTATGATTTTTTTTTTTTTTGCCTCTCAACTTATTTCAGGCTATAGTTTTCTAAATATTTTTATCATGGAGTGGAATGAATAGCCATTGTTAGAAGCTTCAGATATCAGTTTGTGGCCAGTCTGCCTTTATTATACTAAAGCTACATCTATTAATTTTCTTTAAAATAGACCCCTTCTTCTACATATCATTATTTATAATGGTCAGGTTGGGCCAGGTGTGGTAACTAATAACCCCAAATCTCAGTGGTGTAGGACAACAGAATTCCATTTCTCCTAATCATCCGCAGCAGGTGGCTCTGTACTTCACAGTAGAGCAGGGATACTGGCTGATCAGGCAGCCATTAAATTTTACCCAGGGGAAAAAGACCTTTGGGAGGGTCTCAAATCAACAATTAAATGCTCTCCCCAAAGAGACACAGGTGTATTTTGCTTACATAGTCATCACAAGTCTTAAGACTTCAGGAAAGCCTAAAAGCTTTAGGAATTGCAACCCTCTCTGTGTCTCAAAGGCAAAAAGCCAAAAACAGTTTGGGATCATCATTAATGATAACCAAAAATCAATCATCAGGATTTGAGAAAAAAAAATGACCACACCGAGAAATTTTTTTTTTCCTATGAAAGTGAAGAATACTAGACCCAAACATGCATGTTCAGGCATACACAGCAGGAGAAAGACGTTATACGAAAGTTGCAGAAACTGGAGTGAAACATAAGTGACAATACAATAGACCTAATGCATTTCTATTTCAATCTAAAGGTAATATTTCCCAGTCCCTCTGATGGACAAATCACAACATAATAATATCTTAGATCGTTTTGCAAAATTCTCTTTCAAGTATTAAGATTAATCATAACATTTTCTTTTCATTAACTGAAATGCTTGCTGCCTCATGCTTGTGAAGTCTGCCATGCAGAGAATTAGCAAATGATAGAGCTGAACAGGTTTTAAAATCACTTAATAGTATAACCTTAAACACGTTTCATTTTTATTCACTTAGCCTCAGACTGCGAAATGCAAAAAAAAAAAAAAAAAAGGCAGAATTAAAAGTCACTAGCAGGTGGTAGCATGAGAGTTAAAAAATCAGGCAGTCTCACATCTATCTCAATGCTGTTGGTGATGTATGCCATTTCCTTTGATGCACCAGTCAAGTGCAATAATTAATTGCAAAATGTAATTTAAAAAATCAAGGACTTACATCCACCATAGCAGAAGAAAAAAATTAGAGAGGATACTAAAAACAAAAACTCAAGATATTCTTTCATGGAGCATGGTATTAGTGCACAGATAATCAAAGAGAATACTGAACTCAGACATATACTCTGGTGTGTGTAGAGACCTGGCTTACAAAATAAAAAAAAGAAAACAAAAGCAATATTACAAATCAGTGGGAAGCAATGGCTTTTTATTAAATGCTAATGGGAAAATTAAGCAGGTATAGGAAAAATATATCATTTGCTTATATTACATACCAAAGTCAAGCCCAAAATATACTAAACACCCCAATGAGTAAAGATAATCTAGAATGTCTAGAAAATATATAGGTAATTATCCTTAGAACATCAGAGCAAAGAAGATTTTCTTAAACAAAGTAGTATGATTATAAAGGAAATACTGCTACATCTTTGCATTAAAATAAATCATAAACAGATTCAAAACACAAGACCCAGACAAGGAGTATCTTTATAGCTTATTCAGGCACCAGTATAAAGAAATCCTAAAAATCAATAATGCACAAAATATGTATGAGCGGTTCACCTGAAAGCAATAAACACATGGAAAGAGAATGTTCAACCTCACCGGTAATCAGAAAAAATGCAAATTCAAGCCAATATTTCAGTCTTGCACAGGAGAAACAGTAGTATATTTTGAGGAAATGGATCTTAAGAAAGAATCAACAGATTGTGTTGTTAATGGCTAATATGACAAGAAAGATAAATACATATTCTGCTTTGATATTATTTGGAGGCTCTTTTTTGGCTTCCTTCACGACATCAATTTTTACTATAAATAGTTCAGGGACAGACAGCAAAGGGGATATAATCAAAGCATGCCAGAAAATAATGTGTGCTGCAGTCTTAAAGGAATTTAGAGGCTGGGAGCATCATTGAGCTGACAGCCCTGCAGAAAACACACACCTACACAAGAAATGTAGCCTGAAGGAAAGACGCCCTGGCATATAATTTAACAAGGTGCTAATTAGATGAACAACAACAAGAGAGAAGCCAAGAAGATACTTCTGGAGATTTTTTAAAATGCTGAATGAATAGGATAAAATGCTAAATCTTCCTATTTGGAGTCAGAATGTTTGGTTATATATATTGTTGCACAACCTATCACTGCCAATGCAATAATTCATTAGTATTGGTCATGGTTATGTGGGTTGACAGAGTTTGTGCTCGGGGCGTCTGTTATATACTGCAGCTGACATCAGATAGTGGTTGGAGTTGGAAACTCACATCAGACACCTTAGCTGGAATGGCTGAAATGGCAAGAGTGCTGACAAGCCATCTTCTCTTCCTAGGCAAGCTTTCTGGGAGGTGAGTTTGGACTAGCAAACTAGCAAAGCATGATGGTTATGCTACAGCATCCAAACTTGGGTTATCATGACTTGGTTTCCCTCAGGGCAAGACTAAGTTGAGTCTGACTATGACTAGCCTCCAAAATCAATTTTGTTGCATTCCAAGAGTCCAGCAAGCCATTGGGAACAGCCCAGATTCAAGGGGCTGAATGGATTAGAGGTCATCTCTTATATCAAGAGATATAAGAAGCAGCAAGTGGGTACAGGGAAGGAAGGGCATGTGGCTGTCTTCACAGACTACGCACCACCCATAATTATTGTATACTCCTTGATTCCTCACAATGGGTTACAGAATAATTAGGAACAGGTTGGCACCTTCATACAGCAATGCTATAGATGAGTAAGTCAGCACTTCAAGCTTTTATCTCAAGGCCGGGCAGGGACACAGGCCGGAGCCAACAAGAAGTCTTCACCCCAGGAGCTTGCATGAGAAAGAGGCTGTGTTATTGTTGTATTCCTAAAATTACTCAGATTTCGTCACCTGGCTCTTTCAGCAGATTATTGGGATCACTGAATGTCAATCAAACTTAATACCTGGGCTCAGGTCAATTCTGTGGAATCAAACCGATTAAATGATCCTCTAAAATAAGTGCATGCCTGAAGAAATTTCATCCTTGGTATTTTTTAACTCACGTGGCCCTTGCTTTCCTTAAGTCAGGTAAAATACTGGTTTATTTCACTGAAAATCTATTAATAGGTCCAAGTGTGTATTTCATTTTGATACTTAATATTGTTTTATCTTTCTTTCTTGTATTATCTTCCAATCATAGTTAACTATGATTCCCAGCAATTACTATCGGGTATTAACTCTATCAATAATTACTTGCAACTATTTTGTGGGGGGACAGGATATTATAAACTTCTTATTTAACTATCTCTCCAAACCCCATAAGTTCTTCAAAATTACAGAACTTTCCTTATTTGCATAAATATAATTTTATAATTTTTCATAACTAAATATATCTATGTTTTACAATAATTTCCAAGTTCTCTCAGGAAATTGGTCTCTCTTGTAAGAAAGTATTCATGACTGCAATTCAGTAAAGGCTTTTTGTCCTCAAAACCATCTTTTTCTCATGAAATTCAAGTGTTTTACTCAATCCAGTTTACCATTATTCATTTCCATCTTCTAGCTCTGATTTCTGCCACCAAGAAATTCTGAGTTTGAAATATTTTGTAATGCTTAATTTGTTTTTCAGTGCTACTTGAGGATCTGTTCTCTATGTATAAAAGACTGTGTTGCATTTCTTTCCTGATAATGGTTGATATCTGGTTCTATTTTCTAATTCTTCCCTCTTGTCCAAAAATTTAAATCTCAAAGACTAGAATGATATTCAAAGTGTCCGAGGGCTGTAGGATATTTTGCTGTACTCTCTACTGCCATAGGCTTCTGACCTCCTCCATTTCCTGGCAAGAAAAATAATCCATAAATGACCAGCCAGTCTCTTCATTTGCTTAAGAAACTCAACGTCATTTCTCAAAGCTGTAATAAGCTACAAAAAAAAGCTTTATTCTTCAATCTTTCACCTGTATTTTCTTAAATGCAACCTGAACACTCATTTTCTAATCCTATTGTATCAAACTTTTCACAGTGGTTAAATTAGCACTCCCAGGAACACTGGGTGAGCTCCTTTTGCTACCCATCCTTATAAACTGTTGATTTTTCCCAGCTTATAAGATGCTATCCTAGTACTAATTGTGATGAATAGGAATTCCCGATCAAATGTAGTGCAATTTACTAATGCTTACCTTTATGATTTTTATTCTCTATGCTGGAAGCATCCTATCTTTATTTTGATATAGGAGAAATCATATCAATAACTTAGTATCAAGAATTTTACACAGTTAGCTCTGAAATTGTCTGTAAATATCTGCACTGCCTTAAAGAAATAGTACTTGACATACGACTGCTCTATTTGGTTACTTGTGGCACCATAAGAAGTCAATATCTATGGACCATTCCAAATGACTCTACTCTCTTAACCCATCCACACCATCTATTTCATACCCATGCCAAACCATAGATGGATCAGTTCATTTCTGAATGATCTTGAAACACGCAAAGGTAATTCAGCAACATCATGGGGGAAATAATTTATCTTTGCATCAAAGTACTTGCAGGGGCTTTGTGGTTTTGTTCCTTTCAGAAAGAAGGATAGCATCTTTACTTTCACAAATTTGCATTTGGGGAGTACCGTGTTCTCAGGAGTGATGGAAGTTGCCATAGAAACGACCATAATTACAAGAGATGCGTTTTTCGGTGAAGAAAATATTTACCTTAAAACCCGATCCACTGCTTTCTTGCTGTACAGGAAACAAGTTACTCTTCAGAGCGAGTTTTCTGTTTCAGAAGCATGCCGCGGCTTCTGACCTCCTCTGTTTCCCATTCTCGGGAGTCATTATTTTGCAGGCATCTTGAGGCTTAATTTAAGTCAGTATCCTGGGTCCTAAACTTGTTTCTGAAGAGTGGGATGTCCCCTCCTCAGATTCCCAATCACTTGGGAGAAATATCAGAATGAAGTTTTAGAAATTATGTGACCCATTAGAATAGGCTGTTGTTTGTGTTTGTGGGCAAAATACCCACGATATCTCCCAAGGCAAGTAATTATCGTCAATAATGTTTATCCTTAGTGTATTCAGAGCTAACAGAGAAATCAAAGCCTTAGAAGCAGAAGAGACATTTGTAAATATCTCATTTATTTTCCTCTAAAAAAGAAAAACAAAGATGCCTCTTCCTTCCCAGGTAGTATTTTTAGCTTATCAACTTTTTGATAACTCTAACTTTTTAGTCTCCATGACCACCTCATAAATATCTTAAGAACTGTGTCCAATGTTTAAACAATATATATATATACACTCATTTGAAAATAGAATTTGTTCATAACAAATTAATGTGTTTAATATATTCATATCCTAGAATATATTCATATGAACTTTATTATTTATAAAATATAGTTATTTAAAAATGCATATATTTTAATGCATGAACATATTTTATATATGTTAATATTTCTGATATTTACAATTTTAATGATTTATTCAACTTTCTTCCAGAAATACTTAGTAGCCATTTTCAAAAGAGTTTAATATAAATTGTATATATAATGAGAGAGTATGATGAGATTAGTGAGAATTATTATTTATTGAAATTATGATAAGAAAGTTAAGTGGTAAAAATCAGTTAAAGATAAAAGAAACAGAATTCAACATGAAATTTGGTCCATTTGAAGTGGGGAGGGGCAGTTACACTGACGTCCTTGTCTCTGTCCATCACAGCAGTGTGGGCAGCACGGTACCCTTTGCTTAGCATCATCATAAGCAGGCTAAAACAATACTCAGAAACTCTTCCCTGGGCATCACAAAGCAGACCCTGCAGAAAGCACTTGACTTTCTCAACTACACCTTATGCTAAGTCAGTAGGTTTTACCTTGTATGTTCAGATAATCTATCATTTGACCCAGCTATCCCACTCCTTGGTCTATACCCAAAGGACTTAAAATCAGCATACTACAGGGACACAGCCATGTCAATGTTCATAGCAGCTCAATTCACAATATAGCCAGACTGTGGAAGCAACCTAGATGCCCTTCAATAGATGAATGGATAAAAAATGGAATATTATTCAGCATTAAAAGAGAATCAACTTATGGCATTTGCAGGTAAATGAATGGAGTTGGAGAGTATCATGCTAAATGAGGTAAGCCAATACCCAAAAAATAAAGGCCAAATATTTTCTCTGATGAGTGGATACTGATCCATGGGGAGTGGCATGGGAAGAAGGGAGGAACTTTGATTGGGCAAAGGGGAGGTGGGGGCTTGGGGGTAGGAAAGATAGTAGAATGAGATGGATATCATTACCCTAGGTATATGTATGACTGCACATATGGTGCAACTCTATGTCATGTACAACCATTGAAATGAAAAGCTGTGCTCCATTCGTGTACAACGGATTGAAATACGTTCTGCTGTCATGTATAACTGATTAGAACTAATACAAAAAACCTTGCAGTGGTAATGGTGGAAAATAGTGTTGGGGGAAATGATCCCATGATAGTTTGAATGCTGGGGGTCAGGGTTCATTCCTCCTCTGGGTCTATATAAAGACAGAAATTGACCGTGCAGGGAGGCGGACAGATTGAATAACTTCAGATCTAAATGTCATGTCACTCAACTAGAATCTCTGGTCACATGAACTTTAAGAAAAGCTGAATCTCCAAGAAGGATCCCAAGTGGCTAATGGAACCAAAAATTCAGAGAGGGACCCAACTGCCTTTTGCTGATCGTGGCGTCACACATCCTCTGTGTTCCTGGAAGAACACAAACTGAGCTCCGTGGTCCCTGCTGAGGCAGGTTCCTGCTCAACTGCCAAGATCAACAGCTCCTGGAAAGCCTGGCTTTGCTGCCCAGGCCTGACCAGTGAAGCACCACCTCCCATCACACAGAAATGTCAGCCAGTTAGGAAGCAGCATCTCCCCCACCCCCTCTCTTTTATGTCTTTTCTTGAATTATTTTCTAGTGAATTTTGTTAACAGCAAGTTTCAATGAATTAAATTATATTCACTGATAATTATTAGAATACAGGTGTTCTATGCTACCATTTGTAAGAAGATTCTTCCAGCCAGACCTAAGAATTTCACTTTGTCAGAAGACCCTGACACAGCCACAAGTTAGGCATAAAGCTTTCTCCCTGCAGAACCTACAAGTTTCCTTCTCCCTCCCTCTCCTCTCTGCCCCTGCCCACCCCCTGACATACACACACACACACACACAGACACACACAATCAAAGCCTCAGAACTCTATACTACAGAGAATAGCTTAGAAAACTTCAGAGCAAACGCACAAAAGCTACAAATCTCTGAGTAAGGAGCCAACGAATAACAAAGTTTAAAAATATATATCTTAATGTATGTAACATTAACTTTATAGAAAATATATGGTAGGCTAGTGCTGCTTGCCTGCCAGATATGTTTGGTAGCATACCTTTCTGCAGAAGTAAAATTTGCCCTGCTGGGAAGGAAGGAAGGAAGGAAGGAAGGAAGGAAGGAAGAAAGGAAGGAAGGAAGGAAGGAAGGAAGAAAACATATGCTAGGTCTTTAGTTCTTAGACTTTGGATTTCAAGAACCATTGAAAATTGTGTGTGAGAGAAACATTTAACATATTTATTGAGCACTTACTATGTTTCAGGGATGCTCCTAGGTATCTTGAATGTTTCTGATATCAATGACAAACACAACTCCACATAGAATGTTTATTTTTGGCTCACTCTGCCCTATCCCTTAGGCTCCAAATTTCTTTTCTTTTTTCATCATTAAATATCTTAGAGAACACTTTCCAGTCATATCTAACAGGACGACATGACATGGTTTCATCAAACAGAGGGAGAGTTGCTAGGTTACAATTACATTCTCAGTTCAAAATGCTTCTGTCTCTATTATACCTAGCAGAAAAATCCTCAAAATTATGTCATTCTATTTCCTATTAGCTCTAATATAAGTATACATATACTCTGACCCTATTCACAATGAATTTTCATAATTTCCATCATAATTTCCATCAGAATATAAGAAGCAGTAGGCAGTAGGAAGCAGGAAAGAGATTAGATTTCCATGCTAACCTGATATCATTTTAAAGGTTCCACAAAAGATAACGGTTAAGCAAAAATATGCAAAGTTTAAGTGTAGAAGTAATTTTATGTTGGAAGGTGAATTTAGTGATCCATATATTCTATCTCTGTATTCATCTGTACTTAGCGATGAGGACAGTAATTTGAAATATGAATGCTTTTTTTGTTGAGGGATGTGTTTATTCTAAGAATCTGCTATTTTTATATTATTCCTTATGGAACTGATAAAAGACAAACTACAGATGCATTCGGTATGCCAAATACAGTCATGTTTTTCCCAGATAGTTTTGTCTCTTAGATGTGTTTTCCCAATTCACTTTAAGGATGCTTCTTTGCTTACTTCATGTAACAAATGGACTTTGTTTTTTTTTTTTTCTTCTTCTTCTCTGAATCGATCACCTCCTGCTTGCAATGCAACATATGGTGTTTTTAAATTGCTAGGCCTATGGAACCTACGCTTTTAATTATAAACCTCAAATCCTTCCAATGAGTGTAAGTTCCCACCAGGATTCAGCTTATGTTGTACTCAGGGCCACTCATCCCCCACACCTTTCACCATGGTGAAATGTCCTTCCCCGATTTTGTCACAGTGTGTCTCCTCGGTCTCTAGACTCTCTGCCCAAGGCCATCGTGGGGCACAGCCTCCTGGACTTTCTTCATTACAGGTGTGGAAGGCGTAATTTCATGGGTAGAGCCAGGTCATATTCAATGGTCTAATCACTTGGGGGCCAATTTGGCAGTAATCTCAGGTCCTTGGTGTTAGTGAATGATGTTCCTTTTTGTTTTCTTGACCTAGTGAGCAGTTTTACTTTTTTGTACCTGAGTCATTATCTTCTCAGTGAATGCGTTTACCTTCCAAGTCACAGCGAAGATAATTGTCAAGACGGGCAGAGGACGAAAGCTAGAATGCTTTGTCCATGTACTTTTATTGGACGCTGCATTTGCATTAGTTATTCATTGTTATTAACAACTTAGGAGACATTTAATGTCTAAAGAGATGCATGTATTATCCTACAGGTTTTATAAGTCAGGAATCTGGGCACAGATTAACTGGGCCCTCTGCTTCAGGATTTCAACTACCAACACTGGCAGGGTCTCCTGGGAGGCCTTGACTGGAAAAGGCCCAGCTTCTAAGCTCCTGGAGTGGTCACCATCAGGAGTCCATCCCTTCTTGGCTGTTGGGTCGAGGGCCTCGGCTTCCAGCCAGTTGCTAGATGTTGCTCTCAGTCCCTTGCTCCCTAACAAAGCAGCCTGCTCGTCAAAGCCAGCGAGGGGAGGCCATCAACTACTAAGATGGAAGTTACTATGATACGCAGCCTCATCACAGAGGTGACAGCCCATCACCTCTGCCATATTCTGTTGATTCAAAACAAATGACTCTGTCAGCTCCCACTCATGGAGGGATGACACAGGGCTTGTAATATGGAAGAGCCACCATGGGAGGCCATCCAAGAAGCCACCTACCGCAGTGACATTATAGAAAAACCCAACATCACAGACATCCGTGTCCACCATCAGCTTCTAGGAGCTTTGTCTGTGGGCAGGTGGCTGATTTCAGACAGGAGTACATCTGTTTCTACAGAGGCAGTGGGCAGAGACTGGGCCTTACTCAAAACTACAAGCTTTTATCTTTTAGGGCAGCACTACAGGGCCGGCTGCTACCAGTCCAGTTTTTCTAAATTGACTTGGCTGAGGCAAGAATTAGATTTCAGAGAATATCTTTTCACATAATGGCCTTTTAGATATCATATGAAAGGGTAACCGTGGCCCTGTAATTTATTCTTCTGTCCTTGGGGATGCCTGAAGAAGTTTTGACCCTGATCAGAATTCTTCACAAATATCGACTGATGAAATATACTAACCACAAGATAAATGAGGGTCCTGGAAGGGTGTGCTATGCACTGATTACTTATCTAGAACTGATTTCAGCATTAAATCCTGATTCGTTTAGATTGTTTATGTTAAATGAGTCTGTAAATCGTGGGCTGTTCGGAAGCATGGATGTTCTACATTTAACCAGAATGAGGCCATGTTACTTAGTGACATTCCAGAACTCAGCAGTTTTCCTGGATAACTTACCCCATCGACTTGACCGACTCCAAAATCAAATATGTCTGTGGTGGAAAAGGAAGTTCAGAAGTTGTATCTATGGGTTTGGAGTCTCCCGGATGCTCTGTATGTAGTTGTCCCCTGTCTCATATCCATTGGTGATTATGCATAAGCCTGATGCTGGTTAAGTTGGAACCATCTTTCTGGAGCAATAGGAATAAGGGTCAAGACAACTTTAGATTGGTTAAGTGACAATTAGAGCGATACATCTACCTTTTATGATAGCTTTGAGATATAACTGACACACAATAAAGTACATATATACCCTCAAAATCACCAAGATGATGGACACACATGATTTGGTATTTCTGGCCCAAACCATGGTAGATGTCATGATGTAGGGTGCTCTCCAAATTTGGACTCCATATGAGTTATAATTCTATGTAGGGGTCAAGAAGATACTTCAGAGACAGTAACTGCAGATATTATGAGTGAAATTAACTGGGGAAAAAATGCTGACACTATCCAAAAGAAGGTACGACTGTTGGGCTTGGGAAACACCTGTAATCCCAGCTACTTGGGAGGCTTAGGCAGGAGGATCACAAGTTTGAGGCTAGTCTGGACAACGTAGCTCGCTAAATTTCTAAATAAATATGTTAAAAAGGGTTGGGGATGTAGTTCACTGGTAAAATGCCCATGGGTTCAATTATCAATGCCCAAGGGAAAAATGAGAAAGCAGGTAAGAAGTGAGGCTAAGAGGGGAAATTGAAAAGGAAGGAAAGAGTGATACCCAACCTACTCCACTGGAATTGTTTGCTGTTGAAAAATGGAATGGAAAGAGGAAAATAGATAGGATAGTTAAAAGGTTCTTATGGCATAATCTTGAGACAAGAGATTTTTTTAAAATGTTATCTCTGGCAATGACACCCACAAATGTTAAAAGTTTCCCTCAAATTCACTGCCGATAGCCTAGCATGGATAAGTACCAATCTAATTACAAGGGACACAATTTAGAATCGAAAAGACTTCAACAGGGATGACTTCGATGAATCTCTCAGAATCATAATTTTTTTTTGTAAATTCAATAAGATTTTGGGATCTGCTCACCCAACCTTCAATGGAGGATTCCAAGGAACGAGAAAATGGTGTGAGTGGAATGGTCTAGTGGCCATAACTAAAATACCTGGATTCATGAACTCTTGGCACCCAGGCTACCATAATCCATGTGGGGAAGAGGTGCTCAAAGAGGCCTTAACAAAACGTGGAGGACATGGAGACCCTGTGGTGGACAATACAAATGTAAGAGTTTCTCTATGAGGTGGAAATTAGGATCAGAGGAAGTAATTCTCTGGCTTTGTCTCCTCTTCCTAAAAGCATCATTGGGATGGATGACCTATATGAATGTAGGATCAGACAATTAAGGGTCAGACAATTATGCAGCTGCAGCTCCTACATGTTTTTCCTTTTGTTCAGTACCCAGGGCCTCATGAATGCTAGGCAAGGTCACTACCACTGAGCTACATCCCCACCTACCTCTACATTCTTTTTTTTTTTTTGGTTCTGGAGATTGAACTCAGGGGCACTCAACCAATGAGCCACATCCCCAGCCCTATTTTGTATTTTATTTAGAGACAGGGTCTCACTGAGTTGCTTAGCACCTCACTTTTGCTGAGTCTGGCTTTGAACTCATGACCCTCCTGCCTCAGCCTCCTGAGCCACTGGGATTACAGGCATGCACCACCATGCCTGGTTACATTCTTAAATTGTGTGTATTTCATGTTCCATAGCCACCTTCTACCTGGTTTCAGTTGAAATGCTAAATGAAAATCTCTACAGTTCACCATGAGCTCCCCTGTAGAAAATATTAAGTAATATGGAAGGCTAGGAGTATAAGAGAATATTAATATTAGTTAGCATGAATGGTTGAAGCAGAAGTATTGATCTTCATTTATTTTCTCTTTTTCAAATTAGCAAATGAAAAGGACACATATTTATGTTGTACAATGTAATGTTTTGGTATAGACTGGAGTATGTATTAGCATAGACATAATGGGAAAGAGTGTGGAGCTTCCTCAAAAAAATGAAAATAGAATTATCAATTTAACTTTTAGGTATATCCAAAGGAAATAAAATCAGTATGGCAAAGACACATCAGCATTCTCATGTTCGTAGCAGTATTATTCACAATTGCCAAGAAATTGAATCAATCTATGTGTCCATCAATCGATTAGTGAATTTGAAATACACAATGGAATACAATTAAGACTTAAAGAGAAACAAAATCTATGCGCCATGCATTATCTATTACTTTTTTGTTGTTGTTGTTTACAGTACTGGGAATTGAACCTAGGCCTGGAACATGCTAGGCAAGTGCTTTTAAGCCAAAGTGAAAAGCAGATGGTTTACAGATACAGATAATGGAGTTTTGAGAACAAGGGCAACAGGCCAAAGGAGACCAGTGTTCAGTGTAGACTTAGACAAGTCTTTATTTTCTATATCTATTTCAGAAGTCAGTTAAGAACCTGTCTCCAGATGATGTTAAGAGTACCTAAAAAAAAAAAAAGAGTATTTAAATTAACCATTATGGTGCCACAATCTAATAAGCTGCACTTGACCTTGAAAGCCAATAGAAGTAAGCTGGTAAGTTCAGGGACTGGTTGTCTACCTGCTGATACAGCATAACAGAGAAACACTGCTGAAACTCAAGACCCACCCCAGACCATGAAAACATGGAAATGAACATGATCCAGGACCATGAGAGGACTTCCTCATACAGGAAGAAATAACTTATAATCTGATCTTGGCTCTGAAGCTGAGACTGGAGGAACTATTTGAGTTATGGCAAAATCGCCATCTCCCTTTTGGGGATACTGTTAGTCCTGTTCACAAAGTCACCAGAAAGAATGCTGAGATTGAATTGTGCCCTGCCAGAAACAAGCAAATAAAAGATTTATAAAGGGCTGTCAATCAGGCATCACCCGTCCACCCCGCCCCCCCCCCAAGCCTGAGGACCTGAATCCACAAACGATTGCAGAGGTGTCTGCAGCTGGAACACACACAGACTAGAGCCCTGGGCAGAAATCTATACTGCTGCTCCGTGGAGGAGGCAGAGATTTGGAGCTTGAAAGTGATCTGCTGCTGCTCAACACAGCCCTTTGGAAACATAACCAGGAGGTTCTTGTTGGGCCCTGGCAGACATGGCTTCTACCTCTGAAAAAAACCAGATGATCCCAGATCAGAAACAATCGCCATGACTTGGGTGATGTGAGGAAAGCATTCCAACAGAGAAAACACCTCAATGGAACTCAACTCGGTGGTAAAAGGAAATGGTGTACCCAAGACAAACTTTATATCTTATAACTCTGTGCAGTCACTAAGTGTCAATCAATTCTGAAAACAGAGCTGGGGGTTACAGATTTCCCTACTGCATTTGGAGCCAATGGGAGACCCTCACCCAACTCCAGGGATCTCCCTGCTGCAGCTGCCTAATTGTCTGGCCCTTAAATCCTTTCCTGGCCGTTCAAAGTGACTATGCATTTGCTGGTTGGCCTTCCCAAAGCAGGTTTACCCATCAGATTTCCTGAAGCTGTTTAGAATTCAGAGGTTACCTTTTTACATATGATAAATCCTTGGATGGAGAAGGAAGCAAGCTGAAATGGCATTTCCAAGAGTTTTACATCATCCTGAAAAAGACTCACTAAGTCCAGTACAGACACTAGAGGGAGCTAAGTTTTAGGAGACTGGCCCTGGCCAGCAATCGATTGGAGAGAGAATGAAGCAACCTGAGAAGGGAAAGTCTGCATTCCTAGACTCATCAAATACCCAGCTTGCCAGCAACTCTGAAAAAGAGCATCTGCCCTCACTCAGGGGACGTTTTGATAATAATGAAATCAGAAGTACTTAGCAGACATTGGTGCCAGTGGCAAGATGTCACTAGAACCAAGCAGTCCGACAAGATGGCTGCATGCTACATATGACCCTTGAACATGTGAAATGTGCCCAGTCCAAATAACATGTATCATAAAAGTACAATACATACAGGATTTCAAAGACAGCACAAAAACCATATAAAGTATTGCATTAATAGTTTCATATCAGTTAAAGGCTGAAACAGTACTATTTTCGATATACTTCAGTAAATAAAATGTACTATTAAGATTAACTCATGAATGCACCTGTTTCTTACATTTTTTTAGTGTGCATCCAGAAAGTTTTAAGTCACATATGTACTGCACAATATATTTCTCCACCGTATTCCTCTAGAATGCTTACAAACAATCCTATGCTTTATGGGTTTCAAGTAGCCTGAATGTGAAGGAAAAACACGCATCAAAACCAGGTTAAATAAAGATCAATATATATAAGCTGATAGACCCCCAAATTGGCTGCCTCCCTTGCTGATTTTCCTACTGGCCTTCTCTTATTGCTGTAAAACTAAATGCTTTCCAATGAGGAAAGAGACTTGGGCAGGGATGTCTGTTGGCAATTCTAGAAAGGTATATGGAATAAGGACTGTGCCTTCCTGGTCCTTTTTCCATCATGAGTAAAGCTTCGTACTAGGAAAGATGTGCTTCATGTGAATCCAGAACATTCTTTAAAAAGGAAAAAGAAAAGAAAACACTCTGATCAGGGTGATATTCAAAATATTTAGCAACCATTTGGAAGGAACCTTGTTTTGATTTTAGATCAAATGTGAGCACTGATCAAGCAAAACAGGCCACACACCCTTCAACAGGAAAAAAAGATGATTGTGTCTGGGCAATCAGCCGAGAACAGGCATCCCCTCCAGTGGAAGACAGACACCTTGAAGTTATGGTACGCTCGTATTTTAAAATTAAGACACACACACATTGATTGATCATTAGGAATGTTTGCAAAACTTGTTTTAAAAAATAAGAAGATGAAATAAGATTTGAAAAAATGTTCAAAGCTATAAAGGGAACAGAAAAAAAAGTGAAGAAAGAAATTTAATATCCAATCTTGAAAACTAGATTAAAGTTAATTGAATGCAAGTCAAAATAACTTAATTTTCTTCACTAAAACAGAATCCTAAGGAATTACATTGATGTCAACATCAGAGCAGAAGACATAGTAAAGTTATAAAGTTATATTTTCAATGTCAAACCATAACAGAAAATTAAAACAGAGTATTGACGTATCACTATGATTTTGACTTTTGTATCAGAAACAAGTCTCCTCTCCTTTGTGTTAATTCATTCATTTGAATATATTTATTTAACAAATTTTATCAATAGCCTACTACTGCTAATATGGTTCTTTTCACTTGAGAAACACCAGTGAACAAATAAAATGAAATCTGTTTTTAAGAATTTCTATTACACAGGCAAAACTGAACATAAATCTTATTTTATGATTTTATTGTTATGACTTTTTTAAAAGAGAGAGTGTATGTGAGAGAGAGAGAGAGAGGGAGAGAGAGATAGAATTTTATATATATATATTTAGTTTTCAGCAGACACAACATCTTTGTTGGTATGTGGTGCCGAGGATCGAACCCGGGCCGCACGCATGCCAGGCGAGCGCGCTACCGCTTGAGCCACATCCCCAGCCCCAATTGTTATGATTTTTAAATCATAATTATTTTGTGATTTTCAAACACAGTTATGTGAAAATCTAAAAAAAAAAAAATGTGGCTTTTCTTCCAAAATAAGAAAAACCTAAGTTAAGAGTTAATTTCCTCAGGCTGCTGTTATAAAACACCACAAACTGGGTAGCTTTAAACAGTAGAAAATTATTCTCTCATAATTTTGGAGGCTAGAAGTCTCATATAAAGATAATCAGAGAGCTGCCGCCTGGGGAGCCAGGGGATCCTCCCCTGCTTCTTCCAGTTCCTATCTTCCCTCCAAGTCTACCCTGTGTCTCTCGACTTCTTATAAAAACACCACTCACTTTAGATGGCATCTCACCCTGGGTCATTAGGCATCATTTTTCACTGATCACATCTGTAAAGACCCTATTTCTGGATGTGGTCGAATTTACAGATACCGAGGGCTAGGATTATCTTCTGGAGGAACACCATTCATTCTGTAACAACACGGACAGTAATCCTAAACCTACTGAGGGTCTTCAAGACCAGCCCCTAATTCCGTAACCATGAGGAGAACTCAGAGGACAGATGGTAAGGTCCATCACACTGAAAGGTTACACAGCACAATCCACAATCACAAAGGCTCACGGGGAGAATCTGTAGGAAATGGGATACAGGCTCCCTCCCCAGAGCCCCCTTCCATGGAGCTGCATAGCTGTGCCGGATTCCTTCACCCTGAGTTGAGAGTCGACCAGGAGGGCTCAGTAGAGTCTCAGTGCACAGAACCTTTACGTGGGGTTGGTCATACAGACATCCTCTGCCTGTCATGTACCAAAATCCCAGACTCCAAGAAGGAAAGCAGGTACAACCTAAACCAGATTGTTGGCAGACAAGACACAACGAGCCATGCTTATCATTTAGGGGCAAGGTATATCAGCTAAGTTCCCGGATGCCTGCCAAGGCCCAGCCCTATATGCAGGCTCCTCTAAGGAGAGTAACGTCAGGCCCGCTCTTTCAGATTTTCTGCAAACCAATGAAAGAAGAAAAGTCCAAAGTTATTATAAAGAACGTGTTTCGCCTCTGAAAAGCCACTTAGGTCATTTGGCTAAGTCATACAAATGCTCACATCATAAACTGGTCCATGAAATAGATCATGTTAAAAAAGAACTAATTTAGATAGAGACACCGTATCAAAGATTAATCAACAATGGTGGTCTTTATTATTCTATTATTTGTTTGGTTTATGTTTTCATTACTAGGATTAATAAGTATTAACTGTTATTGCTATTAAAAACTTTTTATTTGGGGTCTCTTTTCATAAATTTGTTTCATATCAAGTCATATTCAGAACTGTGAGACTCTAGCTGACATATTTTCTTTTATAAATAAAAAGGTTCACTCATGCATTGCTGGGGAGTACAAATTGGTGCAACCACTCTGGAAAACAGTTTGATGATTCCTCAGAAAACTTGGAATGGAACCATCAGGTATCCCACTCCTCAATTTATACCCAAAGGGCTTAAAATCAACATGGCCACATCAATGTTTATAGCAGCTCAATTCACAATAGCTAAGCTATGGAACCAACCTAGATACCTTTCAACAGATGAATGGATAAAAAAAAAATTTGCTACACATACACAATAGATATACTCAGCCATAAAGAAAAATGAAATTATGGCATTTGCCAGTACATGGATGGAACTGGAGACTCACATGCTGTTGGAAATAAGCCAATCCCTAAAAACCAAAGGCAGAATGTTTTCTCTGATATGCAGATACTAACACACTTGGGGAGAGGGGAGTAGGAAAGAATAGAAGTATTTTGGATCAGACAAAGGGAAAGGAAGGGAAGGGAAAGGAAGGGAATGGGAAAGAGTAGTTTGAATCAGAAGTTACTTTCCTATATGAATATGAATATGCAACCAGTGTAACTCCACCATAAAATGTATAACCACAGAATGGGAAGTCATACTCCATGTATGTATAACATGTCAAAATACATTCCACTGTCATGCGTAACTAAAAAGAATTAAAAAATGATATTGTAAATCATATGTTCTCAGTGGGAGCAGTATCACTTGCACGGAATTGAACTTTTTTACAGAGAAAATAACCCTATTGTTCATATATATGAAGCATAGACATAAATATCTGTAGTATTATAATTCCATGAAGAAGGACGATATCTCTTTACCCCTATCTTTCTAGCACATTCTACCTACAAGTACTCTAATAAAGCTGTTACTAATTACTACCTCTGGCCAGTAGAATTAGGGGCAGGGAAGAGAAGACTCAATGTCTATACTTTGCTCTTTTTTTTGTGAAAGGGTCCAGTCAGGCTTAGTAGAGTGCACAGAAATTAATTCTGAGAAATTGTTAGTGAAAAAAAAAAACATTAGCTGAATACTTGTATTCTCATAGATATTAAGTAAAGGTTTCTTTCCTTTTTTTTAATTTTTCTTTTTTTATTGGTTCTTTTCAGTTATACATGACAGTAGAGTCCATTGTGAAAAAATTATATATGTATGGAGTATATCTTATTCTAATTAGGGCCCCATTCTTGTGAACATACAAGATGGTGAGATTCACTGTGGAACATATATATACCTACATAGGAAAGTTATGTCAGATTCTTTCCACTATCTTTTTTTTTTTTATTGGTTGTTCACAACATTACAAAGCTCTTGACATATCATATTTCATACATTAGATTGAAGTGGGTTATGAACTCCCAATTTTACCCCAAATGCAGATTGCAGAATCACGTCGGTTACACATCCACAATTTTACATAATGCCCTATTAGTAATTGTTGTATTCTGCTACCTTTCCTATCCCCTACTATCCCCCCTCCCCTTCCCTCACATCTTCTCTCTCTACCCCATCTACTGTAATTCATTTCTCTCCTTGTTTATTTTCCCATTCCCCTCACAACCTCTTATATGTAATTTTGTATAGCAATGAGGGTCTCCCTTCATTTCCATGCAATTTCCCTTTTCTCTCTCTTTCCCTCCCATCTCATGTCTCTGTTTAATGTTAATCTTTTCTTCCTGCTCTTCCTCCCTACTCTGTTCATAGTTGCTCTCATTATATCAAAGAAGACATTTGGTATTTGTTTTTTAGGGATTGGCTAGCTTCACTAAGCATAATCTGCTCTAGTGCCATCCATTTCCCTGCAAATTCCATGATTTTGTCATTTTTAGTGCTGCGTAATATTCCATGGTGTATAGATGCCACATTTTTTTTATCCATTCATCTATTGAAGGGCATCTGGGTTGGTTCCACAGTCTAGCTATTGTGAATTGTGCTGCTATGAACATCGATGTGGCAGTATCCCTGTACCATGCTCTTTTAAGGTCTTCAGGGAATAGTCCGAGAAGGGCAATAGCAGGGTCAAATGGTGGTTCCATTCCCATCTTTCCCAGGAATCTCCAAACTGCTTTCCAAATTGGCCGCACCAATTTGCAGTCCCACCAGCAATGTACAAGTGTACCCTTTTCTCCACAACCTCTCCAGCACTTGTTGTTGTTTGACTTCATAGTGGCTGCCAATCTTACTGGAGTGAGATGGTATCTTAGGGTGGTTTTGATTTGCATTTCTCTGACTGCTAGAGATGGTGAGCATTTTTTCATGTACTTGTTGATTGATTGTATATCCTCCTCTGAGAAGTGTCTGTTCAGGTCCTTGGCCCATTTGTTGATTGAGTTATTTGTTATCTTATTGTCTAATTTTTTGAGTTCTTTGTATACTCTGGATATTAGGGCTCTATCTGAAGTGTGAGGAGTAAAAATTTGTTCCCAGGATGTAGGCTCCCTATTTACCTCTCTTATTGTTTCTCTTGCTGAGAAAAAACTTTTTAGTTTAAGAAAGTCCCATTTGTTGATTCTTGTTATTAACTCTTGTGCTATGGGTGTCCTATTAAGGAATTTGGAGCCCGACCCCACAATATGTAGATCGGAGCCAACTTTTTCTTCTATCAGACGCAGAGTCTCTGATTTGATATCAAGCTCCTTGATCCATTTTGAGTTAACTTTTGTGCATGGCGAGAGAAAGGGATTCAGTTTCATTTTGTTGCATATGGATTTCCAGTTTTCCCAACACCATTTGTTGAAGATGCTATCCTTCCTCCATTGCATGCTTTTAGCCCCTTTATCAAATATAAGATAGTTGTAACTTTGTGGATTAGTCTCTGTGTCCTCTATTCTATACCATTGGTCCACCCGCCTGTTTTGGTACCAGTACCATGCTGTTTTTGTCACTATTGCTCTGTAATATAGTTTGAAATCTTGTATCGCTATACCGCCTGATTCACACTTCCTGTTTAGAATTGCTTTTGCTATTCTGGGTCTTTTATTTTTCCATATGAATTTCATGATTGCTTTATCTATTTCTACAAGAAATGCCGTTGGGATTTTGATTGGCATTGCATTAAACCTATAGAGAACTTTTGGTAATATCGCCATTTTGATGATGTTAGTTCTGCCTATCCATGAACAGGGTATATTTTTCCATCTTCTAAGATTTTCTTCTACTTCTCTCTTTAGGGTTCTGTCGTTTTCATTGTATAAATATTTCAACTCTTTTGTTAGGTTGATTCACAAGTATTTTATTTTTTTTTTGAGTATATTGTGAATGGAGTGTTTTTCCTCATTTCCGTTTCAGAAGTTTTGTTGCTGATATACAGAAATGCCTTTGATTTATGCGTGTTGATTTTATATCCTGCCACTTTGCTGAATTCACTTATTAGTTCTAGTAGTTTCTTTGTAGACCCTTTTGGGTCTTCTAGGTATAGAATCATCTCATCTGCAAACAGTGATAATTTAAGTTCTTCTTTTCCTATTTTTATGCCTTTAATTTCTTTCATCTGTCTAATTGCTCTGTGCTGAGGGCCATTGCCAAGTAGGAATGACGCATTGATATTTCCTTGCCAGCGTACCCCATGTTAAATGGACTTGCCTTGAAAATTTGCTGTGACCTTGCATGTGTGTTTGAGAAAGTTGACCCTGCTCAATGACCAGGGTGGATCCAGGATTAGGGTGTATCCTGCAGGTTTGAGGAAGTATCCCGCTCCTTGGGTTTAGGGCGTTCCCGGTTTAAGACAATAGGGGTTTTAGGGAAGTTGGAGGTTGAAGATTATTGCTGCCGAAATTAGGGTGTTCCTGCTGCTTGTTCCCGTTGAGTTCTCGTGAGATTCAAAGGAGATTGGAAAAAAGCCTCGTGAAGTAGGTGAATTGGGCGGAGGAGAACTGGGATTGCCCCAGAACGTGTGTGTAGAGGCTGGTGTGAGTTCGGGAATAAAGATTGCTGTTTGAATCTACAAAGCTGTGTGGTGGCTTGTGATCTTGTGCCAAGCCAAGACATTGGCAGCTCTGGCCAGTGTTTCGAGGACTATATTGAATAGAAGTGGTGATAGAGGGCATCCCTGTCTTGTTCCAGATTTTAGAGGGAATGCCTTTAACTTTTGTCCATTCAGAATGATGCTAGCCTGAGGCTTAGCATAGATAGCTTTTACAATATCAAGGTAAGTTCCTGTTATCCCTAGTTTTTCTAATGTTTTGAACATAAAGGGATGCTGTACTTTGTCGAATGCTTTCTCTGCGTCTATCGAGATGATCATATGGTTCTTATCTTTAAGTCTATTGATGTGGTGAATAACATTTATTGATTTCCGTATATTGAATCATCCTTGCATCCCAGGGATGAATCCTACTTGATCATGGTGCACAATTTTTTTACGTGTTTTTGTATTCAATTCGCCAGAATTTTATTGAGGATTTTCGCATCTAGGTTCATTAGAGATATTGGTCTGTAGTTTTCTTTCTTTGAGGTGTCTTTGTCTGGTTTCGGAATCAGGGTGATGTTGGCCTCATAGAATGAATTTGGAAGAGCTCCCTCTTTTTCTATTTCCTGAAATAACTTGAAAAGTATTGGTATTAATTCTTCTTTAAAGGTTTTGTAAAACTCCGCTGTATACCCATCCGGTCCTGGGCTTTTCTTGGTTGGTAGTCTTTTGATGGCTTCTTCAATTTCATCCATTGATATTGGTCTGTTCAAATTGTGTGTATCCTCCTGACTCAGTCTGGGCAAATCATATGACTTAAGAAATTTATCGATGTCTTCACTATCTTCTATTTTATTGGAATATAGGTTTTCAAAATAATTTCTAATTGTCTTCTGTATCTCTGTAGCATCTGTTGTGATATTGCCTTTTTCATCCCGTATGTTAGTAATTTGAGTTCTCTCTCTTCTTCTCTTCGTTAGCATGGCTAAAGGTCTGTCGATCTTATTTATTTTTTCGAAGAACCAACTTTTAGTTTTCTTAATTTTTTCAATAGTTTCTTTTGTTTCAATTTCATTGATTTCTGCTCTGATTTTAATTATATCTTGCCTTCTGCTACATTTGCTGTTGTTTTGCTCTTCCTTTTCTAGGGCTTTGAGATGAAGTGTGAGCTCATTTATTTGTTGGTTTTTTCTTTTTTGAGGAATGACCACCAGGCAATGAATTTCCCTCTTGAAACTGCTTTCATTGTGTCCCATAGATTCCGATATGTTGTGTCTGTATTTTCATTTATCTCTAAGATTTTTTTGATTTCCTCCTTTATGTCTTCTGTAACCCATTTATCATTCAGTAACATATTGTTCATTTTCCATGTGATGTAGGATTTTTCCTTCCTTCTTTTATCATTGATTTCTAGTTTCATTCCATTATGATCAGATAAAATGCAAGGTATTATCTCCACCCCTTTATATTTACTGAGGGTTGTCCTATGGCATAATATATGGTCTATTTTTGAGAAGGATCCATGTGCTGCTGAGAAAAAAGTATATTCATTTGATGATGGTTGATATATTCTATATATGTCAGTTAAGTCTAGGTTATTGATTGTGATATTGAGTTCTATAGTTTCTTTATTCAACTTTTGTTTGGAGGATCTGTCCAATGGTGAGAGAGGTGTGTTGAAGTCACCCATAATTATTGTGTTGTGGTCTATTTGATTCTTGAACTTGAGGAGAATTTGTTTTATGAATGTCGCAGCACCATTATTTAGTGCATAAATATTGATAATTGTTACGTCTTGTTGGTGAATGGTTCCTTTTAACAGTATATAATGTCCTTCTTTATCCTTTTTGATTAACTTAGTCTTGAAGTCGATTTTATTCGATATGAGTATGGCCACCCCTGCTTGCTTACGAGGACCATGTGCATGCTATATTTTTCCCCATCCTTTCACCTTCAGCCTGTGTATGTCTTTTCCAATCAGATGTGTCTCCTGGAGGCAGTATATTGTTGGATTTGTTTTTTTAATCCATGATACCAGCCTATGTCGCTTTATTGGAGAGTTTAAGCCATTAACATTCAGAGTTACTATTGATATATGGTTTGTACTTCCATCCATGTTTGATTATTTATCCTTTTTTAAAAAAAGATTTAGTTTGTTTCTCCATGCTTATCTTTCCCCTCGCCCTCTGTCTTTACCGAGGCACCTCCTACTGATGGTTTTGGTTATTGTTTTTCATTTCTTCCTCGTGTAGTGTTTTGCTCAAAATGCTTTGCAATGCTGGTTTTCTGGCTGCAAATTCTTTTAACTTTTGTTTATCATGAAAGATTTTTATTTCGTTGTCATACCTGAAGCTTAATTTTGCTGGATACAGAATTCTTGGTTGGCATCCATTGTCTTTCAGTGTTTGAAATACATTGTTCCATGACCTTCTTGCTTTCAGTGTCTGTGATGAAAAATCCGTTGTTAACCTTATTGGTTTACCCCCGAATGTAATCTGTCTCCTTTCTCTTGTAGCTTTTAAAATTTTCTCTTTGTTCTGTATATTGGATATCTTCATAACAATGTGTCTTGGCATTGGTCTACTGTGATTTTGTGTGCTCGGTGTCCTGTATGCATCTTCAATTTGTATATCTGTTTCCTTTTTTATTTCTGGAAAGTTTTCTGTAATTATTTCATTCAGCAGGTTACTCATTCCCTTGGTTTGAATCTCTGTACCTTCTTCTATCCCGATGACTTGTAAGTTTGGTTTTTTTATGTTATCCCATAACTCTTGGATGCTTTTCTCGTGATTTTTTACCAGCCTTTCTGAGTTGGCTAGACTCTTTTCAAGATGATATATTTTGTCTTCATTATCTGACGTTCTGGCTTCTACTTGCTCCACTCTGTTAGTGATACTCTCAATTGAGTTTTTAATTTGGTTTATCCTTTCCTTCATTTCTAGAATTATTGTTTGATTATTTTTTTATAATCTCTATCTCCTGATAAAGATGCTTAACTTCTTCTTTTATCTGTTTATGTAATTCATTCTCAATGTGTTGTTTCGCTGCTTGAATTTGCTGTCTCGTATCCTCTTTAAGGTTCCATTCCATCTGTCTAAGGTGTTCCTTGAGTTCTTTATATGACCATTTTTCTGATGACTCTAGGTCCTCCTGAATATTTAGGCTGTCCTGCATTGTTTGTACTCCTTTTCTTCCTTACTTTTTGAAGCTGCTCATGTTACTTCTTGTTCTGTTTGACTGATGAGTTACTGTTTACTCCTATAAATTTATTAGATGCTTGGGAGGAAAGGTATTAGAAGGGAAGGGAAGAAGTCATTAAAGAGAATGAGAGTAAGCAGGTAGAATTCAAGGAAGGGGGGATAAGATAATTGAAAAGAAATGAAAAGAGAAAAGAAGAAAAAATAGGAAATAAAAAAAGAAAAAAAAATTTAAAAAATAATTTAAAAAATTAAAATTAAAATTAGAAGAAAAAAATTTAAAAAAATTGTAAAAAAAAATTTAAAAAACAACAAGAAAGTAAAATGAAAATGAAAGAAAAACCCAAATCAAAAAAAAAAAAGAGAAAAGAAAAAAAGAGAAAAAAAAACTAATAAATGCAGTCTTAGAGTTTGATTAACTTCTCTTCCAGTAGGTGGCGCTGTGCCCACCAGGCCAAGTTTCTCCTGTCAATACGCGGGAACCAATCACTGTGCAGCAGCTCCTCCCAGACTGGGCGAGTCTCCAATCCTGAGTGCCTAGGGCCTCCTCTTGTGTCTAGTCACTTCCCCACTTTTCCTCTAGCCAGGCCCCTCTCACGGGTGCCGCTCACCACAATACTGGCTACACGCCAGGTCTGCTGCTCCCGGGAGCCCTGTTTTCATGAACGACTGGGCACAGTCTTCCAGTTTGCCATTCCCTCAGACCCTAAGTTTGTAGAGCTTGGGGCTGAGAATCCTCAGCGAATTTTACTTGCCCTCAGGTAGCCACTCCCCCGGTAGCTGGTGCAAGAGACCTCAGCTGTCAGCACTGGTGGGAGCGGTAGTTCCGCGTCGCGGGTCCCGTGCCACCTCTGATTCCCTCTGTCTGGCTATCGTGCTCACGTGAGAGCTGGGAGGGGCCCTTACGGGAGAGCTGGGAGGGGCCCTTAAGGTTTCCCCGATGTGTGGAGAGGGAAGACTAGGGAATTACACACCTGTAGCCGCAGGTTTCAATGAAGTTCTATACTTTGCTCTTTTTTATATAATAATGCAATAAACACAAATTTATCTTGACAGGCTCAAAGAATCAGCAAAACACACACCCATTTGTCTTGAAGAGGGGATGCATTTAAGTTGTATACATGGTGGAAACTTAGGGCTTCAGAATCAAATCAATGAATCCATTTGTGGTGGGAAAAAAATCAATAACAGTTTCCTTGTCAAAGGAAAAGATTCGGTAAAGGAAAGGAAAAACCCAAGATACATTGCTATGAAGTGAAGTGGTATTTTTAAAGAAATATTTGTCAAATATCATCAATTTTAAAAAGAGTCATTAGGTCAGGCTTTTCAAATGAGATTAGAATTCTGTCTGATGCATAGAGAACACACTTGGGCGTTTACATAGACCTGTACACACACAGAGAGACTTTTGAAAAATTGGCTGGTGAAAATAAGAATTCAAGTTTTCAGGCTATTGATGTGCAGGGAAAACTTCTTTTGAGTTTTATCTTGAATTAACAAAAAAATATCCATGACAGTACTTTATTTGACCATTAGATAATATGTAGTATCCAAGGCATCATTCAACATTTTTCCAAATAGCAGCAACAAAACTCAAGGAATGATAAAACAGATAAGAACATGGACTTTTTTGTGTATATTGCCTGGTTTGAAGGAATTTTTAATTTATAATAAGATTCTCACAGCAAAAGAGGTTATGGGCCTCATGGTTAAAAAGTAAGATACACAATAATAAATGGGATTGCCTACCCAATAAATCACTCACTGGAGACAAACCTGAGTACAGTTAAGTCCTTTGCATCTTTCAAGTTCAAGGAAGGGCCTTGGGAATATACCACAACTAAGAGAATTATCACAAAGCTTAAGTATTGCAAGGCACAGACTCCAAATTATCCTGTTTAGAAGCTCTTTCAGATTAATTCACTCTAAACTAATCACATCCATATATTCAGCATTATTTATAATATTTGGTTCAATTAAATACATATACTCCTAAATACCTCTTTAATCTACACTTACATATCTCAGACTGTATTATTTCTACAATTAAATCTTTAATCCCTCTAAGTGGAGAAAGTGTTTGTATTATTATAATAACTGCATGCTTTTTCTTCCCCACATCCAATGACTTTCCATGTTGAATTTGTCCTGCACACTAAACACTAATTGTTCTACTTACAATCACTTTTATTTATTCTTCTCTTCCATGTAAAAAACACATTTTATAATACCAACATTGTACCAACAACAGACAAAAAAGTATACTAACAGACTACAGACCAATATCCCTCAGAGGTGCAGAAACAAGAGCTCTCGACAGAAATTTAGAAGAGAGAATCTAGAACTATAAATTACAAAATGACAACTGGGTTGGATCTCAGGAATGTAAGCTTTGTTAATAGTCATGATAAACTGCTCCACCAACCAGGAGTAAAGGGGAATTTCCTCAAGCAATTAATGGGCAATTTTATGGTTTGGATGTGAGTTGCCCCCAAAGCTCCTGTGTGCCTGCAGGAATATTCAGGGGTGAACTGATTGGATTGTGAAAGCTGTAACCTAATAAGTTCATCTTAGTTTCTATGCAATGATGAGGAGGTAACAGTAGGTATGTGGGGCATGGATAGGGGACTTAGGACCACAGGGGCAATCCCTGCAAGCTGCAGGCTGCATCTTCCCTGTGGTCTCTCCTCTCTCTGCACCTACTCTGACAACTTCCTGATGTCTTCCATGAGCTGAGCCACTTTCTTCTGCTGGGTCCTTCCCCAGGATATGCAGCCTTATCTCAGGCACAGAGCAATGGACTCAGCCATTTACCGACAGAGACCTCTGAAACTGAGTCCCAAATGAACTTTCCCTCCTGTAAGTTATTCTTGTTGTGTGTTTTGGTCACAGCAATTAAAGGTTGACCAAATACACATCTATGAAGAATTGACAGAAATATGATACTCAGTAGTGAATGGCTATGCAAAATTTTCTTATGATCTGTGATCATGTGCAAAATGTTTTAATGAGCAAGTCACAAAAGAAGATTTATAAATGCTAATAATTGGACAAAATGATGAATATCTTTAATCATCAAGAAAATACATATTAATGTAATAAAATTTCTCTAAGAAAGTTGAAATTTAGAAGTCTTGCAGGATTAAGTGCTCACAACCATGTGGAGAAACTGAAATCTCATACATTTCTTATGAGGATATGAAGTGGAAAACAGTTTGGCAGTTCCTCATATACAGGTTTGCTAGATGTCTAAGCATATGCCTCTCTGGTTTTTCCTCTAGGAATTTACCCAAGCAAAATGGAAACTTTTACTTACCTAAAATTTCTACATAATTATTCACAGGAGTTTTTGTTTATTATAGAGCAAAATTAGAAATACTTCAAATATCTATCACTTGGTAAATGGATAAACTTCTGCACATTAATGCAACCGAAACGCTACTTATCAATGAAAATAAATGAATTACCAATACACATAATAACTTGGACCAATATCAAAAATATTATACTGGGCAGACGAAAAAAGTCCCTGCCTTTTGGTTCTATTTATATAAAAATCTAAAATAAGATAAACTGATGTATAGCGTCAGCGATATCAACACTTGCCTAGGGGTGAGGAAAGTGACTTTTAAATAGTATCAAGTAGCATTTGGGGATAATAGAAATTTATTATATTTTGACCATTATTATATTTTGACCATGGTAATGGTCAAAATACATTGGTGGATATATTTGTCAAAACTTACCTAAATATATTCAAAATCAGTTAATTTTATTTTAAGCTTGGTTTAAGATAATAGGGATAGAAATGGGAGTAGACACTAAATCAAGGGATTGCATAGAGCTAACAACTCTTTCCATCTCAGAGATGCCAAAAGAAAGAGTCTGTACCTTGAAGGCATGAACTAGTCCACACCCACCAGTGAGTGTGACATTCAAGAAGGAGAATCAAAGAACAGACTGACTCTCTGATAATCAAGCAAGTATTTTTGCACTTAGAGATTTGGAAGCTTGCTGTAAATTCAATATCAAGTGGAACAATTTGGCCAAAACTTATTATAAAGAATTTGTTGACATAGCTTTTTAAATTTTTTCTCTCACTTATTAATTGTAAATTTATGCATGGAAAAATATGTAAACTGGGAAGAAATAATGCTATTAGTGCATTTGAAACTGTACCTGTTGGTTCTCGGGTCAAGTTATTGGCATTTCCAGGTGAAGCCTTTGGTCTTCACAAGTTATTTCACACCTCACTTCTTTCAACTAACACTGCTCTCTGGGTCAGAAATTCTGTTCCCTCTTCTCTGCTTGGTTGACTCCCACTCATTCTTCCAGACCCGACATGAAAATTCCTTCTTCAGGATAAGCAATGGGTTTCAATGAGGTGTTCATTATTAGGCTTATCCATTGCACCACATTTTACTCCCCTGGGAACATTTAACATATTTGGATCTTTTGCATTTATAAATGGGAATCTTTGCTTTTTTATTTGAGCTTCCCCTATTCTATGACCTCTTATTTTTTAGTGTGTACAAATGCTGTTACTGATTATTGGAATTATGTTGAAATTTTGGATCCCAGATATGTGCAAAGTAAGAGCAAAATTTCCATACAGCCAAAGAGAAGTTTATGTTTTAGACATGTGTTTTCTAAATGACTTTATGGTTTAATGTGAAAATAAGAAATTTTCAAAGTCAGGGACTTCAATTTTGTTCAATTCTACATTTTTGGTTCCTAAAAGAGTGTAGGGGGAAAAAGCTGTAGCTGTAAACTATGAAGCAAATTTTATTTTAAAAAATTGGTCATTTTTGAAGGATGATAGGAAAATGAGTCATTATCATGAAAAAATGTCAAATAAAGGGAAAGAATCAAGGGTTCATCCTTCCTTATCCATATGAACTAACACTAGGTAATCAACCATAATCAACATACACAAAATACTCAATTCAACAACCACACATTCTCCAGACCAGCTAATATAGAAGTCCTTAAACCAATCGCAGTAAATTTAAAAACACCTAAATCATCCAAAGGAGGTTCTCTGACCACAATAAAGTTAAATTGGAGATCATTATCAGAAGTAAATGTGGAACATTCATGAAAATGTGGAAATCAACAGCACATTACTAAAGAACCAATGGTTCAAGAATAAAAAGTATAAGGAAATTATGAAATGTAAAGATTAGTGGAGGAAGATGAATTTTTTTAAAAAAAATATTTCTCATGCAGCTGAAGCAGTACTTAGAAGGAGATTCACAGCTATGAACACCTTTATTAAAAGTGTGAAAAAAATCTCAAATTAATAACCTAATTTTGCTCCTTAAAAAGAAAAAAAAAACTTGACTAGGAAGAGGAAACCAAATCAACACAATGAAGGAAATCATAAAGATTTGAGTTAAAATTAATGAAACAAAGAATAAAATAGGAATAGGAAAGAAAAAAACCAAAGTTGCTTCTTTGGAAAGATCAACTAAATTAATAACTTATAGACTGACTGACCAAGAAACAAAGACCAAAGACTCAAGTTGCTTAAAGCAGGAATGAAAGAATGATTATTTCTACAGACTTCACAGATATACAACCCTTTGTATACAACTATTAATAACCATATGCCAACAAATTTGTAACCTCAATGAAATGAACGAATCTTTAGAATGACACAGAATCAAAGAAAAATTGACTCAAGAAAAAAAAATAGAAAATCTGATTGGGCCTATAATAAGAAAAGAGATTAGTAGTAAAACACTTTCTCCATAGTAAAACACAGGAACAGAAGGAGTTGTTGCTGGTGAAATCCACAGAATGTTTTTAAAAGAACCAACACCAACCCTTCACAAACTCTTCCACAATTTTAGGAGAAGAGAAATTTTTCATACTTCATCTAATGAAGTCAGTCTTTTCCTGATAACAAAATCACACAGAGACATTACAACTACACACATTACATACTATTTTCCCTGAAGAATACTGATGCAAAAATCCTCTTTATATAACTAGCACAACAACAACAACAAAATACTAGCACAACAAGTACAGGAATAAGTCAAGGATTATACAGAATGATCAGGAGAATTTATCTGAGGGATGTAAGGTTAATACATTATATTAAAATCAATCATCATCAATATATATAAAGGACAAAAACATACATAATCGTATCAATAAACACCCAAAAAAAGTCATTTGACAAAATCCAAACCTTTTTATGAGTTAAAAAAAGGAAAAAAAAAACCCTTTAGCAATAGAAAGAGACCTAATAAGGAGTATCTAAGGAAAGTCCATTTCCATCCTTATTCTTTTTTAAAAAAATTTATATGACAGTGGAATGCAGTACAATTCTTATTAAACATATAGAGCACAATTTTTCATATCTCTGGTTTTATACATAGTATATTCACACCAATTTATGTCTTCATACCTATATTTTGGATAATAATTATCATCACATTCCATCACCATTAATAACCCCATGCCCCATCCCTTTCCCTCCAACCCCTCTGCCCTATCTAGAGTTCGTCTATTCCTCCCATGCTCCTGCTTCCTATCCCACTATGAATCAGCCTCCTTATATCAGAGAAAACATTTGGCATTTGGTTTTTTGAGAATGGGTAACTTCACTTAGCATTATTTACTCTAACACCATCCATTTACCTGCAAATGCCATGATTTTATTCTCTTTTATTGCTGAGTAATATTCCATTGTGTATATATGCACATTTTTTATACATTCATCTATTGAAGGGCATATAGGTTGGTTCCACAGTTTAGCTATTGTGAATTGTGCTGCTATAAACATAGATGTGGCTGTGTCCCTGTAGTATGCTGTTTTTAATTCATTTGGGTATAGACCAAGGAGAGAGAGAGCTGGGTCAAATGGTGGTTCCATTCCCAATTTTCCAAGAAATCTTCGTACTGCTTTCCATATTGGCTGCACCAATTTGTAGTCCCACCAGCAATGTATGCATGCACCTTTCCCCCCACCCCCATCCTTGCCAATACTTATTGTTGTTTGTCTTCATAATAGCTGCCACTCTGACTGGAGTGAAATGAACTCTTAGAGTGGTTTTGATTTGCATTTCTCTAATTGCTAGTGATGATGAACATTTTTTCATATATTTGTTGATTGATTGTATATCCTCTTCTGAGGAGTGTCTGTTCAGATCCTTGGCCCATTTATTGATTGTTTTTTTTTTATGTTGAGCTTTTTGAGTTCTTTAGATACACCCTAGATATTAGTGTTCTATCTGATGTTTGAGGGGTAAAGCATCACTATACAAAACCTTAAACTATACTACAGAGCAATAGTAACAAAAACAGCATGGTACTGGCACCAAAACAGACTGGTAGGCCAATGGTACAGAATAGAGGACACAGAGACTAACCCACAAAACTACAATTATCTTATTTTAGACAAAGGTGCCAAGAACATCCTTATTCTTAATGATGAGTGACTGACAGCTTTCCCTCAAGACCAGGAACAAATGAGTATATCACCTTCCACCACTACTATTCATCACTCATCTCAGTGACTATTTGCCGCAGCCCGGCTGGCTGGGCAAAATAACCGGGGGTGCCACCACTTGGAAAGTCCTTACTGCGCCCCGACCGGCTCGCGCATGTGGCAGCCGCCTCACTGATCCACGCACCCTCCGGTAACGAAAAGTATTCAGTAATAGCCTTTTGCGGCAACTTTTTTCCTGATAATCCTTCTTCTTCTGAACTTTCTTTTTCTTTCTGACTAGAGTTCCTGGGCTTCCATCAACACATGCCCTAACTATTCTTGGTTCCACTGGGGTGCCTCCTTCCCTTAGTAATTTACTTCTCACCCCTTCCATATTTTCATCATAAAGACAGTACAATACACTGAGACAAAACAAGACACAAACATACTGTATCAGTCTTCTCCATTTTCTCTAAAAGGCCATATTTCCTCTCGCCCTATCTAGGGACGAGCAGATTTGCTCCCGTCCTATCTATGGATGGGCAGCTTTTTTTCGTCACTTACCCCCGAGTGTCCCGGGACTCCCCGTAATGGGCCACCATCTGCTGCAGCCCGGCTGGCTAGGCAAAATAACCGGCGGGTGACGAGCAACTTGTGTACATTGATACAGCAGGAGTGGGAGCCGTTTATTGTAGGACAGGAGGGGTACATATACATTCCACACAGCTTATCTTAGTTAACATAAACTAGATACAGCAGTCAACCAATAAGGAATCTCCACACTTAATGGCTCACTGGCGTTACTTCACAAACCACTCCCTCTGCAAAATGCCAGGAGCCATCCTGACTTGTTCACAGACTCTAACAACTATTAGTGGGTGTGGGGTCCTTGGAAATAATGAAAATTTTCTATTAATGCTCCACAACTATATAAATATATTAAAAAGAATTAAATTATATGCTTTAAAAGGTGACCTTTATGACATTTGAATGATAAATGTCAATAAAATGTAAAAGTGCCTAGGCCAGGCATGATGGTGTGTGCCTGTAGCCCTGGCCTTGCATGATGAAGTGGGAGGATCACTTGAGCCCAGAAGTTCCAGACCAGACTGGGCCAACAAAGCCACACACTGTCTCAAAACAAAATATGGAACTAAAGTTTGAAGCATAATAACGATACCAACTAATTATGTTAACTTGGAACTCATAAATAAATAAAATAATAAAATAATTTATTTATGAGTTCCAAATTAACATAATTAGTTGGTATAGCTATTTATTTATTTATTGCCTTTATTCTCTAATATTTCAAAAAGGGGAACAAGTCCTTTCTATGAATGTGATCCAATGATTGTCTTCCTGTGTAATTTTCTGGTAATCCACACCCTTAATGCATCCTTTTAGAATCCTCATTTTACATTGTTTCAAATTGAGTGAGAAATTAAAGATATTTTTTAGATCATTCTGAGGGCAGAATCTGTCTAAATATTTTCCTGGTCTTTTGTAGTACCTCATCAACATCTAATTTGACAGCTATTTTAGAGCTACTCTTCTTGAGTCTCTCTCAAGCTCTTAATTTAGTTTAAATTGAACCACCAACTTTCTCTACTTTAAACGCATATTTAATCATAGTCTTTGGTATTTAATTAAAACGTAATGAGAGTGACAACAACATGTAGCATAAGGATTTTTGAAAGATACCTTATTGGTTCTTGAAAAGCACATACATAATTCAGTTGATATAAATGGAAGGACAGGGAAAGAAAAGAAGAAGCACAAAGTTAACAGGTGGTAGAAAAAAAAAGAGGCTGATTGGTTCTGGGACACATGTGTGTTTAAGCTAGCTAAAATAACTCCTGCTGTACCTAAGCCTGACCCTGAAGTATGGGTGGGTCTGGTTATGAAATCAGGTCATTGTGCATGTCTATAACAAAGTAAGAGAACACAGTTTGGGATTGCAACAGAGGAATTTGAAGAGGGCTTTATCTACCCATGTATGAACCTGTACTCATTTGGGGTATCCTATAGTCTAGTTTTTATCACTCTTACTACAAAGAAATGGTAAGCACTAAAACAGAAGGAATGTCTGCAACCTCTGTAACATGGAGACCTACCTCTGGGTCTCCATTCCACTCAGCATGCATGGTTTTCTAAGCTCTGTCTGGAGACAGGTTCAACAGCTTGGATTGAAAGACCAACCATTTTATGTTCCAGCTTTGGAAATAGCTTTCCTCATCTTTTAAATATCTATAATGCTAGATGTATTAGCATAAAAATGGCCACCAAAGATGTCCACACCCCAATCTCCTAAGAATTCATTGCTTTATACAGCAAAAGGGACTGCATATACGAGTAAGGGAAAGGACTCTGAGATGGGACGGCTGTCCTGGTTAATGATCCTGGGCCCAGCCTAATGATATGGATTCCCAATGGTAGAACAAGGCAGATGGGTATGTGAGCCAGAAGGACAAGAAGGACCTGACTTAGTTTTAAAATGAAGGAAGCCTTTGAGTCACAGATTGTGGGCAGCCTCTAGAAGCCAAGATTGACTGCTGGCCAACAGCCAGCAAGGAAAAGGGACCTCAGTCCTATAGCCACACAGAACCAAAGGCTGTACCAATCTGAACCAGCAAAGAACCTCACTGTGGCCCAGAGTCTCCAGAGATGAGCACAGGCCTGCCCATGGCTTAATTTGGGCTTTGAGAAGTCTGTGCTGGACCTTGATCTACAGAACTATAAAACAGTGAACCTCTGGTGCTTTAGGCCACTAAGTGTGTGTTAATTTGTTATGGCAGCAATACAAAATGAGTATAATTGACCTGTCTGCATGGAATGTGATCAATTTTAAGTTAGATAATCCATGTAAAAACCCTACACAGAGTCTGGCACTTAACTCTTATCAGCTTCTTACCATTGTTTTTTGTTAATCATGATCATCACGGAACTGAAAACACAATGCAGGGTTTTATAGGGCTTTTGTCGCCATCTTGTTTTTGATGATGGGAACTGAACACATGTCCTTGCACGTGCTGAGCATACACTCTACCAATGAGCTGCAACCTCAACCCCCTAAATATATTCTTAAAAATAGACTGGATGCCCTTTAGTGGCAATAGTAATATGCAATTTATCTTGGAGAATTCATGCTAGTACTATTAGTAAATCCTGTAATTCTTTGTGTGTATGATGAAATAAACAACTGAAGAAAAGTGCAGAACTTTGTATTTCCATATACTCTGTGTTCTGAGTTAAATAATTACCAGAAGTCCTGGCAGCAGCTAACTCTACCTACCTAAAGTATGTCTGAGGGAAAAGCATGAACAAAATTGAAAGGAAGCTATTCTTGTGATTGGGTCTAAGCTAGGAAAGGGCATGGTCGACCATTAATTGAGCAATGGGAATCCTTACACAAGACTAAATGTACTATGACATTTTCTAGCTGGGTTGTGACACAGTTGTTGTTGGAGATAAATTTTATGAATGACAAAATGAGTATAATCAAAACACATTTTGTACATTCATTGCTAATGGGATTGTGGTATTAGAAATATTAGGAGTTATTATTTTCCTCTCACTCTGCTCAATAAGGCTTTGTAGAAAAGATAAACAAGCAACAGTAAGAACAGCTCTGTGATCTCCTCTATAAATTTCTTACCAGTCAGTATTCAAATTGTTCCAAATTGAAGCCTGTTTGTGTTACCACATACACAGACTACTCATCAGGGATTATAGCAAAGGACATTAGAATAGAAAGAGGCTTCCAGAACTTGAATTGAATTACTAGACACCCTGTTACTAAGACATTTTTTTTCTTTAAGCTTCTATTTTCTTTGCTAGCAATGACATCCCCTGAGCTGAAGAAGCACAATTTTCACTGCTTTGGAAAATTATGTTGTATTTTTATGAGTCAACGAGGTTTGGATAATGACTCAGTTGAAGTTTACAGACAAAACTTTTGACCTATTGGAAATCAAACATATAAGATAGGTGAGGACAAAATAAAAATATGTTTATAAGATTCTACCATTTCAGCCTAGGCATTTACTTATCGTTAAGGGCTAGAAACTAGATAGGAAAAACATAATCTTAGGGCTCATGGAAAACTGAGTTCATTTTTCTATGGCAGACTCCAAGATGGCCCCGTGATCCCCATCTTATGTTCTCACTCTTGCAAAATGTCCTCCCCTTTAGTGCAGGTCAGACTTGTGACTTCATCCTTATCTGAAGAATATAGCAAACATCACTTATTCTGTGTGATTGTGTTACACAAGATTATAACACAAGGCTTGCTAGGGGTCACCATTTCCCTTACCAGCTTTTGAAGTGGCCATGTCATGAGTTGCATACAGAGAGGGCCAACCCATAAGCAATGGTTGGAGGCCTCTGTCCAACAGCCAGCAAAATACTGCCCCCTTCAGTCCAATAGGCTGCAAGAGGACTGCATTCGGCCAACAATCAGACAGGCTTAAAGAGGATCCTGCCCAGGTTGAGTCTCAAATGAGACTTATGCCCTGGATAACAGATTGAGTTTATCTTTGTTCAACCCTTGAAAAAGGACTCAAAAAAAACTTGGCTGGATTCATGACACAGGAAATGGAGAGAATACATGTGTATTGTGCTAAGCAAAGGCTAAATAATATACTAGATGTCATAGTCAACCTTTTATCTGTGAAGGCTGTTTCTTAATTTAAACTGTTGCTTCATATATATGAAAAGTTAGCTATGTGCTCAACTTGGGTGCCCAAGATATTGAATTTTCTGTAAAGAGTTCTCATCCCTTTCTTCTTTCTTATCTACACTATATCTAATCACTAAACTAAGCAACTTCTCATTACACGTATTTCTACAATCCTCTGGTTCTCTTAGTTCATATTAAGTCCTTGTTCAGGTACTGCTATCCCACCTTTGACTCCACCAATTTCCCTCTGTCACTCACTCCATCCTCAAATGCATGTTGCTTCTCAACATTCATTTTTATCTGCTAGCAGAGTGACATTTCCTACACCAACATGTGATCATGCCAACCATATTCTTTAAATCCTTTACAAAATCTTTGGACAAAGGCTAAAACCTCTGCAGTATAATTCATATTATGCCCCATATTTATGTATTTTATATGACTAGGTAAAAGAAGCACATTTTGCTTTATTAAAATTAGGGATTATTCAGAATTCTCAGAATTCTGCATGTTGGATTCAAAAGAGTAAAACAAATATAGCAGTTAATATTGGCTGAAAGAATATAGAAAACAATCAATGATATACTTTAAAAATATACTTCTTTTTGTTTATTTTGTTTTATTTATATATGACAGTGAAATGCATTACAATTCTTATTACACATAGAGAGCACAATTTTTCATATCTCTGGTTATATACAAAGTATATTCACACCAATTCCTGTATATACACGTACTTTGGATAATAATTACCATCTCATTCCATCATCATTAATAGTACCATGCCCCCTCCCTTCCCCTCCAAACCCTCTGCCCTATCAAGAGTTTGTCTATTTCTCCCATGCCCCCCCTCCCTACCTCACTATGAATCAGCCTCCTTATATCAGAGAAAACATTCAGCATTGGGTTTTTTAGGATTGGCTAACTTCACTTAGCATTATCTTCTCTAACTCTTCCAGCAAATGCCATGATTTTATTCTCTTTTATTGCTGAGTAATATTCCATTGTGTATATGCCACATTTTTTATTCATTCATCTATTGAAGGACATCTACGTGGGTTCTACAGTTTAGCTATTGTGAATTGTGCTGCTATAAACATTGGTGTGGCTGTGTCTCTGTAGTATGATGTTTTTAAGTGCTAAAAAGTTTCTTCTCAGCAAAAGAGGCAATCTGTGAGGTGAATAGAGAACCTAATCTTGGGAGTAAATCTTTACCACTCACACATCAGATAGAACACTAATCTCCAGGGTATATAAAAATCTCAAAAAGTTAAACTCCAAAAAAACCCAATAACCCAATCAATAAATGGACCAAGGACCTGGACAGATACTCTCAGAAGATGATATACAATTAATCAACAAATTGATGAAAAAATGTTCATCATCGCTAGAATTAGAGAAATGCAAATTAAAACCTCTCTAAGAGTTCATCTCATTCTGGTCAAAATGGCAGCTATTATGCATACAAACAACAATAAGTGTTGGAGAGGATGTGGGGGGGAAAGGCACACTCATACAGTGCTGGTGGGATTGCAAAATTATACGGTCAACATGGAAAGCAGGATGGAGATTTCTTGCAAAATTGGAAATGGAACCACATTTGACCCAGCTGTCCCTCTCCTCAGTCTACACCCAAAGGACTTAAAAATATACTTCTTCAGAAATAAGCCTCATATAATATACATTTTGTGCATTTATTTCTTGAGATTATACCTATACATCATTTAATGTTTTTTTGTTTTTTTTTTTTTTTTTTTTTTTGCAATGGCTAAGAGGTATCTGTGAAGCTACGGATGTCAGCAAAATGATGGAAAAAGAGATTTCTACCATCACCCTTCCGCAGAAGCATCAATTTTGATGGCTACCCATGAATGAGAATACCTTTGTGGAAGTCCAGTGAGAAAATACAGCATTACCGCTGCAGTAAGAAAACCCACCAATCCATGCATGAAAAGGGCAAGAACAACTTCACTCTGCATGCATCACCCTCCCGTAAGACGGCAGGACTCAGTGCCAGGAGAGACCCTGTGACCTGCTATTTTTTACATGTGGGAAGTGAGAGGATAGTGTATGAATGATCAGCTCCTCCATTGAGAAATGGCCCACTTTTTTCTTTCTTTTTTTTTTAATCTTTAAAATTATTTTAATTAACATAATCTCTTACAACCAATAACATTAGTAATTTTTCTGCATTAGAAGTGCATTCTTTTTTAAAATATATTTTTAGTTGTAATTGGACACAACATATTTATCTTATTTATTTATTTTTATGTGGCACTGAGGATCAAACCCAGTGCCTTGTATGGGCTGGATGAGCACCCTACCACAGAGCCACAGCTTCAGCCCCTAGTTAACAGAAAAATAGTTAATAAAAACAAACAGTTTTATTTTTAAACAAATCCTAAATAATCAACTTCATAAAATAAAGTTATCAATGTAAATAATTTTTAAATATAAGGAGAGAGTGGACATACATATATCAAATTGTTCTTTCACTGACATGAACATACCTCTCTAAACAAGTAAGTATGTGTGCAAATACGTAAATATATACAAATAAATACACAGATCCAAAGAACAAGCCACAGATGACCCACCATTGTCCAAGACCAAAAAATTCATTAAATTTACTGGCAAATACAGCAAAATACCAATGGACATAATTACATACATATATATGTATAAATATCAAAACCCAAAGTAACATGTAAACATATAACACTGGACATTAGCTCCCAAGCACTAGCTTTCTGGACATAGCAGGTACATCAGGAACGTCTCTATCAATAATATAATTTTATCAAGGCTGAGGGCCATCTGAAACAGATGGAGAAGATATATACTCAGCAAATACACAGCAAAGATGTAGAATTGACCACTTCTTTCCTACCTAATCTAGAATGTTGAGGTTATCAATGTGACTGCGATTAAAAAGGGTTAGCTGCAGAGAAGAGAGTCTGCAGATCCTACTAATCACTCTGTGGATTCCATCAGTAGATCTGCTCACAAGCCACTCGGCATTCCTTGCCTATAGGCCCTTTCAACTGGTCCATGGGAATCTCAAATATTCTTTGCATTCAACACCCATCCCAAGCCAGCTTCCTAAGCATGCCTCAAAGGATAGTAAATGTAAGCATTTAGCACAGATAATTAGTTCAACTCTAAAGTATTGGAAGAAAACACACCAACTTGAATGTTTTAGGGCACCATTCTAAAAATAATCAATGAGATTCAGCAACAGTCTGTCATTGCAGGATCAAGAGAAGGCATACAATCTTGAGAATTTCTTTCAGAGAGAACAAGATGTATGGAGCAGACATATCTAAACAAAAGGTTTGAGAGAGCATCAAAATCTCTAGCTACACTGGTGAAGATCTTTCTCTCCTGAAACCAATCAGTTAAGACTGGAAGAGATTACTGATTCTTAAGTGGGAAGAGAACAACACAAGACATCGTGGAATATGAAAAAAAAATCAAGATACATGTCACCAAAGGAACATAAAAATATATTGCCCACCAGCCCCAAAGACATGAAGATCTCAAAATTGTTGGTAAAAGAATTCAAAATAATTGTTTTAAGGACACTCAGCAAGTCATAATAAAAACAACTCAAAAAATCAAAATAACACATAAAATATTAAGTGATTCAGTATAGTAATTGGTATCATAAAAAAGAACCAAACAAAGTTTCAAAGCTGGAGAATACAATGAATAAAATTAAAAATGCAATAGAGAGCATCTGACAGCCTACAGAAGTGCCTAGAAGTTTGGAGAATAAGATTTGGACTTAGGCCCTTCACCATCACTAGGCCCCACATAAGAAGGATGTTGAGATTCTGGATGGTGTTTTTATTGACAAATCTCCCTAAAAATTCCTCCAGAAATATGGCTTCTATGGTATATAACAACAGATAGAAAGATTAGCAGCAAATTTTACATGGAAGTTGAAAATGCATGATTTAAAAAGAAAGGAATTATGTTAGAATACTAACCATAGCATGTCTTCAAGTGTATTAGCATATGAAAATAAATTTTGTAATTTAACAAAAATTTCCTGTGCTTTCCAAAATTAAATTGCTCCTCTCAATGAGTCTCTAATGAAGATTGAATCTTAGTTGCAACCCTTTCGATTTTTTTTAATCTACAGACATTTATTGACCTATTAGTCTTTGTTCAGCCTCTAAGAAGAAAATCAAGGAACAGCAGATAATTGCATATAGACATTTCCATTAAAGTGTACCATGTAGGTCTTTTTGCAGTTGTTTATGGTCTGTTGACACTGTGAGAGTAACTTGTTGAATTCCTGACTTTTTGTAGAGCTATGCATACAATTGACTATTCATAGAGTAATTAATTGAAATTATAAAATTTTAAATTTTTTTCACTTGCTTAAAATATATATTCCCAAACTAATCTATACGTATCTAAAAAATTAAATAGTTCCAAAGAGCTTATCATGTAAAGCAAAATTCTTCTAACACATTTTCTCACTATGAGTTATACTTATTTTAATCCATTTCAATTATTCTAGATGTCATTCACATGACTTTAAATATACTGCAATTTTTAAAATTCATTTTCTATACTCAATATATTGAATGACAACACTCCTATTTTGTTTTTCCACAAGCTATTGATTATATATCATCATAAGCCACTGTAATCGGTAGAGACAGGTTAAAAGTAATTAGAGGAGTTATAATGGAAAAATAAAATGGAGGAAATTAGAGTTGTTCCAGGGATGATATCCTCATTCAATTTGGCCTTACTCTGACCCTCAAAGCAAGAGAACAGTCTGGGGTAAATTGTCAAGATGTCTGGATATTCATTGAATCTATTATTTAGTTAGTTAGTTAGTTAGTTAGTTAGTTAGTTAGTTAGTTTTCAGTGGACACAACATCTTTGTTTGTATGTGGTGCTGAGGATCGAACCTGGGCCGCATGCATGCCAGGCGAGCGTGCTACCACTTGAGCCACATCCCCAGCCCTATTCATTGAATCTATATTTGAGAATGGAGAGCATCACATCCTTCCTCCCAGGTCTATGATGAGCAGGCATTGAGCTCACATGTGACCTCAGCCCTGTGGGACCATCCTTTTGTGACCATTGGAGCAAGAATATTCTCTCCTCTAATTTGCTACACTTTCTCTTAGCCTATTGACAGTTCAGCAGGGAGAGTACAGCTGCTATTTGCAGCCTGGTTGTTTTCCCTTAGAAAACTCAAGCCAAGAGAAAAAGCTTAAGGAAGCAGAATATATTTTTGGTTCTTGTTCATCATATATTCAGGATTTTCATGCCACACATCAGAAGAATCTGAATGACATTGCATTCTAAGCACCACAATCAGGGTCTCAAAAATTAGAACAAGGGAATAGTCATCTATTTTTTTTAATCTATGTGAAAAGTAGAACCTCTCTAACTGCTTCTTGTTGTTGTGTGTTGTGTGTATTTTACTTAAACACATTTGCATATATTATTGCTAAAGATAGTGTAACAATAAATTTTTGCAGTGATATTTTGAGAAACACATACATGAATAGGACCCAGATGTCTTAGATTATTTAGATATCCAAGTGAGGATACTTGCAGGCATTTTGCCCACCAACACAAAACCTGATTTCTCAGCCTTTCCCATGGTAGTAATGATATGTCGTCATCCTTGAAGTTTTGGCCAAAGTTTTTCAATTACCATCTATAATTCTATTTATTCTTGTTTTGATTTTTCTGTCAATAACTCTCATCAATGCATCAATAGCACTTTGGGGCTGGCCTCTTAAATCAGAATTAAACCACTTGTAGCCACTTCCACAATTACTTTCTTGATCCAACTCACTGAATTTTGGCAAGTGTGTGTTCACCCTTCTTCCATTCTTCATCCACTTAGGTGTGTTTTCCATACAGCATACAGGGTGATGCTTTTGTATGATAAGTCAAGTCATTTCAGGGAAAGAAAATCAAACCATATCATGGCCCACAGGCTCAAGGTAATCTGGCCACCTGCTATTGTGTGACATCACTCCCAACCACACTTGTCCACTCTGCTTGATCCAGATCTGCCCACTTCCAGGATAGAACAAACCTACTTTTATTTTCTTATACCTATGAATAAAAGAGCAATTCTAACTCCTATCTCTGGTCCTTTAGCCTTCTTACCCTCTTCATTTTTCTCTGAAATTCATATGACTCCCTGTTCTTTCAAGTACTTGTGTGTGTGTGTGTGTGTGTGTGTGTGTGCACGCGCCCATGCGTGCTTTTCCTCTTCTTCTCGTTTCCCATCTCGGAATAGAAGCCAACACAAGGGCAGAGATTTTATTTCATATATTTTTTAATTTCCATACCATATGCATTTGAATACAGGCTGGCATGAAGTCAGCATTCAAAAATACTCGGTGTAACAATGAGTAAATGAATAACAGATGAGAACTTGGTACTAAGAAAAAAAGGTAGAGTTGTTTGGGCTATATGTATGAGTTAAAATGAAGTCAGAAATGCAACCATCATATCTGGCACGGTGCAGGTCACTATTAATTCAAGGAAAAGAGTTTGAGTAGAAGAGTTTGAGTAGAGATGCATGCTTGCTGTGTATTCCTCTTACATACAATCTCAAGCCCATCTTTTCTCTGTATTTGAAAATATGGTTTAGATCCAAGGTCTTCTGTAAGTGTGAGCCTGACACTTGAAGGTCTTCCCAGTCTACGGACAGTGTGGATGAGGGGCAGGAGCACTGGAACTCACTCAACCACCATGAGTTGATGGTTCTGCACCTGCTGTAACATGGAGATCAAACCACAGTCAGGCAGAGGAGACCAATGGCAGGTTGGACAGTGATCCAGCAGCTTGCCTGAGGTTAGATGGTCCTTACGTGTCCTTGGAAGGGAAATGCTTGCACATTACACACAACCTCTTTCAGCCAAATTCACCATTTCTCAAAGAATAAGTAGCAGGAGGCCCAAGTTATGGACCCTGGGTCATTACTTCATCATTCAACCTACTGCTGATGTATTGATGCTGGGAGAACTTCACATATCCCCTAATTCATACATTCATTTGACAAAAACATTATGCTTTCCTTGAAGACCAAATGCTGTTCCAAATTCTGAGCAGAAAATAAGAATTGAGCATGTTTTCTGTTCTCAAACCACACACAAATTTAAGTATGGGGAAATGTTTTATAGTGTAACCAACACTGGCACCCACTGGATTCTCTTCTGAGATTGTACAATAGGGAGGGAGCATTTTGTGATACTTTTCCTTAAATATAAAGGTAAATATAGTTTCAATATATTTACATATGTAAGAAAATGTAAGACTTCAGATGTCATATAACATTATACATAAATGCAAGATAATAGAAAAATATGTATGGGTACCTAATTTGATAATTTTGTGACAATATTAATTTATGCCCATACATAAACTATAAGTAAGCTTTACTTATAAAGTTTTACTTTACTTACTTGTTGAAACATTGGTTAAGGCAATAAGATGGGGTTTTTTTCATTGTAACACATATTTAAATGCTAGTTGGTCATTTTAGGTTTTGTTTGAATGCGTACTACATGATTTAATATTTTCCAATTACTCTTATATACTTCTGTGTTGGCATATCACATGGGGTTAGGGGAAAATTAGCTTGTTGCATTAAAAAATTTAATGTTTGAAATATTTCTTAATAAATAAGTATGGTGTTTTAAATATTCATATAATCTCACAACCAACTTAATGTTTTAAAAAGAGTGTAATTTTTTGTAAAGTAAGTAAACCTATGACAAAATAGTATTCTCAGCATATTAACAGCAATAGCAATGTTCAGGGGAATTTTATAAAGTATGCCAGAAAGATAATTATAGTGAAACACAACTCTAATTACTTATTCTATTAGACTTCATTCATTCAGTAATTTTTTATGAATTTTCTTGTATACACTTACTGTGTGTTAGGTATTATGAAGTCCTCTAAAATCTTAAAGATATGTTTATAAATATTTACTGAATCAATATTGGTTCTCCCAGTACTTCATCTCTAGGATTTTCTAGTCTACAGAAAAGTTTTCAAAATAAATTGTCTCTCATTTGAGACCTGAAGAATAAGCTTTGGAACAAAGTTCATCACTGGTTTGATCTGTAGTGGAGGATTGGACTCTTTCCTGGGCCAAAAGATGAAGCACAGGGTTCAGGTGTTCATTAATTGCTGTCCTGGCACCCTGATTACCAATGTCTTCCTTGGTGGTATTGTGGTCTCTACCATCTGCTACCTCAAGTGACCTCAGGGCACACAGGTGGTCAAAGGCTATTCAAGGAACCTGTCAGCCACATACTAGGGAACATCATCCCTCAGCTGTATTCAGAAACTTGGAAGTTGGTTCTAGAGCTTCAAGTGGGCAGGAAGGTCTCTCAGGCTTTAGAGCACCAGGCTGTTTAGTATCACTGTGAACTAAAGGGTACCTACCATACCAATGCCCTTCCCCATTTCTAACTAAAAATAAATCCTTTAACCCCACACCTCTCCAACTGGTACGCTATTCTCTGCTTCTCTTTACGGGTGATCTCTTAAGACACATGGTGTCTCCATTTCCTCCTGAATCATGTGTCATCCAATCTGGCTGCCAAACTCATGGACCCATTTTGCAAAATCCAAGTGGGTATGTTCCAGTCCTTGTTTTACCAGTCACCTCAACAACACCTGGTTTACTTTCATCCATTCTCCTCTTGAAATTTTCTCCTCTCCTGACTTTGGTCACCTCCCTATTGTTCTTCCTGGAACTCTGAAGTACATTTCAGTTTGCTCTTTCAAGTTTCTCTTTTGCACATGTTGCCTTACTACTAAATTGAAGACTTAATCTCTTCTCTTCACTTTCTATTCCCTTCCTGGATGGTAGTGACCAGTCCCCCTGGCTTTAAATACTATGGAAACAGCTCCCAATTTTAGATTCCTAACCTTGATGAGCTCCAACTTTATTCAGCTAAATGTCTCATCATCAATGAGATTTAGGTATCTCACAGAGAGCTCAGACTTCACCTGCCTAGGGCTGACACTTTTATTTTTGATATTCTGCTACTCATCTCAATAAAAAGAAAAAAAATCCATCCACCTAATTAGTTGGTCAAGGGGGGAATAGTCAGACTTCAGTTCCCTTACTCCCACTTTCCCATGCCTAATCAGAAAAACCTCATAGTCAACATCAAAACTATTTTTAATTACTCAATTGTCTTCTCCCTAAAACCAATTTCAATCTTTCCTTATCTCACAATCACTTCTTACAGGTGTACTCTGTGTGACTCACACCTGTCTGTCCCCAACACATCACACAGATCAAGATTTAACATGCATGAGGTACATCATTTAGTTGCTTCAAAGTCATTGTGAACATACTGTTCCATCACTGGTAGGATGGCTTTATCTTCCACGGGTATTCATACAGTATGGTACTGCAGAGCAAGAAAGGTGAATAGGTGTCATCCTCAGTAATGTGGATATATATCTCAGAAACATAATGTTTCCTTGTCTAGTGAAACAAGCCCAAAACCAAAATAGCCCTTACCTTATAATTCCATTCAATGCCAATAAAAGAAGGAAACCAATGGTGATGGAGATTCACCATGACGTTTGCACATGGCTGGATGGTTGCTGCAAAGAGCTGTACTGGTGATGTACTGGGGCAGCCACCTGAATGCTTGATTTTGTGAAAATTCATTCAACTATACAGCTATGATTTGTGCATCATTCATGCAGGTTATGCCTCAATATCAAGTTTACTTTAAAAATCAAGTAAAGAGGGTTTGAGTCTTACATATTTTTTTGTTGTTGTTACTAACCACTGAGTATGTTAAATCTAGGAAATAGAAATGGTAGCACTTTCTGCTAGGTAATTATCTTGTATTTAGAAAAACGCCTAATTATACATTCAACTGACACACTACAATGATTTCCGAAAGCCTCGGCTAATACAAAAAGTATGTGTTCTGAATAAATAATACCCTGTTGTCAGAAAAGCAAACATCCAGGCCTATGATTAAATAATGTTAATACAACTATGGTAAAGAAAAAAATTAAAAACATAAACAAAGTCTAGAAATACAATATTGCCAGCGCATTTCTGCTTGTTAGGTTGACAGGAACAGAAACACTGCTCTGTTTGAATGGGAAAAGGAGCACAGAGGAGCCATAAGAATCCATGTTTTACAAATCCCATTTAAAATATGAGTGCTGTCCTTGTAACTGTGAGATTACTTAGTACTCAGGGTTGGAATTTTATCTCAGGTATCTGGATGTAAAAGAACTCTGACACCAATTTCAGTTTTAGAACCTTGGAGTTACTAATACACATATTTCATATTTTTCAATTCATGATCTTTTCTTGAGAAATACAGTAACATACGTTTATGAATGAAAACTACCAAAGCCAGTAAATAGGACATATTTCGCTTGCAACAGTACACGATAATAAATTGTTTTTGAATTTGCAAGACAAAATAATATTAACTTTAAGAATAAATACTATTCCTTGAAATGTCTCCATCAATCATGAATATTACATGAAATATAAAACAGAAAAAAACAAGTCTGGTAGATTATAGCACTAATTATCTTCTTCCAATCTGAGAGTTGTGCTTTGCCTTAACTGAAGTCTAAACTGAATTGAAACCCTAAAGACTGTCCTTGGGATGTATGATAGGAAAATTATTAATATGATCAAGCAGTTCATTTGAAACATAAATTATTCCCTACCCTTGAAAACTCAGCTTTACTAAATAAATCATTAAAAGTTCCATGCATGCATTAAAGTGAGGAACAAAAATCACAAATATATGTATTATACATGTTTTCTGTTTTGCCATCTTTATTATTAAAATAAAAAGATGCTGAATTTCTACACTAACATTGCTTCCCTTATGTTCCTTATCTTCATTATTTTTCATAAACTTTTATGACAACTTTAGCAGAAAAATTAGAATCTTTACTAATTTTCTTCACAGAACTAGGCATTCAAGCGTATTGCCAAGATATATTTGCATACAGCTTTTAATAGGTAAGATTTTGTGATATTTTAATGTTCCCTGTGGAGGAAAAGTCTCTAAAACAAATAGGAGTTTCATTACCAGTGTAAAAACAACTTCATTTTTCTATTCTCAAATGATTACCTCCATTTTACAGCAGCTGATAAACATCAGCCGAAATGATGGTCGTGGGTGAGGATGGGGGCCTGGGTGCAGTTGGGCAGATGGGTCTTTCAGTCAGTCGTGAGCCTGGAGCATGACCCCTTCAAATTCCATTTCACGACTCACTTCGTGTTCAGAACTGAATTTGCATGAAAATCAAATTCATAAATTCAGCCATGGCTTTGATCAGGAATTTTGCGGTTGTTATTGTTCTTTTTGAATTGTTGTAAAAGTCATGGCAGATGGTAATGTTTCTTGAAATGTCTGTCGATACTCATCTCCTTTCTTCTCCACCATGGTACAGTACTAGAAAGGCATTGGTACCTTCATAGGAGCAGGCCACCTTAGAACTTGCATGATCTTTAAATGTAAGTCTTTCATGTCTGAAGATAATAAAGCTACAACTCTGTCCCTCTAACTCTCAGTCCAGTGAATACTAACCTTTCCAAAACACCAGTGCAGTCTCCAAGAAGTGAATACTAAAGCCTGGGGAACACTGACATTACAAATTATGCTACAGAAATTAAGAAAAAAAATATGGCAATTCACACAGACACACACAAACATACATGTAATTTCTGTTATATAGCTATACCTATTTATATTTGTAGCTACATATGCTATAAGAAAAAAAAATTTGCAGCACTAGGGATCAAACCCAGGAGCATCCTACTTCTAAGCTGCACCCCCAGCCCTTTTCCATTATTCAGACCATCCCTCTATGTTGCCAAGGTTGGCCTTTAACTTAACGATCCTCCTGCCTCTGCCTCCCAAGCAACTGAGATTATAGATGTACATCATTAAAAGTATAAAGGGAAATAAATGAATTTATCCACAAATCCAATTGCTATATATATGTATATATGTGTATATGTATATTTTTATTTATAGTATATATATTTATATCTGACCCTGTGGAATTGGTTTTGCAATATATATTTTAGATGCCTAGAATTTTTATGATTAGCTAGGAGAGCACTGACTGAGACCATGAAGTTTGAAAAGCAATAAACATTTGAATCCTATATCTGCCACCTGACAGCTATGTAGCTGTGTAAACTTGAACATGTTATTTAACGTTCTGGAGAGTGGACATTGGTGGTGGTAGATGTTACGTTGTCTATCTATGAAACTGGCATGTGGATTAGACAAGCAAGCATTTATAACTGCTTACTATTGACCATGCCTCATGCGTGGCAGTTCAGAGAATTTAATTCATTTTTAAAAGAAGTTTCCCACACATGCATGTAAGTAAAACAGCTCATACCATAGACCAGGCAACAGGCTGGTTGTTCCCTAAGCAAGCTGACATTTCCCTATGACTGGTACAGCTGATCCTTGGTTACAGATGAGGGCACAAACACATAGGGGAATGCACTGGCCTGTCCCACATCTACCCCCCATGATTGGTCCTGGTCTTACCCATGATATCACCACACAGACAGGAAATTAACTTCAATTAAGCCACACGAAAAGCTCTCATTTAAGAACTGCAAATGTGTTCATCTCAACAGTCCTGTCTTTAAAATTAACCTCATTCTTACTATCTCCATTCTGTATAATATAATCATAAAGTTATACAATAGACTCTTACATTCAGATGTGGCTTTTCTCCATCTAAGATATACCCCATAGTTATATTTTCAAATGATGACCACCAGAAGAAAGAGAAATTAGACACGTGTTGCTGGAATTTCACCACACACCCTGTTGTGATCTGATATCTCAATAACCATTAATAAATTTCTAGGATAGGGCCCAAGATTCTATTTAGTCCTATAATTTAAAAACCATCACTTGCATTCAACGTGTAGGCAACTTGCCAAGAAAAGAAACAAGACTTGTCTTGATTTGTTTATCAGCTGGCACTTTGGACTAAATGGCCAACTACCAAAGAACTGCCATTACTCGGTCACATAGCAAAATAAAATGAATTTCTTGCTTAGCGTACATACTTCTTACTGTTGAAAAATTATCCTAAGAATAAACTAATTGCCACTCTAAAATGCAATGTTATTGAACCCAGCATCCATCTGGAAACTCAGAGAGACAAATATAAAACTGCTGGCCATAGGGATTTGGGATCTAATGCAACTATTGAAATATGACTGTTAACCTTCCTTTGTTGAAATCATTTCAGTAGATAATATTCAGTACCAGTGCAAGTAATTTGCTTCTATTCAGGAACATGGTTCATTAAATGGGGAAATCCTTAAGTAGCTGTGTTATATGTATGCATATAGTATAAAACATTTGTATAAAACTATTTTTACAAAATATTCTAGGCATCTAAAATATGTATAGCAAAACCAATCAAAATCCACAATATATCATCACCCTTAGGCAACTACTGAAATTAAAGTTCTAGGTCATTTTTATTATGTTATTTATTAGTGCCGGTAGTATTTCAAACCAGGAACTTACATTTTAAAAATGGAATTTAAGATTTGACTGATACAAGAAGAACACTAATCTTTAGAAAAACTCATATTTTATTTTTCTCATATTTAAAAAAATTAAACTGGTGAGTGAGTGAGTGAGTGTGTGTGTGTGTGTGTGTGTGTGTGTGTGTTTTCTGGTTACCCTTAGTTAACCTACTGTCATTTCAAGTATTTAGTACAGATATTTCTCTTGAAGATGTGCCAATTTGGAATTTCTTATCCCTTCCTATTCTTCACATGGTTCAACCTGAAGTGTAAAAAGGAAAACAAACCTTGAAAATTCCACACTGGTTGCTACTTTAAAGTGGATAAAGTCTGGTGGGACAGCTTTAATAATTTACAAATATATCAGCAACTCCACTAGAATATGGTACAGCAAAATACATTACATGGAAACCCTGCCTCTTAATGTGATCAATTGACTATTTCCCTATATCCCTTTAACTCTTAAAATAATTACTTGAGCCATAAAGAGATCCAGTCCCAAAATTCCACTTTATGATAATCCTGTTGATAAACCATGGGAGAAGAAAAGTAGAATGATTTGGGAATGTCTTTAGTTTCTAAGAAAAAAAAGATCATATTCTTGAAATTTCTCATGAAAAATTACAAATACCTATGTATTTAGGCATCATGTCAAATTCAGAAGTTGCGTACTGATGCTCTACAGCTGATTGTTGCTTAATCACCTTTATATTGCAAGGACTTGGTTGAAATCATGAATCAGTCAGTGGTTCACTAAACTTCTCTTTTACTCAAGCAAAACTTTCCCACAGGAAAGCTGTGTAGTTTGGATGAGCTTAATGTAAGTGGGTGTGTTATTAACACTGATTATAACTAAATCTGACAAGTTGTGCTGACCTATGGAAATAAAATCAGAAAACTTCCATTTGATTCCTTCCAAAGGAATTGAAACCCTAATTTGAAGAAATGCTCCATTTACATCTACATGCAGCTTGATGATTTATGACAGGGAGAGAGCTCTCGGCTCAGACAGAAAGTCGACTCTCTAGGAGTGATTATATAGTGGAAATGAAATTTCCTAACCTATTTAGACGAACCACGTAGGGCATTATCCTTCACACCCATATCGTGGATGCTTTCATTTCAGACTACTGCTGTTATTCTCTGCTTACTGAGGAGAGAAGAAGATAAAAAAAATGTTATTCCATGAGAGTGGCAGACTATCTCGCATTTATTAAATTAATAATCTGCTTGAAGAAGAGTAAATATTTATGTATAACGATGGTTCTATTCCTGAATGATCTTGTATTTTGTTGCAGAAATAGACATGTGGATGGCACACTTTATCGACTGTTCAATTTCATTAGTGGTTTTTCCCCACTTGATAATTGGGGAACAAGGCAGAAAAAAGGATTTTGAAAGTTATCTAATGAGAATCAAATGCCAGAAAAGTATGTGACGTTTCTCCAAGTGGCTAAGTAGCCTACGGGTATTTTTTACAAGAATTCTCAGGACAGGCAAACTACGTCACACACAATATGCCGTATTTTTCTGGATTGTCATTCTTAGAGCCGTCACTTACCTATTACAATGGGATTACAACTCAAGATTAGGAAACTAGAATGTGTAATAAGAAAACTTTGGAAACATTATCTTGAATTACTCTTTCCAATAACAGTAAGTTTTGATTATTTTTTTTCCTCTTGATTTCCAAGTTCCTGTTGAGGTTGTAAAATGAAAAATTGCTTTCATTGTAAAACTTTCTGTCTTTGCTGAAAGCTCTTCCTGTCATAAATCATCAAGCTGTATGTAGATGCAAATGGAGCATTTCTTCAAATTAGGATTTCAATTCCTTTCACATTATAGCACTTGCCCAAGCGTGACTTTCAGAGATAGTTCTTTTCAAGACTCTCCAAATGTAACAGGCAGTGCCCTACCAAGGTGCTGCCATGTGTAGATTCCACAGGAGTGTCAGTCAGCCAAGTGCTTATGATCATCAAGTCTCAAGGTCAGAAGGGAACTTAAAACTCATTTAGTTCAACCAGATGTTCTCATGCTTGGGACATCTCCAGAGAGAGAGGGTGACTCTCTGGAGCTTGCTGCATGGGTTGTCACCCCAGCTCTTTGCTTCTGTCCCCAGGTCAGTTATTAACCTATATCAGTGCTTCACCTTCCTCATGTGAAAATGGAAATGAGAGTAACAGCACCTCCCCCAAAGCATTTTAAGATTAGATAAGTTACTGCATGTAAAACATTTAGAACCCTCTCTGGTTCCCACTGGTCCTCCCTTCCTGTCATGAATAGCTAGTCTTAGCTGAGTCACCTCAAGGGAGTCTAGTCTATTTCTTCAGCACTGATTGTTGATGTCTTTCTTCTAATGAGCCCAAATCCAACTCCTTAGGTTTCCTTTTCCCTGTCCAATTCCATCACTTGGAATCAGGCAGCAAAGATGCTTTATCATGACTTTGCTTGAGTTAACTTCACATTTTCAAACCAGAATACACTGGGTTGGAACTTGGGAATTGACTGGGGCTAGTAACCTAAATCATTTGCCATGTTTTCTCATGGTTTCAAGGAGAAAAACAGAAGGGGAAGAAATGTTTTAATAGTGATGACAGCTGTCAATCATCATGCTATCATTCTACAACAAAACCGTTTCCATCACTGATGAGAATCTTCTAACACACAGACACAGACACGAGTGGGTACCACTGTACCATTGTTCATCTTGAACATTCCTCCTGTTCTTTGATTACCCTTATACCTCTTGGAGGTGTCACAGGGTCAAATGTGTTTAAGTGCTTGGAACTCAATTAACAGTGATGTTGATAATGAGGATGAAGACAACAAAGAAGATATTGATTTCCACGCCAGGTTAAATATGCCCCAGTCACCTATCCTGGTCAATCAGCTTGCTAAGAACATCATTGTGTATCACAGCTACCATTGATTTTACATGGCTGCAAAGTTACTCTGATGACTACAGTCCTCAAATCATTTCTGTTGTGAATTACTTCTCTTTCAGTACTTCAGATGAAAAAAACATCTGAAGAATATTCTATACCTATTTCATTGAAAAAAAATGCCTTGAAAGTTTGATCATGTTATCAAGATCCCAAATTTCCCAATGTAGAAACAGTACAGCCAAATACCTCTGTTCTGGACAATTTCTTAAATTGTGATTGCTTATAAATGCTCATATTATTTTTCTTACTTTTCATGTTGAAATTAGAGATTCTTTCTATACAAACTTCTTCACATAGTGCCACATAGCTCTTCATTTTAGGAAGTATCATTTTTCATGTTACAGTTAACATATAATATAAATAATTCAGGGGGAAACAGTTTTCTAAGGAGAAACTAAGAATGTTGATAAAACAAAGGATCCCATCATGCCTCACTAAAAGAATCAAGATAGCCTGATCACTATATTTTTTCACAGCTACCATTCATCTCTTCTAATCTAAAAACAAATGTCAGTCATTGTTCTACAACACCAGTGTTTCCTCCATTGATTAAAATCTTTTATCTTGCATGCGTGCACAAGTACACACAGGCACCATTGTCCATCTTGAGTATTCTTCCTTGTTTTCTGATTACCAGCTCAGACATTTGCTAGTTGCCTTATTTTGGTGACAAGATGATTAAACTATAGTGTACTATATAAACTTTCTGTCACTTGTGTGCATTTGTTTTCAACAAAAGTTTTTTAAAATATAGGAAATAACTGATTCTCAAATATGTTTTTCTCTCTACTTATCACCTATCTATCCTGGTTTTTGTTTAGGTGCGTTTAAAGCTGACTACAGTAAGTTTCACCAACTGTAAACAATGATCACTTTTGGATGGTGAGGTTTGGGGAAATGCTTTTTTTGTAATTGCACTTTTCTTGTCACTTGAATTTTATGCATTTATCATTAAAAATAATAGGAGACATTCTTTAATGGGAACTTTGAATATTTTTAGGTTTTTCAAAAACAAATATTTAAAAGTTAACAATAAAGTGAAATAGAATAGATCTGCTAATTACACATCAAATCCTTCCAAAGATCATAAGATGGAAATTAAGTGAGCAATTTTATATAATTTTTAGAATCCATCTATCTATTTGGCATATATTATAGACACCCAGATGGCATTAAAAAGAAGAGGAATTTTTTAGTTTTTTTTTAGTGCCATAATGATCTTCCTACCATAAAATTGAATCAAGAAATAAAAATATTCATTATGCAGCGAAAGAATTTATATAATATATAATTGTAAGGACTTTATGGAAATAGCTGCTTCGTCAGATATGAAAGGAACTGCTGTGTCTGCAAGTCTGAAGAGCAACTGGACCACACTTGCTTGGGCATTCTTGATATTTTTCCATAGGCAAAAACAATTATGAAAATTTGTTATATGAGTTCTTACAGTAGAAAATACATTTTTTAAAATGAAATACATTAAGTAAGCACTCCACAAGCAGAGAAGGCCTGAGTGGGGTTGAGTGTCTCTGCTTTCGCTGTCGTTTAAAAAAAACAGGAAAGAGATAACATTATTTCAGTTTTTAATAACTGGTTAACATTTGGCTCGTGTGAGTTTGCGGACAAATAATATCAGCTTCATCTCATCTAACTACATCTGACTTCAGGCAAGGACAAGAGGATCAATTCTGTCTGTGACGGAGGAATGCTAAATCAGCTCTTCAAACTGTTTTTCCAGGATATTAAACCATAAATATCCACTTGCTTGCAGATCAGCTTCCATTCAAACCCTTTCACTAGCACTTGCCTGTCCTGTTTCCACTTCTTCCCTTGAGGACCAGGAGATGTCACAGCATCTGCTCAGCCCACATATCACAGGATTTAAAAACTGAGTTTCCCCTTCACACCTAATAAATAACCCACCAGACAAAAGGACACAAGCAAAGCCACAGCAAACCAAAACAGCAAAATTTTAAAATTAATTTCCAATATGGAACTACTTATAGGAAAATAATTCCACAGGTCTGCTCTACTCAGATGATAATTTCTTCCTTTTTAAAATTTTACCATGCATACGTAAATTCTCATCCAGAATCATCTGATAACCACAGCTGGGCTACATTAAAAACCAAAGTAAAAGAGAAAAACCCTAATAAATTTTACAGGCTCTAAGTAAGCCACTTGGTAATTTCCTTAAATGTCAAATACATATAAATGTGTTCAATACGAGGGGCAGTAAAACATTCACCTCTAAGGTGCCTCACATAATTGAGTTCAAGTTGCCTCCTAATGATAAGTCCTTGGCCACAACGCCCATTTGTTCAGACTGCGTTTTCCCACCTTCACTTGGGGCAGAATGGTTCTGTGTCCTTGTGATGATGAGGCCTGAATAGGATAGTGATTTCTGATTTCCAAGTAAAACACCTGGAAATAAAAGCATGATGACGTCATAATTTTTCTTTTCAAATGTGTTACGTGCAGGCATTCCTGATACTGGGCTTTCTGATGTCTGAACCCCAAACCTAAAAGAGGCTGGTAGCTCTTTAGGGTACTGAAGCACTGGTTCCTACAACTCAGGGTCCACACACCTGACTCATCTACTTTGATCCACTGATTGAGCAGAATCCCTACAGTATGTTTTAGAAATCAGACCTCTCAGGATTCCCAACTTTAAATAGTTTTGACCTCAGCTTAAGAAAGAGCATGAAGATTCTTTTATGTGGAGTCTAAAAATCCCAGACTCATAGAGAAGAAAAGGACAGTGACCAGGAACTGAGGCTGAGGAAGAGAAGATGTTAATCAAAAGTTACAAACTTAGTTACAGGTAAATTCTGGAGGTCTAAGGTATGGCATAATGATTATAATATGGATGGTATGCTAGAAATGTCCTAAGAGAGATCTCAAATGTTCTCAAGAAAATGAGAAAGGTTCTATTCCACATATTAGTGAAAACATTCGACCTTTGGCTTTGAACTTTGGTTGGCTTATTGCTTATATAATGACATAAAAATGGATTCCACTGTCATGTATAACTAAAAAGAACCAATAAAAAAAGTTAATCTACCAAAAAAAAAAAAAGTAACTCTGAGGTGGTGGATGTGCAGATAGCCTGATTAGGTAACATTTACAGGGATTTTAAATTTTAAATGAGGGTGATGGCCCTTACCTTGAGGAAGGATGGAACACCACCCCTGAGCCTTGAGATTTCTGGGTAACAGGGAACTTCTTCCCAAAGGACTGCCTGTGTGTCACCAAAGGCAGTTTCTGGTGACAGCCATGCTCCACTCACCTACCCTGCAACTCCTTCAACTGTTAGAGTCTCTGATGGTAAACAATCCTCGGGGGAATCGTGTTTACCCCCTAAAAAGTGTTTGGCTTCTAAGAGAATCAATGATTCTCTATTAACCTGCCAATATCAGGTCCCAAGAGCAGCTCACAGGGCTTCACAAATAAGAGGCACATGTCTATGTTGGAATTTTTTCACAAAAAGACTTTATAGTGAACCTGGCCCATGTTCACTAAGAGAGGTCCTCCCTGGAACCCGCTTGATGCATGGAGGGAGTGAAGCACCCAGTCACTCCTGGGACCCACGGGTCTGGGTCCGTGTCCATACCATGAACAACCAGAGAATTGAAATGTTGCCCTCCATTTGTGAACAATGAATTGAAATGCATACTGCTGTCATGTACAACTAAGTAGAATTAAAAAAAATTTAAAAAAAAAAAGAGGCAGGCCCAGCCCTTCACCCCTGGCCTATGGTAGATGACAGGGCAGTTTGTAGTGGTCTGGTCAGAGCTATAAGCTTGACATGTCAGCAGTGTCTTCCAGAAGCCCCCCTTCTCCCTGGCTGCCTCCCCACTTCCCATACACCCTTAGGTCAGATGCCTCTAGAATGGACACTGAAGAGGAAAATAAATCTCTTTAAAACACATCATGGGGGAGCTAGTTAGATGTAGGAGAGAGAACAGTCACACTTACAGGTTCATCAGATGGAAGTTGAGCTGGAGCTGCCGGTGGACCTCAATGCCTGTATTTTTAAAAATTTGCTTAATGTTAATATAAATAATAACAGTTGATAGCTATGCTATGGTTTGCAATGTCTAATAAAATTTTTATGATGGAAAAGCCATTATTACCTGCCTAATGTGTTAATCTACTCTCTTGATTTCCCCACACACCGAAGTAGCCTTTGCCAAATGATTAATCGTTTTTATGGTCACAATTAACCGTAATTGAAACCGTGGAACTCAGGAGGAAATGAACAATCCCTAAAATGGAACCTTAAAGCCCATAAAGAGACAGTAACACAGTGTGCACCGAGTCCACTTAGGCTCCCAGCATGTGGATCAAGACTCGTTTTGTGGTCACCATTAAAAATGCAAAGTCCTGGGCATTCGCTTTCTCTTTTTGATAAGGCCCATAGCAGACGTGTGCTGGAGCCAGCCTGTACCAGCTCACGAGAAAGTCCATGCGTCCAGTTGGTAGCCTGAGTTCATCCGTGGTGGGAGTGTTTTGATCTTAGAAATCAGCAAAAGCAACAAATGAGATCTGGTTTTGCCTGTTCCCTCCCCCTCCCCCTTTCCTGTCCCTTCTCTGCTTGTTACCAATGTGGGCCTACTTAAGTGAGCCAATTTTAAATGTGCTGAAATCAGACTTACTCCTAGAAAGATATTTTGAGTTAAGATGCTTTAAACAGTAGACCGCTCTCATGTCTTTATTTCTGTCCCAACTTGTTCAATTATCTGTCCACCTATAAGCTTTACTCTCTGAAAGTTACATTTTTCTCTCAGTCCCACTTTAACTCTTCTGTTGTCTATTGTCTCTCTTATTTTACAGTTTTATTTATTTGTTTATTTAATTTTGGGTACCAGAGGTTGAACCCAGGGGTGCTCAGGGCTTTGCTATCAGACTTGCCATCTTCCTGCCTCCGCTTCCCAAGTTGCTGGGATTACAGGAGTGCACCATCACACCCAGGTTTATCATTCTTTTTAAAATATGTTCACCTACTTCTTGCTTTTATTAATAACCAAAAATCATCTAGATGCACACTGTATATAAGGTTCCTCTAGAAACTGGAAACCAGGTTTGTCAATGAGAACATAATGTGGAGAGAATTAGCCTGCTCCTAGAACTTGGTAGTGGTGGTAAAAATAAGACTGGCGGAAGCAGCTCAGTGATTGTCAGTTTCAGCTATCTGCTGCCTTATCACCCTGTGTCAGATGTTAATCTTGAATCGTCCTTGTTTTTTAAAAGCCAATCCTGTGAAGTACCTTGTGTGCTTGTCATAATTTAAAATGGGCTTAACACTTTTGATGACATCACATGGTAAACATGTTGGTAAAACAGAGACATGCTGTCTCTAGGGCTCATGATCTAGTGATTTAGGAGATGTGCTCATGCCCAAGTTGAGTGTGTTCTAAGACCATCTTAGTGCATTGTAACATGAGAAGGAAGAATATCGAAACAGATCAAGGGTGGTAGACTACTTTTAAATTTGACAAAATATACCCTGAACTAATCAAAGGAAAGGAAAATAAAGTGTGGCAAAATAATGGATATAAAAACATCTGGGGAATTTTTCAGACTTCAGCATGATTTTGTTATAATTTCCAACAAATATGAGTCAATTGCTAGTCTGATTAAAAATTGTGTTTAGCATTGAGCTTGCTGGCAGGAAAAGAATACCCTTGTGGGTGAACACCAGAGTCTGCTTATAAAACTGCGGATCTCTCTGAAAAACCATTTCCTTGGAATTTCATTTTATGTACCAAGTATCTCTGTTTCAGTGATTGGCAGCTGGACCCATGAGAATGTTGTCAGGGACAGGAAGGCTCTAAGACAGGTTTGGAACAGCCTGGGCTCCTCTCTCTCCTTAGCTTGAGCTGGAGTGCAAGGATGTTGAGTCCTAGAACTCATTTCACTATTTCCCATTTCTCTTAAATCACAAGACCCATGAAGGCAAGATAGATATCAGCCTGGCCGATGACCACATCCCTGCCACTTAGCACAGCATTTCAATGAACAAGTGTTCAAGTAAATGGTTGAACGAATGAATGAGGATCCCAGTGTCCACAAAGCCCTGCCATTCTGTCCAAAACCCAATTTGGTTGCTCTGCTAGACCTCTTTATAACTCTAACTACAATACCATAAAAATATCACTTACTATTAGGGTCTGAATACTTGTGTTCCCCCAAATTCATATGTTGAAACTTGGTCCCCAGTGTCATATTATTAAGGGTGGTACCTTTAGGAAGGTCTTAGGTCAGGAGAGCTCTGCCCCTTATGAATGGAATTAGTGTCCCTATTAAAAAAAGGAGCCAGGAAATTCTATTGTTAACAAATGACCTAGTCTAAGCTATTTTGTTATAGCATCCCAAATAAAATAAGACACATACTAATCACAAAATTTTATTGGAGGAAAGATTAAATAATAATAAATTGTTTCAAAAGATAAGTCATTTTATTCTGGCCATTTATAACCATACCATAATTTCCTAGAAATAATTGTATAAATTATTGCCAGTTCCTTAGTACAATTTCAGCCAGATTAAAAACAGATCAAATATTAGGGAAAAAATTTGGAATTTTAGAATAATAACTTTACCTATTTCCATTCTATTATTTCTGACTCCAAAACTGACCTCATCAGGCTTGCCTGGCCTCTGACAAGACACACTTAAGGCAGCCTCGTTGGCTTATGTGAATGCTACGGCGTTATTTTCACAGGAGGTAACACAGTTATTTGCTTATAAAAGTAATCACTGGTATGTTAAAAAACAGTCCTGTTAATACAGCTGGGTCTTCCTGCAAAATTCTACTTGTCGTCAATCAGCAGATTTAAAAGAAATGTGGGAGGGGGCAGATAGTTAGATACATGGTACGGAAGAGTTTAGGGTTTGGTGGTCCACATACATTCAGTTGGAAATAACTGAAAAATTTTGCCCTACCTAACTTGAGTTGGATTAAAGCCATCACAATGAAACCCACAAGGCCAGAACAGTAATCAATAAAATGGATATAAATAAAAAGTACCCACTATGAATCAAATGTGCTATATAATTACACAGAAAAGAATAAGTTTCAGTGAAGGGACTTTCAGTAAAATATCATCCAAAAAGAAAATATTGATATGATTTCACATTATGTATAAAATGCCAATTATCAAAGTAAATTCCATTAGTCTTAATAGCCCTACAAAACATTTTTTGGCAAATGCTGTCAACAGAATTTGGCGTATGTTTAATTATCATAATTGCATTTGCAATGATAGATGCAAGATTTAGAGACTAATTGATCACATCATGCAGACGGGCATTTTAACTCTATTCCTACTAATAATTCCTACTTCATTTTAGCTTATGATAGTGATATTCTTAAATATTCTGATCTACAGCTGCATAAACTAGGCATACTTGGTCAGTAAGTACTAGGCTTCCTAAAACTACTCGAGTATACCATGTTGTCATGTAGTGAATAATTTATAGAAGAGTTGTTTAAATTCAAAGTCAATAATATTATTGAAGTTTATTTAATACCATATGTGGTTTCTTCTGCTTAGTGGAAATAGGATAAATGCTATCAAAATCTACTAATAGATTAATAATGCATGAAAGGTAGCAAGTTGTCCTTGAGGAACAATCCAGATTTGTTGATAAAAGCACTCAATGACTCAATCTATAGATCTAATATTTCAAAGTGTATTTACTTGACTGTGTAAATTTACTTAGAGAACTACATAATCTTAGCCCCCTTCAGAGATCTTAGAAACCATTTGATTGTCTGATGTGCTCCTCAAGGTCCTCATTTACCATTGTTGATGACTTTTTCAACCCACACGGGTAAGTTCAACATGAGCATAGTTCATAAATGTAAATGCTATAAAATCTTATTAAATCAGTATGTTCAATATTTTCCCCAGAACTCATCTTACAAATAAGTTGAGTGAAGCAAGTTGCCTCAAATGGCTTAAAATTTTTAATGAATTTAAAATTTGAATATAGAGACTTACGAACTCATGAACTCATTTCAAGAAAACCAAATATATCTATATTCCAATTTTCTAACATTTTCAATTTTCAATACATCTGTCAATAATTGTTAGTTAAGGTTAGTTTTGTTGATGTCCATTGTCTGTCCTTCATAGCCCACTTCCAAATGATGCCACCAGAGAATTCAGAATTGACTTCTAAGCACCTCGCAAGGTCAAAATACACGAGAGAAAAATTATAAAGAGAGTATTTAATGTATCTACTATTCCATTACTGTTTGACTTTGGGATGAAATTCATTGACCATCTTTTGCCGGTTTTCTTTTTCAAAACTTTCAAAGAAAGTGAACTCGTCAAAGAAAGAGGCAGGTCAATTACATCAGATTGCGGAGTCCTAGGCTGTACATCATAAATCATTTTAAGATGCCTGCCTCCTCGAGTCTTCCAATTTCTTCTTCTCTACACAAAGGTATTTTCACTTCATTTATTTGGTAGACTAATGTTTGATCTAGGCTTCATGGGGTCATCAAAGAAAGCCATTACGATCAGCTCCAGGTGTTTTTTGCTAAAACGTTAACTTCTGAATTATGGCCAAGTGTGCTCATGTCAAGGAATCCTGCCCATATTCATTTTGTATCGTATGTGTGCACACAAACACACCTGTCTAACATCCTCAAAATTCACTCTCTCCCAGGCATCCCCTGGATTTTGCTCACTTATTAGCCACGTCCTGAATCCATTTTTCCGTGTTTGTGTTTTCCCCAGAGCAGGGCTCGTATTTCCTCATTCAAGATATATTGAGGACTGACCCTGATTATTGACTGGGAGGCAATGAGGCACAGTAGGGGCAGAACAAGTTTTATCCTGTGTGGCACCTGCAATTCAGTAAGGTCTTCACCTGGACCCCAGGCAAGGAGAAGTTATTCTCCTCTAGCAAGGACAGACTCGGGGATCTTTGACTATCAAAGGGGTCTCAGGTTTATCCATAACCTGTATTTCCTTAGGCAAGTGTGAGGGAGACACACACACACACACACACACACACACACACATTATATATATTTTAAATATATATATATATATATATATATATATATATACACACACACACATAATCTCCTCACTTTGCCATGGGGAATCTATTAGAGTTGTACATTGAATTTTGTTATATTTTTCAGTTCTTCTTAAGTCAGAGCCTAATCCTGATTTGCAGCACACTGTTCTTTGAGGTTATGGAGAGTATCCATCAAGGATGCTCTGATTTTCAGATCATATCTTAAATTGGTAATTGACTGCCCTGTAATTGTCATCTCTTCCTCAAGTTTTGTCAGAAGCCATCCTACTCCCTTATCCTGATATACAGCAAGATTTTCTTAGTCTCCCAGGACATGACCATGCACTAGTACCTGCTTCCTAGTAAATCCAGCCCCTGCATACTCGAGATCACCTGCACTCCACTCACCTGCAGTAATGGTCACTATTCCTTCCATCTGGGTGAGCAATTCAAATCCAAAAACCCATCTTGGGGAATCTGTACTTTATGAATACTTATCTGACAAATTATCTTAGTCTGGGAACTTTAGAAAACAGAGCCCAAGGAAAGCCTTCAGGTGGCAACATTTTATTTGGTGATGTAAGCCAAGAGCAGAAAGAGAGGAAATAACATGAAGCACAAAAAGACGCTGTGCCCCATGATAGAGGCTGCTTTACTCTGATCCCTGAGGACCACCGCAGGGCAAAGGCATGTGGACTAGGGACTTGGATTCTCCAGAAGCTTTGCCAAGAGGAAATCTCAACTTGGGAAGAAAAGGGGGGATTTATCTGCCTGACTCCCCTCTGCTTCCCATTCTTCATTGGTTAAATTCCACTTTTTGAGGAGTTAATTCCCTCCAGATGTCTTTTTTTAATATTTACTTTTTAGTTGTAGTTGGACACAATACCTTTATTTATTTTTATGTGACACTGAGGATTGAACCCAGGGCCTCTCATGTGCTAGGCTAGCGCTCTACAACCGAGCCAAACTTCAGCCCCACCTCCAGATGTCTTATAGGATACTTATAGAGTTAAATCCTATACCCCAAAGTGGGATGATTCACTGACTTCAGAAGTGTAGCATGGGTTGAGATAAATAAAAAACAAGAAATAGAGAAAGAAGAGCATCGGAGAAGGGAGATGGAAATTTTGTCCCAAACAACCTCCAGTGTTTACTCTACTCATTGACCAGCCCAGTCATGCCCTCTCCTCATCAGCAGATCTCATGAAATTGGGGCCCTCTATTCCATTCGTGAGAAAAAACAGGTGCACAAAATAAAGCTATAATTCAAGTCCATGGGACTAAAGTCCTTTGATTAACAGCTATACATGTCAGAATAAAAGAATTAGAGCTTGGGTTGATACAGAAAATAAGGTATGGCTATATCGTACAGGGGTACTAAGCAGCGAAGAACTGGTTAATTAGGGGAAAGTTGCTAAATAAGATTTGACATGTTTTGTTCTATTCTGATAAAAACCTGCCAGCACAGCCACTGTCTCTGGAATGTCCTGGTCCATTTTCATCACACTGTGTATGGCCCAATTCTCTCACTGTGTCAACATGACCAGTGACAGTCCAATTAATCCAGAAAAATCTAAACTGAATCCAGGCACTCCAACATGGTTACACATCTTCGTGCAGCTTGAATTAAAGCTAGATACCTCTAACTTTATTTATATATATATTTTCAATAATATAGCCAACACTAGCTGTTTTAACAGTTTCCGGACACAGGTATCAATGAATCCTGGTACCTAAACAGAAAACTTTAATAAGAGTAAAAAGCTGAATGTAAATATGAGTGATAGGGAGAAAGGATCAAGTCAGGGATACCATTATCTTCACAATTCATGTAACTATGAATCTTTAATTACTATCCAAATCATACTTTTAATCCAGCAGCAACTGACATTGAACACAACTTACATAAATTGAATTTATATTAAATTATTATAATGCCCATAGACAAATTCCTTCCCAAATGTATTATTTACATAAAGATAAGTACCTTCCAAAAGCATAAGAGATCATTTATTGTTTCTTTTTAAGTTTTCTCCACAAAATGGGCTTTATTAATATTTAGAATGTACAATACTTGAAATCAACAACAATCCATACCGATAGGTATTAAACACTAAGGGAATATATTTGTTTATTATGGGTAGAAGTGTAACAATATGAATCATCTTAAATAGGACATATATTGCTTCAGTTTTATATATGACTGATTTATACACACACACACACACACAACATAACCTCTCTAAATATGTTACAAGCCAGGAATCTTAGCTAGGTTTAATGTTGATAATATGATCATAAGATGTACTACTTTGGGTCAATTAATTGCCTTTAGATCCAACATGGCGGCCGGCGAGGAAGCAGCGATTTCAATATCTCCACATTAACGAGATCAGAAAGACCCATTAAAACAGCTACATTCTACCTACTGAGGAACTTCTAGCAAAATTCTGTTAAAAGGAGACCTGCCGGGAATTAGTAAGTTTATTAGAAGTGACAGTTTGTCCCAGACAAGTGAATCTTGGCCGGCCACGCGGGCGCAGAGGTCCAATCCCGCGGCCACCGCTTCTGCAAGCAGCCGGCGGCCGGGAGCAGCGCGGCGAGAAGTGTCCCCGCCCAACCCGGCAGATGGCCCCCGCCATCCCGGCTCTCCTGGGGCCCCGCTCTTGCTCTGCGAACGGCCACCCCGCCCGCCCGGCTCTTAGCCACGTGGCCACAGCTGCCCGGCTCTACGAGCAGCCCCCGGGGGCCTAGCTCAGCGAGAAGGGCCCCCGCCTGGCCGGCGGACAGCCCCCACCATCCCGGCTCTCCTGGGGCCCCGCTCTCGCTCTGCGAATGGCCACCCCACCCGCCCGGCTCTTAGCCACGCGGCCACAGCTGCCCGGCTCTGCAGGCAGCCCCCGGCGGCCTGGCTTGGCGAGAAGGGTCCCCGACCGGCAGGCAGACGGCCCCCGCCTTCCTGGCTCTTCTGGTGGCCCCGCCCACTCTGCGAACGGCCACCCCGCCCGCCCAGCTCTTAGCCACGCAGCTGCAGCTACCCAGCTCTACAAGCGGCCCCCGGCAGCCCGGCGCAGTGAGAGGTGTCCCCACCTGGCCCGGCAGACGGCCCGTGCCCTCCCAGCTCTGCTAATGGCCCCACCCCCAGCAAACGACTCCCACCCCCCCCCCCAGACGACGTGAAGGGAATCTAACCAAGCCTTTATGAAATAGCGAACTGGGAACTAAAACCAGAGATTGTGTCAGACCAGAGACAAGCCAGTTCCACCCCTCCCTTCGGACACTCCGGCAAGGAGCCAGGGGCCCGCCATAGCAGAGAGGGGAAGTCACCAAAGTTCGGCCAACGAGATTCCTTCCCAGCGGAATCTACTTTAGCAGGTGTGTGACTCCCACCAACACCAGATACAAACAACCGGGAAACTTCAAAATCTCTCCGTGGGTGTTACCGTAAGGGCCAAAGGACTCTCGACCCCCAACTCCCCGTACTGCCAGTGACGTGGGCGTGACTGTAGGGGCAGAGGGAAGCAGAGAAGACTCCCCACCCCCAACTCTCCCAACCGCCAACTGAGAGGGCCTGACGGTAGGGGCGGAGGGAAACAGAGGACACTCCAGACCCCCAACTCCTCCTACCGCCAGCGGAGTGGTCGTGATTGTAGGGGCTGAGGGAAGCAGAGGGGATCCTCGATCCCCAACTCCCATTACCACCAGCGGCGACACCAATGGTCTTAGCAGCCAGATTCCGAAGGTGTGCCCACCAAAGGGGTCCGGAAAAATTAAATTATTGACTCCCAGACCACAGCTCCACAGCACTGGGGCTTAGATGAATGACAGAGAGAGTGCTCAGTCGTTAGGGAAATAGAGCACTCGGTGGGGCTGAAAGTGTAACCAAATACTTGGGGAACTGCCTCCGGTGAGCAGGACCTGGCTGGCTGGCAGGAGGAAGGGGAGGAGGGGCCGTAGAAGTGAAACGGCTCTGGACCAACAGGATTGAGAGACTCCCAGGAGCCGCCTTATAGGGATTGCTGTTGACACATTGAGGGCAAAACTCAGCCCGGAGGGCACAGCTTTGCCTACGGGAAGAGAAGAAAATGGATCTCTAAGACCTAATTTTATTTCTTATTTCATTTTATTTTTTTCTCTCCCTTTTCCTTCTCTCTCTCCCCTTCCAAGTTTTATTGTTCTTTCCATTCTCCTCTATGCTATCTATCTCCCTCTCCTTCTTTCTTTTCAAGAGCACCTTCCTTCCCCTTCCCCCCAACTTTCATCCCAAGCATTACGTCCTCCATTTCGTGTAACTGTCTAAATGCAAATAGGTGAATGTTTCGAGGCCGTCTATAGTGCTCCTAAATACCTAGCTTCTATCAACACCCTGATCCAATCGACGGTTAGTATCCCCCTTCAGCAGAGCAGTCTTCTAAAGTAGCCAAGACATACTAACCCTTATAACTGCATAGCACCTAACCTAAAGTCCTAAGAACAAAAAACAAACCACTATATGCATACAAAATCCGGAAGCCCTTTATAAATTGAATGAATCAGCTCTAAAGTACAACAAAGCCCAACATCTATAGGCATAATCTCCCACCACAAAGGAGAGACAACAGAGATAAACAAAGCCAAAACAAATGTATAGGAGAAAGCAGTTACAAAGCAGTCAAACAGAGCTGGAAAGTAACGTGAACAACATGAAAAAACAAGGGAAAAAAGGATTACAGATAATGCAGGACAACTTAAATCTACAGGAGGACCAAGAAGCATCAGAAACATGGAGAGGGAAAGAAATCAAGGCATACCTAACTCAGATGGAACGGAATTTTAGAGAAGACATGAGACAGCAAATCCAAGAATTGAAAGTATATTTTGAAAACGAACTAAACAAACAAATTCAAACTGCAAATAACGAGCTTTACCAGGAGATAGAGATCTTAAAAAAAAAAACCAAACAGTAATTTTAGAAATGCAAGAAACCATAAACCAGATTAAAAATGCTAATGAGAATATTACAAATAGACTAGATCAAGTAGAAGTCAGGACATCAGATAATGAAGACAAAGTTTATCAACTTGAAAAGAGTATAGTCAACACTGAAAAGATGCTTAAATCTCACGAGCAATCTATCCAAGAGTTATGGGATCTCGTCAAAAAACCAAATTTGAGAGTCATTGGGATAGAAGAAGGCACAGAGGTTCAAACCAAAGGAATGCACAACCTATTAAATGAAATAATCCTAGAAAACTTCCCAGAGATGAAAGATGGAATGGATTGCCAAATCCTGGAAGCCTATAGGACCCCAAACATCCAAAACTGTAATAGACCAACTCCAAGACATATAATTATGAAGATAGCCGACATACAGAACAAGGAGAGAATATTAAAAGCTACGAGGGAAAGGAGGCAGATTACATTCAGGGGTAAACCAATTAGGTTAATGGCTGATTTTTCATCATAGACTTTGAAAGCGAGAAGATCCTGGAACAATGTATTTCAAACACTGAAAAATAATGGTCTCCAACCAAGAATACTGTATCCAGCAAAATTAAGCTTCAGATTTGACGATGAAATTAAAATCTTTCACGATAAACAAAAGCTAAAAGAATTCGCAGCCAGAAAACCAGCACTGCAAAGCATTTTGGGCAAAATTCTACAATAAGAGGAATGGAAAAATAGTGCCCAAAGCCAACAGCGGGAGGTATCTCAGTAAAGGGGGAGGAAAAAACCAAAAAGTAAAAAGTAGCCAAATGAAAATAAATAAATAAATAAACATGACTGGAAGTACAAATCATATTTCAATTGTAACATTAAATGTTAATGGACTAAACTCACCAATCAAGAGACACAGGCTAGTAACCTGGATCAAAAAAACAAACCCAACAATATACTGCCTTCAGGAGACACATATGATAGGAAAAGACATAAACAGGCTGAAGGTGAAAGGTTGGGAAAAATCATACCACTCACATGGCCCTCGGAAGTAAGCAGGAGTGGCCATACTCATATCGAATAAAATCAACTTCAAACCTAAGTTAATCAAAAGGGATAAAGAAGGACACTATATCCTGTTAAAAGGAACTATCCACCAACAAGATATAACAATTATCAATTTATATGCGCCAAATAATGGTGCAGCAACGTTCATAAAACAAACTCTCCTCAAGTTCAAGAGTCAAACTGACCATAACACAATAATTATGGGTGACTTCAACACACCACTCTCACCATTAGACAGATCCTCCAGACAAAAGCTGAATAAAGAAACTATACAACTCAATGACACAATCAATAACCTAGACTTAACCGACATATATAGAATATATCAACCATCATCAAGTGGATACACGTTCTTCTCAGCAGCACATGGATCTTACTCAAAGATAGATCACATATTATGCCATAGGGCAACTCTTAGTAAATATAAAGGTGTGGAGATAATACCATGCACCATATCTGATCATAATGGAATGAAACTGGAAATCAATGATAAAAGAAGGAACGAAAAATCCAGCATCACATGGAAAATAAACAATATGGTACTGAATGATGAATGGATTACAGAAGACATAAAGGAGGAAATCAAAAAATTCTTAGAGATAAACGACAATTCAGACACAACATACCGGAATCTATGGGACACAATGAAAGCAGTTCTAAGAGGGAAATTCATTTCCTGGAGTTCATTCCTCAAAAAAAGAAAAAAAAAATAAACGAACTCACACTACATCTCAAAACCCTAGAAAAGGAAGAGCAAAACAACAGCAAATATAGCAGAAGACAAGAACTAATTAAAATCAGAGCGGAAATCAATGAAATCGAAACAAAAAAAAAACCATTGAAAAAATTGATAAAACTAAAAGTTGGTTCTTTGAAAGAATAAATAAGATCGACAATCCTTAGCCATGCTAACGAAGAGAAGAAGAGAAAAAACTCAAATTACTACCATACGGGATGAAAAAGGCAATATCACAACAGACACTACAGAAATACAGAAGATAATTAGAAAGTATTTTGAAACCCTATATTCTAATAAAATAGAAGACAGTGAAGACATCGATAAATTTCTTAAGTCATATGAGCTGCCCAGATTGAGTCAGGAAGACACACACAATTTAAACAGACCAATAACAAAGGAAGAAATAGAAGAAGCCATTAAAAGACTACCAACCAAGAAAAGCCCTGGACCGGATGGGTATACAGCGGAGTTTTACAAAACCTTCAAAGAAGAATTAATACCAATACTTTTCAAGCTATTTCAAGAAATAGAAAAAGAAGGAGCTCTTCCAAATTCATTCTATGAGGCCAACATCACCCTATCCCAAAACCAGACAAAGACACTTCAAAGAAAGAAAACTACCGACCAATATCTCTAATGAACCTAGATGCAAAAATCCTCAATAAAATCCTGGCGAATCGAATACAAAAGCATATCAAAAAAATTGTGCACCATGATCAAGTAGGATTCATCCCTGGGATGCAAGGTTGGTTCAATATACGGAAATCAATAAATATTATTCACCACATCAATAGGCTTAAAGATAAGAACCATATGATCGTGTTGATAGATGCAGCAAAAGCATTCGACAAAGTACAGCATCCTTTTATGTTCAAAACACTAGAAAAACTGGGGATAACAGGAACTTACCTCAACATTGTAAAAGCTATATATGCTAAGCCTCAGGCTAGCATCATTCTAAATGGAGAAAAACTAGCATCATTCTAAATGGAGAAAAACTGAAGGCATTCCCACTAAAATCTGGAACAAGACAGGGATGCCCTCTCTCACCACTTCTATTTAATTTAGTCCTTGAAATACTAGCCAGAGCAATTAGACAGACAAAAGAAATTAAAGGCATAAAAATAGGAAAAGAAGAACTTAAAATATCACTATTTGCGGACGATATGATCCTATATCTAGAAGACCCAAAAGGGTCTACAAAGAAACTACTAGAACTAATAAATGAATTCAGCAAAGTGGCAGGATATAAAATCAACACGCATAAATCAAAGGCATTCCTGTATATCACCAACAAAACTTCTGAAATGGAAATGAGGAAAACCACCCCATTCACAATATCCTCAAAAAAAAAATAAAATACTTGGGAATCAACCTAACAAAAGAGGTGAAAGATTTATACAATGAAAACTACAGAACCCTAAAGAGAGAGATAGAAGAAGATCTTAGAAGATGGAAAAATGTACCCTGTTCATGGATAGGCAGAACCAACATCATCAAAATGGCAATATTACCAAAAGTTCTCTACAGGTTCAAAGCAATGCCAATCAAAATCCCAATGGCATTTCTTGTAGAAATAGATAAAGCAATCATGAAATTCATATGGAAAAACAAAAGACCCAAAATAGCAAAAGCAATTCTAAACAGGAAGTGTGAATCAGGCAGTATAGCGATACCAGATTTCAAACTGTATTACAGAGCAATAGTGACAAAAACAGCGTGGTACTGGTACCAAAACAGGCGGGTGGACCAATGGTATAGAATAGAGGACACAGAGACTAATCCACAAAGTTATCTTATATTTGATAAAGGGGCTAAAAGCATGCAATGGAGGAAGGATAGCATCTTCAACAAATGGTGTTGGGAAAACTGGAAATCCATATGCAACAAAATGAAACTGAATCCCTTTCTCTTGCCATGCACAAAAGTTAACTCAAAATGGATCAAGGAGCTTGATATCAAATCAGAGAGTCTACGTCTGATAGAAGAAAAAGTTGGCTCCGATCTACATATTGTGGGGTCGGGCTCCAAATTCCTTAATAGGACACCCATAGCACAAGAGTTAATAACAAGAATCAACAAATGGGACTTACTTAAACTAAAAAGTTTTTTTTTTTTTTTCTCAGCAAGAGAAACAATAAGAGAGGTAAATAGGGAGCCTACATCCTGGGAACAAATTTTTACTCCTCACACTTCAGATAGAGCCCTAATATCCAGAGTATACAAAGAACTCAGAAAATTAGACAATAAGATAACAAATAACCCAATCAACAAATGGGCCAAGGACCTGAACAGACACTTCTCAGAGGAGGACATACAATCAATCAACAAGTACATGAAAAAATGCTCACCATCTCTAGCAGTCAGAGAAATGCAAATCAAAACCACCCTAAGATACCATCTCACTCCAGTAAGATTGGCAGCCACTATGAAGTCAAACAACAACAAGTGCTGGCGAGGATGTGGAGAAAAGGGTACACTTGTACATTGCTGGTGGGACTGCAAATTGGTGCGGCCAATTTGGAAAGCAGTTTGGAGATTCCTGGGAAAGCTGGGAACGGAACCACCATTTGACCCTGCTATTGCCCTTCTCAGACTATTCCCTGAAGACCTTAAAAGAGCATGGTACAGGGATACTGCCACATTGATGTTCATAGCAGCACAATTCACAATAGCTAGACTGTGGAACCAACCCAGATGTCCTTCAATAGATGAATGGATAAAAAAATGTGGCATCTATACACCACGGAATATTACGCAGCACTAAAAAATGACAAAATCATAGAATTTGCAGGGAAATGGATGGCACTAGAGCAGATTATGCTTAGTGAAGCTAGCCAATCCCTAAAAAACAAATACCAAATGTCTTCTTTGATATAATGAGAGCAACTATGAACAGTAGGGAGGAAGAGCAGGAAGAAAAGATTAACATTAAACAGAGACATGAGATGGGAGGGAAAGGGAGAGAAAAGGGAAATTGCATGGAAATGAAGGGAGACCCTCATTGCTATACAAAATTACATATAAGAGGTTGTGAGGGGAATGGGAAAATAAACAAGGAGAGAAATGAATTACAGTAGATGGGGTAGAGAGAGAAGTTGGGAGGGGAGGGGAGGGGGGATAGTAGGGGATAGGAAAGGTAGCACAATACAACAATTACTAATAGGGCATTATGTAAAATTGTGGATGTGTAACCGACGTGATTCTGCAATCTGCATTTGGGGTAAAATTGGGAGTTCATAACCCACTTCAATCTAATGTATGAAATATGATATGTCAAGAGCTTTGTAATGTTGTGAACAACCAATTAAAAAAATTAATTGCCTTTATTTTAATAAAGCCATTTAAGATCAGCAGGAAAAATGCTAATAATTAACATTATGGTAATTAAATAATATGCTTCCAAAGAGTCGATTTGCTTTCTTCATTGTTCCTACGTGATACCTGACAATTACTGCCTACAGCATATGATAACATTTAAGACTGCCCTGATTTCCCCCCAACTTTTGCCATCTCATTTAATAAGGACTGGAGTCACTTGGGACAAGGTCATTAATGGAAATATCTAGGTCTTCATCTCAAAGAAAGAAACTTTAAGGTTTAATCCTTGAGTATATATTATTATATTTCTTCTGTTCCCTGCAGTGAAATTTTTGGGTTGTGATGAGTAACTCTCCCCTATCAGTTGATAAATGCAATTTTTTACCAAGTTTTGTGGGGAAAAATAAGTTAAAAAAAAAAAGACTTGCAGCAAATTTATCAACTGCACTCATTCTTCACCATTTGAATCAGCATAACTCTTTGAAAATCTGGTGAAGTTTATTGCCTCTAATAGTAATATTGAAAAGTATTTATGGAAATTAAATATTTAAAATTTCCAATAATGTGTGTTTATTTTCTTAAATAGCAGTGTCTACTGTCAGGGTAATGAATACTGTGATTTCTAGAAATGAATCTAAACTGAACCTTGAGATATCTGCAATAACTTTGAGGTGATATGAAAATATCTGATTTCTGTTAGTGGAAATCACAGGTACTATTATTATTTGTGGGGCTGTTATCAACAATCCTGAGAAAACCTCCATTTCAGTTATTAATTCACAGGTCTTCAATATAAAGCTAAAGTACCTAAAGTGAAATGAAATGGTTTATTAACACACTTTGCTTAGAGTTACAAGTTTGATTTAAATTAATTCTGCTATACTCTAATTTGTTTTTATTAACTCCATATACTATGAGAGTTTAATAAAATATTGCAGCATAATGTTTTATTAAATTAATACTTAATAAAATATTTCAGCATAGCTTCTATTTCTAATATTATGCAGGAATGTCCAAAGAACAAAAGGCATTTGATTATATCTATTAATATTTTTGTATGTCTATGGTCTGGGGAAGAATCTCTACCTTTCTAAAACTCCGATTTTTAAAGCAGTAAAGTCTTCAGAAAGCATACAGTTGATACATAACTTCTAATTCATGCTGATTTTAGTAAACATGGCATTAGAGAACTGGAAAAACCATTAAAAACTAATGAAGATATCATGCTTCTACCAAAAATAAACATATCTTTCCTTATTAACATAGATATAATCGCAAAATTATAGGTCTATTTAATATTATCATGTAAATTTTAAAAATGCAATTCTAACTAGCAGTGGTATTTGTCTTTTAAAATGAATATCATCTTTACTGTCTCAATTTCCTAGGTTTCCCAGTGTTGGTCCGTAAGTAATTTGATTACATCACAAAAACAATTTAATTCGTATTTTAAAAAAGTCACCATCCAACCAGCTAGTAAATCAGTGTGACCCAGACTCTGAATCACAAAGACATACTTCATTTGAACACACATCCATCAAATTACCTCCATATGTCAACTCCAGGAACATTAACTTTCACGTGAACAGGAGATTCTATAAAATCAACACTCAAAAGATAGTTTTGCAGCTCTTGTTTTTATGTGAAACTGAAAGGTAATTTAAATGCAGACAGTAGAAGCTTGGTTTCAATGAATTCATGGGATGTATGATCCATGCTGTTTTAGCCTAACATCTGTTCTGTTTGGATATGTATATGGCTGAGCCTTGCTTGCTGGGGCCTTAGCAGTGAGACTTTAATTCTAGTGGATTATAGGCAGGGGACAGCAGTCTCTGGGATAAATGCTGAGAAAATTGGTGAGGGGGGATGGGATGCAGATTGGGTACCCAAGAGAGTTTCTACAGCTTCAAAACATCACCTGGAGAAATGACAAACTGAGAAGGTGACAGATATGCTAATAACCCTGAGTTGATCATTACACAATGTATACATGGATCAAAACATCATATTGTACCTCATAAATATGTAAAGTACTATGTAGCAGTTAAAAAAATAAAAAACAAGTTTTCTCGAGCCTGGCACCTACCATCACATGCCACCTCTAGTAAACCGGTCACACTTTATCATCAGCACTAACAATCTTCCTTCTGTTTAAAATCATGAAATCTCAAAGGTTCAAGCAACGCTTAAGGTGATTTACTTCTAGCCCCCCATTTTGGAAGCTGCATAAAGTTCAACTTCACGGGAGTTTATTACTTAAACTTTCTTTTTCCTTCCAGAACAAAGCCGAGACTGTGCTCCAACTGTGTGGTCATGACAAAGGAACACTGACTATTACATATTTGAGAGTGAAAAACAGCTATCCGAGAGACAAAACAGCAAACAACAACAACAAGAAGAAGAAAACCTCAGGACAGTGGGGAAATTGGAAACTGAATGAACCTTGGATCTGAGAGGTCATATGGAAGCAGAGACATGACCTTGGGTTGCACATAAATAGGGCCCTGTGGGGTTTCCAAGGTGGAGAATTAAATCAAGCAAATTAGCTCATTTAGCTCTGATTCCTTGTCCTCCTCCACTGACTTCCTTATTTTATGAATTCTGAAATCTTGACTTATCATCCTAAATGGTCAGTCTGGATACTGCATGGACCAGGGACTCTGGATGCAAATCAAACCCCAGTTAATCACAGCAACATTGCTCTACATGCAATTTCAGAATATTTTTACCATTTCCACTTTCTTGAGTATTTTAGGTCTTTAAACATTTTTATTTACAAAAATGTTTTATTTTCAGGAGGCAATTTTGAGATTTACGAAACCCTTAACAAGAACAAAAGAAAGTACCCTCAGGCTCAACCTCGGGCCTCTTTCTATTGTCTTTTCTTTCCCGGCAATCTTATCCAGGATCATGACTTCAAATATCATCATTTGATTCATGACTCCAAATATCGTATTCAGTTCCAAACGCTGTCAAACCTTCAGATCCATATATCCTGAAACTTACTCTCTGACATCTCCTCCTAGTATCTCAAAGTCAGGCTTTACATGTCCAAAGGGCATAAAAGGAACTCAAGTAAAAAGTCATTGCAGCTCAGTCTTCTTGCTGTCAAGCAACTATTTAATTTTTTATCCTTCTGGAGATATTGTAATGTATTCAATAAGGACGTGTGCACGTGCACACACATGCACACTGGTAGACACCGTTCAAATGTCCCCACACAATTCCATTTTCTGTATGTGAAGACTTTCATGTTCCCTACCCTTTGACTATCTTGTCTCTAACAGGGTACATCAACTTGAAGAGGGTTAGGTTACAAGGTATTGCAACTTGGGTGTTGCTAGCTGACTCTTCCTTTTGCTGGTTTTGAGGAAGCAAAACCAAAGAAAGGCCACGTGATGAGGAACTGAGGGCAGTCTGTAGCCAATGGACAGAGAGCACCCGAGTCCTCAGCCAAAAAGCTCTGAGGAGGAGAAGCCCACCAACAATCATGGGATTGAGCTTAGAAGTAGCCCTTCCCCAGCTGAGTTTCAGCTGAGACCCTTAACTCCGGCTGGCACATTGCCTGAAAGCGTCTAAGAGATCCAGAAGCAGGAAATGTGTGCCCATATCCCTGTCAATAAAAACTGTAATGATTTTGCTGTTTTTAAGCAGCTAAGTTTGACTTGATATTAAATAGCAATTCATGAACAAATTTTTTTTACATAAATTTGACTGGAGTCTATGCACTGTCTAAATTCTCACTTATAAATAGATTAAGTTATTGAGGATTAAGTAGAGACAAGTAGGATAAGTTAAATGAGTTCAGAATAGGTTCTCAGAACATAGAGCTATTTTCTCAGTGGACTCAGCTCTGTCATAAGCTCCACCTGCCTGCTTTCTTGTGCAAAGGTGTTGACAATAAGTACAACCACCACTGTCTCCGCCACAGCTTCAACTAGAATTGTTGGATGCGCCAAACACAAATGTCACAGGATCTTTGCACTTGACTGTCCCTACCTTAGATTTGTCTTCCCATGAGTCTACCTGGACCTCTGTCTCATTTTATTCAGATCACATTTCAAATACCACCTCTTCAGGGAAGCCTGCTCCATCTACCCTCCCTAAAATAGCACTAGCTCTCCAAAATCTTTATGCTGCTTTTGATTCCATAGTTCACATCATTACTGAGAACAAGAAATGCAACCCCTGATATCCAAGAGCGGTTCTGACACTCAGCTGGGCCTCCATGTTCTCTGGCCCAGAAGGAAAAAAAATAAATAAACTCACAGCTCACCAACTTCAAACAAGGCCGCCTTGTGACCATGATGAAATGAAACAAAAAACAAAGAATTTTTGATAATTGTGCCTCAGCACAGATACAAATCACAGCACCAACCAAAAATATCCCAAATTTCCTGTTTCCCAGCTGGAATAAATGACTGTTGCCTCTTCACCAACCCCAGTGCTGGCCTCCCTCTATTCTGCACTCTCAGATAAGAGTCATTAAAATTCATGATCAGTAGGGCTGGGGGTTGAAGCTCAGTGGTTGAGCATTTGCCGGGTATGCATGGGACCCTGGGCTCAATCCCCAACACTGAAAAAAAGAAAAAATCATAATCAGAGAATGACTCCCCCATCCTGACAGTATCCAGTTCAAAGCAGAGCCCTGCTCTCCTAAGACCTCCCCTGGACCAGCCCCATACATAACACATTGTTAAAGTCCTAACACATTGTTTTTGAGACATTCCCGGTTCCCTGTAGCGTGTGTAGTCCTCTGTTACAAGAAGCAATAAACCCAGCTTTGTTTAACTAAAACTGCTTTGGTGGTAGTCACAGTGTTTTGACATTATTTAAGGTGACTGTTTATTTATTCATTGGTTGATCATAAGACCCGAGAAGGCAGGGAATTTTGCTGTGTGTGTTCACCTCCTGAATCACGAGCATCAAAAACACAGACTGACTTGGGATCAGTCCATTTGTGCAGAGACACTGAAAAGAAGTTCATCTTTCATTCTTCTCCAATAGCAAAGCTGTGGCCTGATAACAAACACTGAGTGATCATCAGGAACAAATATGGTTTTGTAAATCATCACTAAAGAATTTCTCATCTCTTTCAAACAAAGTTCTAAAGTGACTTCACATAATATAAATCAGACACTGGGAACCTATCAGGGATTTTTTTCTCAGATCTATCAGATATAGATGTATTTTGGGGGAGGCATAGAAATTTACCTCATCTTTAACTGGTCCTTAACAGGCAATTGAATCAAAAATATCAATTTAAAGCAAAGGGTTTTTTTGTTGTTGTTGTTGTTAGAAACAAATAATTAAGCCAATGGGTGGAAGAGATCCTACGACCTTCTCAGCTAAAACTGAAATACAGTTATGGGATCCCACCATTGATCACAGCCTCCTTTTAAACAGGAACTACATGGTTGTAATTATTCTAAGAGGGACACATTTCAAACAGCTTCTACTGCCAATATTGGCAATTGTGGTGATAGATGGCTTCATGATTCTCAAGGGCTGGGGAGCATCAATAATCTTTTTTTTTTTTTTTTTTGAGTCTGCTCCATTTCTGAAGAAGTTCTTACTTTCTTCCTCTAGATCTTGATGTGGGCAACAAATCTACAGTCTGAAGAAATTTTCTTTCATATGTCAATTATTCTTTTCTCTCTCTCTTTTTTTTTTTTTTTTTTTGGTTTTGTTCGAACTGGGGATTGAACCCAGGGCCTGGCACATGCAAAGAAAGTGTTCTACCAGCCGCCCTCATGTATTCATTCCTGGGAGGTACTTAGTGGCATCCTTCCTATCCATGTGTGGATATTATGTACATTTTTTTTCTAGTTGGTATTCTCTCTTTAAGCTCATGTCTTTGTTCTTAAGTTTCTATGTCATTCTCTAGAAAATGTATGCCTTTCAGTAAATCAAGTTAATTTCTATAAAATAAAAGTTAGATTAGCAGAGGAAGGCTTTTTTTTTTTTTTCAAGAAAAAAGGTAACTAAAACTGGGAGATGGTAGGAGGACAAAGGACCCAGTTTGAATGGCTGAGCTCAGTTTTGGTCATGTACTGGCTCCTCTGAACCACTCTACCACACTACACACCACATTGTTCTTCATTTTTGATTATGACAAGTGTCAGGAAGTAGTAGTAATAATTACAGCCATCATGGACACTAACAAGCTGTTTGAATTTTTTTCTTGGCACTACATTCCAACTTGCCGACTAAAAAGCTTGGAGAAACTACTGAACGAAATTTCTTGGAAGCTCCATTATTTTCCATTTCATTTGGGATGTTAAGTGTACTATTGACATTCATCTTGGAGAAAAGAAATGAATGTGTTTACTCTCTTATATATTTCCATTTCATGTCTAAAGGGCACCCCCACTCATCCTCTTCAATGGCAGATGCAATTTCTGGGTTATTACACACGGTCCATCTCCCTTGTCTCCACCACAGTAACCAATAGCACATTGAAATCCTAGTTACATATTGCATGCAGTAACTAGGAGATGCTGGGCTAGAGAGTTTTTAGCTTTACCATTGTTGTCTTGGATTACACCATGAATGCCAGACCATCTGTCAGGAAAGCGCTGCCAAGAGTGGATATTTATCTGGCTTCTCTGTCAATTTAAGAGGACTTAGCAAGTTGGCCACCTGCCAGCAGCTACAGAACCAACCTTCAGAGAGATGACTGCTGAGGAAATGACTGAAATTGTACAATTTTAATCTCTCTTTTCATTTATCGCATTCCTCCACATCTGCACATAATGAGGGGAACAGGCTCAACCCCCCTCTGCACCTCCACACTCCTTCATAATGATTCTTTCTCTTCCTTTCCTTCACTTCCTTCCTGTCAAAATCTCAACCAACCTTCCGGTTCCAGCTAAAAACACAACCACAGGTAGAATCAGCCTATTGCTTCTACTTTTTCTGTTCTTCTTAAGTCATTGGCTTAAAACATTTATTAAGCATCTATTAGCTATTATGCTGTTCCTGCCAGATACCTAAAACATTCTGCCCAGCTTCCTATAAAGGAATGCAAAAGTCTCTGGAACTCACTTCTGGCAACTGTCTAACAATGACAGTCACACATTAAAAAAAATTGCAAAACAAAAATGAAATGAAGAGGCAAATTTCTAACCAAATTCAGGTTGCAGAAAATGCTCAAAAGCAGTATTTACTGAGTTTTCCAATGGGGTCAAACTTTGGAAGTATAAAGACAAGTCACACACAGGAGATTTAAGGTCAACACAAGTCAAACCAATCTCATTTCAGTGTCTTAGGGGTTCACAACGAGTGGTAGGACCAAAGCTACCAAAGAAGTGATTTGAACTAAAATGCAAATGTGTAATAACTGAGCTATCAAATGTTCTCACTGATGAACACAAATAGCACAAAAAGTCGATTTGATCTTTGAAACCTATTCCTACTTTAATTTACAACATTTTAATTTCAAAACCCCTTTTATCTGTGGTTTTAGTTACAGGTGTTCAACTGTGGTTCAAAAATATTAGATGGAAAATTCCCAAAATAAACAACTCAGAAGTTTTAAATTGCGTGCAATTCTAAAAATCATGATGCTATCTTTAGTGTCCCAATTATCCATGTCCAGGATGAGAATCATCCATTTGTCCAGTGTATCTTGCCATGTATACTCCCAGTCCATCAGTCACTTAGGAGTCGTCTTGATTATCAGATCAGCTGTTGTGGTAGCATAGTGCTTGTGTTCATGAAAACACTTATTTCAGTTATCAACAGTCCCAAAGTGCAAAAGTAATGAGACCAACAATTTTATTACAATATATTTTTATAAACATTATCTTTTATTATTCGTTATCACTAATATCTTACTGGACCTAATTTATAAATTAGGCTTTATCATAGGTAAATATGTATGTATATGTATAAGAAAAAAACACCATAGATAGGGTTCAGTACTGTTTTGGTTTTTTAGGTGTGCACAGGGGGTCTTGGCATATAACCCCTTGGATAAAGGAAACTACTATACTCTAACGGCCAAGAATGAATTACAGCATGTTTTCTCCACTGGAAAAAAATTTTTGATTGCAAAATACAGCTATAAGTTTGGCAGATCATTTTTGTCACAGGAAAAGTTTTGAAGGAAACTGGTAGGCCAGAGACATCGGATCTAGTTTATTATCTTAGCAGAACAACTTTACAGTTGTTTCAACTGAAAACATGACATTTTTTTTCTGGGGTTATGCTAATAACTTTGAAGAGTAATCCAGAAGGAGAAGATCAATCAGGAGAAATTGCAAGGGGCACTGTGGAGTCAATCTGGCTTCCAGGCCTAGGGCTCAGAGTATAGCCAATGTTGTCAGCTCTGCCTGGGGCTCAAAGGACTCCCAAGAAAACTGTGCATGCAGCAGGTTGGAACATCAGTGCTCTGTGCCCAGAGTGAAGAAGAATCAGGTGCACACGGGCTTCCATAAAAAATATCAATAAATTGATCACACCCTAAGAATTCTGATTTTATTTGTTTAGAGTACAGCCTGAGCCTTGGGATATTTAGAAAGTCTCCAAAAGCTTAAGAATCACTGCTATAGAAGATACAGTAATTCAAGAAGCACTGGGGGAAGGTAGTCAAGAAGATCCTGAAAACAGACACAGAATACTGCACTAATCAGAAACTCCAGGGTGTCCGATTGTGTGGAAAAATCAAGACACGTGAATGTACAACTTGAGAAGAGGTATCCCCACTGCAGTCAGAGAGGACTTTTTAATAGGGAGATAAAATACCACAGAGTGATAGTCGCACATGAAGCAAATGCAGAGAATGTCCAAGACCCTGTGGCCAAGGATCAAGGACCAAATGATCCTCAGAAATGTCCAAAAGGACAGTTTTGAAGAGGCCATGGTGGCAAAGCACTAGGTCCTCAAATTCAGTCTCTAGTTGGTAGTAGCAAAAGGTCAGTCCTTTATTACAATTGATAATTAAATGAATTACACAGATATACCAGAAAATATAGCCAAATATTATCTATCATCTATTTAGTGTTTTGCATCTACTTGTCAGCTTGTAAAGTCCTAAGTAATTTGTCAGCTATGTTAAGCCAAAGATATGTGTCTAACCTTCTGAAGGTCACATGAAACATAAAACTGCCTAGTCAAGGGCAATACTGCTGGTCATTCCCAGATGGGGAATATTCTAAAATGCAAGAGCTGACCACAGTTTTGGACCACAGGAGCAAAGGTCACTTCATGTTAAGACACTGTTTTACCTCTTTCACTCTAGAGAAAAAAAAAATTTAAATCTGCATTTAGATCTTTGAAGTTTTCCATGTACTATTAAAGAGATTAAGTGAAAAAAATTGTAATAATTTTCTAGTAATAATCAACATGAACTTAAGTCCACAACTGAGAGAGGCTGGGGCTTAATAGTTGAGTACTGGGTTTAGTTTTGGTAGAAAATATTTAAATGCATGTCTTCCAAAAAATGTTTAAGTATCATTAACTGACAAGACTAACATCTGCTTGAATTGTCATATGTACTTGCAGACTAAAGTCACAGTATCTGTCTCTGAAGCAGAGAAAATGTTTGTAGGAACAAGCAGACCTGTAGAAGAGACTTCCCATTATGTAAAATGATTACCTATTCCAAAATCATCCCTGCTCAGGACTTTCTTAGATCTAAAAGTCCCAAGGATGTTTTAGTCCTTCGAACATTTTAACGAGTTTAATTTAAATCTTTTCTCTGGGATTCTACCTGATTAACTCTACTTCCTAACATCTGCTTCTCTGCTTTGCAGTGTCAGCTGGACTTCGGGATGGTGCAATTGCAAGAAGTTAATCAGTTCTCTATTCTCCCTCATGCCAAATCCCAGTGGAAAGAAGAGCATAGAGTCCCACACAGGATTTCTATCAACCAAACAATGCCTTCATGAGGAGTGTTGACATAATTCTAATTTTCCTTTGTGTTCTCCTCTATCTGATCATTCAAAATGCAGGGGCTCATGGATATGTATGCTCTCAGTTTAATATCTCTCAACACAAAGTGTAGTCTGTGGACAAGCAAGCCTCAGCTTCTCTGGAAGTTTATTAGAAGTGCAGAATCTCAGGGCCAAACCCAGATGGTCTGAGTGAGAAGCAGCTTTAACAAGATCTCCAGTGATTCATATGGAGGTTAAAAATGACAATCACAGCTCTCGAGAACCTGCCCTTCAGAATCTTCTGGCTATTTACCATGTGCATGTCATATATTTAAAGTTTTCATATTCATTTGTATCTTAATGTTATAAGTGGTGATATCTGGAAAAGGTTCACAGTAAGCAAAGCAAATAAACAAGTGAATCAATGATTCCCTAGCTGCTCTGTCATGTGGTTCTCTCACACTCTCCTTCATCTCTAAAATTCATGTGCAAATCATTTCCTTTCTTACATATGACACCTCTCCACATCAGTTTCAGACTTAAAACATGATTATGGGGTACTTCTACCTCCATCAACTTAGAGAAATTTAAAAACAACTATACTAATTATCTTCTACCTTCAAGATATCCCAGTTTGACTATTACAAATGATAAAAGGAATTTCCAGGTAATTTTGATGATCAGACCAGTTTGATAAATGCAGATCTAAGAGCATACTAAATATGCCTTCCTTCTTAAAAAAGGCATCTGACTTTTTGAAATAAGATACCATTCGCCCCAATGAATATTATGTTGCAACTCAACAATTTTTTTTGCAATTACATTTTAAATTCCAAGTTGGGGTTCATTTTTATTGTGGGGATTTTCTAGTATTGGCAGTATAACATGTAATAGATTCACTGCTGAACTAAAAAGTCAGAAATCCTCTAAATGCTAGCATCTATTAACTGGGAATTTTAACTTTCCAAATGACTTTGGAAGAAATAATTGGAAACCCCGGCCTTAATTACAACAAAAAATTTAAATATTTTGCTACTATGAAACTCGGAGAGACTCTAGTCATATCCCTAGGTGGAGAACTTTGTTTACATTCACATAACTGCTCCCTGTGTCTGATTCCCAGAGACTGGGGAAAATTGATACATTTTACAGCTGAGAAGATGCTCAATGGGACTGAACATCAGCTTGCTCATCACACATGGCAATTCACTCTTGAACTTCAAAGGAGTTAACATGCTTGAAGGGAAAACGGAATGCTACATTGTCTCTTGTATTCAACTTTGAAAACAAATAGAAACAAGAGAGTGAAAAAGACAGGTGTGTAAAAGACACACTTCAATCACAGAAAAAAGTAGATGAACCAATGCTCTTCATTCACATCACAGGCCAGGATTGAAACAGTCTGTTATGTTTAGAAAAACTACCTTGAAAATGGCCACTGATTAGGAAAAAAAAATTATATGTTAAAGTTTGAGCTTTTTCTTACTTCGGTGGTATGATACTATTGTGGAGTGCATGCACATTTTGAAAACACACACTTAAAATGTATTCCTTTTCCTGAGATCAATACTGGGAAGACTTCCTTGTCAATAAATGTAACAATGAATCAGATGAGGTCAAATTGCAGGGTAGCCTGGTTCCTGGCTTACGGGGAATGAGGACCCAGACTCTGGCCAGCTTCCCCCAGGAATTCTGCCTCAATACCTCTAGAAGTCACCAGCTCCCAGTCTGTTTACCTCATAAGGCCACTGCTTCTCATAAACACATGTCGTTCCAATTTCCTATCAGTCCCAAACAAGCAAGTCCCAAAGACAGCTTTTAAACCACTGACTAGAGTTCCATCTTCTACCAGCTGGGGATGATAATTAAAAATGGAAATTCCTGTGGCTCTCACACGATCAGAATCCCTTGACTTAGGGTCTGGGAATACACACCTGAGACGATTTTTTAATATTGAAAACTATTGCATTTCACACAACATGTTGATCAAAGGCAGAGATGCCCCTAGCATTGACCTATGTCTTTATCATGGTTCTGTGAATTGTTTTGGAAAAGACACTTGGAAACTTAGGCTTCGATTTTACTAAAATAATTAATATTCTCCTATAACATGGAACACTTCGTGGAAATATTACCTGTGTATTACTTGTGAGCCCACTGTTTAGACTGAAGAAGCGTGTGTGATACTAACATTAACACTTCTATAGCATTTAGTATCTGCTCAATTTCCCTATATCCTGACTCTCCCAAGGTGGCAGGATATGCCTGAGTGCATTCACACATGTAACATTGAAGTTTACCTGCAAGGTTAGAATTTATAAGATGAACCTTCCAGGAGGCTTTGATGAGAAGGCTTTGGAGTATGTATTATTAAATAGATAAAGCTAATTCAGAAGAGACTGTCACTTTAAAAACTCAGTGGGCCAAATGAATCAGCAAAATAATTAATGTTTTGTTTTGTTTTTAACCCTCTCACTCAGAAAAATACCTGTCTTTATAAAGATCCAGTGAAGTAGAATTTTATAAGCTTGATAATTCAGACAAATAACTAAAGAGCATACACATGTATGTCATATATATATATATATATGTATATACATACAGTACAAAGTACACACAGGAACATATACATATGTAATCAAATATTTATAGTGTCTTATATAAAGATGTTCTAAAAGATCCAGAGGAAAAATTGTGGGTCCCTTAAAAAAATTCCAGTTCCTAAAATACATTGTACCTTCTGAAATATTATAGAATTATTAGTAGTCTGTGGGTACATCGGTCAGTCTTCTGTTGCTAATTGCACAATAACACAGATTGCACAAGTTTTAAAGAAAAGAGATTTGTCTTGGCTCACAGTTCTGGAGGTCCAAGGTCGAGGGGCTGCATCTGGTGATGGCCTTCTTGCTGGCAGAGTCCTGAGGCTGCACAGCCCTGTCACCACAGGAGACAGGAACCTGCGTGCACACGCCCTCTGGTCTGCCGTGCTCCCTTGTATAGCCACCTGTGTTCAATTGTGGGGGGTCCACCCTGAGGATCTTATCCAATCCTAATCGCCTCCCAGACACTCTACCTCCAAACATCACAGTTAGATCAAGTTCCTTCCCCTTACCACCTCACGATGGTATTAAACCAACATAAGTTTCAGAGGGAAAAATCATATTTAAACCATTGGGAAACTATATGACTAGGAAGCCCCCCTCGGGGCACAGGTGCTCACATAGCCAGTGCATGAGGCAGAAGTTAAAAGCTGTGTGTCAAAAAAAAAAAAAAAAAAGAAAATGTTCTTCTATACAGCTTCAGAATCTTTAGAGCTCTAGTGTGTCTACACAATAAAATCATAATCGTATTTCTGTGTCAAGTAGAGTAAAGCAATTAGCACCAATGACAGATGAAGAGTCAGAGAAATACAGCAATACAGACGACGAAAAACAGCCAAGTCAAATGAGAAGCCATAGGCTCCCTCTTAAAGGAGGGAGGAAGGGCTAGGAAATCTGACTTAAATTGAGCTCAGCTGTGCTCAAAGCTGTAGAAGTGCAGAGAAAAAACCTGCTTTACATGGAGAAATATGGTTATTTATTCTTGCTCCATTAGGAATTTTTCTTCTATAAATGTACAGAGTTTAAGCATTTTCATGATTAGCTAAATAACAGTAGGCATACTTTAATCTATTTAATAAAAAAAAAAAAAGCTGACTTGATTATATGACCCTCGTGTCCATCTAAAAGCTGCACCTGGGGGTTGTCACTGTGGAAGGCCAGATCCAGGAATGAGCTGAGGAACCAAACAGTCACAGCCCCAGATTCTAAAATAGATATGCATGTGTCCATACTAACCAAAAATAAGCATTTCAACAAATTATTAAATGGTGGAGAGCAGCAGCTGTTCCTTTTAGAAAATATCAAATTGATACATGTGAAAGGAATGAGAAAAATACAAAATGGCTGTTAGGGATAGACCACGGTCATAATTGTTGATGAAATCCACCGGCAGATGGATGCTAAATCAGAAAGTGAAAATTTAAGAAGAAACAGGCGATCTGCATGGGCTCAACGTAACTTTACACAGGAGAAATCCAACACCTCCTCAACCAAGAATTCAAGGCCCACATCATAAGCAATAGGAAATACTGACACGGGGTTTTCATGAGAAGGATACATTCCTGTGGAATTCTTACCCCCAACGCCATAAACTGGACTTAATAGAAAACCCTAAATTGTGTGACATTCTACAAAATAACTGATCATTTTAAAAAATTCAAAGTGTCAAGGTCATAAATGACTAAGGAATTGCTATTGAAGATTGAAAGTTCCAGACTGAAGGCTATAAAAAGACACAGCCACGAAACGTACTCAGGGGTACTGAACCTATCCTAGAACAAAAGTAAGGCATTTGGGGAGAAAGTGGAGATATTTGCATATGATTTTCAGGCTAGTAACCAATGTTGATTTCTTGTTTTTCTTCGTTGAAGTATGATTATGTGCATTGTTAATATTTGGAACCTCCCCAGGTGCAAGGCAAATGGGGTCTCTCTGTACCAGTTTTGTGACTCTTCTATAAATCTAAAATGCTTTCATAACATACAGACACAACATTTTCATGTGGACCCACCCTCTCTTGAGCCACTTGCAAATGAAGCCTAAACCACTACTGAAACGTTTGAGGGTGTTTTTTTTTTTTTTAATTGCTACTGTGAATATCCAGACACACACTCACATATAAGTTGTGAGGTCAGCTGAGTGAAAGCCCCTCTCAATTACTAATAAAAGGCATTTACGATACATGTATTTACACTCTTTAGACATCACAATCAGCAAAAGAAAATTACTGATGAATATAGCATGCAAAATGGAATGTTAATTGCCCATAAGTGTTATTGTGGGTAAATTGGTGTTGCAGAAAAGCAACATTTTTAGCACGAATATATGGATAATATGACTCACTTAAAAGATATTTCAGTACCCCAAAAATAAAATTTAGTAAATTTAGGGCATTGAGTAATTGACTTTCATTAAGCTTAATTAGATATTTGCTAAATAGGTTTATTAATGATCACAAAGTGAATCTATAAAACAACTTGTAAAAATGTAGAATTTACCATGTAATGGGCTTTCTATTCATGGTTATTACTATCAAGAGGAGCAGGACATGTGATAGATAGGCTACATTTTGCTTAATGTTTGCTTTGAGGTATTTTATGTTCTAAATAGGTAGTAAATGTCCATTTATAAAGAAAAGCAATAGTCAGCAAGCTGCATAAAAACTAACTGGAGGACTGTCTATATTTCTACCAGTTTTAATCAAGTAAGTGAAAGCAATCATCCTTAATCATCCTGCATGCCAGACTCACTTTCAAATGGAGCCACTCTGACTCCTATATAAACCACAGCAGGGCGCTTGCATCCTGGCACTAAGAACTAAGAACCAATGCATTGAAGCAACTTGCAGCATCCAATGTAATGCAAGAAAATTTATTAGGCTCAGCAAATTATCCAAGAGCGTTGTGAAAAAAACTTACAATTTTTTCCCTGTTTGAATGCCCTGCCTAATCTATTATGCTCAAAACTCTACTCATTAAAAAAAATAATAATAATTCCAGTGCTTAAAACAATGTTTTTAGTTGTTATCACACTGTGTATATTGAACTCCACACAGAGTTTTATACCAGGTAACATTTGAGCAACTACATAATGGCATAAATAATACTGAACAGCCCTCTTTTATAAAATATGGAGAAGTGGTGCAGATGCTAATGTATTTCACTGAGAGCAAATAAGATACATAAGCCCTGGACAATTTGAGAATTGGTAACTGAGGAACAAAGATTTCCCTGCACACATCTGCGTTTTGCTTTGTTTGCTTGCTTATAAGAGAGGTAAAAGCAGGTTGGTTTTAGTTATGATGATGCTGTGATTAAAACAGCTTTATGAAGGGATTTCCTGATAGAATGTATAGGGAGGGGTTCATCTGTTTTGCTACTATTAACAGAAGCTGTGTTTACTCATCACTAGGGTCTTCAGGTTCTAGAGGTGAAGGTAATTGCTCATCTCAGCATCAATCATCCCTTCCTGTGAGGAAATCCACCCTTCAATTACATTGTGTACAGAAAGCAACCCATTTTAGTCCTAGTTTCATCAATGCTTATTCAATTAGCTCTATTGACGGTTAACCATCAGGCCCTGTGCTTGGTGAAGAGACTGAGTGTAAATTAGCCATCCCTCTGCTGACCTCATGGGTTCCATCTCGTGGAGGTCTGCAGGTGCCAGGAGATAAGCCCTTTCAATAAGAGAATTGAACCCAGAAGTGGAGATCACAAAAGGCTATGCTGAGAGAGTGATGCTTGAAACAACTAAAATGAAGCAACTAATCAATCTGAGGGGGAAAGAATTTACAGGAACAGCAAATACAATGTCTATGCAAACAACACCAGGGTAGGAAACAAATGGGACAGGGTTTAAAAAAAAACACTGATGTGTAAAAACACGGGTACCTCTCTGTCTGATGAGTCTAAGACTAGATTGTGATGGTGTTTAGATCAATCACATAATTTGTCAATAGAATGGAAACTCCTTTAGGGAAATACATCTTTATAAGTCTCTGGAACAATAAGGATAAATCTATATGAAATGTATGATCATGTTACAAAATTATGCCTACCTCCTATGAGCAGGGTTCTCCCTGCTGAATAGGAATGGTGAGCAGATGACAGAGAGGCTTGTAAAGGAGAGAATGGCTGAGAGTTGGGGAGGTGTTCAGTCCCGATGTGATAGACAACTTAGAAGTCCACTCTAAGATATGGTAATCTTAGGTGCGATTTTTTGAGAAATAAACGAGGATAGATTTATTATATATTGAAGGGATGAACAGGTGGATTTTGAAGATAAATTGGACAGAGGATATGGTAGAAGGGGACTCTGGTTTGATTTCAACTTTTGACAACCAAGTGGATGGTGCTGCTATTCCATGAAATAAGAAACCCTGGATGAAGCCAGCAGCAGAGAGTTGCAGAAAAAATGCATTTCAGGATAAGGCTCAGATCAATATGAAAGATGAGGGTAACCTTTACATCAACCCAGAGGTGGGTCTATTGAGCGTATTATAGAGGGCAGTCAAAACCTTTCACCTGGTACAGCTCTGCAGAAACAGATGTCTGAAGTGTAGGAAATGCACTGACAAACATTGCAATCGTCCTGGCAATGACAAGGGAGCTAGACTTCTCCTACGTCTAAGGAAACAATATGATTGTCACACTGAAGAGTGTGATTGTCATTCACCCAAGGACAAAGGAATCGTGTGTTGGCAAGGAGCTTCTCTTCCCCTTGTACTGTGTCCTTTATACTTTGGGGTGGAGATTGGGGTAGCAATGGTCCCACCTTGGGTGGAAGGGACAGCAGTTCCAAAGAGTAAAGTGGAGAACCCCGTAGCATGATTGGCAGACTCTGGGCACTGTGATAATGACTATTCAATTCAGGTTTTTCTGCATTGTAGTTATTTTCTGATATTTGCAAAACTTCCTTAATTTTTTGTCTTAAATGCTATAGTTGTTGCTGTATGTGGTGAATTAAGAGGAAAAGCTGAGCTTCAGCCAGAAGAAGCTGGTCATGAAAAACCAGAGATAACCTACTTAGCTTAAACCAGACTCTAGTTAGATGATTAAGTAATAGCTTAATGCAGACCAGTTAGCTAAAATGACTTACTAGGACCAAGATGAGATGGTAGAATAAGATACTCTTCTTTCTGAGCTTCTGAAGACCTTGGAAAAGGGAGAACATACCTAAAATATCTAATTTCCTATTGTTTGAGAAAAGAGTTTGAACTGTTTTTATTTGGTTATTAAAGGAATGGATGCTATCTGAAAGTTTTATGAATTAAGCTGAGGTCAGCCTTGGTTTTACTGAACTGGCAGTTACATATTTTAGGTAGGTCCTTCCTTTCCCAAGGTCTTCAGGAGGCCCAGAAAGAAGAGGTACCTCTTCCTAAATCTACTCCTTTAATGGAAAAGCATTCAGATGTTGTTTGTTTGTTTTTTTTAAAAAAATTGTAAGTGTATAATAACTAGGATTTATTTTGACAATTTAGTCACAATTGTGTATGCACAGTATGTATGGTATTTCTGAAAATATTTCCCTTCAAAACATGGATTTCAAGAATAAGATTACCTTTGTATTGTTTTACAGCTTAATTTCTATACCTAAGCTTTAATTTTATGATAGAAACCAATAGAAAAGTAGAAATTGCTACAAAGAAATTTTAGAAGCATTTCAGTACCATATCAATTTCATACATCATGAAATTTCAACTATGATAAAGCCAAAGTGTGCTAAAATTTCCACTAAGAAAGACATCAGGAAAGATGAAAGATTTTCATTCTCTTATACAAATCATAGGTAGAAAAAGAACATGTGGACAGGAAATGTGATACCACTCAAAAACTATCATCACATTTTCTTTATCCATTCATCTACTGATGGGGTCACTTAGGTGATTCCATTTCTTGGCTATCATGAATAATGCTGTAATAAACCTGGTAGTGCAGACATCTGTCTCACTCATTTCATTTCTTTTGGATATATACCCAGTGGTGGGATTGCTGGATCACATGGTAGTTCTATTTTTAATTTTTTTGAGGAACCTCTATTCTTCCGTCTATAATAGCTCTACTACTTTGCATTCAACCAACAGTGTGCAAGCACTCATGGATAAATGTGAAGGATATTATTTTAAGCGAAATAAGCCAATCACAGAAAGACAAATAGATACTGCATGACCTCACTCAAATATGCAACCTAAAAGTTGACTTCACAGAAGTAGACAGTAGATTAATTGTTGTCCAAAGGCAACAATGGTTGAGGAGAGGAAGGGGTAAAGAAGCATTGGTCAAAGGATAGAAAATTATAGTTAGATAGGAGGAATAATTCAAAAAGTCTATTGTACTCTGTGACTATTGTTAATAATATACTATATTCTTGAAAAATATGAAGAGAGTGGATTTAAAGCATTATCACCCCCAAAATTATAAGGGTGTGAGGTGATACACATGTTAATTAGTAATAGTCATTTTACTATATGCAGAATATACATATTCTTCAAAACATTATGCCATATATGGTAAATACACACAATTCCATGTCAACCAAAATAAGTAAAACAATCAACCTTTTTACCAAGTTTCTTAACATAAGAATTCCACTTAATTTTCAATGAGTTTAGTCAGTGTTTTATTTTCTGAGATTTTTGTAAGATAAAATTCGGGTTTTTTTTTTTCCATTATATTTGGCTTATTTTCTTTTATACATTGACAATCTCATTCTGGAAGATACTATTTTCTAACAATTCACTAAGTGCTATTAATTTCTACTGAGAAAAAGTCAAATATCTCCAGTAAATGAAAGACATGATTACAAAGTCTCTCTCATGGTCATTTGTAACCATCTTAATATGTATTTTGGGGAAGAACAGGCCATTTCACTGATCGATTAAAAAATTAATTTGCTCCTGTTGAAAACAGAGAGAAACATGAATCATTTATAACAGTTTATTTTGAATGAAAACATGAACTCATTCAACAGAAACATAATTTACCAGAAAGTTTGTCACGAGGACAACTCGGAAGCACAGACTAGTTCAATGGGCACAAGTCGTGTCCAGCATCAGCAAATGTAATGAGGAAATCATTTTATAAGAGCACAGCTAGTCTGGCACGATACAAGGAATTATGATAAGGACGGGTGTTGCTAGTCCCTGGGTTGAAGAAATCGAAATTAATGATTTCATGGCTTTTAAAAAAAATCATGGTTAGAGATCCAAAGTTTCAAGAGGCAGAAGGAAATACCGCGGAAGTTAAAGGGGAAAGTTTCCAATATTAGGAGAAAGAGAAGGGGGTCACAGGAAGCCAAGAGCCATGGGAGGAGCCAAGGTTACATTTTGGCTCAATGTGCTATTTGCATTCACTCCCTATAAGAAAAGTGAGGCCAATTCATAGACAGAAATAAACTATACATTATATACCTGCCTCAGGAACGGGGGCTGGTGGGCAGGGTGGTACAAGCACTTACTTCAGAAGGACTTTACATGCATAAGTATAAAAAGACACTTGACGAGAGAGTTCTCTCCAGAAAAGATCTAAACAAAAGAGTCTGAAGTGAAGGATATCAAGCCAGGCTGGATAGAGCAAACCACAGGAACTGGGGTTGTGAGATGCAGAACAATGGTACCCTCCAGAGCTGTCTACATCCTCATCCCTACAGCCTGGGATGAGGTTGCTTTATGTGGCAATGGGGATCCAGGCAGCAGATGGAATAAAGGATACCATTTGGTTGGCACTGAGTCAGGGAGATTATCCTGGCTTATTTTATTATTTGGACTTTGAGTCCAATGTAACCATAAGGGTCTTTAGAAGTGGAAAGGCAGGAAGGCAGGTCCAAGTGACACAATTTGAGGATCTTCCTTGCCATTGTTGACTTTGAAAATGAAGAAAAGAACCAGGAATCAAGGAATGTAGAGACCATAAACAGAAGCTGAAATAGAGTCGCTCTCTTGAGTTTCCAGAAAGAAATGGAACCCTATCCATAGGGTTTGGAATTCTGAACTACAAAACCATAAGATGACAAATTTTTACTGCACCAAGTCACCATGTTGTTGTGATTTGTTATATCAGCAACAAAAAAGTGATAAAGGGGGAATTAAGAAAAATTTCATAAACAAAATCCTGAGAATCTCCTCAACCCCACAGATACTGAGAATTTGAAGCTCTTCCTAAAGTGGTCAGTTTCCAAGAGTCCCCTCTAAACTTGGCTTGCAGTCAGATTAATTCCTAGCTTCCACATCAGAATAAGACACAAAGATCATCTGGATATTTGAGTAGTCTTTACAATGAAAGGAATAGACAGATCAAGAGTAAGCCCCTCCCCAACAAAAAAAAAAATGAGATTCGAGAAAAAGATACAGTATAAGGAGCACAAGAAATTTTCAAAAAAGCTTTAAATAACATAATAAAAAATATAACAGAAGTTGGTATATAAATAATAAATCAGAAAACTCTGGTGGGCGGGGGGGGAGGTGAAGTATATCTATAGAACTTATAAATATAAAATGTGAAAGCTGAGATTAAAAACTATCAATAGAGGTATGGGGGATAGTATTGGTAAAAAAAAAAAAAAAAAAAAAAAAGAAAAGAAAGAAAGAAAAAAAAATCTTCCAAAATAGAAGAAAAATGGAAAACAGATGAAGGCAGAAAAGAAACTCAGAAAATAAAGTAAAATTCTAGAATGAGAGAAGAAATAAAATGGTATGTAGTAAAGGATTAACTTCACCTCGAACAAAGTCTGGCCTTTGCCCTTGGCTCCTGGGAAGTAATCCCTCGAGTCGTCCAATGTCCTGTCCTGCTTACTATAAGTGGTCTGTGACCTTCACAAGTCTGAGGAGCTACTGCAGACTAAAGGAAACTGAAAACATACGACTGTTGGATGCAGCAACTACATCTGAACTGGATCCTGTGCCATCAATGACATTATTGGGACAATGAATGAATCCTGAGATCTTAAGATTAGATGGTAAGAATGTATCCCACCTCCAAATTGGCTGCAACATTTTTATTTTGTTAAATCATCATCCTTTGTTTCTGGACATGAGTCAATTTTCAAACCTGGAATCCACTGCCTAAAGGACAGCTTAGGTCTTCAGGAAAAAGGACTCTGCCCCATCAATGGTGAGTGTCCAGTTAGTGATTCCCCAGTCCTTTCCCAAGGAACAAGAACCAGGTACCATAATGACTGAACCCTGTGGAGAAGGGGAAGAGTCAACAGTTCCAGGACACTGAACGTTGCATCTCGGTTGACACTGATAATAGCCCTTCAGCCCATTCAGAGTAAAGGCATATGAAAGATGCCAGTCTCAGGTCCAGCCAGCATTCCCAGCAGTAGTCATTTCCCCAGTCTCCAAATGTAAGTGGAACAAATATGCCTGCTATTAGAGCTTCCCCTACTTTAGTTCTGCAGCCAATGAGATGAGTACATGTAGTCATTGAAGTGTCATCTATCACAGAAAGATCATCCAAGCAGAATTCTCCAAAAGTAATCCCGCTCCTGCCCCACCCTTTAAAATAACACATCTGCACAAGGAAAGGGGGACAATGGTTACTGCTGTCTTTATGGGTCTAAGCATGCAAAAGACACCGGAGCATCTCCAATGAATTCACTGATCTTGCCCCTGAATGATCCAGAGGATGCTGAGAATGATAATGAACTGCTACAAAGTCAAACATCAGGAAGTTCCAATCGCAACTGCTCTGCTACATGCGGTACTTTTGTTGGGGCATGTGAATGGGAACCTGGGTATATACTGTGTGGCCATTGATTTGGAAAAACATCTATCCTTTTCCCAAGATATCCCACTGAAATATTTATTGAATAAATTCAGGGTTCTGGAGATATGCCATGTCACCTGCAGCAGAGAAATAAACAACTTCTTATAAATGCTCTTGAGGTGCTTCTGAAGCCAATCAGGTTAGTCCCTTACAATGGGACACTGAATATGAGCCAAGTGGCCTATAGTGAGCTGGGTTCTCAGTGTCAACAAGTCATGTAGTAAACTGGACCCAACAGAAAGTCATCATAAATTGGAGATGGTGCAGCTGAGATCACACATAAGCAAGGACAAGCCAGCTAAGCTGAACCCCACATTATCTACCACTGTTCTACCAACACCTTTACCCAGGGACCACCTAGGGCTGCATGAGGGGTCTCTTATTTCCAACCTCTGGAGAAGGGACATTCTAAACTTGGCATGGAAGAGTTGATGTAGATTGGGGATGCACGCTGCAAATAAAACATGGCACTACTCCCGTACCCATCAGAGTGACATCACAAGACAGCACTGAGAAGGACCCCACCCAATGACCAGAACTCCAAGATGACATACCTGCTCACTTTGTAGGAGAGTAAAGGCCCATGGTTGTGATTTTTATGGATTTGGGGACAGTGAATTGGCCAGTTTTTCAAGAATGTAGGAGATTTGGAAGGTAGGAGACAAGGAGGTCTAAGGCAGAAGCATGCAGGTGGATCTGGAAGCAGGCATGGAATGTAAAGAACTTTACCCACCAGAGAGCACACACGACCGTGAAAGAAGCACTCAACAATCACGCAGGCAGAAGACCACGCTTGTTGCCATCAACCAGCCTCAATCACGGACCACCAAAGTGCTGGCACAAGGAGCTTAGGAGCACAGTGGTCTCGGGGGCCTGGATGGGAGCCATGCATAGCCCAGCAGCACAAGCTCCCACTCAGCCAGGCTGACCTAGCTACCACCACTCCTGAATGTTCAGATGGTCAGCTGCAAAGACCAATGCTCATTTCCCCAAATCATTTTCCTGTACAAGATGACAAATTCTGTGGCAAGGTGACCATATTGGATCCTTTCTACCCTGAAAAGGATAGAGATTCATCTTGGTTAGAATCATTACTTCTTCGGGGTATGAGTTGTCTTTACTGCCTGCAAGTCACTAACGCCAGCAGCAGAGGGTAACAGAGACCTTCTGTGGTGTGGCATGTGATAGAGCAGCCAACATCATGGTGATGTGCCCCTGCCACTCATTCTTCACTATAATGTGTCTCCTTGATGATGCTGTGCTATAGGCAAGGCTACACTGGGGGTAACCATATCTACTCAGCAATAAATGAGATAACTGCTATTACACCGAGGGTCAGGGGAATAAGTTTGGCACTCAGACCCTTGTTTGATCAATTTAAATGATAAATATATACATGCAGCAGATACAGCCTGAGAAGGTTGTAGTAGACAAGGGTTCAAACTCCCTGTAGTGTTGCCATCTGGAGACGTGGGAATGGACATGGATGATCAGGAGGGAGGAGCAGAAGTTGCAGGCCCAGAGTGCCACCCAGGGGCAGGGTCTGTGGTCCAGTCCATCCTCCTCCCCAATCTAAGTTTCGCCCAGGAAAAGAGGCTCACTTGGATCTGAGGAGCTGCTCCCCCAAAACTGAGGGATCTAAACAGCATAAGGGGACTGTCAGGGGTGCTGTACTGAGCCACTGAGATCCCTGTTTCAGGACTTAACAATTAATTCTCCCCAGCTTCTGGGGAAGTTGGTCCCCATTCTAGAAAGTGCATAAGAAAAGAAAATTGTTCAGGTCCATACCCATGTCATCACACACTCAACATCCACTGCCCAGTCTAAATAGGAATATAGGCTCCTCGCCTCTTCATTCCGATTCAGACATCTCCAAAGAGCCCTCTCAGCAGGGTCCCTGACTCCTGATCTGAAAGGCACCACCACCCGACTTCTCTGTCTGCTCCCTCCCGTACCACGTACCACATCATCTTCTCTCCCATGGGGGTTGGGCAGCACTTTCTAATAAACTCCTTGTATGGTGATTTCTGTATCAAAATTTACTTTCTTGGGAATCCAACCCAGGACAGCATGTTATAAACAAAGAAACAGCTACAAAGAAACAGCTAAGATAATTGAAAGTAAAGGAGAAGAGAGATGGTCAGTGAAGGACCATTTTTCCTTATAAGATGTGTTTAACCGATTTTTTCTTCAAGAATAGTCATGTGTTTTTATAAAAATTTAAGTATAATAATAAAAGGGGAAAAAGATTTTCACTAGGGAAAACATTAGTATCGTGAGCCAGATTTAATTTCATTTGCATATCTTCAAAACCTAGCTCCAGGGAAGCTATCAATGTACCCAATACTACTTCTTAGTCTGACCGTGTAGGATGCAGACTGCAATATTCCTCCAATCTTCATTTCATATTCTTTATTGGAGACATGAATGTGCTCACTCACACTCCTCTCCAACACACACATTCAACTTCAGGACTTTTGATTCCCTCCTACCACCCTCTATCATACAGACTTGTGAAAAGCGGAGGTCAATAGAAACATTGAAATCAGCAGGAAGAATCACCACAGAATTGATATACAGATCTGAAAGCCAGACATCAACAGAACATGCTCTGATTTATACCATGTCTAAGTCATCCTTCTATCATGGTGGGGGAATTTGATGACTCAACCTGTCACATTTAACTCATGTGCATTTCACAAAACCTATGTAAAAGGGCCCTGATTTTAACTGTCTATCCTGGAGCCAAGGACCGTTAACTTAATAAATAGTTTTAAAAGAAAGTCAACTCTATCAAGGCAATGGCCTGTCAAATAAAGGCTGATGTTCATTTAAAACAGGCCGTGGATAAGATCTAGAACTATAGGTCATTCTGGACAAGAAGGTTTATCAAGATTCTTCAGGCTTTTCTATAGCATTAAATAATTGTCAAAATTCCAGCTCTTAGAAACACTGAGATCAATACATACGTGGAGTAAAAGGGACACGGTGACTACTAGCTTCACAACATACACACTGATACTGTCTTCTTGGGAATGGCAATTCACATTCTGCCTCTGAGACTTTCCATCTGTAAAACTGAGCTGTTCGTATTAAATAGGGTATCAGTATTCTCCTGTCCCATGAGGAGTGTTGTCATTCTGACATCTTAAAAGACAATACCACCTAATGAAAGATAATTTTAAATGATTGACTTCTCTCCGATGGTTGTCTGGTTGCTTCTTGCTGTATTTTTTGTTTTGTTTTGTTTAAAAAACCCAACATCTAAAGAATGTTTTAAATGTGATTTAAAGAGAAACACTTGGGAATGGAATTAAAACTAGCTCTTCCCCAGGATGGACAAGGTCCATTCAGCAGCCTGGTTCCTATATAAAATGAACATGTCGTTTCCCACTGATATCCCCATTTCATATAGGCAAGCCTTTGATGCTACTTTTGCATTCTATTTGCATATTGCACGTTTGAATTTAATGAGATTTGGAAAGTCTACGTCTCCTTAAAGTGGTGATGATAATTATATATTGTTTTCATTCTTTTGAAATCACACACAAAAAAAAAGTTTTCTTTTTAGTTTTAAATCACAGAAGGGTACACAGTATTTCTCCATATAACATGTGTATATTTATACCGTGTTCACTGGCCAAGCTCCCTGGAGAAGAAAGAAGAAAAGAGAATAAAAAGGACATCATTCAATTTAAATACGAAGTAACCTTTCCACAAACAATTGCTGACAGCCAAATCATTATTCTCTGGCAAAACTTTAAATCTACTGTAATTTGACTCACTTGTTAATTAGGAAACATTTATCTACATTTCTTTCATTTTGGGAGTCCATTTAAAAGGAAAAGTACATAATAACTGCATTTGTTAATGATTCACAACAATCACAAAATCTATCAAAAGGATTTGAACACACACACACACACACACTAAAATAAAAAGCAAACATCCACATGTCTTTTTCCTGCTTGAAGTGGGAAAAAATCCAGTAAAATTCCCTATTTTTAAACTTTTTTACAACATCTCTTAAAATATATTCTGCATTTTATTTCAAAAAATGCATTTTATTAAGAAAAAAAGAAGGAATCGATTACAAATCAGGGAATCAAGTCATGGCATACAACGTTCCAATGCATTTTGTTGGCATACAATGTACCAGTGCCATTTGTTGCAGTTTCTAGCAGTGCACACCACAGAGGACTATGTGGCTTCACCATTTATAAACCTGTCCACATTCCAGCGACTGGCAAGGTTAATACTGCTACTAAATAAAACAAACACTCAGAAAAGATTCAGAGCTCTGACGATGGCTGCATTCATCTTCGCATCAAACAAATACCACCATTTCTATATGAGACCCTTCCCTTATCACCACAGTACCTTCAGTTCAAAGGAAAACAAACAAACAAACAAAAAGGTATGCCATTTACCAATACGGGTCCTTCATAAACTACTACCTTAATTCGGGTCCTTAAGATTCAGTCAGGCATTTACAGAAACATCAATATGGATATATGCTATGAGGAAAGATGGGTGGGTTTTCAAGGAGAATTAACAAAGAAAACATGGAAAATAAGGTGACGGTCCTCGTGAGTTTACAGTTTTCCAAATTCATGGTGCACACAAACTAAGGAATCTAATTTCCACTTTGGAGGCACTTGAAGGTGGGAGCAGGAAAAGCAAAGTGCCTTTATTATTTAGTTGGTTTATGGAATTCAAAGACAGTTAGCATCTTGGTTACAGAGCCTCAGAATTAACTCTTGTAACAGTTCTATAAGGTTGTAAGTAATTCTTTGATCTCCTAGTGCATGTATATGCTCTCCTCAGAATGGTCTAGTCAGTGGGTTATATGGATTCTTTTTGAGAAATTAACTGTCACCCTGGATAAGAAGTGACTATATAATGACAGTTAAGCGTTGATCATTCAACACACTCTCCCTGCTTATAGCGGACATTCTTTTATTAGTCTACTGATTGCGCAGAAAAGGGGGCACAGTCACAGCTCAAATGGCAGAAACTGTGTACTGGAGGTCAGCACACAGCAAAATTTATGCCTGAAGGGTTGTATGTGTTAGAAAGGAGAATGTAGCACTAGGCTTCGATTTCTCTTTTCTCTAATAATATTTCATGGAATATAGTCATGGGAGATCAAAGAAACACTGGTGATAAACTTTAGAAAAACACAAAGATAAACGTACAAAAAAAACGGATATAAGGTTTGGGGAAAATATTCTCAGTAGTATATTTCCTTCGAGGTATTACAGTTGTAATTAAAAAATACTTTTTTGCTGTGTTAATAATTTTTTTTATATCAACAAGTTTCATTGAAAACAGTTTACATTCTTTGGGAGATCGGAATTTATCGGGGTCTTAACTACTGTCACCATTAAACAATGACAACAAATTAAATCGAAAACTTCTAAAGGTAACACACCACATTCTGACAACCACTGTTCTTTGAGTCTTTTTACATATGAATTGTATGTTCAGTGTTAAAGTCTGACACTCACAACTGAATGTATTCAAAATCATTGCATCAAATAGAAAAAGAGCCATATGGACAAGCAAAGAACAATAAAACATTTTTTCAGGACTATCGATGTATTGAATGTAACACAGAAAAAGGCAAAGGGGCTTTATATACTTTTGGCCACTACAGATGCAAACACCAGCCAAAGAGGATCTTAGAAGCATTTCCAGGTCTAGGAACAACACCACAGGGAGACAAAAGCAAACGCAGCATGTTCTCGAATAAAGCAAGGTCATCACAGTCCGATTTTCTTTGTAATCTCTAATGAAACTTACGTATTACATAGTTAAGGAGACCAGGGCTAGAGTTCCACATTGAAAAACCGTAGTCATGAAGCAAGATAAGCTTGTTTTAGATCATATCAGAACGTTTGAAAATTAACAGCAAGATCTAGGTCCTTGCTACATAGGATGATGGCTACGAGAAGCTTGTCGCTGGAGGAGGTCCCCTGGAGCCATCCAGAGCCTGGACATGGCAAGAGGGTAGTGCTGCAGATCCATCGCCTGTACATTCAGTGTAAGAACAGTTCTTGTCCATGGAGAGCCCCTGGCTATTGGAACAGACCGTCCTAATTATCATGAGATGGCAGCTGCCCATCAATCAGAAGAAGTACTCTTTCTGATTTTCATTGACTGCATTTTGTATGTTAAGCTCGCTTTTCAAAACGGCCTCAGCACTCTCTACGTTCTCTGACCTTTTTGCCTCGTTTCTTTTGTATAACCTTTTCTGCTGATAAATGCGAATGGCTATAGCAGTGATGCAAAGCAAGATAAAGATCACAACCGCTATCAAACCTAGAAAGAGAGGAGAAGAGAAACATAAAGTCAGAATTTTTGTCAGGAAAGGAACTGGGTTGACTTCATTGCATAATAAGTCCTCATAAAAATTATTTGCTGCTTAAATCAAGCTTCTATTTATATAAATTGGAAATAAGAAAACTTTCTGATTCCAGCAGTATCACAATATATTGAGTTTACTTCTGAGTTCTGCCAACCTTGTGGGTTCACCTCCATTTCCGAATGCACATCATCTTGGATTCACTTAGTGCATTCGTATTTAACAAAAAGTGTAACCTAGATAACTCTTATACCATGTGGCCACTTCCTATGGACAGGTTTTAATTGTTCTAAAATTACAAAATAATACTAAGTAGAAAAAGAGTCTAAAGTTTTTATAATTAAATGTGTAAGGATGAAGTTATACTGTTGAATAACAGGAGTAGATTATGTATATGAATAATCCTAATAAACACAGATTTGAATATAAGGATACATTTCAATCACTTCCATTTAAGGAATATTGTTTTGAAACTTCTTGTTCTAAGCAAAAAATTTAAGCACTATGATTTTTCACTATGCTTGTAGTTATCAACCTGGCTTTGCATTAGGTCTGTAGTCCTCAGAGATAAGTCTTGTAATCTTCTGTAGTCCTTTGAACCCTGAGGTGGCAGGGGGAGTCCTTAATATACTTAGGGGGAGGGACCCAAAAGGTAAAAAGGCAATCTTAGGATTATTCTGAGATGCCATTTTCACAGTGCTGAAATTTCCACTGATGGTATAAAATGAAACTAGATCGAATCCCTGGTACTTAGTGCAAATGAAGGCATGGATACTCAAGAATAATAATAGTCATTGAATTTATTATGTAGAAGATCTCACGCTGCCAATCAAAAGCCAGATATGTATAAGGATGCTTTAGGTGAAGCAGTAAATGCTGCTCAGTGTACTGAATCTCATCCCTTGACTACAAGTCTTTTTAACATTTTGTGTGTTGAAATGGGAAATCTATACAATGCTCTCCAGGGGTACTCTGAGGATAACGGGCTGTCTCCAGGAAAACACCACACCACGTGGAGGCCTGAGTTGTGATCTGAACAAGCCTCTCTGTGCTGCATGTAACACCACTTTTATTTAAAGAATAACCAACAGGCAAACTCTGGTTGTTCAGGTATGGATAACTGGTGGAAATTTTCTCCCAAATGAAGTTGATCTGTCACTTCCAGAAAGACAACTCACAGTATACATTGCTAATGATAAAATTCACATTTACAATTAAAAAAATAAATAAAACAGAATTTAGAAAACTCATCCATCACCATGAGTTTCATAGTTCCTTCATATCTAAAGGCTTTTCTGATGAGATCAGTGGAGGTATCAACTAATGCAGGTTTTCAGATAAAAATAAGTATATGAAAATAGCAATGCTTATCAAATCTCAAATTGCAAAATTAAGATTCCATTCTAATATAAAGTAGATGTATACTATGCAACTGTAATAGATTCAAGTCAGAGATGCAAAGGTTCTTATCAGTCACAATAGACTCCAAAGCAGATTATTTACTAACCAGATTCTCTATGGTAGATCACAATATTGGCAAGCCAATTTTTGGCTAGGTCAACCTCACCTGAGAAAGGTTGCAATTAATATAATACCAATGGGATAACAGACTTAGGTACATGAAATCTGAATAGCTTACTAATGGGTATGACTACTTTTGCTATTACTAATTATATTAGTAAAGAATAATTTTAATCAAAATATCCATTTGTTATTCATAGTTTATGTCTCAGGAAAACAGTGGAGTTGTTACAAATCTGTCTGTGTCTGATTTAAAAGCCTCTGACTTAAGGAGAGAGATTTGAATAATTTCAATGGAATGTGTTACAGAAAGCAACCCACTGCAATTATAGAGTAAATGTCACTATTACATTGGCCCAGATGGGGCATCCAGCCAGTCAAATCAGGGATTATTTTTGAAATGTTTTATCTCCTTTTATCTGGAGTAAGTTTTATGTCAGGTCTTATTGTGCCTAAGAAAAATCTTGATCTCACCTGTTATACTAAATGAAATAAAAAAATAACAATTAAACAAAATATTCTGTATAAAATTCAGCCAACTGCTGTGTTCTATGATGTTGCATCCAAAGGTCTGTATGGGACTGTTCTCATGAGGGATAATCGTAGCTTTCTGTCTGTCTAAACCTTGTCTATCCACATCTAGGTAGCCTGGCCAAACACCCCACAGCATCTGGGTTACTACCTTAGATGTCTTATTCTCCCATCTTTTACTACTACCCACCCTTGTTTTTTTTGTTTGTTTGTTTGTTAAAGGAAGAGAAGGATCATGTAGGATGTAGAACACAGGGGAATTAGCCTGTTTAGAAAATGCTTAAGTGGATAACTGTAGTTACACAGTGGTTGCAATTTATGATAATAGACAATGGGCAAAAATTGTACGGCAATGGTACAGATGGAATAACACCCTGGAGGAGGATACACTGTGATTTAGCAGATAAATTACACATGGTCCAGATGAGGCCTTTGAGCTTAGATGGCCACTACCAGCTGCTCTATTTCTGTAGCTCAGTCCCTGTCCCTGCAAAGTTGAGAGCTGGTTTCATGGACTCTGGAGAACCCTCGAAGGACAACCCTTCTATAATATCTCTCTCTGCCATATGCATATGAGGTAAGTGAGAATTTCACATTTAAAATATAATTTATTTTTGCTGTTGGATGACAGTACAATGAATTATAGCACATTTCCTCCTTAAATCTGTAATTCTTGTAAATGACCTTTGTCCAAAGCAACAATAATAGTCTAAAGATTGAGCACTTGTTCTAACATTGGCTTGACTCTACCGTGCCCTAGACTTATTTCGGTCATGGTATCTATAGTTACCTATATCTATACTAAATAAATGCATGGAAAGAGTGCTATCATGAGACTGAGATAATTTGCTTGGTGAGGAATCCTATTTTTAAATGTTAGCACATGATAAATCTTATAGCTTTAAGTGAGTTTTTTATTGTAAAATATACTACTCTCAGACATACTATTATAACTATTAACTACAAATTATTCTAACTACTACTCAAAAATTTTGGGGGGCTTTTCATATGATCAAATGGGATTCTACTCTATGTATCTTTAATTTATACATCATTAAGTTTAGAAAGAGAAAAAGTAATAGAAGTAGCAATGGTCAGAAATACTTGACCAGTATTTTTGCTTCTAAATAAAATCCTAACTACTATAAGAAAACTCAAGTCTAGATAGCTAGGGATGTAAAAATAGATCCAAGTGGATTAAGTATTAGTAAAGCCCAGTGAGTTGCTAAAATATAAGAATAATCACATCATGTGGCTATGCAATAGCATATTTACTTCTGTATGTCCATATTACATTCAGACTGCGGAGAAAAGCTAAACTACTTAACATTTCAATAATCTGATTAATAATATTCTTAAGAGCATTAATCAAGAAGAAAAAAGGTTTATTTTTGGAGTTAGTTCTGAATAAATTATATCTCAGAGAATCTGCTGTCACTTTACCAGGGAGATATACTTTAAGAGTTTTTCTGCTAATTCTCTAATTTAAAATTACTAATCACTTCTAGTCCATCAAGCTAGTATGTGATTAAAATACAACTGGGTGTAATCTTCATCAATAGGAGCGTCTGCATCATGCAAACAGCCCTTCTATCAAGCATGAAGGCAACACTAGATATGTGCTTCTAATGTTGGTTTTCCTACTTTCTACATGAACCTTGGTGGAAACAGTGATATATCTAAAAACTCAAAGAAAAAAAGATACTCTCAGATATATTCAGAATCCCTGAGGGCTTGCAGTTGGCTATTTTCAAGCTCAATAACATTCATTATTACCATTTTGCAACTGCTCTTTGAGTGTGATGCTTCAGTGAAATTGTCAATTATTTATACTGAAAGTTTCCAAGAAAGCCAAGTGTTTAGGAAGATTCTAAAAGACAATCCAGCACAAACAGTGCCCATCCCATTGCCTTCCTGACATCCTTAGTGATGGGTGTAGATTATTCATAGAGAGCGTCTACATGGTTACCATTATTAGTAATGACAGTAAGAACCAAGGAAGGGGCTGGGGTTGTGGCCCAGTGGTAGAGTGCTTGCCTGGCATGCACGAGGCACTAGGTTCGATTCTCAGCACTGCATAAATGTAGAATAAAGATATTGTGTCCACCTAAAACTAAAAAATAAATATTAAAAAAAAGAACCAAGGAAGAGCTCATCCGCATGTCCCATTACCTCCAATTACTGCAGAGTCACTTTTGATTGCATTAGTGAGGGGTTCTCTGTCATCCTTTGTTCCAGAATGATCTGCAGTTAAAGCACAAAAAAGGGACAGGGGTCATATTGCTAAGCCAAAGAAACAAAGTTTGAAAATTTCCGTTCATGTGTTAAGCTAGGCCAGAATGCTAGAGAGGACTGTGGCATCCATGTGAATTTTTAATTTAAACAATGTCAACTGCAACAAATAAGAATATACAAAAGAAATGCGACAGAGAACTGAACATTAAACAAACAAAAAAAGCCCTTTCTAGAAACCCGTCTTGAAAATATAGCAAAACAACATAATCAGAAGTTTTCAAAACCCATGGACAAGCTGGGCTTGTGATGGGGTAGGGAGAAAGTCTTAATTCACCTGCAAATGAATGGGTCCTTTCCCTTGATGTGGCGTCAGTGCCAGCAGGGGCCACACAGCTGGACTCGGTCACATGCCCTGTAATGGTGACAGGGGCCGGGTGGCTGGGATGCAGAGCAGCCTTCAGAGGGGCCACATGGCTGAGCTGCACTGCAGAGAGGCAGCCCATGAAGCCCTGGGCACCAGCCAGTGCCGTCTCCTGGTCCACATCACTGTGTTCTGTAAAGCCAAAGACACACCGGGATATTAACAATAACGAAAAGTGAAAATGGGCAATGACACAGAAAATGAATATTCCGGGGGTTTAATGAAATAGCATTAAATATACATCTACCAAAATTTCTTTGTCCTCTATCTTTAATAAAAGAATTAGGTCTGTTAAGTCTTTCTACAACTACTGTGGAGATTTCCTAGGTTAATAAAAACCACTTGTAAGTCCGGCTAATTGAGAATGATCCAGCAAATTCTCTGGAAATAATTAAAGGCTCCCTAAGAAGAAGAGGTCAGGTTATGAACTAATGAGAGGTCATAATATTTGAAATTTAAAAACAGATCATTAAAATGTATTTATGAGAGGGCTTGCAGTCAGTGCCGAGAGGTGTCCTGGATTTAGAAATGACTTCTCTTCAGCTTTCGAGATTTAACCCATGGTAATAACAGAAGCTAGTGAGAATGCTGGCCCTGGGGGTACCCTTACCAGCTGCTCTGCCTGCCAATGTGGTCCAGTTGGATACTTGCTGATCCCACCCAGACATGCCAGGGGACTGATAAAATTATGTGGTAGGGCCATCCTCCAAAGTGACGGGGATGTCTCCTTAATTAGGTGCAGCCCTGAAAACATTCATACCTCATTGTGCTTTATGTTTTAATGAAAGACTGTTACTCAGAAATACATTTGTGCCCTCCACAGATAACACCTCCTCCCACATTAAAGAAAGCATTGGACTGCTCAAGAACAGAGATTGGCTTAAATGCCAGAATATTGATTCATAATTTGACAGCTAAGAATATGTCAAAACCAGTTGTTTTGCAAGCATAAAATCTAGACAAAGGGAATTTATTGCAGACTTTACAAAATTATAATATTATCAGACTACCATGCATTCATCCATCCAAAAAGATCACAAAACAGCAGGTTTACTCTCCCTTACCCTGCACATATGTAGACACAGTCAAAATTCACATTTTGTCTTTCTTTAAAAATAATAATACATTAGATATTAAGTATTTATTAGGTACATATTATGTGCTGGGCACTGTTCTAAGGGATTGGCTATTATGTTATTATTTCAATTTTATAGTAGCCACATGAGTATTTTATTCTGATCATACAGATGTGACACTTGGATCCAGAATGTTAACAATTTGCCTGTGGTTCTATAGTCACTGGCACTAGATGCTGGACTCCAGGACTGTTGGGCATGAAACCATAGATTTTTTGGTTTATGATACACTTTATGGTTGCAATATTAATTCCTTCTCTGAGCTTGTATCTTCCACAGTGTCTATCTTCATTTTGTTTTGGGTTTCTTTTTGGCTTGATGCTAGGTTTTTTTTTTTTTTTTTTTTTCTGGTACTAGGGATGGAACATAAGGGCACTTGACCACTGAGCCACATCCCCAGCACTTTCTTATATTTTATTTAGAGACAGGGTCTTATTGAGTTGCTTAGGGCCTCACTAATTTGCTGAGACCTCCCAAGCCTCTGGGATTGATGATAGTTTTTAAGTGACCCTGGAGAACTTAACTCAGACTGAACCTATCTTTTCTTATTATATCAAGGATTTTGAAGAAAAACCATTTTTATTCACATCTTATACCTAATGACAAAAATACTGATGGAATGTTTGGTATTGTGAGAGTCATTCTCTGTAAAAAGGAAACGTAAGATTAGAGCAATTGCATCTCTTTCCTGTGGGGGCTTTAATCATTTCCAGAGAGTTTGCCTTGTCCTTCTTAATTAGGCATACTGAAAAATGTGTGGTCATTAACCTGGAAAATCTCAACACCAGTTGCGGAAAGGCTTCACGTATCTAGCTCTTGTAACAGAGACAGAAGAAGTAGTTATATATGTATTGCTGTTGCATGAACAGACTCAGAACACAGGTATTCAGGCCCAGGTGTTCTAGTTCTGGGGGCCATGTCTGACACTCCTACCCGCAACTATTTCAGCTTTCCTATCTCCCTAAATAAGGATAACCCTGAGGGAAGGTTACTCTGCCCCCCGCCACACACACACACACACACACACACACACACACACACACACAACTGGGAGCTTTTGAAGCATGTGATTGGCCCTTGATATGCACCATCTGTGCTGTTTAATAGGGACACCATGTAGATAGAACCAAAGATATAATAGTCCACTATCACAGAAGCTGCTCATTTGATTGGGTACTCAGTTCACCCTCTGTACGTGTGGGTTCCACATCCACAGATTTGACCAAAAATATTTGTTTAAAAAAGAGTGTCTGTATTAAACAAGCACAGACCATTATTGTGCATTATTCCCCAAACAATATAGTATAATGAATGTCTACATAGCATTTACACTGTGTTAGGTACCATAAGTAACATAGAGATGATTTCATGTACATGGGCGACGTACATAGGTCAAATGCAAACACTGTGCCACTGTCTACAAAGGCAACTGAGTATCTGTGGATCCTGATGTCCAACACCCCATCAACGTGAGAGAACAACTGCACATTCAAACTTACATATATTCTAGAGAATGACAGCATTCTTGTTTGGGGAGATTTTTTTTAAACTTAATGAAAAATTAAAAAAAAAGAAATATAATAGTAACATAATCAGTATAGCATTTTTTCCCATTTCTTCTACAAGGTGCAAATGTTGAATAACGTTTCTAGAGGTTTTTAAAATAATCTTACCTTTTGAGCTGAAAAAAAATGGAAGAGTCAAAATTCATATCCCTTAAAAAATCTGGCATGAGGTATATTTTGAAACATCATATTTTTTACAAACCAAATGCACCTTCCCCACTTAGAAATTATCATGCAAAAACCTAAACCTTTAAAACTTGAAACTTAAAATTTAAAACTTGACAGTGAGCTAGTGTTTACTATTTTCAGAGCAAAAGACAGGAAACCAATTCCCTGCAATTCAGGTGTCTTGCATTTTAGGAGAGAGGACAGATAATAAGCATAGAAACAGAAACGCAATGAGAATTTCCAAGAGCGATAATACTGTGAAGAAAATAAACTGGCCCAAGTGATGGAGGAACCTGGAACAGGAAATTATCTTGATGGATTAGGTTATTTTTCAGTGTGTTTATTTTAGGGATGACTCTTTTCACAGTCCTATTTACCTGGTTCTCTATGGATATTACTACCATACCTTCTGTCTCTTTCTTTTTCAAAATTTGTAAGATTCCTTGTGATTTTGTCATGTTTATTGGATGGTTCCTAGGTGAGTGTTTGTTCTCCCTGTTCTGCAGAGAACATGGTGAGCTCCTTCACTCTGTACCCACAGTTTTTATTGAGCCTAGAACATTTCATAGACTATGCAAGCAACAATTGTTTTCTCTCCCCTTTTGATCTTTCTAGAGTGACATTTGTTTACATGAAGTCTCCTTTGTACATTTGTACTTTATTTCCCATCCTGATTTCTATCATTTAGGGCTTCTTTCTGTGTGGGTCAAATGCTTTTTACTTATTGATCATAAAGATCATTCTTTCCAGTTGAATGTTTTAGTTTGGGGAAAAATCATATTTTTTTTAGTTCCTCTGGTTCTTTCTGTTGCTTTGCTACAATTTTCTTCACTTGCTCTTACTACATTCCATTCATGCTGGTGTGGTCTCCTCCAACAGCTCTACTCTGATATGGATTCTTTCTGGTTGCTTTGCTTTTTCCTCCTCTTTTGTTGATGTTCAACTTGTTTAAGTACAAAGTTTTGTTCTAAATTTACTTGCTGGTGTTCAGTAACTTCCTGCATTATTTGGCTGAAATACAGTGTATTAGTCAGGCTTCTCTAGAGGAACAGAATCAACAGGAAGTACAATTATAAAAAGGGGATTTATTAGGTTGGCTTATGCGACCAGAAGCTGGATAGTCCACAATGGCTGTCTGCAGGCTGGAGAGCTGCAAGAGCCAGTAGCTGCACCATCCAAGAGGCTGCAGCCCCAGAACAAGAGGGATCAAGGTGCTACCCTAGTCCAAGACTGAAGTTTTCTGGAGAATCACTGAAAGAGTCCACTTTGGAAGAGTGAAATAGCATGAGTCCAATATCCTCAGATGATCTCAGCAGCAATCAAGAACTCATTCAAGAAGAATTAAGCTAGTATCTGCTGCTTCTTCCTTGCTCTTCCAACTTTTATTCCATCCAAGCCCTCATGCTATTGGATGGTGCTGCCCATGCTTAGGGAGGGTCTCCATTTCAATTGGCTATCCCACCTGCCAATCATTCCTAAATATACCCTCATGGACACACCTATAAGCCTCTTAATCATGGGCTTCTCTTAATCCAATCAGGTTGACAATTCAAATTAACCATTACACACAGAGAACAATGTAGCAGCCTGTGGCCCTGGAACTGCAATGCAGTGGCTTCAGAGCACCTTGGAGTCTTTTCTCCTCACCCAATACTGGAATGGAAAGGACCTGACCCAAATCTCAGCTCATCCTCAGCTCTGTGGGAAACTGAGAAAACTGGCAAATCCGTGTTTTCTGATGCTGATCTTTTACCAAGGGACCCAGGGATCTCTGAAAAGCAAGCATTCCCCAGGACCCACACAAGTCAAATTCTCTCCCTGAGACTTCTCTAGGCTGGTCGCCAGACACTCCAACCCAGAAAGCAGGGAGACCCATGACAGCTGTCTCACTGGCACTCTCTAGATTCATCCTTCCTGTTGGGCTGGAGACCATGACTCCTGGTGTTGAGGCCATCAGTGGGTGGAAATAGTACTGACAGTGGAGGAAAACTGCAAGGGACTTAGCCACTATCTTCCCAGAACTGAATCCAACAAAATAAATAGCTATACCCCTAAGTTGCTCAAAAGCAAGGCTGACCCTAGAAATATAGAGCATTGGGGCTGGGGTTGTGGCTCAGTGGTAGACCGCTTGCCTAGCATGCACAAGGCACTGGGTTCAATCCTCAGCACCACATAAATGTAAAATAAAGATATGTGTCCACCTAAAACTTAAGAAGAACAAATAAAAATAATTTTTAAAAAGAAATATAGAGCATCTGATTCCTGAAATGCCAACACTGTGAATAGGGCTAAAAAAGAGAAGGTAGAGGAAGGAATTAGAGATAAATGTTTCTCTCCAGCAATCCTGATAAGACCACTGTGTTTTGGATGTTTCTGGTTATAAACTTCTTAACTGACTTAGATTCTTGGATGGTCCTGCCTATTAAAAAATAATCCTCAATTGTCTAGGCCAACAAAGGAAATGATTTCCATTTGTGTAAAAAGGAAAACTTTTAGCAAAAGGTCCACAAGAAAAATGGAGTACCAAGAAATTAGGGTTTGATGGAGTGCCTCTCTATCACAGAGCAAGAACTGTTTCTGGAAAGATATGACAGTAAATGTAAGAACAATTACAAACCGTGTTTTATAAAATTTCTAGGGACTCCCATAACCAAAAAAAAATTAAATATAAAAACTCTGAAAACAAATATAAGTCATTGAAAATGTCAAACCTATGAAAAGGGACCATCATTTCCAATTGAAATAGAGACCCTCAATATCTTTAATCCATAAAGATAAAGATAAGGAAGACTTTCCAGAAAATGGTGCAATGAATCAAAGGAAGAGCCAGGGCTAGAACCAAGCTGTGCTCTATTTCCTTGTATACAATTACACCAAGACTCCACAAGAAAAGAGTTAGTGGGAAAATAAAATGGCAAAGCATGCAACAAATGCTATGTAGATAATGGAGAAGTTCATCATAAAAAGATATTTATTCACCTGCCAAACGCACTGCTCTGCGATATGAACTTGAAAACCTAATTAATACACAATTTATTTACAGGTAGTAGCTATCTCACTCTCACCTGAACTTCCCTTGCTCTCAGCACAATCTGTCTCATCTTAAGTATCATTTGACAAGATATGTGCCCAATCACAGTGACCTTAAGAAATCTAATTAAACTTTTTTATAGACCCCCTTGGCTTTGAAGCCGGTTGTTCTTAAAATATCCTTGAGATTGAAGAGTGTTCCTAAAGCTCTCCTGGGGAGAAGGAGGAGACGCTCTCTTCCCTCAGACCACACACTTTATTTACATCTGGCCTAAATCGCCACTGCAGAAATCCGAGTGCATTTCCTGGCTCTGCAAGCTCTGAAGAGATAAATGATCCCGATGGGTCATCGCTTCTGAGTATACCACAGCTACTGCTCAGAACCAGAGAGAACAGTCCTGGGGCTTTTAGAAAACTCTTCTCACATAAAAATCAACCCCTGAACAAAACTCAGAACTTAATTTTTACAATCATTTCAGATACAAAAGGCAAGTGTAACACAGCCCGTTAATTATGGTTAATTTGGAGGACTATCCACCCCATTGGTTTGATGAGACCTAGTTTTCCCCATTGCCACTGTCAAACACCAACAAGCTACTGTGTTTGTGCACGACTGTACATTGGACATAAAAAGTAACAAATAGCAACTTTGAACTTTGTTCAGCCTTTGAGTAGTCATTTTTACAATGGGTTAAATGATATCGTTATTTCAAACATGGGCACATTTTCCCATAAGAGGTTTTATGCAACTTTAAGATTATGTAATTATCTTAATTGGGATTTTTTTTTTTTTCATGTGGTAGAACTGTGACCCAATAAAAGCCTCAGGAATTAGCCAAACAATTTATACTTGCCTATTTCCTTTGGTCAACTCCATCTTAGAGAAATGTTTTTATACAATTTTCCTATAAACATGTACCTTAAGGGAACTCGAAGACAAATCACTCACTTTGACATTGGAACTTATGACATTATGAAGAACATACTTAATAAAGAAATGACGTCTGGCTCATTGCCTTTGCACAAGGAAGATGAGATTGCACGGAATTGCCTCTTCTCTGTCTATCAGGACTTAGATCTATCCATGAGTTTGAACTAGAACAACATTTTTTTTTTTACTCCAATCACTGTTAATAAGCATGACTAGCTGATATGAAGCAGTAGGTATTTTTTTTTTTGGTAACAATATCAAATTGTGCTATGAAAACACGAAAATCATCTCTATGACTCCATTACACTGAACAGATGACATCAGGCAGAACTCAAATTTCAGAGTTCTCACTCTGACTCATCCTGAGATTATTATCACACTGAATCTTCAAGTACCTGCTTGCTACAGCCCCGCTCCCCATCTCAAACAAAGCTTTGTTATCCACTTCTTAACCCCAGCCTCTCTCTTCTGTCCACATCTAGTCCTTAATGAATTCATTTCCACATTAGCCTCATGGTGGCTTTATTTTTACTTAGTCCTATCCTTTTCTCCTCTTTATTTTGGAAATAATTCTTCTTTTATCATTGCATGCAGGTTTCAAGATTTGGCACCTGAAAATAGACTATTTGGGATTAATGACTTTTGCTTTTATCATTGGTATTTGTTGAAATGTGAGCAGAATTCATGTTTTAGTATGCTTGACTGCCAAGTGAAAACAAGGAAGGGGACACCATCATCAGAGGCTACACCTGTCACCTTACCCCAGAAGGACCTCGTGCTCCAGATTACATGTGCCTTGTGACAAAAATCACAATTTTCACCTTATCATTTGCTCTGTAATTAAAATCAAGTAATATGTTTCTTTTGGCATCGTGAATGTTCTTTGGGTTTGGGAAATGTCCATTCTGATCTATATTCATCTATCATGATAGGAAAAAAAAAGGTATCTTGAAAGTTTCTAACTATGGCCAGTCTAATGCTATGAATGACCCTTTGCAATCTACCTAAGTCTTCACAAGGATGAAGTTACACGATACATTTGAGATAGTCTATGACAGTTCTATTTTTTAAAAAATTAAAAAGCAATGGATCTGATAAAATTTTAAAAGATTTTAAGATCAATTTGTTTTTCTCCTCTTTTAAAATTTGCTTTTAAAATAACTAGCCCATTATCCTGGGAGTCATTTCACAACATATTTACAAAATCAGCCTCCTTCCGTTATCTTGGTCACCTTTTTTCTTCCACTCTAGGTATTAAAGTAAGTCTTATATAAAGGATGCCCGTTCATTGGAAGGTGCTCTTAAAGCTTTTCAGAGGATGTTGGTAGACGGGTGTTCCTTGCTGACTGTACACTCTGTTGACATCTGGCCCAAATCTCAACTGCAGGAATCTGGGTTACCTCTTGGCTCTTCAGCCTCACATCGAATATGTAAAAGCCATCACTCAGAAAGAGTGAAACCATCGACCATCTTTTATTTAAACAAATCATACAACTATTCTAAAGTTTAAAATTATCCAGGCACATAACTCAGAGCTCAATTTTACAGGGATCTCTGAATGTGAAAAGTAAATGTAGTCACCTGATAATGGTATCACCTGAAGTGAGATGCTCAGGTAAACCCTTGATCTTCCAACCACAGCTTGGAACCATCAATACACTACCATGACCAAAGTCATTGAGTCCTATTTTTGCAGGGGATTGGGGGGACTGGGGATTGAATGCAGGGGCACTCAACCACTGATTCACTCCCCAGCCATTTTTTGTATTTCATTTAGGGACAGGGTCTCACTGAGTTGCTTACGCCCTCACTAAGTTGCTGAGGCTGGCTTTCTTCTTTTTTTTTAACTTTTTAATTTATTTTTGTATGTGGTGCTGAGAATCAAACCCAGTACTGCAAACATATTAGGCAAGTGATCTACCACTGAGCCACAAACCCAGTCCTTGAGGCTAGCTTTGAACTTGCAATCCTCCTGCCTCAGGCTCTTGAGCTGCTGGGACCATAGGCATGTGCCACTGCACCTGATGAGTCCTTCTATATTTTAAGTGCAATAGGGAGTTAGAAACAGTTGCCTTCTATTATGGTTTAGACATTAGGTGTCCTTCAAACTCTCATGTGTGAGGCAATGCAAGAAAGCTTAGAGGTGAAATGATTGGGTTATGAGAGCCTGCACCCAGTCAGTGACTTAATCCCCTGATTGGGATTAACTGGGTGGTAACTATAGGCAGGTAAGGTCCCCTGGAGGAGCGGGCATGCCTTTGGGTTTATATTTTGTCCCAAGTGAAGGAAGCAGTCTCTCTCTGCATGATATTTTGCGTCACCTCAGACCCAAAGCAATAGAGTCAGCCCTAGAGCCTGGCAGCTGAGATCCTCTATGAGCCAAATGGGCTTAACAAAGTGAAAACCACACTTGATAAGCCACAGAAGCATGCCTCACAGACCTCCAAGTAGAGGATCTCAGCTGCCAGGCTCTAGAACTTGCCTGGAGTTTGGGCCATGGCCGTATGCTCCATGGGCTGTTCCCAGCAGTGGCTGACCACAGCAGGCATGCCAACGACTTGTTCCTGGGAAACATGGGACTCCTCTGACTTTGACTCAAGGGCTCCCAAAAACTTTGCTAAATCTTTCTTAGACTGCAACAGTGGGCTAGCACTCTGATCTCACAAGCCCTCCCTCTCTCCTTTACATGTAGAGAGAGCTGGATGGCTCAGCCAGCCTTAATCAATCCCACCACCCCATTTTCTCTTACATAAGTGTCCCCTTAATAAAACTGTCCCATGTTTCATCGTGTCTTGGCAGTTGTTTCTCAGAGAACCTAACAGGTAACTTCCAAACAGGGCAATGTTCTTTGAAAAATTAATAGCTTCACCTTTTAAACATCCTGTTGATCTTTTTTATCATAAATTAATATATTATACCAAAATATAATACTATAACCTGTAACACTTATAATAAATTCATATACCATGCAAAATTTGACCGTAAGTTATTAGTCTCCTTTGAATTACAAATGATTAGTCTTCCTCATGATTCACACCTTAGGCACATATTAAATAAATTATCACTTATACTTTTGGGAGAATGAATTGATTCAGACTATAAATTTCATTGCCCAATTTGGACTTGAATCTTATTTTCAAACATGAGTGATATGCATTTGAATAATACGCAACTTGAATAAAAACGTTAACATCTTTGATTCCATACCAACCTTCCATATTCACTGGCAAAAAGGGAAACATATTAAATGTCATTCTACCATTTAGCTAACAGAGTCCTCCTCACAGGATGCAGATCAGTTTTATAATTATTTATAATATATTTAACAAATTTCTACTCACATACACACAAAAAAAATGTATCAGTAACTCTGGCGTTAAATTTGAAGATTAAAAACATGATTTGTCAACATGACCCATGATGCTTAGAACTAACTATCTTATAGATTTTGGTACATGCCTCATTTCAGAACCTGCTAGACTGAAGAGCTCTTGAGATCAGGAGCTGTTTTATTTAGATGATTTTTTTTTTCATTACTTTCTGCCACAGTTCATGGTATATTTTGCACATAAAACCTACTTAATTATGTGCCTTCTTGATATTGGGAATGTAATATGAGCTCATCCTTCCCCTCACTGAGGGCACGGATTCTGGTAATGTGGAGTGTGGGGGATGGAGACTCCTATACACTACCAGCTGCACATGCTTTAAATTCTATGAGTAACAAGAGTTACAGGCCCACAGGCTGAATGGAGAAGAGAGCCTTTTGTGAGCCTGATGCAAAGAGGTTTTCAGGCAGTGTCTGAAGCAGAGGATGGCCCCCTCTGATCCTGAGACCCTCTAGGGCTCTCATTTCTTCCCAGCCAGCCCCCCGCCCCCAGGGCAGAGAGCCTTAGGGAAAAAGATGCCTCCCACCATTAAGTCTGTTGGGGTTTGTCGATGCTGCTTGTTAGTCTGCTGGGATTTTTTTGTTCCAATACAACTTTATTTTTATTGACATGTAATCATTGTATATATTTATGGCATCCGGTGTGATATGTCGATCCACATGTATTGATGAGACCAGGATAATTAGTATTTTCACCCTTTTTGTCCTTTTTCCACATTTGGAGACTTTGAGTTCTTATCCTGTAGTTCATGAAATGTACAATGGGTTATCATGAACTATGGTCCACCGCCCCCTCCCCCGCCCTGTGCGACACTTGAACCTCTATGAGCTGTGCTCTGGAAGCCTCAGACACCTCCCTCTTCCTGACCTCCCCAGTGCCACTCAACCTCTGGTAGTCAATGTTCTACATTCAGGCTGCTCTTTTTAGCTTCCACGTGGAAGAGAGAATTTGCAGCATCTGTCAGTTAACCTAATGAACTCCGGTTCTATGCATTTTGCTGCAAATGACAGGATTTCATTCCTTTTAAAATTTCCTTTGGCCTCCTATGCTATGCCATAGTTGTAAGTGGAATAAAACCCTCTATCATTAGGGGAAAATGATGTCTAGAAACATCTTACGTATATATTCAAACCTAAATAGTCAATTCACAGAGGCCAGTGTCCCTACCTCTACAGTGGCCTGAAATAGATATATTTTCCAATGCCAAATATGAAATAAGTAAATATTTCCCCTTCTGTTTTTAACTGAGGGCCTAGCCATTGCTTTTGTATGTTTGAAACTTGGTCTAAAACTAATATGCATGTGCTCAGACTGAAAGTGTATATTGTCTTATTCACTAATTAGACATCAGGGGCCAGGATTTGAATCAATTTTAAAGCTACAAAATATTACCATTTCATGCCAAATGTGTTATTGACTATGCATGCATCCATAGAGCAAATGATATAAATGTCAATCTTCAGTAGTTGAATTTATGTAATTAACACTGCGAGACACTTGGAATTTTTCAGATACGCTTCCAAATAACTAAGCAGTCCTATACACATATCTTTTATGTCCACTGGAAAGGCAAATAATTCATGATATTTCCCCTGTTTGGAGAAAAAAAGAGCACATAATTTGGGTACTCATCATACTATTTGAAAGCCTATAAATATTTATAAACTTAGCTATTAACCTTCTCAAGGGCCAATATTTTGATCATTCACCCATGGGTTTAATCAAACATCCTCAAGACTCTGAGACTATGCACAGGGAACATAAGGAATGATTAATGGAGGTACAAATAACTGAAAAGGTCAAAAAATAAAAGATTTTATGTACTATCTTGGACGAAATGTTCCAGGTTAGTGTCAAATAACAGACTAGCAATGTAAACCAATTTAAAGACGCCTCCCCCACTATCAAATTATGTGAAATATCAATACCCTATCATTTATAACTAAAAATAAAATCTTCCTTAAGGTTTACATCCCTATTTTTTTAAATTCAGTCCCTGTTTGCAAGTATTAAAAATGCATACATATTTTAATGTTAAAACGGCAATAGTATGTTTCTACTGCAGAGAGGTTATCAGAAGTAATGATGGCAATAAGTAAGAATTATAAGTCACTCACTTACCTTGAGTTTAGGCTTGAGTGGCTGGCAACTACAAGGTTACAACCAGGCAAACAAGAGCCAAGCACCACCTCAAGCATATTTGCTCATTGGAAGATGAGCAATTGCCTTCTCTTTACATTTCTTTTAAAACTTATCCTCATTTTATCATTAGATGAGGATTTGTATACTTGGCAGCTGATTGACATGGACTTTGTTATTTCTACCTTCATTTGATATTTTTGAGGTGTGAGAAAAAAAATGTGTTTCTTCTGCTGGGTTAATACATGACAGAGACCGGGGTGACCTTCCTCTCAGAGGAGGATGTTTGCTCATCCCACAGGGAGCCCCTCCGCACCATTACGTACGTCTGCATCTTGATCATCACTCAATTCATAATTAAAATGAGGGCAAAGTCTTGGACATGATGAAGTGTGTGTGTGTGTGTGTGTGTGTGTGTGTGTGTGCGTGCGCGTGCGTGCGTGCGTGCGTGTGTGTGCACGCTTGAGTGGCTGTAAGGCAATTCTTCTGACCCAGGGTCATGGATAATGATTCAGGGAAAGGTTACCTCTCTCACTTACCCGAGATCCTGCCCAGTACGAGAGATTTGATGGCACTGAATTCTGTGCCTGATGCCAGGTGAACTTGTCTCCTTATATTCTCGTCAATCTACAAAATTGTCACGAGGTGCACATATCCAAATGAATGTTGTTTTGTAGAAAGAAGAACAGGAAGAAAAGAAAGAGAAAAGAAAATGATGAAAGGAGCAAGTCTAAGTTTGGCCCTAAAGGGCTAGAAAAAAATATATACTTAAAAAGACTTAAAAAGGTGGATATTTTTTTCTATCTACACTCAGGTACCATTCATCCCACCTTCCATCCCGTTAGATACCTTTAATTTTTTTCTACACTGTATGAGGAATCCAAGATTGGTAAAGCCAACCAAAAGGGACAAGATATTTTTTACCTCAAAGCTTGATATTTTTTACTGGAGTCTTACAGTTAAGACACTTTCTTCTGTATAGAGGGTTGAAAAATCAGTGCTTTTCTTCAAAAGCTGTTAAAGTGAATAATTCCAGTTTCTCTGTTGGGACTTATATTTTTTCTTAAAAATATATTCTGTTCCTACATTCATTTTCTGTTTAGAATTATTGTTGGCTTTATACCCATCCTATAAGTAGACATTTTCCTTGGAGTAGTGATGGACCTACACTAATGATAAACTAAGACATCTTTTCCCTACCAATCAGGGAAAAGCCAGTTAGGAAAATTGGATATTTTAAGTATCAGATATTAATAATACTTTGGGCAGAATTTTATTGATTAAAAAACTGACCACATTCAATAGTCTACCTATGATCTGAAGAGGACCGTTGTTTATTCTATTCACAATCAAATTTTTACAACAGGTGCTCTATTCTCCATTACCTCTACAAAGACCACTCCTTCTTCTCTGTTAATCTTTACGTGGTGAAGTTGCCCATCAGCCATGCTTTTAAAATCAAAGTTAACAACATCAGGTTCTTGATATCTATTTAGCTTGTACCTTATCTGCAAACTTCCTAAAGCAGAAAAAAAGTTATATTTTGAATAAGAATTGCATTTAAAAATCTAAAAAAACTCATAATCCTTGTATTGCTGCTGTTTATTCATATCCAATGGGAAATTCACAATCATTCATTTGGGTGTGCCCTCTAAATTTAATTCCTAAAAGTCAATTTCTAAGTAAAACTGCAATATTTTCAAAATCAAGACCAAGCATATTGTTCATATACCTTCTCTTTCTTGCATCCCTTCTGCACTAGTTTATAATTTAAACAAAGGAAAATAAGACTAAGTCTCTCTGAAATGTCAAATTATTATGGACTACTGCAATGATATTCTCTTTATATAATCATATTTAAAATATATATCTCAGACTACTGGAAGATAGTTAACTAATGGAATTATTACAAACAAATACACTTTTACTAAAGATGAGGAATATTTCCAACTGGTCATGGTCATAGACTTTGGAATGGAATTAGGGCAAAATGAATGATTTTAAGCCAAATTTGCCATTAGACTTAATATTAATGGCCTGCAGAGATTTCAAGTAATTTATTTCATAGTATGCCTTGCAATTTAAACAATAAGAATATCCTAATGTATATATAAGCTGCAAGCTAAAACCATACAGTGAGGGTAAATATACTTACTGAACAACAATATTTTTATTGAGGTGTTCAGTGCTCTTGGGCCATATTTGATTTTGTTGAAATAACATATTCACACATTTGTATATTTGTTTATTTTCTCATCAAGAAAACATATTTCTAAAATTCTCATCTTTAATCCAGATGTAAGGTAGAGAAAAATAGCAGTGAGTGGCTTTCTGTCACAAGGTTTCTATCACACACATATTTCCTAATCCACATATCATGACCCTGAATGGACACACAGTGTTCCCGTAGTTCATTGCCTATTATTAGAACTAACATATCATCTTGTGGGCATTTTCTTCTGCATGATGCTGGTTCCTTAACAACTCCCTTAATACTTATTTACTTGATTAGAAGGAAATATTTGTCATATACAAGGAGATATTTTATTTGTAAATGAACTAACTGCAAAACTGATACTGAGAGTCTCAATATAATAAACACTTTATATGAATTGCATATGTAAAATTATCAAAATTATAAAGAGATAAAGGCATCTTAGTTATTTTAAATAATCTCTTTAGATTAAATTTGTAAAAAAGCAAATATTCTGAAAATGAGACATTAATATACAACATAGGTGCACTCTTTGTTCCCTGGTAGTAGTCTGAGAAGCAAGAACCCAAGAATGATTCATATTAGTGCCCTATAATCCTAATTCAATTTTCTTTCTCTCATCTAAATAGCACTCACCATTTTTGGCGATGATAACAGAAAGGTATTCTTTGTAGAAGGAGCTTATGTAAAGCAGTAAGCTGGGTGCCCGTGTTGTTCGGAAGCTAAATTTGATCATTTCTCTGCTCAGCTTCATATCACCATGAAATGAAGCAGCGTGGGAGCTTGAGTTTTTACTTAAGGAATAATTTTCTTGAAAATTGTAAATCACAGATGAGCCAGATCCAAAATATGCAGAAATCTCTGGAAGGACATGCATATTTTATGTTAAAACATTTAAGTACAAGCATCTTGTTTTAGTTATGTTAATTGACATCGTAATATTTTTAAGAAATGAATTCCATAGGTAGAAGAAGCAGTATCCAACCAGAATAACATAGTCAATGCACAGGACTCTCATAATGGTTCTTAAAATGGCTGTATGTTAGGATGACACAAAATTAATTCATTAACGTAATTTTAGAACTGAAAGCTTAGTTAGTATCTCTTCTCTGAGTTCAGACAGAAGCCAGACTGCCTGTCTTCAGCTCCTTGAATATCCACTTTCTTAATCTTAACTGTTTATTATTTTGTAGTTAGAACACATGCATCTCAAATTTACACAAACACACACACACACACACAAATACACATGCATGCCAATGAAGAGGATAGTGGGAGGAAGAATCGGTTTTGAATATAGTGCTTTTTCCCAGCACTATAAAGGACTGTTTGTTGAATATGCACGTAGATGATGCTTAGTGGGTCATCTAATTCCTTTGGCATTTCAGGGCACCTTTTATATTCAACACAATGTGTGTGTGTGCATGTGTATGTGTGTGGGGGGGGGTGTGCACACATGTGCCCACGTGCCGAGAAACATGACTGATTTCACTTAGCAACATGAACTAGAAACTATATCTAGAAAATGAAGACTGGTTCCCAGGAAGAAGGGGCTTAACACTAAATGTAAAAAGCCTCCTAGAGGGACCAGCAGTGCACCATTATTATCACAAGTCGATTTTTAAATTACAGCTTAGTCTTGATAAAAGTAGATGCCTTTAAAGGTGCACTTTTGCCAACTTTCACTAACTGATTCCAGTGCTTTCTTTGCAAATCAGGAGTTGCTTTGATTTGGAGCCAATTTCTGTTAGCCTCCTTCAGGAAAATGTTCAGTAGCCCAGAGACACTTAAACAAAGTAATTGAATTTAAATTAATTAAGGTCAGTTTTCTATGACAAACTATGCAAGTAAAATAAACGTTTGTGTATTCAGAGAAGTCTGTCCAGAACACTTAAACTTAATCTTGTTCTTTTCTTCTTCCATGACATGTATCAGTTAATAATAGAAGCTACAAAATACACTGTTATTTTACCAACAGATATTCATCATATCATACAACAAAATGTGTGTCTCTATTTTGTTGTACATCAATATTTAACAGAAAATATTTGTTTGGCCAAAGCAACCCAATAAAAATAAAAATAACGCTTTCTATATTCCCTTGCATTGCTGAACATCTTGGTCAAAAATAACAATACAGCTTTTAATGATTTTAAAACAGAGAACTGCCCCCATGGGGCACACTGTTGACAGGCATATTCTTTAACAGCATCAATATTAGATGGAAAAAAAAAAAAAAGCGCAAACTGAGCCGCTAACACTTGAAGACACCTAGAGGCAACTATTTGTGAATTTATCTGCAATAGACACTTGTTTTTCAAAACCCGAGTCAAATATCTAAGGAGTAAAATATGATTGGCATTCAATAGATACTCTGCAAAAGAAATTCAGAGTGGAAATAGTTTTGTCTTGAATGGCTACACTGCAAGGAACTACAGACGTTTTATTCATAATGGATAAATTTCCGCCTTAGAGTGTCTAATGTCACACTTACCATGGGAACAGAAGGGCCCTGTGTAGGCGGAGGAAGAGCAGTCACAGAAGAACCCACTGGGCTTCTCCCTGCACTTCCCTCCATTGCGACATAACTTTCCATAGCTGCCACAGTGTCCTCGACAGCCAGGCTGCACCCCAGGAGTCACCATGGCTCTCTCCTCCAGATCCAGGGCCATCCCATTCAACTGCAGAGACCGGATGCATCCCAGAAAGCCCCTCTGTCTGGTGGCTGTCCCCCCTGGAAGGGAAACACTGCAAATGCAAACATGTTCCCAGGTGTTTTATTCGAAATTTAAATACCAAACCAACCTGTGGCCTCACAGGAAAGAGTAAAAATGGGGACTTGACATCAAATGACCAAAATTAGAGCAGCACTATATAACCCTGCGATCCCGCTCCTTAGTATTGACCCAGAAGAGTAAAGAGTCAGCATGTTTTAGGATACACGCACACCATGTTTATCACAGCGCAATTCACAGTTGACTAGTCACAAAACCAGACGGGGTATCCACCAACCAATGACTGGATACAGAAAATGTGGTACGAATGCACAATGGAGTTGTATTCAGCCATACAAAGGAAAGAAATTATGTCATTTGCAAGAAAATGCATGGATCTGAGTGAAATAAGCCAGGCTCAGAAAGACAAGTATTGAGTATATTCTCTTGTATGTGGAAGCCAGAGGGAAAGTCAATAAATAAAAGGGGTGTCATAAAAGCAAAAGGAAGACTATCAGGGTAGAGAAAGACTGTCAGCAGAAAGGTAAAGGGAGATATTGGGGAATTAAATTAATGAAATTATGTTATATATAAGTAAGAATATGCCACAATGAAACCCCTTGTTATTTATAATTATTAGGCAACAATGAAGCATTAGAAGATCAATTATAATTTAGGAAACAATTTTCTTGACTAACTCTAGGCTTCAAAAGGGCACAGCATAAATTCCATACTTGTTTTCTAAAAAAAGATTAAGCTTATCTTGAAGAAGTTTTTTTTTTTTTTAGTTTCATTATTTCAAAGAACCACATCGACCTTACTTTCATTCAAAATAATAAACATACATATTATTATTGCTATGTAGTTTTTTGCTTTTACAATTTTAAATAAGCATGTGTCCGGGGGTAACTGTCTCTTGAAACCTGATCCTGGCTCTGTTAGTTTGAACTCCAAGAGAATTATTAGAGAATCCTTGAGCTTTCCCAATGTGACTCTGCATCGATATAATCATTATCCATTTATTAAAAAGACAGTAATTGAGTATCACAGTAGTTACTTTTTCTGGGATATTTCCCAGTGATTTTTTTTTTCCTAAAGGTTGGTCTGATCTTCATTGTTTTATGCTTGGGAAGGTTCTCAAAGGGAATTGATGAAGAAACTGTGGCATCTACTGAATACATAACTTGCATTTATCAAGTCAACCCTAAAGAGGTCTGGGATGTTTGCTTGAAATCACACCTAATTATCCTAAGGCAGTTCTCAAACTTTAAGGAATGTGAGTATCACAAGGCGGGCTTCTTAAAAATATAGCCACAGAGGGCTGATTCTGTGGTTCAAAAACAGGATTGAGAAGGTCCAAGTCAACAAGCTTCGTGGGTGATTTGTATTCAGATGGTCACCCGTCCATCATTTTTGTAAGTGCCATCCTGAGAGGAATGTAAGACCTAGGTAGACTCACACAGAAATTTGTATCCAGGAACATACTAAGTTAATATTCAGAACTGGAAGAAAAAAAAAAGAATAACATATAGCATAGCATAACAATAAATAAACAATCTGACAATTCTACTGAGGGGTGATTAGATGGTCATGGAGCTTTCTAAAATGGAACTCCATGTTTGAACAGATGGCGGGCCACCCCTGGGATCTTGTCCTACTCTGTACAGATTTTCTCTTTTCCTGGATCATATTTACTTCCTCTTCAAATTCACTTACCTAAATCTAGCCTGAATCGCTTCGGTTTTCATCCAGAGATAAAAAACTTCGTTCAGATCCCCCCAAAACTTTTCATAAAAACCCTAAATAAATAGGTCTTTATCATCGTCGAGTGGGCTTTACATTTCACGAATTAATTTTGTGTCCATGTCCCTTTATTAGACTGTACGTTTGACAAGAGTACTTGTCACTGCTGGTCCTTCGCAGCTGTGCAGTAACTAATGACTCCATTCATCCAAACCTTGGCTCACACAGAAGGAGTAGGGGGTGGGGTTATTGCTCCTGGGGTTCAGGAGGCGGGCACCTTCTGTCCCGCAGCGATGCTTGGGGTCCTTCGCCCTGAGAAGGAGGACCAAACTCAATAAACATTTCTGGATAAACGAATAATACATTTATAGATAAAGGAATATCCTTTTGAAAAAAAATGAGTTCTGAGAATTTGGGACTTCTAGGGCAGTAACACTGTTTAGAGTTCAGATTCATCTCTATAATGGTCTCCATACAGATTGCCCAATTAAAATCTCTGTGTTCAGCCTGCTTCAGTTTACATTACTTGTGCCTCTTCGATGGTTACAAAGGTCTTTAGGGTACAGGTCATGTTTTCTATTTATAAATTCACAATGTTGTGTCATCTGGGATCAGACATTTTTTATGTGGGCCTGGCAAGGAAGGAGTCAATTTTATCTCAAAATTTTAGAAGAGCTGGCAATCTTCTTGCTTAATCTCTTCTACCTTCAGTCCATCTCCTGCCATTCCTGAAGTCCCTCTTCCACCCTTATTCTTAGAACTCCTCTCTGTCTTTCCACATCTAGGTGCAACTCTTCCCAACTTCACACCTCTCTAGACTCCCGCTCAGTATGCACCTAGGGCTCCAAGTCTTCAGCCAACGTTCTTTGGGCATCTTTCGTGGGGAAGACAGCCTTCCTTGGCTTAATCTTTGACCCAGAAACCTTAGGGAGAGGATCACATGCTGTGAAACTGAGATGAGAGGTGTATCTCTTGTATATTTCATTTACTTCAGCTCATACTCTATTACGTCATGGCACATAGTCTATAGAATACAGTCACCTTAAATGGCTTTGCTATGTGTCTGCTGCTTTGAAACATCCACATAGCTCTAATTCAGGTATTTATCTTAGTATGCTAGTAGCATAACAATAACTAAATACCTTGGGATCAAACAACTAAACACAGTCAGTTCTTAGCTATTCCAGTTTTTTTTTTCTTGTTTGTTTTGAATGATGAGGAACTCGAGGTATAGAGAAGCTCTGGGATTGGCCTACAGGGGCAACTGAGGAAATATTTAGAATAAGCACATTTAGTTAGAAGCAGAGGTTGATCAAAATCCACAAGTAACCTTCATTTCAAGGCAGCCCCCTTTCTTTCCACTCCAAAATATAGTTCAAAGGGAAACTCTTCTTTTCCTTCTAAAGCTCAGATCATTTTTTGATTTGATGGCATTTAACTTTTCCAAGCTTCATACAGCAGCTCCTTACCTTGCACAGTGTCTGACACTGGTCTAGAAGGGCTCCTAGTCTGATAATAAATTTAGACAGAGTGACAAATGAGGACTACATGGTGTTAATGGTAAAATAGACACAAGACTGCCAAAGGATGGAGTTATAAACAGGAAAAAAAATGTGTGTGTGTGTGTATGTGTGTGTGTTTAAGTATACCTGTGTACAAAATATAAGCTCCAATGGTATTTGTAACAATGAGAAGAAAATCAACATTGAGCTTTGTAAACAGAATGTCTTTATTCTGTATTTTCAAAGAGGTAATGTTTACCTAGTGAAATAGTTTTAAATGACATCTTCAAGTGACGGGAAAATGTAAAGTCTAATTAGACATAAATAGTCACGACACACATGTACTGAGGACTTCTACTATACCATTAGGTTTCAGGTAAATAACTTTTTTATTATTATTATTTCCAGATGTAACTGCTCTGGAAAACATGGCTAATGTAAATGGGATTGGGCTTGAAAGCTTAATTAAAGATTGCTGTGCCTTTTCAGGGTTAGAGTATGTCCAATTAAAATGAGCTACAGTTTGATTAATTGATTCTGGATGTTTCTGCTGAGCTATTATGTTCAGAACTATCTTCCAATTAATTTTCTATCAATTTACTTGCCATGCCATATCAGACGTAATGAATTCTGGAACTTCACTGAAACTGAGTATCTTGTGAGGATGCTTTCTGCATGGTTGAGCACAACAGGCTCTGTCCACCCACACAGCAGACTTGAGGTCTTGCACCTAAATAACTGGGGTAGGCGCCAGGTAGAAACCAGGCTAGCCTTTGCCTGTTGCACCAATCCTTCCACCACGTTCCTTATCCTCGGGAAGTTAGTCTAAGTGACAGGTGTTACTGGCACTGAGCAGGAGGTGGCTCTTTCCTATTTCCATGTTGCTTATGGCAGGAAGACCTTTGAGATAAACTTTGATTTTTTTTTAAAGCAAATTATGCATGTGCTGTGCTCCAATATTATCAAGGATTAATTAGGAAAAACTGCATAATTGGCCTAGGAGCCTTGGAGAAAGAACAAAATCAAGATCTTGCAAAGTCTGGAGGCTCTCCCTGACCCTGTCACTGTGGCAGAGGAAGACAAGTAAGACCCCAACCACAGCTCAGCATAGGGCAAGCCAGTGACCTGCGTGAGGGCCAACGCAGGAGCAAATCAGGAGACCAAAGGGAAAACATTGCACAGTAGATCTGTCCCTCCTCAGCCATCCTGTGGGAAGATGGCCTTGCAGAAATGGTGATAATGAGTTAGCCAAGAAGGCTGTGAGAAGACAAGTCTTTTCCCACGTGTGTTCTTCATTAAGCAAAGTCCTAGGAGGGCAGGGAGGAGGGAGACTGTCTTCAAAGAACTCTGATAGTTGAGGAAGCAGCTGGAGCAACACTGACAGGCCATGGGGCTCAGGCACCTTTCCCTGAGCCAAACTCAATGGTGAACACCTGTCCTGGGGGTGATAACCTATGGAGGCTGCCACAGCTCTCTGATTTTACCATGCTGTGGACGGTATTAGTCACTTTCTCCAGTCCCAGGAGATCCCGTCTGAATTCTGCCTCCAGGCAACAGTCACGGAGGTTTACCCACTGGACCCAACAAAGTGCACTGAGGGCTTGGTCGGCTAATCATGAAAAAGACACCTCGAGGGAGGCAGGAGAAGATAATTAAAACAAATAATATGATTACATTAAAGAGAAACATGACCTTTATTGTACTGAATTGGTAATAAGGGAGCACGTCTACCACAAAAGAAAATTAGACTGAAATAAAAATGATTCAAACATAAGGCTATTTGATATTGCCTTCCCATGACTGTATTTTAGCCTATCAAAAACTGAAAGTTAAAAAAAAGGAAAATGTGGAATATATTAAAATTAAGAACTTCTGTTCATCCAAAGACACCACTAGCAATATAAAAACCCACTCAATTCACAGAGAGGGAGAAGATATTTGTCATAATCTTGTATGACATAGGCCCAAAAGACCTAAGGATTCTTATACATTGATTTATTTTTTTTAAAGAAGACAACCTTGTAGAAAATGGACAATAAATTTGAATAGTCACTTCATAAAAGGATATCCAAATGGTCATAGAGATCTGGCTGTGTCCCCTGCTCAGCATATGAAAATACTATGACCCAGTAATTCTTCTCCCAAATATAAACCAAATATAAAACAACCATATGCTCACCCCCCCAAAAAAGAAAATAAAGAAAAGAAAATAGTACAAAGATCTATGTGTAATAACCAATCTTTGAAACTACTCAAATGCCTATTGACAGTAAACAAATGTATTTTTTTAGGGCACTGTAGGTTTTCCAAAATGTCCTAGGGGGTACCAATGGGCTCAGAGCTTCCATACACTTAAGAGTTCAGTATCGACCTCTGCATATGCCATCTAGAGACTGTTCACTCTAGAGATTCAATAAATATTTGTTGATTTGAATCCAGCTCAAGTGCAATGCAAATGACTTCTGATTATGTCTGTGGTCCTACCTTCCCAGGTTCCAGTCACAACATATTGAACTGGAGTTTAACTTGTGTAAAAACTTGTCAGCAAAGGAATTTAGACAGGAAACAAAAATCGCAGAGCTGGTTGAATGAAAATCAATTCAAGGCTAATTTAAGAAGCTGCTAGGAAAAAATGCTGAGTTGACAAACCAAAATAGAAAATGACCACTGTCACACTTCAGCTTACAAAATGATTGATTCTTTTCTCTCCATCATTTCCGTGGTTGCTGAATGTTTGTGAGCCCATGATAACAGCAGTGATCCTGGTCACTGAGTTCTCAGTGTTACCAAGGTCAAAGGCAGAGGTTGGATACACCAAGCAGCATCGGGTCACTAAAAATTGGTTTTTCCAAGTAATAGGTGGCCGCTCTGAGTAAGACTTTGAAGATATGACATTAATACACACACACACACACACACACACACACACACACACACACACGGCAAAGCGAAAGAATATGAAAATAATGGTAAGGATACAGCACCACAGTTAAGAACGAGAATGGATCAAGATGGGCTGTGAGCAAGTGAATCTCTATCTTATTACGCAAAGCAACATGATATGATGGTTGGGGCTACTTAAGGGAGAGGAGATGTCCACCACCTAGAGGCTCCTGTTTCTGACCACCACCCTCACATTGATGTCCACTTTTCTACTTGTTCATACAAAGGTTTTTGTTCATTGCTATTCCTCCTTCGTTGCATGTGGCATCCTATAGTTTTAGATCAGTTGAAGAGAATTTTTCTAGTATTTGGGACCAATGGGATTGTTCAAAGCCTCCTGTCCCCTATGCCTTGAAGTTGTATCTCAGCAATGCCATCCATTATTTCCTTATTCCTATTTCAATTGTTATATATAATTGCTGCCCAGCTGCCACACATTTTCTAAAAGTATTTTCTATTATTTTTACTAGTTTTCCTCAGTAATTAAAGCATTCATCTTGCCTCAGAATCTTGCTGTGCAATAGGAGTCACTCTATGACTGGTCCTCGGGGACAGGGGGAAAGCAATAAGCAGGGGACACGTACTGGGCTCCTTCCTATTGCCCCATTTCAGGGACTACTCCTGAGAGATCACCAAAACATTCATGTCAAAAAAATTAGATGCTGATAAATATAATCAACATAGACCTGGTCAGTGTGATGAAGAATATTATTGAAATCTAAATTTACATATTCAAATATCTACAACTTATTATTTATAGGTACGAGGGTTCCAGATAAGTATGGCAAACGTATTTGCTATTGGAATTTCTAACGTTTCATATTTGGATTATAAAACAACTTTTTTTAAAAACATCCCGCAATAATTTGCTGCTAAATTTGTTGACAAACAAAAAGGTGAAGTTTTGGTAAAAGCTACTAAACACTTGGAAAGTAATCCAATCTATCTTAGACCAACTTAGCCTTTCTGTTTGTTCTACATTTACAAAGATTGTGCTTCCACGTGATTTAGACCATTTTTGTTATTATTATAATCAGTCTCTAGATTTAAAATATTTCTATGAAAGTCATGCTGAAAACTATAGATGAATTTTTCACAATCATGTTTATTTCACTTGTTTGCCCTGAACCCAAATATAAATGATAGTTGTTATGCACACTTGAAAATACTGATGGGTCATAATTATTGTTAAGATGGACGAATGAACCACAAATTAAACTCTTGAACTTGTAAGTAAGGGGAATTAAATTACCCTTTAAAATTTCAACCATAAAATCAATTACATTATATAAAAGCAGAGATTCCCAGTCACCCATGGAATCACCAGCTCTGAGAGCAGAATAAAACTTAACTCTCACATATTTATTGGTATGTGAAGAACTGGCTTCCAAGAAAAGGGTCCTTCTGCACATGACAGGTATTGGCACAGAATCTCTGAACAGAGAAGCCTGATTTCATGATGAGAGTGTGGTCATGGGGCAGGTGGATTTCAGTGGTGGAGAGGAAAGAAGCAAGGTGTTTTCACTGGGCTCTGAAGACAAACCTGACTTTTCTGCAGCAGGCAAGAATATGGCTTACGGAATGTAATCTGGATTTCGAGAAGAGGGAGCAGCTTTAATCACTGTTACAAATTAAGATAAAGGGAAAAAATTAGGAGAAGTTAACTTCAGGTGGAATTAAAACCTAGAGAAATGATGTAAGAAATCCAGAGACCTATGAAGGAGCATCTTGCCCCAAGGATATTATCATGGCTCAAATACTAAAACACTAATGGCAACAATCAAATGCCAGCATATGGGTGTCTTCACGTTAAATATGGTCCAACTCCATTTCAGTATCTCTGCTCTCCCATGCCTCCATTGTCTCTCAAGTGGACTATGATAATAGCCTGCCTTCTCCTTATTCTCACCATCCACACCTCTCACAGCAGGAGCAGGGAACTTGGGAAGTGCAAATTAGGTCACACTACTTCCTTGATTGCTTGGGGTAAAACCCCCCACTCCTCATCATGGCGACCTGAGTCCAGTACATAGCTTGACCACCTTCCCCTCACGTCCCCTCATACTCATTTCCTCTGGTGACAAGGTTTTCTCCCTGTTCCTTGAATACTGAAACTCATCCCTACCCCTTTGAGCAAGATCCACCTGGAATTGTCTTCCAGAGATCACAGGGTTCTCTGCTTCCTGTGGCCTTTGCTCAAATATTAAGGTCCACAGAGACAGCACTGTCCTCACCACTCTTCTTGAAATAGAGGATCCCAACCCAAACTACTGCTTGACTCTTAACTTTCCTTTTACTTTATAATTCTTCTTGCTATTCAAAAGTGTATTTATACATGTATGTATTGATGCATGTGCTTTTGTCAGCTTTTTTTGCTGCTACAACTAAAAGACCTAGCTAGTAAGAACAACTTGTGGGCTCACAGTTTCAGAGGTCTCAGTCCACAGATGGCTGGCTCCATTCCTCAGGGCCCAAGGTGAGGCAGAATATCATGGTGGAAGACTGTGGTGGAGGAAAGTGACTCAGGACATGGCACCAGGAAGCAGAGAGAGAGAGAGAGAGACAAGTGCCCCTCACCAAGAACAAAATAAAATATAAACCCCAAGGGCCCAGTCTCATCAACCCACCTCCTGCAGCCAGTCCCCACTTGCCCAAGGTGACCCAGTTAATCCCTATCAGGACGTTAATGCACTGACAGTTAAAGCTCTCAAACCCAATAATTTCACCTTTAAATTTTCTTGTATTATCTCAACATGAGCTCTTGAGGGATATCTCATATCTAGACCATTACAGCATGTACACATATGTATATAAATATCTATATTCAGTGTTTTGTTTCATTTCCTGTTATTGGTTGTCTCTTGTTCCCTCCAGTTAAATATATACTCTTCTTGGAAAACAGAATGTTTTGGTCACAGGAAGTGCTTCATAAAATTAGCTCTAATTACTACTGATTTTTTACTAGTCTGTCACCCACTGTGGTCTAATTCAGTGTAACCTTCGTAATTATAATTTGTCTTTCATAGAATCTACCTGCAGGGGGAAAAAAAGAATCTTTAGCAATAAACTTGGAAACAACTCTGATCTGTTTGATAGTAATGTTGTAAATTGCTAAATTAATGCTTTATCTTATAAGCATGGTTTTATTAACTGGACTGGGGCCCTTTCCTGAGAGGATGCTCGACCCCGTGGTAAGGGGTAGTAGTAAAGATAAAAGTAAGTCCCTCTCGTGGTCTCTGGACAGTCGTGAGCTGCTCCTGACTCCTTTTATGAATCTTTCTCTCAGTGTCGCTACACGACATCAAGTCAGTGTACTCGGTCACCTCTAAGTAGCAAGGAAGAAATCGTATAAACAGATCTTTATTAACAGCACATGTAACTTTTCCAGAGATCTTTTATTCCTGCCTTCCCTTTTTATTTTCACTGACTTTGACTTAAACATCATCAAGATTTCCATCTTTAAAACTTTCCAGTGACACTGCGGCTCTTAAATCTGAACACATATGGAGATGTCAAAGGCCTGACTAATTGCCTCAATAAAGATGAAATCTCTTTGATCCTTATTCAAATTATAGCCCATGATTGATGGCAAAGGACTCTAGCCCGTTGCAAAGCAGTTTTCTGATGTCATACTAGTCCTTCATTACAGCCACCTGAAATCAAATTAAGGCCAGGATTCCTATCAGACACAATATATAGAGACGCCATCTCTCTGAAGTTGAAATTCATACCAAGGAGGAAAGGTCATCCACAGGCAAACGGCGGCATATTTCACTGAAAAATTCGAGGACAATTTCAGCCCTCTCAATTTCCAAGAATAGTAAGGCTATTTCCAAGCTACTGACAGACTTTAAATTGCCATATCTTTTGTTGTGGCGCTCTCTCTCTCTCTCTCTCTCTCTCTCTCTCTCTCTCTCTCTTTTGAATTTAAGAAATATTTATGTCAATTTCATGACTGGCTTTCCAACGTGGTATTAGAAGTTTCACTTCCATTCTCAAGTATTCATTAGTATTTCCCATGCTCTTGAATAAGTCAGTCAAGTGGCCACAAGATCATAATTACGTTGTCTAAATTACTCACAGAAGTTTTCATTAAATGTCTTTTGAGTGAAAGAATAAATAATAGAAACAATGAGTACATAACAAATTCATTGGCACTCCTAAATATATCTTGGTCAAACATATCACAAGTTTCACCTGTTGCATGAGAGAGGGCTAATAAGTCCAGAGTGTTAGGCAACAGGAAGAATAATTGGGGGGAGGGGAGGTCTATGAATTCCCTTCTAAATACAACCCTTGAAAATGTTTGCAATACAATTTCAGACAATCCATCATTTATCCTGTTTTCGAGTGACACTACACCTTTATTTACATTATACAAGCAACGATCAAATGGCTTGAACTTTGTGGTCCATAAGTTCTGCAATTAGCCAAGATGTAAAGGAGAATGAACACATCCCAAAGAATTCCACTATCAAGCCTGTAATGCCAAGCCAACAGATTCAGAAAACAGAGGAACAACATCTGGATATCAATATGATGTAGGTGATTGGGAGACAGCACAAAAATGGGCTGAGAGAAAGTAGCAGAGGATCAGGTGAAACTGGTAAAGCTGTGGATTCTATACTCCACTCTTCCCCCCCCCCTTCTTGCTACTGGCCTGTTTTTGATGCAACATATGTTAGGATGGGGGTTGGGGCTGGTTTGTACTGGCCAGAATTACAAGGAGCGTTCCTCAATCCCAGGAACAGAGATAAACATTTTCTATATCATACCAAAAGCACTAATAAAATAAACAAACTTGAACAAATCATATACTCTGTAATATGAAGAATACAGATTTGCAGGTTTAGGAATTAGTCACATACAAATTTAAATCTCATTTCCTAGGTGGATTTGTGTGTGTGTGTGTGTGTGTGTGTGTGTGTGTGTGTGGTGCTGGGGTTGAACCCAGGGCCTTGTGCATGCAAGGCAAGCACTCTACCAACTGAGCTACATCCTCAGCCCTCCTAGGTAAATTTTGAAGGCAAGCCAAGCCCCTGAAACTCAATTATGCCATCTGTAAAGTAGGGAGAGTACTTATTTCACAGGCTGGATACAAGGAAGAAATGAACCACCTAGCACAGACTGGCACAGGTGGCACATGGGTTTAGTTTGTTGTTATTTGTGGTGCTGGAGATTGGACCCAGGGTCTTGCACGTGCTAGGCAAGTGCTCTACCACTGAGCTACTTACACAGCCCCTGGAGCATGGGTTTTTAATAAGAGGTGATTTGTTTTTGCTGTTGGTTACTATTGTTATCATTTGTATAGTTAGTGTGATTTTATTTTGGCCCATCTCCGTACTAACATGAAACTACATGACCAATGGTTTAAAAGAGAACTTACCCACGAAGAGCTGACTGTTGAGCTGTAATAAGACATGCCCATCAGCTGGAGCAGCCTGAGTCTTTGGTGAGAGCTGGTCCACCTGAATGGAGGCCTCTTTCATGTTCCTTTCAACTCTAACATGATGCCACTGGTTGTCGTTGAAGTGGGTAGGTGACTGCACTGAGATTTCGAGAGGCCCATTCCCCACATCAAATGAAAAGGTCACTGTTGTTGGAGCTGGAAATATTAGACATGAAGACTGTTCAAGTGAGCTCACGAGGCAGAGCTGAGTGTTCAACACACTTAGGAATAGGACCACCGCATAATCATAGCTGAATGTAAAGAAAATAGCTTGAATTTTATGGAAGAAACCAATAACATCAGTATAGAAAAGGGTCTTTGGATGTGGGATGAGATGATAAGATACATTTGTACTTTTGGAAAAAAAAACACAAATTTTAAGGAATTCATGCTCTAAGTTAATTTTTCATATTGATTAAGGGTAAGCTACTTAGCCAGGGCATGAAAACTAAATTTTATATAAAAATAATTGTTTTCACAATTTGAAATTTATATAATTTTACAGGCATGCAGCATGCATTTGATGTTAAGAGAGTAAGAGCAACCTATGAGCACATCGAATTCACATAAGTGGTTGGTCTAATTAAGTCATTTTGTATTTAACTGAAATTTTTGGTTTTAAATTTTAATAATTTGAACTTAAGATCTTCTTCCATGGTTTCTAGAAAATATCACTAATTTCCTCATATTTCACAAGTTAAATATCAAACTAATTTTTTGTGTGAAGATAATGTTAATATCAGAGAATTTTTACAAAGGGACATAAGATTCAGCCTATAAAGTAGAAACATAAGTTCTTTAAAAATTAGTTAAAGGATTTATTACTAAAAACTAGATTCCCACAGACTTCTCTACAAAGAAGACTTACAGCGTAGCTCTATTCGTATGAAATCAGTAATTCCCAGGTTCTCTAAAAACACCCCCGATAGAGCTGTTGTCTTAAAAAAAAAAGACACATCAGCACTAAGTTCTCCATGGAAAGTAGGGAAATGAAGGTATGAGGCCTCAGTATTGAAGGAAGCAGAATTCCAAAATGACCCTGTTAAAAAAAAAAAAAAAAAGAAGAAGAAAAATTCAAAAGTAAGAAAAATTCAATACACACATGAATGATATATAGTATTTTTTATATCAAGCATTCCCACTATTTAAAGCACTGCTCAGTTGTATAAACTGCTTTTGTTTTTTTTCTATTAATTGTGTGAGACACAAGACATGAACTTAAAGACTGAAGATTTTACAAGAAAATTCTGGATTCCTTCCAACAGGAAGGGAATGATCAGTACTGAAATGGCTTAAAGAGAAGATTTCCTAAACTGAGACTGGCATTCAGAATAGTATCATTCAAATAAAGACCAAGGCAAATTTACTCTGTGCTGTGCAGATATTCTCATAAAAATATTCTTTTCCTTCAAAATCATTTCTTATTTTGCTTTTAAGGGGGAGGTAGATGACCACCAGTAGAGGAAAAAGCTTTCTCAACAAATTTACAGAGGCTTACAATCAGAAAATGCTTAAGAATTTTGAGATATAAATGAACAATATATGTAAGCTTTGAAGTTAATTATAATTATTCAAATACAAATTTTGATCTCTACTTTCTCATGCCTGGTTTTTCTTTATAACTGTAATTTTTCTTTTGAAAAAAATATGCAGGTGTTAATACAGCAGAAAATATGGAAAATACAGAATAAATGCAATGCCATCCAGCTGGATACACACAGTGGAGGAGGGGGATTATCAAAGAATGAACTGTGCATTGCAGCTGCCCCCAGCAAGTTTTCTGCACATCAACCAGGAATTGACATCTTTAGTTTGAGGCAACTGTCTCCATGGGCACTCCCAACACTGGGTAGAATTCTCCTATCTAAATGCCCTTCCTCTGGAGTCAAAATAGCCATTGCAAAACAACAGCTAGTTATGTTAGTGAAGAACTCTACCTAACTACTTAAAAATCACAAACTTGACTCTGCATCTACATGTCCCTTCGATTTTAACTTGTTTCCTATAAATTCTGGACTCAACAGTTCTTACAACTATTTTTTTTTCTGTTTTTCTTGTGGACCTGATTCAAAAGTCAATTCTTGTTTTGTATTTGGACAATTTGAGAACTGAATTTATTCAGCTGAGAATATTCTTACTTGCAGGATTTTTTTCCCCTCAGAGTCAAATGAAACTATATGTTATCTGAGTCATGTCAGGCTTTATGTCCTTTTCAAAGCTATTTCTATGTTTACACACTTTAGTCTCTAGAAAGGAACATAAGAAAATATATAATATCAAGTCAGAGATAACAACACATTTGTGTTCTTGAAAGTCCTTACCTGGTCTCTTTTTAAACGGAATTCAACACCCTTCTGGTGAAATGTTGTATGTGGAAATTAAAATAAAGCTATAACATTTCGGAATATTATTAAATCTTATTGTGTCTGATTAGAAAGGGAACATTCAGAATTACTTAAAGGTTTGAATTAGATAATATTATTACAAAACATAGCATTTCATTTGTTTCAGATTGCAGCATAACTAACCTAATAAAGCATCATATTGAAGGCTTCAGGGAACTCGTTGAAACAGAGGAGCAATTCTGTGAATTGCTGCTGTCTGTACAATGGATGCATTTATAGTAATGAAAACAATTCGTTACGTGAGGTAGCTAAAACACTCCCATACACACAATAGTAGGTTTTGTTTAGTTAGCAAACCTTATTTTTCAATTCACAATACATACAAAATGAAATAAGGACATTTTATGGGATTAAGAAATTGCTGCTAATTCAAAACAATTATAAAGAAAGTAAAGGCCAATATTTACATGATCAAATAATGTTAATGGCATATGATATCTCGGCTCTGCATACACTGTGCTGAGATGCACCCAGAAGAATCTGAGGGACCTTAGAGAAAGACAAGGCAAGAGGAGGCAGAGCAGAGCTCAGCAGGCAGCAGGCAGGTGGGAGCAGGAATCAGAGTCCTTGAGAGAGAGTTCTGTGAGCAAGGGGCTTGGAAATCCCTGAGCTGCCCCAGGAGCAGATCTGAAGGCATGCTGTGCAAATTCCAGCCCTTTTACTATCTCAACAAAATCATACTAGGATGCATTATTCTAAGTAATAATACTTAATAATTAACAAACTAATAATATTTATTTTCAATTGAATTCAATATAAAGTACTAGAGATTTTAAATTCCTTTGGGAATTTAAATACCATCTTTTATCTTTCCATAATACATGTGTATGTAGGTACAAATAAAAACAGAGTCCACAAATTATTTACATAGAAGATATACTGATCCCCTATATAAAATTAATGTACTATTATGTTAAAATTATTACCCTATGTGCACATATGATTACACAACCTGTGTAACTCTACATCATGCACAGCCAGAAGAAATAAGTTAGACTCCACTGATGTATGCTGTGTCAAAATGCATTCTACTGTCATGTGTAACTAATTAGAACAAATAAAAATATTTTCAAAATTATATGTACTTTAAAAAATAATTTAGCTCAACTTTTGTTTATCTTCTTCACAGACTAGGCTTTTAAAAAGAGCAGATTTATAAAGACAGAAAGTAGATTAGTAGTTTACTAGAGCTGGGGAGACGAGACAATTGAGGGAAGGTAGTGACTAAAGCCCTTTCTTAAAAGTTAAAAATGTATATATTAAAATATTGAAATGCTGATGTGAGAAATATTTTAGCTGTCAAAATCATCTTCTAAATATTTATGAATCAAGGAGGGTGGAGAACGTATTGGGGAGTAAAACTGATCAATTACATTTCTATGCAATATAAACACACTACAACAAAACCTGCCATTCTGTATAATTAATATGCACAAAGAAAAAAACAATGAAAATATTTATGAATCCTTAAAAAGTAAGTTGGAAAATATAGATTTCTTCATAGAAATAAAATTATAAGATTAATTACATGTGGCGTTATGGGAACACAGGAACCTATGTATTGGTTTCATAATTCATGGGTCCCCCTTTTTAGCACTTCTATTATCATTTCAACCAATTTATGAACATCAAATGAAATCCACATGAGCAAAATGAAATTGAAAATGAAATCTGGCTGAAGATGATTACAGCTTGCGAGTTGCAGATAGTATAAAAGAGAACAGAGTTGTTGGTAGACGTTTTATAGGGTAAGAGACCCCCTTCCCTGCCCTTTCCACACATACTTGATAAGGCAAATACCTCTTAAGAAGGCGGAAAAGAAGTTGTATTTGTAATCAAAAAACTTAACAAACCATCTCTGAAGAAGATATTTCTTATCACTATTCTTTTTTATGTAATTTTTTTATTTCTATATGACAGCAGAATGCATTACAATTCTTGTTACATATATAGAGCACAATTTTTCATATCTCTGGTTGTATACATAGTATATTCACATCAATTTGTGTATTCATACCTGTACTTAGGATAATAATGATCATCACATTCCACCATCATTAATTACCTCATGCCTTCTCCCTTCCCCTCCAACCTCTCTGCCCTATCTAGAGTTGGTCTATTCCTCCCATGCTCCCTCTCCCTATCCCACTATGAATCATCACTAGCAATTAGAGAAATGCAAATCAAAACCACTCTAAGATTTCATCTCACTCCAGTCAGAATGGCAGCTATTATGCATACAAAGGAACAATAAGTGTTGGCGAGGATGTGGGGGAAAAGGTACACTCATACACTGCTGGTGGGACTGCAAATTGGTTCAGCCAATATGGAAAGCAGTGTGGAGATTTCTTGGAAAATTGGGAATGGAACCACCATTTGACTCAACTGTCCCTCTCTTCAGTCCAAAGGACTTAAAAACAGCATACTACAGGAACACAGCCACATCAATGTTTATAGCAGCACAATTCACAATAACTAAACTGTGGAACCAACCTAGATGCCCTTTAATAGATGAATGAATTTTTTAAAATGTGGCATCTTATCACTATTCTTATAGGTTAGTTTTGTATAAAATTGTTTGGGTATTAATAACCACTGCAAAGGCATATGTATATACTTAAATTATTCAAAATTACACACTTTCACTTTTGTTTTAGAAGGAACTAGAAGGATAGAATTTTGGAGAAAGCATCCAATTACTTTTGGTCTAGGTGTAGAAGGATATATAAAATAGTAAATGAGATGAGTGAAGTTTTATTTCGGTAGGTTATTGCCTTATCCATCAGTTGTTCCTATGAAGGTCACAGTGAGGTTGGAAAGGGTGGGAGCTGTGTTAGAAAACAGATGAGAACCATTCAGGTGTCACATCCCTATTTTATTTGAAGCAACTTATTTTCAACTAATAGTGGTATCTTAATATACAAGGGAGATCATATTATAAATACAAGATAAATTGTGTCTACCTAAGATGGATTCCCTTTGTTAATACACATGATATCCAATAAATCTCGAGTCTAGCTACCCATTTGAGAAGAGTATAAGTATTGATAGATCAGTTGTAACCAAATTTAGGTATTCAAACAACAAATAGAGTTACTTTGGATTGAACAAAATAGATAAGTGACAAATTAATAAAGAGCTTTTTAATGATCATACACAAAGAGTCACACTTAATCACTAAGTGTGACTCTTTGATTTACATGGTTAAAATCAAAAGTAACTTGGTATTCAGATTGTTGTCTTTTTAACACTCCAATTGACTTTAAATGGAAGAGCTCTTAATATTTGGTTTTCTACTGGTATATACTTTATGCTACCAAGTGTAGACATCACCATTTTTTAAGTAGCCACATATATATACTGGCCACATTGCAAAATGGCACACTGATTTTTTTCCATGCCTAGATTATATTTCATGTACTAATTAATTTGATGAAGTATTTCATCAGAAATAATCATCATGAATAAAAACTAGTAAATTATTCATAATGTATGTATTGCCTAATTATTCCTGCATATAGGGCTAAATTACAATCGTTACATATGATTGGCTAAAAATACATCCATCTTTTAAAGCACACCAGGTGTAAATATATGTTGGCTATAACAAGGCCCAATATGAGCTCTGAAGACAACTCTGTGATCACATTTTATTTCCCTCTAGTTTCACTGGCCCATGCTCTTGGAGAATGATGTCACATGCTCTCTTCCTAATCACACCACATCCCATTTCTCATCCTTGAACTTATCTAGTGATCTTCTCTAAGAGTCGAGAAAGAAGAAGAGACGTCCTGTGAACTCCCACCCTGATCCCCACTTTCCTTCCTGCATCTTCTCTACACTCTGTACTCACTCCAGTTACAATAGATCAACAGCTTCTACTCCAAGAGTTTCTCCACTGGGCCTCTCCCATTGACACAAACATGCTATAATTCTTCCTTCTTAGAAACCCAATCTTGGGGTCCTACTTTTCTTTGCATGTACCATTAAATTTCTCCATTTTTTTTTTCACTGTTCTCATTTCTTGAACCTATTCCAGGCTTTTATCCATCACCAAAGTCATGAATGACCTCCACATTGCTCAATTCAGTTACCTCAGTAGTCATTTAAGCCATCAGCAACATTTACTGCAGTTGATTATTCTTGCCTCCTCGAAACATTTCTTCACTTGGAGGCCACGATGACCCACCCTTTTCTGCCTTACTTGTTGATGGTGTGATTCTCAGTCTTCTTTCTGTTTTCCTCCTCACCTCCTTAATCTATCACAGTTGGAATGTTCCAAGGCCCTGTCATTCATTTCACATCTCCATCCACAAAAACCCCACCTGGTCTGTCTCATGCTTTTAAATACAGAAGACATAATCAATATACACTTGAAGGCTGGAACTCCCAGACTGACAACTGCATGTCTCTATTTGAATGTCTAATGGCGTTTCAGCCTCTACATGTCCAAAAACTGAGTTATGTGCCATGGTGACTCCTTCACCCCGGAAGCAATCTTCCTCACTTCAATCACTGTCAGTTCTATCCCTCTGATTAATTATTAGACCAAACACCTGGGTATCATTCTTGACTTTTCTTTTTGCTACCTACACCAGTCCATCAGCAAATTTTATTTGTCCTCCTTTTAAACCATGCCCATATCACAATACACCATTGTGGCCATTATTCAGTCGCCATGATCTCTCAGGTGGGTTAGTAATAAAGTCTCCTCCATGCTCTCTCCTTGTTGTGATGGTACCCTGCTCAAGCTCACTAAAACATAAGTTGGCTCAGGCCATTCCTCCATTCATACTCTCCTAACGCTTTCCAAGTTCGTTGTAGAGAAAAATAAAGACTTTCCAAAATCCTCCATGATCTGATCTCTGATGATTTCGACCACCCTCCCCTTGCTCAGTAACTTCCAAACACTGGGACCTTGGGCTGCTCCACACATAACTGCTACATTCCCTTCTCTGTGTGGTTCCTCTGGCCTCTCCTTCTGTCTTGAGTAGGGTACTCTTTCAAAGACATACGTTTCTCTAGCTCCCTTATTTCCTTCTCTTTATTTGAATGTCACCTTCTTAGTGAGCCTTTAATGGTCATCCCATTGAAAATTGCTCCCTTGTGCATCGATTTTATTTTCATCATACCTATTATCAATACTATATCATATATTTCACTTAGTTGTTTATTGTCTTTCTCCAAGAGAATGTAAGCATCAATACTACAGATATTTTTTGTCCATTTTGTTCATTGTGCTCTCTCTCTCTCTGTCTCCCCCCCCCCCCGTGTGTGTGTGTATGTGTGTGTGTGTGTGTGTGTGTGTGTGATGGGGGGGCATAACACAATGTAGGAGATTAATAAATATCTGTTGATAAGATTATAAGACTTTCTTCATCACTGTATGATAACCGTCAGACAGCTTAGAAGAACTCCAGCTTGGTTATAGAACATGTATCTCAAGATACCCACTCAAATCTTTGTTGAACAAACAGAAAGAAGAAGGAAAACAGAGGAGGACGAAGAAGTAAAAATCGAACGAGGAGGAGTTTCCAAGGTAAAGAAACGTTAGGAAAATTAGAGATAGGAAAACCAGTAACACAAAACATAAAAATTAAAATAAAAAGAAATTCCAAAAGGTGGATTACCAGGCATAGTGGAGTTAACAAGGTTATATTATCTTATTATCTGCTAAAATGGAATTGATCCTTACTTTTTAAAATGGTTTATATATTCTCTGCCAAATGGAAGAGAATCTGTCAAATGGAAGAGAAATTAGCCAACTCACTGGTCAATATCTTTTTCCAGCCTGAGCACCTAACTTCTGCAAAGTTATTTATTGCCTACATGCACCTTTGATTATTTAATGCATTCTGGGCAGCTGTGATTTCTCAGACAGCTGTACTAGTCGATGCAGACAAAATGAAGAAACTAATTTCAATGACACAAGCATTTCTTAGAACAAGACACTTGGAACAATTTTTCCTAACTTTTTAAGTTTTAGAGGTGCTTTGATTAACCACAAAACTTTGACAAAATGAATTAACTGAGAAGAAATACTTCTAGTAACATGGGTTAAAAATTCAAAGTCAATGAACTTATAAAACTGACTGTTTAGATTAACACACTGAGAGCAGAAGTTTAGAACATGTTTGCAGCAACTTCAAAATACATACTGTATATGCCTTGTACCCCACCTCATCTATTCTGGGAACTGATTATGAGGGTGGTTACTCAACTCTGGGTAACATGCTGAAATTATTAAATATACTAAAACAGGAATAAATTGTACATGTTAAAAGTTTGGTAAAATGTAGGGCATGTGGATTATATCTCAACAAAACTGTTACCAAAAATCAAAAACCATGCAGAGGTGAACCAGCTGAGTTTGTTATAGAATCTTAAGCCCCTGCAAACTCAAAAAATAGATCACTCATGAGTCATTCCAGGAGAGGAAACATCAACCACCTGAAATGAAGTCCAAGAAGAAATAAATCAAATTCAAAAAAAATATTCAAGTGTAGAGAGGCTCTAATAATGTGATGAAGGGTTAACATTTAAAAGCGAATCACTATACAAATAGTCATGTAACTAGCAAAAACTGGCTAGTGATGAGGTTTTTTTTTTTTCCAAATGAAGAAAACAGAGTAAAATGGACCATAAAATAATATTTTCTTCAAAATGTAAAAAGTATTCCAATTTAATAAAGGAACTATGTTGTTGAAAGAGTGAACTTTAATATCAAGTAAAATTATGTTTCCATTTGAAAGTACTTTTATTGTCATTGCCATATATATTTAAGAGTAATGGTTCAGATAGAACTAGATGTCCTTCGTACTATGTTTTTTTTTTAAATCAACATCAGTCTTGCAATATAGCTAAACTCCTTTCACTAAATTGTATGTCTGCTTATCATTTAATTACTTATGCCATCAACAACTTATTCCTGATTCTTACTGATAACTTATGAGCTATTGGTTCCTGTAGCTGTATATGATGGATCATTCTCATTCTTTTATAAACTGCTATTTATTGATTACCTTTCATGTAGCAGGTAATGGACAAGACATCAGGAACACAAAAACAAATCAGCAATGGACACCGTTCTTGAGGGACTCGAAAATAATTAAAAACCAGTAAGAGAAATATAATATATCCTTATAATATGTTCAACATTTTTTTTAAAAAAAATAAAGAACTATCTCCTCTAGAGACCTGTAGAAAGCTTCGCTGAGAAAAAGTTGTAATGGCAGTGTGAAAGGGGTCAGTAAAAGAATTGGGGAGACTTTGCTGAGAAAGGAGAATGAGTGAAAAGGAATTGGAGCTAGAGACCATCAGGAATTTTCTGTCTGCAGCAAGAACAGAAGGTCCCTGTACAAGATTCTAGAAGTGCCCTGACTTCCTGCTGCAAGTCAAAAACCTAATTTAATCCTGTGTGTCAATTCTGCACTTCTACCCTTTCTCCTTAGCATCTGGGGGCATAGTTCTGGGATTTGATAGTTAAGACTGGAACACCCTGGGCCCTGCCTCAGCCCACTTGGTCCCCTTCAGACCCGAACCAAGCGCTGACCTATGGCTGTGATGCTCAAACCATATGTAGAGAATCTGCATCTTCCTAATCCATCGTGAAGCAATGCTTTGGTAAAAAGGAGATAAAAATAAATTGCTAGAAAAATGGAAAGAGAAAAACAAAAGCATTAAAAAACACCATCCCTAGACCATTTTTTACTACTACTACACACAACAGACATAAATTACTCTGTCTGGCTGACATAAATCATTCCAAAAATGTACTCTGAATTTCTGTACAAACCTCATCATTGGTCACACAGAACTGCCAGGTGGGTACCAGCCTATGGGCCACACTGGCCTAGGACAGCACAAAGCAACGGTGGCATCAGGAAGCTTGTTAGAAATGCTCCCGCCCCACCTCCTGAACCAGAAGCTCTGGGGATGTGCTGCAGAAACCAGTTTATAACAAGCTCTCCAGGTGTTTCAATGCATGCTGGGAAGGACTGTTTATTCACAAGACTTTTGATGTTACCTCAAAAATAAAGATGCCCCCACCATTCCTGGGAGACCCAGTAGATACAAAAGCACCTGGAGCCCTGCTTCTCATCACCTTCTGCCAACTGGGACACTCAGTTTTCCCTTGATTCTTTGACTCTTTTGTGTTTAAAGTTAATACAAGTTAGAAACACCTTCAGCAGGATTCTAGAAGAGTCCTGGAGAATTAGAGAGTGACGACATTGATAAATCCTTTACGGTTTTAGGAGTTTACTCCTGGTGACTTTTTAATGACCCAGTTTTTAAAATTAAGCAACCATAACTATTCAGACTACCACTTGGTTTGGGGGTTGGGCTTTTTTTTTTCAGTCTTTTTGTACAGAGGAAAAACTGAACCTTTTGGTATAGAGCTCTAGGAATCCTGACAAATGTAGAAAGCTACGAAACCACTACCACACTCAAGACATAAAACATTTCCTTCCTTCACCTGATGAAAGTTCCCTTGTGCCTTCTGGTAAAGTTACTCTCACCTGGAAGCCCTTGCAAAAGGGACCTTTTTGAGTTCCCATCGTTTTGACTTTTCCATAATATCTTAGATATGGGATCACAGAAGGGTGCTCTGAGTCCAGGTCCTTTCACCTGCCATATGCAATTGACAGTCCCCCTTGTGGCCATTCGCACCAAACAACCACTGCTTTCTGTGGCTGAGTACAATTCCACAGTGTATCAGGCACACACCAAAGAAAAATGGAATGTACACCCATAACTAGCTTATGCACATATGGGTGGTTTCTACCTTTGGGAGACTCTGAATAAAGCCAATATAAGTCTTTGCACACAGACTTTTCATTTCTCTTGGATAAAATTCTAAGATGGGATTTCTGAGTCATGGTTCGTTATATGTGTTAAACAATAGAAGAAACTGCCTGACTGTTTTCAAAGAAGGGGTACCCTGTTACAGTCACAGCCCCCATGTAGGAGGGTTCCAGTGACTCTGTATCTTCACTAGAAATTGGTGTTCATAATCAGTTTTTTTTATTATTATTACTTTACTTTTAGCCATCCTTAAAATTATATATTGTATTTCAATGTGGTATAATTTTGCAGTCTACTAATGACTAATGATGTTCTGGATTTTTGCATGTGCTTATTTGAAATCCACATATTTCCTCTGTTATGAGTAGTATAGTGAAATCTCTTGCCCATTTGTTAATTTGATTTTTTTTTGTTATTGCACTGTAGTGTTCTTATTATATTTCAGATACCATTCTTTATAAGGAATGCACCTTGCAAATATTTTTTCCAGTCTATTTTTTTTTCATTTTCTTGACAGTATCATTTTAAAAGTAGAAGCTTCGGATTTCTGTGAAACCCATGAGTTTTTTTTATTTGATTTTATGGATTGTACTTTTAGTGGTGTATCTAAAAACTCAATGCCTAACTCAAGGTCACTCAGATTTTCTCCTATGTTTGCTTATAGAACTTTTATAGTTTGTGGTTTTGTATTTAAGTCTATGGTGAAGCTTGAGTTGATTTTTTGGGTACACTTTGAAGTACGAATTGAGATTCTTTTCCTTCTTCTTCTCTGTATTCTTTTTCAAAAGTGAATTCTGATTGTTCCAGTACTGCATCTTGAAAAGAACTGCCTTAGTAGCTCTGTCAGAAAACACACAGACTGTGCTGTATAGGTCTATTCTGGGCTCTCCATTCCATGCCATGAATCTCTTTGTCCATCTTGATGTCAATACCACATTATTTTGAATATTGTAGTGATATAAAAAGTCTTAAAATCAAGCAGTGATAAGTCTCAACCTCTGTTTTCCATTTGCAAAATACTTTAGCTCTCTTAGTCCCTTTGCTTTTCCAAATACATTTTAGAAAAAGCAGGACAATTTCTTATATCAAAAAAAAATTTCATATTGTTGACACTGCTGTAAAAGTTCCTTTTAAAATTTCATTTAAATTTTTTTATTATTAGCACATAGAAATATTGTTTTTGCATATTGACCTTAAATCCTGGGACTTTGCTAAACTTATTTTTAAATTAATAAATTCTTTGGGATTTTTCTACCTGGAAAATCATGTAATCTAGAATCAGAAGTATTTTCTTTCTTCCTTTTTGGTCTATAGGTTTTGGTTTTTCTTTCTTGATTTCTTTCTTGATCACCAATGGCATCTTGAACAGGAGTGGTGAGAACAGACCTTCTCATCTTGATCCTGATCTTAGGGGAAGGCATTTCAGTCTCCGATCATTCAGTCTGACATCAGAGAGGGGATTTTCATGGATGCCCCACACAGCAGTGAGGGTTTTCTCTTTAGTTCTTAGTTTTCTTGGTTTTTATCATACATAGAATAGTGAATTCTGTTACATTTCATATATCTACTGAAAAGAATTATTTTTTTATTCATGATGATATTTACTAAGTTTTGCTATCTACAGCCACAAACTTTAAAAGGCCTTTTCATTCCTATCCGTCCTACTTTTGAGAAAAGTACCTCACAACTTTTATCTGTGACTTCTAACATCAACAAAAACAGCAATAGTCACACAGAATTTTGGACCCACCCATGTTAAAAGCAAAATGAAAAGAATTTGGGAAAAATTGGCATCAGTCAATTAGGGGTTAGCTCATATCTGGTGCAAGTAGGTCTCAGACTCATTTTTTTTTTATTTATCTGTCTTTTCTCCCCCCAAACCCCTTCCCTAGAAAAATACGAGTAGACATAAAATTTCCATCATCTCTAGTTTGTTGGCAAAATGAGAGAAGTATTTTCTTTTATTCTTACCTCTCCAACTTTCTATTTAAAGAAAACTTTAAAATCATTTGTCTCAGTGAATGACAGTAATGGTTTATTCACATCAGAAGCGGGAAGTCATCCTCAAACCTTCAATTCCCAACTTTCCTTCTGTATCATACTGGATTTGACCACCTTCTTTTGGCTCCCTGCCAGCCTGTGCTAGTTCAAGCCTCTAGCATTTCTCCTTGGGAACATCAAAGTTTACTTTATTGGTCTTCAAGGTTTGTATCTTCATGCATTCAATTGAATCATGTGAATTAAACTAGTTTTCAGGTTTAAATTATTCAATGTCCAGTTCTGATATCACCTTCAGGGTAATGTCCGCACACCTGCTTGTAAGGCCTACTACAGGAACCTGTAAGTCCCACATCTGGAAAGAAAAATAGTGTGCCCAGGGAATTGTGCCTCAAGAGGCGCAGATATCCATATATATATATATATATATATATATATAATCATGGGAAAATGAGCCTCAAACCAAAAATAAATATAGGAGGCCAGTTGCTCATTCTCAGTTCCACTAGTAAGTGAGAGACTGACAGGCCTCTAAATACTTGAAACTGTGTGTAAATTCTTATCACTAATGTTGTCACCCTCCTTCCTATACCCATCATCAGAACAGCTCAATGCTCCAGTTTCTCAACTGCAGTATGATTGACAGTTCAGATCACATGATTCTTATTACGGAGGGCTGTATCAAGCATGGTAGGATGTCTAGCAGCTTTCCTGGCCTCTCCCCCTGAAATGCCAATAGCAGCCCACCCCCAACAAATGAGACAACTTAGAATGACTCCAGACATTGCTGAGCTTTACCCAGAGGTAAGATTGCCTTGGGTGGAGAAACATGCCCAAGGAAAGGATGTTACATGTTTAAGTTTAACAGCAGGAATTTTGGGGGTAAAAACCTCGAAGGGATAAAAGTGCTATTGACCTCAGTTAAAAGCAGACTGATTCCCAGGGATTGTGGCAAATGAAATAGGGAAGAGAGAGGAAGCCAGGCTGGGTTGCTGCAGTGTTAAGATCAGAACACAGAATGAAAGGTGCACATGATGTAAAGAACAACTTCCTACAGCCATGAAAAATGGTTACAGATCCCCTGGGTGCATACTAAGTTTACAAGCCCATCACTTTGCACATGATTTTTCTCTCCATGAAATATCTTATGTCATCTTCATGTGACTGTGGGACTGTGGCAGGACAGGAATTAGAGATGATGCACATCAGAGGTGGTGAGGATAATGGCAGGCAGTTTTATACAATGTATATATAATTTTTATAGGACAGAATCATCTTTGCTTTTTAACTAAGCAACTTCTGCTATGTATCTCCCTATATCTACTGAGTTGTCAGATCTCTCTTCTGTTGAATAAAATTTTATTTCAGGGTATGCTTTCAAAGTAAACAAATATTTCTTCTATTTCCATTTTAAGTTCTGGAAACACTAGAAGCATACTTAATGAATGCATCCTCCTCTAAGTGAACTGATTTCAGAGCATTTCATTATGAATGGATACATATGTTCGTTTCATTCCCTGCTGAAAACGTATATCCGTGTTCATGCGTGGGTGAACTACAAACTGTGTTTGAATTTTGAATTTAAAATTTTTGGTTTAGGACATTACTGCTGAATATACAAAATAGAAGCTACCATGGATTTAAAGTCAGCACACACACACATTGAAAATAATAGAAATTAAAAGCTGAAATATGTTGGATCAAACTAACATTTGAGCCTACTGGTGTTCTGATGTTCACCCTGTGTTTACCCGAAGGGAACTCACATGAATTCTTCACAAGGTCGTATAGCATGGAGGCTTTCCTCTGAGGACAGTGATGCAGCAATAATTCTGGAAGGCATTTAGGGACCAGATTGACAATCCCAATGGTTACTTTCTCTCAGAAACCTGCCAGAGTTCCCATCGCTTTGCACTGCATTGATTTGTTGACTTGACTCAAAGAACATTTCTGACCTTATTCGAGAGTTTTCATGATGGAACATATGAAATAACTTCTGAGCAATTATTATATGTCAGACACATGACACTTCCCTCGACTATGTTCACAACACACTGTGACCACTTACTGTCTCCCCGGCAGAGCAGAGGTCCCAGCTGATACGCGGCTTCGGAATGCGGCCGGCCTGTGTCTGTGATGACAATCTTAGTTACCGGCAGATGTTCTTTATATGAAAGGAATCCTGTGTCATTGGTCCTGAAAACACAGTTGCAACCATAAAATTCTTAAAATTACTCTAATTAATGTAATTCTAAAATAAACAATAATCCTCATTGCATTTTAAAGCCAAGATGCTCTGAGCTGAAATTGCACATTTACAAAAGAATAAATACAACTGCATATCTGGGCACATAAAAAACATGTTAATGTTTTAATGTCTTTTGCACATATTAAAATACAGAACATAAAATATAGCATATGTTAAAATTACAATGTAATTATTTTTTTTTTTAATTCACTGGGCCATTTTCTACTTTCTGACTAAAATGGTTAATTCATTAACATTTAGCACAACGATCCAGAGTCTGTTTTAGGTCTAGCAATTCATTATTTGTTTTGTTGTTGTTGTTTTGATTTTTCTCATGATTTCTTATACTTCTGTTCCCCCTTGGTTGCCTCATCTTGATCTACTCTGTATTTTTTGTATTCAAATTTTATTTTCACTCTTTACTTTTCAGCTAAAACTCTATTGTATTTTAATGTTTGCTTTATAAATTAGAAAATGCATCCTTAATTTATCACAGTCTACTCACATTTTATACTGTATAACAATATAAAATGTCAGAAGCTTGCTGGGGGATAATTTATTTCACACCCCTCCACTCACAAGAGCATGCATTCGAGAGTGTGCACACACACACAAACACACATGCACACACTCATTCTTTCTGCTATTGCTGCAGTATATTTTAAATCCATGTTATAAACTTTATAGAACAAGTAAACAGTGAATTTTAGTTTTGTAATTAAGAATTTAAACATCAGATTTTATATTCACCAACGTATCTATAATTTCCAGTGTTCTTGTTTGTCCAATGTTATTTATCTTTAGCCTACAGAAGCTTTGTTAGAATTTTTCATTTCAGATGCTGTACTTTGCTATTTTAAAATTTAAATTTTGTTCTTTAATATATTTCTCATTTATTTAAATCTCATTTATTAAAATTCCCTCTTCAATCCCTGGGATTATTTTTACCTTGAAGTCTTCAAACATGTTTATAACAATTACTTTAAAGTATTGTCTGCAAATTTTAACATCATGTCCCAAAGTTTGTTTATAATACCTTCTTTTAATTTCTTGACTTCAGATCAAAGTTTATTCTTCCTTGGAACATTCGTTTATAATATCCTGGATATTGTAGATGATATAAAAATTCTGGATTTGTTATTCTGGAATTTGTGATTGTTTAGACAGTTAGTTAAATCACAACCTTTTCACAATAAATTGTGGATGTTTGATTTACACTTCATTCAAGAACCAGGTGTTAAGATATAAGATAATTGTGAGATACTCTTCGATTATATGTTTAAAGTTTATAGGAAACATGCTTTGGTAATTGGCTGAAAATATATTTTGAAAATAATGGAATGTCTAATTACACGTAGTTTTAAAGAGAATGGTAACTTGACTCACGTAACAGTCCATTGCAAAAATAAGTTTAAAAGCTTTGAACATTCAGGATTAGATTGACTGAACCACATTTTCATTTAAACAAACCTTTAACTAATTTAGTCGTTGCACTAACTTGTTCAGTATCTTTCTGGCTCTACATACTTTGAGTGATTAATTTAACAAATTCATTTTATCTTGAGTACAGGAATCATGAAAATCACCATTCACTGCGGTCAGCATCACAATTGCAGAAATAGTGGGCGTCGGTACAGCTCCCTTCCAAGCCACAGGCGCACTTTTGAGGATCAGGTGAAGAGCCTCCCCAGTAAGTTTGAGTTTCATTAGTTCTTCCAACCCACCAGCTCAGAGGGGTTCCATCTGCAAGACAAATGTGAGAACCATGACATCTGCTTCCACCCCAGCTTAATTCTCTTTCTTCCTAAATTGTTCAAAAGAACAAAAGGAGAAAGAGAATGATTGATGTGATATAAAGATGTTTTAAACACTATCATGGATGGCCTTTCCTTAAGGATGATTTATTAAAAAATTATTATTAGCCTTAAATGATTGATAGATTTCTTTTTCCTTTGGGTAGAAAATAAATGAGTGGTTCATATTTAATTTAACTATGATAGCAAAAAAAAAAGAAGATGAAAAAATACTGTGAGAAGTTCACCTATGCAATTTCTTTAAAAATAATTTTGAAGCAAGTTCGCATCAAATTATGAACTGCAGTAATTAATGTAACAAAGCAAATTTGATATGGAATCATGAAATGCCCATTAAACACTATGGGATGTTATGTAAAGGCACTGATTTATCTCAATACATTTATTGGCTAAAAACAGACTAGCTGTTTATTAAATATTAGGCATGGTATGGCACTCCCTCTCCATGATTTAAGATTTGTTTGAAAGTCCATATTTTCTCTTCCATTTAATGACTTGGCTATTTATTTGGAGACTACAAAAATAACAAAGAAAGATCTCCAGGCCTGAAGCAAATATTACACTAAAAAAACACAAAGTTTCCCTTAGCCAAACGCATCTCTTTCTATGATAAATGTTCAGCTACCAGCTCCTTCTGAGTTAAGACTAAACATGATGCCAAGGAGCTCAAGCAAAGAATAGACAGAACATTTAAGCAGGGATTTGTAGACAGGGAAGTGAGGCATGCAGGCAGTCCATCTTGGGGGAAGGAAAAGAAGTTCAGAGGAAAAATCATAGTCATTTGAGAATCGGGGCATGAGGAAAATGTAAGCAACATCTGATTTGTCAGCTCCTCAGAGGCAGGTGATCATTTTTCTGTTGACTTTCAGAGCTTTAAGTCATCGCCATCCATCCCAATGAGAATCCAGGACTTTTACTAATTCCTCTCTTACTAACAAATGCCAGTGCTCATTTTAACTTACTACTAGGTGGCCCCTCTGCTGATACTGATGACCTGCTCTGCAAGGTTACTACACATGCTGGTTCCACCAGATTAAAAACCCAAGCCAAAAAAAAAAAAAAAAAGCTTATGTTATGCACAAAGTTATTACTATCCAGAAAAACTTGCATGATTTGAACATTAGTCAAAGGTTAAGCCTACTTGAAACATTTACTAGACATATTTTAACATATTGCTTAAAACACTGTGTTCTTTGATAGAAGATAAATAATTATTCCTAAGTGCTAAATCATATTTTCCCATCTAAGTTTCCAATTTTCCCTATAAAATAGAAATTACTAAATGTCTTACAGGTACCAATTACCTTTGGTTCCACCCAAGGCTTCTTAAAGAGAACTAAATAATTTAAATCAGGATAAGAATGAAGTTTTTAGCTAGGTACAGTGATGCATAATTATAATCCCCGTGGCTTAGAAGGCTGAGGAAGGAGGATCAAAAGTTCAAAGTCAACCTCAACAATTTAAGAGGCCCTAAGCCACTTAGCAACACCTTGTCTCAGAATGAAAAATAAAAAAAGGGCTGGGGATGTACCTCAATCGTTAAGTGCCCCTGGGTTCAATCCCTGGTAGCAAAAATAAATAAAAAGAAAATGAATCTTTTAAATCTTGAGAAATTAAAAATTAAAATTATAAGTGTTGATGATCAAGGTGGAACATTCCTCCCTCCCACAGTTAAAATCCTAAATGACCTGAGTCCTCCCTGGGACACCCTGTCAGTGTGCTGAGCCACACGGATCCTCACTGCTAAGAATACATGTTTATATTCATACCCAGCGTGGCCTCATCGGATCTTGAAACTACTGATTCACTGAGATCTGAGGCTCTAAACATAACACTGCTTCCTGGGTTTCCTCCTTGCCTTTCTTGTTGGGAACCCAGAATCTGAGTTTTCTCTCCCTTTTCAGTCTCTCAACCTCAATCCATTCTACACAATTCCAGGATCATCTATAACCGTAAGTTTGCACTCTGACCAACATCTTCCCACTCTCCCACCTCCAGTCCCCATAGCCACCCTGTTACTCTGTTTCTGTGAATTCAACCCTTTTAGATTCCACATATACATGACATCATGCAGTATCTGTCTTTCTATGTGTGGCTTTTATGTCCTCCACTATCTCAAGGAGATTCCCACGACTATTGCAGCATTATTCACTACTGCCAAGACATGGAAACACCATAAGTGCCCATTGAGAGGTAATACAGATAATGTGATACACATGTAATGAAGTATCATTCTGCTTTAGAAAAGAGGGAAGTCCTGCCATGTGTAACAAGGACGTGCATGGAGCACTGTGCTAAGTGAAATCAGATGACCATTCAGCACAATGAGCAAAGAGTTACACATTAAACTGAGTCTGTCGACAGTGACCTCAATGCCCTGACAGCCTACTGCAAGAGGACTCCTGTCACACACTCTGTGTTTATCACCCCATCTCATCAGCACCATAGCCACAGGAGCTTGGAGTGACCAGCCCCAATTCAGAGAAGAGAAGGCAAAGACAGAGAGTCATTACTGATCCATTCATTCATTTGATGAATCAGAGATTCATCTAAGTTCTCTATCTAGGAAATGAGACAGCTGGTACCTGAATTGAGCTCTCTTTCCTCTGTAAATCTTACCATTTTTTTTTTTTTTTTTTTGCACTACAACTGTCTGATTCTCACTTACAGGTGGGACTGAATTTTCAGCAGAGAGATAAGATTTGAGTTGGGACCACAAATTGGTATTAGAGGGATAAAAGTTGGATGAAGACATTCTGAAAAAGGGACTGGGGGTCCAGAGGGACCTGGGGTATAGCCAAGAAAATCATCTTTTAGTAAATGGATGGAGAGCAAATAGGAGAGAAGCTTAATTGGAAATAAAAGGTTCAAATGTCAGACCAACAGCTTAACATTTTTGTAGATGATCCAAATGACAGAAGATAATCACATGAAACGCGTGTTTTAACTTCTGATTGTTCTGTCTGTAACTGCAACCCTCTTAGGAGAATATGGACCAAGAGAGTTTCATTGTGCAGATATTAGCATCCTCTCTCATTTCTTAAGAGAAACCCGATTGATATCCCTGCTATAAAACAGTGCGTCGAGGAGTAGCATGAGGGTCGCACAGGCAGGACACACAGACCTCAGATCCAGGCAAAAGTCATTACCAGACAGACAAGAGACAAAGCAGCAGAGTTTCTGGAAGAGAAATGTTGTGCTAGACATAGAGTTTCCTGAGGGTAAATTTCCTTCCTGAAGGCTAATAGGGTAGACTGGGTACACTGGGTGTACACTGGGTGGTTGGAAAATGTGGAGAGATGGCAAGCTGAGAGGTGGGGGGAAGTACTCACACACAAAGAATGAGGTCACCAGGACCCACCCCAAGGCAGAAGTGGGGGACCTGCTATTCTGACATCAGGAGATATTCCAAAGAGAGAAAATATAAAACCCAAACAGAATTCCTAGGACTGGTTCTGGATAGAATGAAACAAAGGGTTAAGTAGGCTTTCTGATTCCTATCTATGCTCCCGAATCAATGGTTTCTAGCAGTCTTTTCTAGTTTTCAATTGCACCCACAGGCTACCTGTCAACAAGTCATGAAAAAGGAGCCCAGCAGAAGAGTCACTTTCGGGCAACTAAGTCCTACTTGTACTCACTCTTTTCCATGATAAAATAAGCCTGATGCGCCTCTTCCCTTTATGAGGATAAACACTGTGCATTTGAGGAGTGTTAGAAGGAAACCTGGTCTGTACATGATCCAATTAAGGCCAGGAGGAGAGTTGGAAAGCAATCAAGGATTTGAAGGAAGCTCAATGTAAATTGACCTTGCTCTTTTCTCCAGGCAACAGCATCTGTGTGACTTCCAGGCTGTGACTTGATTGCTAAGTACGTGGACCCTCAACACCTGGGTAGAATTAAAATCCTCAGGATCTGGTTGAGTAAGGACAGTATGCACAGGGGCGCATGGCAGATACCTCGGTTTACGCACCTTCCTGATTCACGAGCCGTGACTTCTTGCAGTAGTAAGCAAGCTCCTGTTCGCAGTGCTCCGCGCGGTTAATGGTGGCCTGCAGTTGCTCCATGCTAGCCACATACTCAAAAACCCCAGTGTGTGGGTTCTCCGGGTCGGTGTTTCTGACTCTTGTTAAGTCAGAGCCATTGTGCTGTATGATGGTCCATGCAGTTTCTTGTATGCAGAAATGGGGGAAGAAAGAGAGGAGACCATCACTAGTCTGCAAAAGTTAAAATAAATAAAGAAAATCAAAATCACCTTTTATCTGAGTCAAATTTTTCTAGTCATCAAATCTCCCTGTGAGGTAGAATCAATACAAATGGATTTTCAAATTTTTTAAATTAAAGTGACTCCTTTCTCTGAAATGCATACTATCACCAAACATTTGCAATGGCTTTATTTTACTTATTCATATGATTTAGCCAGACAATATTTATGATGAAAAATATTAGAAAATTATGATTGCTAGATGCTTTTGATGTATTTCATTTCATCAAATCTGATATTCTCTTTTAAAGATGCATGATTATTTCATTTTCCTCCAAGAAAGAAAAACATGCTCCCTACTTTAACTGCAAAACAATGCGGACTGGTGACACACTCAGAATTCAGTGATGTTACAATGTAAAAATAGGGGTGCATGTTAAAAAATAGTGAAATATTTTATATCACATAATATAGGCAAACGCTTTTTTACTCTTAAAAATTATGCATGTTTCCAGCAAAGAAAAACAAAGTAAGTTTTTATATTTCTCTTTTTAGTCATGATTTAATTCTGAGTATATAGATCTTTTTCTTCTTAAATCAAATTTTCCATTGTTCATTTTAGTATCATATGATAGTTTGGCAATGCAATAGGAAGTTACTCTTTTGAACTGAAACCATTTGATATACTATCAATATCTCAACTAATACACACCAAAAAAGTATCTAGGACAGTGCTCACAATTGCTGCCTGAATATCGGCAAACATTTCCATCATACTGATTACCAAAATTATTTAAATTAATATAAATCCCACAATGTCTGTAACAGAAGATGGGCGTGTTGTACCTATCCTTCAACTTTCTCTTTTCATTCTGCATTCACTGTGATATATGTAGGCACAAGAACGGATTCGTCAAAAGGCCTCTGATTTACTAAGTAGTAAGAACACACTGGAAACTGACACAGCCCTTGCAGATGTGCTGTGAAGTCATTTAACTCCTCTGTGTCACAGGAAAATTCAAAACTGGAGGAAAACAGTAATAGTAATCTCCCCCCCCCTCTCACTTTTTTTTTTTTTTTTAGGTAATTCATTCACAGGAATCAACAGTGCAAACAAGATAAGGTGGTAGACTTTGAAAAATCTCACTCCCACCTCTCTCATAGTCATCAACATAGAGAGGTTGGTTAAATGAGACGGGAAGGAATCTGGCAGCCTTATTGCCTTCCATGTGTGGATCCACAAAACAATAGCTGAGACTTCCATTTCCCTCTTGCCTCTCAGCTCACCCTACAGCTTTATCAGTGGGGTGCTTTTCTCAAAGGGAACATGATCTATAAGCTAATAAAACTGATTATGGGCAGCCAGCAGTACAATGCAGAGGCCATCAGGAGATGTGACTGTTGACCTGGCATGAATCTGTGCCCTTTGGGAAGTCAAGTGAAACCTAAGCCTCCACTTCCAAATCTGGTAAATCAATTGGCAAAACTAGACAATAGAGTATATTGGAAATCCTCTAATTTTAGCCAACTCAACCATGGCTGTTGGAAGTTGAAAGTTATTATTAGCCAAGGCAAATCTGTCAGTCTGGCCTCTGCTGGGCTCTGCCTGTATTGTTCAACAGAATTATGTGCCTTTCCTTGTGGTCAATCTGTGGTGTGCATTGGGAAGCTTAGCTCTGGCTGAGCAGCTGCCAAAAGAGCAAGACAACAAACCTGCTTGAAGCCTTTGTTTCTGTGCCTTTGGGATCACACTGAGAGGGACTTGTATCCAGTTTAGCATCTACTGGATCACAATTAACATGTGATTCTAGCGGGTTTTTTTTTACAGTGTTTAAGAGATTCATAGCCATGGTGCCTGGCAACGGATAAAGGGCAGAATCAAATATGTTTTCTTTGGAAATCCTAAAATATTTCAACATTATGAAAGTTTCTGTATGCAATTTTATTACCTAATTAAAAATACTACAAAGTGTCAAATTAAACAGATGACATATACCATCTAGATTTCCAGAACTTTTCTGATGCCATGAAATCAGCATAGTTGATTTTGAGCAATGGAGATGAGTGCCCCACAGTCAGGCTCCAAATCCCCTGTGCTAGATTAACAGGGGAACGTCAGAAAATTCCCTACCTAGAGCCTCTTCCCTGTTCCTCCAGACAAGGCTGTGTTAGCTGAGTTTTCTACAAACACCCGTTTGGAAATAATAACTGAAAATGTCACAGAGGTCATCACGACCTGTCATGTGCTTTTTAGTGATATTTTGATTGTCTCTCCCCATGTGAGATTGACAATAGTTTCTGAGCTGCTCACCATGGTGTCCCCTGTGTGTAGCACAGGACCTTGGCACAACATGCAGAAGACATATATTGGAGAAATGAGGGCATAAACAAGGGAATAATCTAAAACAACTCAGTGTCGAGAAAGCACAATCTCTCTGGTTATGGATTCTGATCTATGGGAACTGTGAATTTTTCACTGCCTTGGAGCTGTTTTATAACTCTATAAATTATAGATAACTGATGGGATTACAAAATCATGTTAAGTTTGATACTGTCAAGGGTCTAAGATGATACTCTACTTGCAAATTAATAAATGATTCCATTACAGATTATATCCAGCTGTATCTATCTATCTCTCTATCCACCTACCTGCCTATCCTATCACATACAGGGGACTTTGGATCAGAGAATATTCACTAAGAGGGAATCTTAGCAGCATGGATCCCCCACAGGCCATTTTCTCCCGGGGTAAAGCAGTACATTCCAGCTGCCCCCTCTGCATCCTGGCACCAAACCAGTAGAAGGAGCCCAGTGGAGCTTAAGCAGGACAAATCTCTGAAGACAGAGGGACAAATTCTCAGGTTTTATTACTCTTGGAAAGTGGGCAAGCACCTCTGCAGGAGACACACCTTGAAACCTCTCTAGAGAAATTTGCTCTCTTTAACTTCCCAGACATATTTATAGTTCCTCAGCCTTTAACCTGAGTTGTTGGGATTCTTTTTAAATTTTTGTTCACTTCCTTATTTTGTTTGGCTTTTGCTTAGACAGAAAAGCACTGTCTTGTAAGGGGACAGAGAGATGAGGATGGTGGGAACAGGAGGTTAAGAGAATAATTCTGTAGAATGAGCCCACCGTATTGACTCCCTGCATGCTTTCTTTGCCAAAAAGCAATCTGCCTACAGCCCCACCTGGCCTGAGGGGACAGGATATGTAACATTTCTCAACAAACTGAGGCAGGGGGCAGTCTGTGTAGTAATGGATAATGGGGGTCCAGAGGATGAAGGCTGGATATTAAAGACAAGACAATGGGTTGCTAACAGCTAACCTGGGGGTCCCACTTTCCAGCCCAAGAAGTTGCTAATGATTACCCTCCATGCTCCTACCCTTAGGCATGGACATGAAGAAGACAAAATATGTGTGGGGTTGGGGTGGGGTCCTGGGGTTGGTTTTTAAAAGACCAAGACACACCCACTCCCACAGACAACCGGCTCTGGGCCCCCTTCTCTTTGGAGAAGTCTGCTGCTTCTGTCACTTTTCTTTAAGTAAAACTGGCTTTCTATACTTGCCTTGGCAAGTTTCTCGGGTGTTTAATCATCAACACCTGGGACCAAGGACCTGTTCCTGATCTCCAGGACAGGTATCAGTCTCCTTCAACACATCATTAGTGATTCTTGCCAAGAGCCTGCCACTTGCACCTGATGGAGGTCTACTGACTCCTTCCCTCCTACCCAGGAAGCCAGGGTTTCCTCTGTTCTCAGGAGCATGTTTCTTTCAATATTCCTGATGTGTCGATGCTTCTGTTCTTTGAATTCTCCCTTGAACTGGTTTTAACAGCTTACCAATTTTTCATTAATAATGTATTAAACAAAATCTTTAAAATGTGTTTTTTTTAACATTTACTTTTACATCTGCATGAGATTCATGATTTCACTTTCTCAAAAATGATCCTTTACAAAATGCAACAAGAGTTGGAGGGCAAAGAGACACAGGGAAATGCATGAGAAGAGACTGCTGAAAGAGGCAGAAAAATCTATGTAGTTTAAAAAATTGGATGGTAATTTGGGTTTACCAGTGTCTCTCCCTAAAGAGATTTCTAATAATATGCATTGTAAATAAAGCTACTGAGTAATTAAGAACTTGATTTACCTTAGGCGGACCACTATTTTTTAGTGTGATAACAAAAAAAAAAAAAAAAAAAAAAAAAAAAACATGCTATTTAAGCAACACAGTTGCAAAGCTGTGGTGCTTGGTGCTTAATAGCTGAGGGTGATAGATGTGATAAAGGTCAGAAGAGCAGGTGGAAAATGCTTTGTTGAAGGAAACAGGAGTGAGAACCCCTAGCGTTCTGGAGCAAACCTTGATATAAACAAGGCTGCGACTGAATAATGTCATTTCGTTATTAACCTCCTTAGACAGTAAGAAGCCTCTAATAACAAAATGTCCAAAGTAAAAATAACGACGCTATTTTTATACAACACAGAATATGTGTCTCATGCTAAAATTGCATGGGGTGTTAATAATGCAGAGACTCAGGCCTCAGCCTAGAAAGTTACTGAGTCAGGGAAACTAAACCCAGGAATCTTGTGGTAATGGTGCTGTAGGAAGTGGTGAAGTGTGATGCATAGAATTTCCATCTACACAGAAGTTTGAAAGCTGCCACTCTGGCTCTCATCAATTTCTCCCCACTGAAACAATGCTCCTTACAATGCAATGTTTAATAATGAGAAACTTCTTGAACATAACACTATTTCATTATAGAAAAAGCAATGAGTTTAGTGTAGAAGAAAACAGTCCCCTACATCTCAATAGGGACAACCACTGAGATTCATCTCATCCTGACTAATTATTTCCAAATCATACTTAGAATACTCTATTTACGAGGAAATTTCAGTCTTTAACTTGGTTTAGGAAATTGCCCATTCAAAACGGAGATTTGTTTGTTTGTTTGTTTATATTGTTTAGTTTGTAATGCTTGCAGAGTTATTTTAATCCATGCGGAATCATTTGTGTGACACTAATCCTAAACTAACTAGATTTTTTTTTTATAAGTTACACATTTTCGAGTTACCGATTCAGCATTTTGTCTCGGTTTCACAATTGTTATGCCAGATTTGGATACAAGCAATGGGACATGATAGAAGGTGGTGCTTTCTAGAAGAAAAAGCTCTGTGAGAAAAGGGACCAAGATTTTAGTTCTTGACCTTCTCATGTCTTCAACTAGCTGCACTGACCCTTCTTGCTCATTTGCAAAACCAGATAAATGAGGAGATTTTTGACATATCCTCCTCTCTGGGGGTTTCATATTTGGGGGTTGTCACATCTGTTTGGCATTTTTAATATTTCAGAGCTTCTAGAGACCAGTAGCTGTCCCTGAATATCTGTGTCTTTTCTCTCAACACCTTTCAGATATAATTTAGTAATTCAGTAGTGTACATATGACTAAATTATTATCCATAATAGACATAAGATACATGATGAAGGCAACACACATTAATATACATTCTCATTATTTGTGAATTTGCCTACTTGCTCAAGTTATTTGTAACTCCAACACTTTTGCAGTTATTTGCCGACAGGTACAGGACAGTGAAACTTAGAGCACCAATCACAGGTTCCCAACTGACACTGAAGAAGCCAATGTTGTCACAGTTTCAGCTTTCACTCTTATCTGGTTAACAAATGTCCTATTTATGCTCTATTTTTCGCGTTTTTGTGCTTTGGATTAATGATTTTGCTGTTTGAAACGGTTCTCTAAAGCTGCTATGGGTCTGTGCCCCTAAGCGCAGAGGCTGTGATGTGCCTTGTAAAGCAAGCATGTTAGGTAAGTGTTGTTCAAGTGTGAGCCACAGTGCTGTCGGCTGTGAGTTCAATGTCAATGAATCACATATATATGCATATTAGATACAGTCTCTTTAACCTGAAACACACAAAAAACAAGGTCAAGTATCGATTGATTGATGAGAATGTTGCCACTAGTGGCTCACGAGAATCTGATCTTACTGGATTTCCCTTTAGGAGTAATGGTTGAATATTTGCTAATTCAGGGTCCATGGAAACTTTGTGGAACATACTACTGTGATAATAAGTATCAACTGTGTGCATGCGTGTGCACTTCTTTAAAGCTTTGAAGAACAGAGACATTTATCAACTTAGAGATACTAATTTTCAGAATCAAAACCTTATATTATCTGTGTATACGAATGTCAAGATATAGTTACAGGAACAGGGAAGTCACAGGTTTACAGTGGTATATTTTTAACTCGAACTCATAATCCAACTTATACATACAGGAAATTTAAAAAAAAAATTGGACGTTTTAATTAATATCTTACATTGGCAAAGCTTTCCTTTTCTCTTTGTAGTCTTCTCACATAACTATGCATACAAAAGTTTGAGAACCATAAGTCTAAAACGGCAACACTAAACTGCATACACATAAGAATCATTATTTGGGGAACTGGTTCCATTGCCCCATCTTAGGGTCTAAGTCAGAGCTTGGGGTGCTGACTGTGAATCTGTGTGGTGCAGACTAGGGAGCTTCAACTGGACACCAGCATATGGGAATCATCAACTGCTGTGGGTTGCTTTGGTCTACAGGGCAGTTCCCTTAACAGCGTGAGAGTTAAGGGAGTTACTTAGTTGTGCTATATGAAAAACCTCTGAAATATGTTTTATAATAATGTCCCCTCACTCCACCAAAATCAGTAGACCAAGTTTTACCACCACCTGTAGATTTTAGAATCACATATTAGAATCCAGGAACCAATGTCCCATGCTCAGCTGCCTCTTCAGTATCTCAATGGAATCTCAAGTTCTAATATGTGAACTGAGCTTCAGTGTTTCCTTTCAAACCGTTTCTGATCACATCTCAAATAAGGGCAACTCAGACACGGGTTGCCCAAACCAAAAAACCATGGTGTCTTTTTTGTCTCCTTTTGTTTTCTCACATCTCAAAGGTATTCAATGAGCTACTCTAACCTTCTCCAACTACATTAATACTACTCAGAGCAAGGAGTCACACTATCAATAGTGCAAGCCTGAATTCTTGCATTGTCTGAAATAGCTTCCTAACAGGTCTCCTAACTCCTGTTCTTCACATGCAGAATCCTAACTCCTCTCTACCCCACTCCTGGATGGGCATTTCCCACTGCAGGAGCCAGTGTGGTCCTATTAAAGGAAGCCAGATTGCATGCTACCATTGCTTAGAACTTCCCAACGTCTTCAGAGCTCAAACCAAAGACCTCACACATGGCTGTAGGAAGCCCATGGCTCTTCCCATCACTGCCTCCTACCTGACTTGCCCCATCTCTTCCCACACCCTGCTTACCTGACATCCTTCAGTTACCCTGGATTCGTTGCTCTTTTCTGAGCACATCAGCCAACACTACCTGTTTGAGGACTTAGCCCTTACTGTTGCTTCTACCTGGAATGTTCTTTCTCCAGATACCCAGTCCCTGATGTTGAGACGCAAACCCTCTGAAACACTGCCTGCCTCATCTCAACAGTACTCTGTTACTTCTGCTTTGCTCTATTCAAACTTGGAATTCACAGCACAGCACTGTCTGATACAGTAATGGAGATGTTCTGTACCATGAGGATCAACACCAGCCTCAGAAGCCTACTGAGCAGCTAAAATGTGGCCAAGGACACAGGAACCCCAATTTAATCTTATTTAAACTTTAATTTAAATAACCAAATTTAAATTTTTTAGTGTATGTATTGAAATCTTACAACTAGTTTTAATTAAATTTGAATCTATATAGGCACTTGTTGCCAGAGGCTATTGTACTGGACTACACAGTTCATCTAGAATTTGTTTTTTGTGTGCCTAACAAGGAAGGGATCAATATTCCCTTTTTTAAATATTTATATATAATTTCCACTCAATCCCACTGGTAAAAAAATACCATCTTTCCTTCACTGTACATCAGTATGGCCTTAGCTAAAAATTAATTATCCACATACAAGTAGATCTGTTTACAGACTCTGCATCTAGTTTCGTTAGTATATTTATCTTGATGCCATCTACACACTGTTTTACTTAGCCTGTCAGCATAACGTCTGTATCTGATAGAGTTGACCTTCAAATCTGTTCTTCAAGACTCTCCTGGTTCTTGTCTTTTTGTATGTGCTTATAAATTGTAGAAGGTGCTTGCCCATTTTTATCAAAATAATCATACCAACCTACAAATAAGCACCCTCCTGGAATTCCAATTTAGGTTTGTACTAAATCAATATCAGTGATGTCATACAATGTTGAGTCTTCTAATGAATGAAAATTTTATACTCCTCCATTTATTTAGGATTTTAATTGATTTAAAGAGTGTTTGGTACTTATCTGTATAGAAGCCCTGCACATTTTTCATTACATTTTCGACTATGTTTTTGAGACTTTTGATGCTATTGAAAATATGATTTTCTAAAAGGTCATTTGCTAGTAAACAGAAATAAAATTAATTTGATATCAGTTTTGTATCCAGTGATATTCCTGAATTGCAATCCTTTACTGTATGTCGTTTGGAATATGCTTCATAGATAACCTCGTCATTTATGAATAGTGAGAATCATAGGCCTTCCTTTTCAATACTCAAATGTTTTATTTCTTTCTCTTGCTTTATTGCACTGGCTAAGACCTCTAATACATATATTGAGTAGAGTGGTGTTACTGTTGGTGATAGAGGGAAGGGTTTTAAATATTTCACCATAAACTGTTACAAATTCCATAAGTTCTTTGTGGGCATTTTTTGTCAAATTAAAGAATTTTTCTTCCATGGGTTATTTATTAAATTTTTTTATCACGAATGGATATTGAATTTAACCAAATATAATTTCTGTGTAAATTTATTTAAGAATTATAGAATATAAATAAATGTAATGTTTACATACATTTAAAAAGTAAATTTTTTTTTCAATTTTCTCTGCTAAATTCTACCATTTTTTTTTAATTTGGGGAGATAGTTGGAACCATTTATTATTAGATGTTCTAAAAAAAGACCACATGCATAGAAAACAAAAATATTTTAAGTCATCACCATTCAACTGATTTTTAAATATTTATGCTCAGTTATTTTACTAAATACACATTTTAATTAAGTTGCAAGTTAGATCAAGTCTCTACTTATTTTAATTTTGTGTATTTAAGGCATTAATGCAGATTTAACTATTGCAGGAAAGTTGGTTAACTCACCGGTCATATTGCAGTAGAGAAGAGATGGTCCCAGTGGACCACTTCCATCTGAATCTATGTAGTAAAACCCTGAGGTGTTTCCTTTATGTTTATAGGCTTCACATGACTGCTCATAGATAGCTGTAGGGGAAAAAATGTCTCATCATAAATAAAATAGTACGAAATGAATATCTGAAACTTCAATTTGGGCACAGAATTCTCCAATTATTATTGAAATTGTTTAAATTATTGAAATGTAACATGCACAACACTGCCAAGAGAAAAGGTAAAATTTATACTTTAAAACCCAGTTCATTTTTTAATTCTTTTTAAATGAATATGGATGAAAGTGGTATGAAAGGAAAAAAAAAGCCAAAAATGGGAGTATTTCATGGAAATGAAAATTTAGCTGATTTTTATATTAGAAAGAACAAGGAAAGAGGAAGCAGGTGTTTAAGTGTTAAGAACTTTAATGTGACATCACATGCCACCCATTTTGGAGTTCGTAATTCCAATATCATCTTGACATCCTGCACTTCTGAAGCACAATAGAGGGACTGCCTAATAATCTATTGCTACCCAATAGTTATGCAGCAGAAACATATTAAATAATGTTGAAACTCTATTCCAGTCTCACATAAAATTCACTATAGGTAAAAACAATTTTTCACAGAATAGATATGATTCACCAAGTTCCTCATCAATAATTCTAAAACTAACCGACTAAAGAAAACTTCTCTAATGCTCTGCAGTAAGAATTCAAGATAATTAAAATTCAAAGCAGAAGAAATATTTATGTGAAATATGCCCCCAAGTGGTCTCAATGTGGTTTGATTCATAATTTTTTTTATTTTACAAGTACATATTTGCCATGTACAAGTTTTGATATTAGCTCCTATATGATACATACCTCTTACTGAATGTTTGACCAAGTGTACCAAAAACTTCTGTTAAGCATTTTATCCTGTGAAACTTGAAATAAAAAAAAAAATCCCTTGGACATCCTTTCCTGAATCTAATTTAAGTTTTTTAATATTATATTAATTAGTGCTTAGGCAACATGAAACATTGTAGCTGATTTGTTTAATGTTAAAAATTTTTAAACAATCATAGAAATGTACTTCCTTGTTTCTATATAGTCTGAGATTTTTTGTCCTTATTGTAGATGGAAATATAAAGAGGGATTGTTAGTTATACATGCATTTTGTGCACTGCAGTGGGTGCGTAAAAATGGTCAAGTATTTCAATTATTATTGTTATTATTTGATACCAGGGATTGAACCAAGGGTGCTCACTGAGCCAAATTCCCAGCCCTTTTTAGTTTTTATTTTGAGACAGGATCTTGCTAAGTTGCTTAGGGCCTCACTAAATTGCCTAGGCTGGCTTTGAACTTTGTGATCCTCCTGCCTCAGCCTCTTAAGTGGAGTTGCTGGTATTAGAGGCATGTGCCACTGCACCCAGCTGGTTAAACATTTCTATATGCAGATAAATATGTTCATCAGTGCTTTGGAAGAAAACATTTATGTTGCAGGATTAAAGTTGGCAGAATTTACGCATGACTCTGGGATGGAGACACACATTGGAAAAGACACATGATTGGATGAGGGTAATTAAAGGACTTTTGCTTTATATGCATTGCTTGACATTTTATAGCATGACTGCTTAATGTATTGTTTCCTAATAATACCTTTTAAAAGTCTCCATCTCTGCCTCTACACTATAACCATGTCTGTCAATCTGCCCCTATCTCTCAGGATGGTTATTAACAGCAACAACAACAACAAAAAATTCAGTTCCATTTGGGCAATCTGCTCAAAAGCCTAATAAATTATTTATTGAATCAAATTGTGGGCCCTGGATGAAAATACCTTTTTATTTATCATTTAATTTTATTCCTCTGAGCTATTTGTGTTTATATTATATTCAGTCATTGATAGAAATTAAAAGTGAATGGTCAATTTAAATATATTTAATAGCTTTCAGGATTGAGTTAGTTACTATAATGGGGTTGGTGAAAGATCTAAAAAATGCACTGTCCCTTAAGGTGCACTGTCCCTTCACCAGATGGGTGACATGACTCAAGTAACCTGCCTCTGGTGACAAGTGAGTTGAAGCTGTTATCACCAGGAAACACTCTTCATAAAATGTAAAAGACTGAGGCTCCTTAATGACATGCTGCATGGGGGGGGGGGGGCGCAGGAGGTCCTGCTGAGCATACCCTTCCAGCCCCAAATCAAGGCTCCTCAGGGTCCTCTGTAGAGTGCCAAGGCCTGGGAGCCCAGGATTCCAAACTGTACTCCAGCAGGAATACAAAGTATTGTGCCGAGTTGTAGTTGTAGATCCAATGTGGTGAGGTCTAACTCTGCATCTAACACCTGCCTTGAGCCAAGACTATAGAAGGTAGTACTAGGAGTTAACTTGCTCATAAACTCAATAATAATACAAAAAAGGGGGCGGGGGGAATGAGCATTTTTGTCACCCTATTATATGTACTGAACAAACAGACAACAAAATCACCCAGGTCTTACAAGATGTGCAAGCATTACATCAGAAAAATAGAGTTTATAACACAAGGAAAGGGTATTGCTCATGATCCCAGCTCTACAACATGAGTTCAGGTACCTCCATCCTCACTCTGCTTTGGGTGAATTTATTAATATCTCTATTATAGGAGTTATACTACTTCCTACCTATCAGGGTGATAATCAGAATTAAATGAGCTAAGGTTTATATAATACAAGATCAATACTTTGCATTTAGAAAGTATTCAATGACAGTAACTGCTGTGATTCATATAATAATTACCCCATTTATCTTCATCACCCTCATTAAACAGGGAGGCACAAATATTTAAGTATTACCTAGTGTTATAGACTGTGAGTTTGGAGCCCTCTTCCCCCAGAAACATATGCTGAAACATACTCCCCCATTGTAGGTACTTGGTGGTAAAGACTTTGGAAGGTGACTGGGTCACCAGGGTGGAAGCTTCATGAGGCAGATCCCTCATCCTTCCTAAATGTGAGGATACAGGGAAAGGATGTCAAGAAGCAAGCTCTCACATACACCAAATCTGAGGCCCTTTGGTCTTGGATTTCTAGCTACCAAAACTGTAATACTGTCTTATAAATGTCCCAATGCACTAAGACAGATGGTTTCTACTTGAGATCTGCACCCCTGTGCCAAAGCCACACTGCCCTAGTCCATCCATTACTGTTTTCTGAGAATCTTCTTGTTTATTAGTATGAACAGTAAGAATCTGGTAATGGATCATGTGTCCACTCAAACTGTGTCTTAAGGGTAGAGTCGAACACTGGCCTGAATCAAGTAGCAGAGCCAGACGATCACCCTCTCTGCATTTTAGTTTGCTTTCTGTCCTCGGATCTCTTGTTTCCTGTACATGTTTTCATTTTCCGCCATCTTCCCCTTCTCATTTCTGTTTTAGATATTTCTACCAACTACCTTGACTACTTAAGGAAGTGGGGTGCAGATTTAAAATAAACTAGAAACCCCTGGGTGCTCAAAGTCAGGACTGTTTCTTCCACGACCACCTTGCACAACAGAGACCCACGTACAAACAGCAATGAAAGGGAGATGGAGAGGGATGTCACCACAGGGGCAAGATCGGGAAGGTGAACTCGGCTTACAGGTATGGCAGGTGGCTCCCGTGTAACCCGTGTTGGTACAGTTACAATGGAAGACGCTCCAGGACTGAGAACAGGCGCCACCGTGCTCGCAGTAGTTGGGCAAACACCTAGGAGAAGGCGAAGAAACAACCACCATTTGTAATTTTTGATATCATAAAGTCTTGATCATTTATACTCGTGGTCATGAGAAAGAGAGGTGTCGACCCCCACAGGAAGAGTAAGGTTGACATGACCAATGGTGATTCAGTCTGGTGTGAAGGTAATTGAATCACAGAACTAAAACCTTGGGTCATTAAATTCATCCGGTTCCCGCCCATTCCCAGGTACTGTGACTGCTTAATCTTCCACTTTGTCTCACTACATCAGCGCCCTTTATTTTCCCTAAGTGACACAATATGAGTTCGATGTATATTCGGGGATATCAAAAGCTTATGTGACACAGTATTTTGTCACACTGAATTACTACATTGAACATTTACAGGAAGAAGGAATAAAGAAAAGGCGAGGAAACAAGGAAGTGGGAGGGAGACCATCTGTGCACTTGGCCTGGGATCCAGGAGGGGCCAAGGATGTGCAGTAGAGATGCACGGATTCCAAGCAGTGCAGAGGCCCTGAATGGAACTCACGGGGGCTCCCAGGTTATTTTAAAATTTCAAGAGAAGTAACTGGCACGCTCAACGTCTGTCAAGCACAGTGTGACTTACTAGCGTGAAGTCGCTCAGCTCCATAATACATTCCTTTTCATCACAACCTGTCTTTGAGAAGCTGGATTTTAATAATTGATTTTAAAAAGCAAGTACCATGTGAAATCTACATGGAACAAAAAAAAATGGAGATAGCAGCATTTGATCTGATTCCAAGCTTTAGAAAGATGGTGCAGGTCCACAATCCAATTACTAAATAAGTGTGTTTTATGATGAAAGAAATCATTTTTTGCAAATGATGTGGATCACTTTTTCTTTTAAAATAAATTGTATTCTGTATATTTAAAGTAAACAACATGACATTAGACATAAAGATAGTAAAAAGGTCATTATAGGGAAGCAAATTAGTTCGTGCCTCATCTCACTGAGCTACCCAAGTTGTTTGATTCGTTTTTGTTTTTGTGGCAAAAGTAGCTAAAAATCTACTCATTTAGCATGAACCCCTAATATGGCACGATTTTGTTACCTATAGCCCTCTTGTTGTCCATTAGTTCTCATTTTTTCAAAGTGTTACTATGCTGTTAGGACAAAAATATTTATTAAGTCATGTAGAGCTAAAACACTTTTAAGTCAAAGCATTAGGTTAGGAAAACAGAAAAATTACAGACACCGGGGACACCAGGGAGGAAAGAGTTGGGGGAACTACTGTCATCAGCTCAAATAGCCCTAGGTTGGCTTTAATATTCCACCCTGTGTCCCAGTTTTACCTGTTAGATAGGTTTCTTATTGATGGTACATCCCTGACTTCCATTTCCTTAGAGCATGTATTTTGGAAAACTCTCCATTGTAAATTACCCCTTTCCCTTCTTATTTTTTGGTAGTGGGGAGTGAACCCAAGGGCACTTAAGCACTGAGCCACATCCCAGCACTTTGTACTTTTTTTATTTTGAGACAAGGTCTCACTAAGTTTCTTAGATCCTAAGTTGCTGGGGCTGGCTTTGAACTTGTGATCCTCCTGCCTCAGCCTCCCCAACAACTAGGATTACAAGTGTGTGCCACCTTGCCTGGCCCTTTACCCTTTTAGATAGAAAACTTCTGTTTTCTTGCAAGTTTTAAAACCCAAGACTGACTGTCTTACTGGAGGACCTGGGAGTCATCCCTTTGAAATGCAAACATCAGGAAGGCTAGAGCCCTTATTTCCCAGTCTCTACAGGAGACCAACTTCCATTAGCACCACTTAGCAAATAGGCCAGCCTAACTCCATCGAGTTGTTTGGAACTATGACACTTTTTAAATAAAGTATCAGGGATGTCTTTTGACTTATAGGCATTATAAAATAATTACAGCCACATCAATGTTCATAACAGCTCAATTCACAATAGCCAAACTGTGGAACCAACCTAGATGCCCTTCAACAGATGAACAGATAAAGAAACTCTGGTATATATACACAATGGAATATTACTAAGCTTTAAAAGAGAATAAAATTATGGCATTTACAGGTAAATGGATAGAGTTGGAGAGTATCATTCTAAGTGAAGTGAACCAATTCCAAAATACCAAAGGCCAAATGTTCTCTCTGATAAGTGGATGCTGATCCATAATGGGGGTAGACATGGGGAGAACGGAGAAAATTTGACTGGGCAAAGGGGAGGGAGGGTCAAGGGGACATGGGAATAGGAAAGATGGTGGAAGGAGATGAACATCATTACCCTAGGTACATGTATGACTGCTCATGTGGTGCGGTGCTACATCGTGTGCAGTCAGAGAAATGGAAAGTTGTGCTCCATTTGGGTACAATGGATAGAAATGCATTCTGCTGTCATGTAAAACTAATTAGAACAAAAATTTTTTAAAAAACAAATTTTAAAAAATTACTGAGAGAAGTAAAACCCTGTGAACAAAGAAATTTGGGGACTTCTGGTGTCCCTTCAAACAGCCCAGAACAGGTAGATAATTGATGGCTTTTCAAATTGAGAATAAATGATACTTTGAGACCCAGACTTTTAATGTTCTCATACACTTTAAATTTAAAAATAAATAAACTATAAAAACTGCCAAGAATATATTCATGATGGGATTTTTGCCATTTCCTTTATAAAAACTAAGGATGGGAGTTTCATATTTTGCTTATAAGATTTTTGCAATTTTAACTGAACATCATGTTATTGATGTTTCCTGATGATAAAAAATAGAAGTTCAATGTACAGAAAGGAAACAATAAGAAGAAAAATCACTTTTACTATATAGAAACTACCACTACAAATATAAACATATATAAAATATATACAAATATATATATATATATATATATATATATATATATATATATATATATATATATAATCATGAGTAAAGTCATGCTATTTTACAATCTGTTTGTTGAAGATCCAAAAATAAATAATGGATATATTCCCATGCCCATTAATTTTATATATATATTAACATTTTATAGATTTTCAGGAGTATATTCAAAGACTGTATCATAATTTATTTAATTTTTAAGTATTTCAAATCAATGAAAAAGGCTTTAAAATATTAAAACAGTAACAATCCTACTTGGTAATCAAATCAGAAAAGGACAGAGCAGATCACACTTTATGGACCACAAATCTTGTTTGAAAAAGGGACAGATATAAGTGGCTTTGCCTCGAATCCAAAGGAAGGTATCTTTAATTATCGTAATATATATGCTACTTCAATGTGATCTGCTTACAAAAAACTGACTGAATCCACTTTTCTTTATTCTTGCTAGACAGACCAGACTTTTCAATGCAATGTGAAAGACTAAATTTCGAATTTTATTTAAATTCATTATATGGTAATGTTTGCATGCCGGTAACCTAGGGCAATTCGCAGTGAATGTTCTAAACAATTGTGTTTTACACTTTTCTTCTCGGTAGGCACTCAAATACAAAGTCAGACAATCCATCAACCCATTTTCTCAGACTTCTAAATCTTTCTCCTGGACATTTCCATCATTACTTTCATTGCTTGTGAATTCAAGGAGTGCATACATCAACATACCCAAACCTGAAGTGACAGCAAAGATTTTGATTTAAATGGATTCCCTGTCCATTATGAGTTAAATTTCAAAGGACTTTCATTTGATGTAAAGTTTGGCTGGGACTAATGATATCAAATCAAATCTGTACAATGTTATCCCATTTAAGGACGTTAAATAGTAACAGTTATCTACAGACATTAGAATAATGACTAGCAACAGAATTCCATTCTAATAATCTTCTTCAAAACTATATTTGACAAGAACTAACAACCCTACTGCCCCTGTCCACCTACTCCCCAAGCAACCTCCCAAAATAGCCACACCTGTAGTACTGCAGGAGAGAAAATGATACCCTAATCTTTAAACCCACTAGAAGAACATGTGAGCTGAGGCAGAGGGAAGAAGCCAGTCTTATGGGGCTCTGTGGAGATGAGAGGGAAAGTAGAGGCTATAGGTAGAGACTCCAGCCTGGAGGGAGAGAGTACAATGGAGGCTCAAGACCAGAGCCCAAGGACTGGGCAGTGGAGGTGAACTGGAAGGGTAACCTGGTGGTGGTCGAGGGGCTGAGGCTAGGAAAGCCAGGAGGAGGGTGCTGGGCTGTGAAGTCACTGACACACAGAAACCTTCAGGTCTCTGCAGCCTGGGTGTCATTTGAGACCCAGACACACTCCACACTCTCTGCCTCTCTTGGCTCAGAGAGGCACAGGCTGTGCTGGCAGGTGAGATGGTAACCTTCCCAACCTGGTGCTATCTTAGAAAGTTGATACCAAAAGACATACTTAACGCATGTGAATGACTTAGTGAGCATTTATGCCCCAATACTTGTCAACCCTGTCCCAGCCCCATCTGGGTGTCTGTCCCGGAAATGGGAAGCAGAGCAACAGCTGCCGGGCATTTTTGTCCTCACCACTCCATCACCCAGAATCCCTAGACTTACCATGATCTTCGTGAGATCCACAGACCAAGGGGAGGGCTGCTAGATGACAGAGTGCATCTGAATGACCATGTGTGAAAGACGCATAAGTGTATTAATGACCTTGTAAGTGTGTGAGTGTGGGACCGCATAGGTGTATGTGAATGTGTGCGTGTGTAAGCATGCACAAGTAGTTGTACAAATGCATGTAATGATGACCTATGAGTATGTGAGGAGCTTTTGGATAGGTGAGTGAGCACATAAGTGTGTGCATGTGTGAGAAAGACTGCGTGCAAGCTGATGTTAGTGTATCCGTGTGCAGGGAATGTGCACACACGTGTGCGCATGCCTGTTTGTATGCATTCCTTTATGTGCAGGTCTGAACCTGCTTAAAGTCAGCCATATTAAAAAAAGAAAGGACTGCATTAAGTTCCTGTCAGATTTTTAATATGCTAGTAATGTTACTGCTTGCTTTTTATTATAATGGATTAAAACATTCAGTGATATGTTTATTATGCTTGGATGAAATATGCACCCCCATAAGTGCTAACATGGCCTCTATAGGCTGCATGGCAAACACTTCAGGCACACTCTGCTGGCTCTGGGGCTGGACTCTGCCTTTTCTTAGCCATGTCATCCTAGCCCACTTCTCTGTCATCTATTTTTATATTTACGCAAAACAAATACTATTAGAAGTAGGTTATAATGGGGCTGGGTTGTGGCTCAGCAGTAGAGCACTCACCTAGCATGTGAGGGGCCCTGGGTTCAATCCTCAGCACCACATAAAAATAAATAAAATAAAGGTGTTGTGTCCAACTACAACTAAAAAATAAATATTAAAAAAAAAAAAGAAATAGGTTTTAAGGATTTTAGGAGGACTGATTTAAATATTCATTTATGTTAAGTCTATAAACTTTTACAAATCTGTACTGGGTGTGATATTCCAATGAACTCAATAACTGAAATTAACAGCTGTGATTATAAAGCATGGCTAGTAAGACGATCACATATGCCACGGTTGCCCACGCCTACCACAGTTTTTAACCATTCTTAGCTGCTAAATATTCCTATAAAAATTGCTTGTCTTCTATAATTAACTCCTGCCTTGCCGTGTCCCCCCTGGTGCTTCTGTGAACCTCCAGGCCATCCTTGCACTGTGATAAGCACCATGGTCCTGAGCTTTCTAGAGGAGGGGTTCCTCTCATGTTCCTGTAGAGAAGATGGTAACAGGTTGTGAAAGGTGGAAATTAGCACAGGCACCAGTGAGTTTCCCCGCTTCCGAAATACAAAACTGTCAGGGTAGCAAAAGCCAGCTAGACAATTAACCACACAGGTCTCTGATTTATTGGCACCTGATGATCCATTTTACTTTCCAGATGCCCTAAACTATTGAATTTAATGACATAGTTTTGATATGATTATATCCATCTAAAATGATAGCAGCCTTCACATTATCTTTTGTAAATTGGTAACGTGTACATAGAAATAACATGGTCTCATGTCTTATATCTAAATTTTATCATTTGAAATATGACATACAAAGCAAAAGTTCTATTTTTCTGATTTCTAATGTAAATACAATCCAATTCCTGTGGAAGAGATGAAAGGAAGAGAATAAATGTTCATTTTACACATACATTTTAATCTGCTACCATAAGTTTAAACAAGCCACAATAAAGGAGTGAGACCATTCTTACCTATCTGAGATACCACACGAGTCTATCTGAAGGTCACTGAAGTTCCCAAGGGATCCCTGCTGAACTGAAATCAGATCCACCATCTCATTGCTGATAGAAATAAGTCTCATACATCCTTGAAATCCACCAACGGGGCTTGTACATTTGGATCCAAAGCTTTTGTCAGGACAACCTGATGAAACCAAATCAGAGTATAACCAAGAAAGACACACTGTAATGAATCCAGAGTCAGGATCATAGAATAGTAAGTTTAAAAAAATAATAAAATAAAAGACGTTTGTCTATGTTCTGCATCCAAGGAGGCAAGCAAACTCACTGCAGTCATTGTTAGTTTGATATGAATTATAACTTGTGATTTATACAGAGAATTTTTTCTTGATGTCCAGAGGATTCACAGGAAGACCCAGCACTATCATAACTATGAACAAGTATACTAGCTCAATCCAAATTGTAGAAATATACATGTTAGCTCCAGAATCCTAAGCAAGCCAGCCAGCAGTATTAAATTATATATAACTTCGACATGGGAACTTAGTCTTTTAGACTGCAAAACTAAGAGCATAAAGGATGAATATGTGTACTGCAGATAAAAAGAGATAAGTTGATAATGATGAACTGTTTCTCTATTTAAAGTTAACTATCTGAAAAAGGAGATATTCTGACCTGAAATAAAAGTACCAACTACTTATTTAATTAACTACTTTATTTTCCTATGTGTGTAAGAGCCATATTAACATGCATTTAAATAAATGCAAATAGTTCAATTTAAAAAATACTATTTGATTTTATTTATTCTTGGCCTCATAAGAAACTGTTCCCCTTATACTGATTTTTTTCTAAGATTTAAGTTTGTTCTAATTATGGAAATAATAAAGAAATTTAAATTAATGATTATTGTCTGAATTTAATGATGTTCTAAATGTTTACCCAAGTGAAATGAATAATTTTATGGTGAAATAAATAATATGATGAAGTGAAATAAATAATATTATGCTTATATATATTATTAATTTTTCTTTGCTATTATGGCTGTCAACCACTATTACAATTTCAAAGAAAGAGAAATTAAGAACCAGTAACTTCTAATTCCTATATAATCTGTGATAGTTCTCTACCTGGGAATGTCCATTAAAATGAAAGGTTTGACTGAGGATATTTTTCTTAACACTTTGTTTTTCCAACAAAATATATTTACAAAGGCCAGTATTATTATTTAATGCTATTAGCAGGCATATTGAAATATTCTATTTTAACCCAATGGAGACTTTGAAGTTTCAAATTTAATATATCAGAAATATGTAATCAAAGCTGTTGAAGTATTAATTTATTCTACATGGTAATAAGCACATTTCTAGTACTTAAAAATCCTCTATACTATAGGATGGGGTTACCATAGTCTTGATATGCTTTCTAGATGAATTATTAACCAATTAAAAATGTCAGGATAAAAAACTGAAAGGATAATGGTTCTATAATATTTGGTGGCAACTATCCTATGTCAGAAATATAAACAGCTCTGCTAATCTCCTTTTCCCCAGGTGGTGTTTCCTGACACCTCTCAAACTATTTCAGAATAAAATAAATTGTGCCACATGCCCATAGGAAACAAAACTAAGCAAACTCAGATTCACAAGGAAAGGTCATGAAACCATGAAGCAGCACAAGGTCAGACCATGGGGCACTTCATTTTCCCAGTTACCATGTTCAATAAGCAAGCAATTCTTAGAACAAAGAAGGGCTCAACCAGTTAGTCTCAGTAGCTCTAAGAGGCAGGCATGAGTTAATATAATGTTCTGCACTGAGCCCATTTGAGATGGAAGTTCTAAAATAGGAAGATTTCTGGAGAACACTTAATGCTGAATTAATGGATGGATCCATTACCAGAGGCAGTCAGCATGTTAAACACCTCTGAGGATGACAGATGAATTATCGCTGGATACCACTGTACCAGAAGTGAGATGTCGAATTCGACTTCATGGCAGTGTCACCTGGTCATTGAACGGATAACGGTTTCCTTATATAAGGGAGGAGGAATGTGAGAATTCACAGTTTCAGCATCCCCAGGTTGAGTTGTGTGGTATGTTATGCACAGCATAAAGATTCCATAGGGGAATTCACAGAAATTAGACACCCATCCGTCCTCCATCTGGAGAACCCAGATTTAAAATTAGTAATTTATAAATAATAAAAGTTGAGCACAGTGCACCGCAATGCAGTCTGACTTTCTGAAGAGCACTTGTTGGAGGGAAAAAAGTCAAAAAGTACAGAGTCGTGGAGGAACGGTGAAAGTTTTGTGTGGCACACCTAGAGTGCTGCTGTCTCAGGGGCAGTCAGTCCTCTTTCCCAGTGTGACAGTCACTCCTGAGACTGGCAGAGAACAGAGATTGAGCCCAGTCTGCAGGAACAACCTGACCCTTTGCAGCAGGCACCACAACCAGGTTAGACTGACTGCATTCTGATAAGACAGCTGGAAATTTGCAGTTGAATTCAGGGAGAAGAAGGATTGACGAATTGATGGGAAGTGTCTCCCAGCATGGCTTTTTTTTTTTTCTTCTTGAAGATCAACTGGCCGAAGAACCACCTACCTAAAAACCACTTTGCACCTTTAGATAAAACAGACCCTGGCAGTGAAAGGGACTCTTGACCACAAAAAGCAAAACGTTTTCTATAGCAACTGACTGACACAGTTTGCCCAGGACTTCAGGGAAGGACACAGGACTTTCAGCTAAAATGTGGAAAAGTTGGTCACCTCATGGCCAGTACCACCCACACAATCAGGGTCTCTGTGCTGGTCCTGCAATTTAGGGAATGCTGCCCTACCTTCTTAAAAGCATGACTTTGCTTATGGTCCTGGAGGCCTCCCAGGGAAAGGTGATGTGTCCACTTGGAACCCTCTCCTCTGAATATCCCAGAATTCAGGGTTTCTGGCCCCCAAAACATTAAATGGACTTTCAGGAGAATGGACCTTCTTAACCAGGCTCTGAAGCACAAGCCCTGGAAATTCTAGGGTAGCCTGGATTTTTCAGGGCATGTTCAAAAGGGTTGGAGTTGGGATATTACAGTGGAAGTTTCCACAGTATATCTTTTAAGAACATCTTAATAGATGTAAAATTATAATGAACATGAATTTGGAAACAAATTCCAAATTCAGAAGAGTACTTTCTTGGGGAGATCAAAGGATAAGCTCCTAGAGGGACAGACATTATTAATGATCTACTCTTTCTTAAGTAGAGGTATGCATGTGAAGATGCATACTTCAAAATGTTACTAGAATTCCTTAAAATGCATACGTGATTGAAGAAACTGAATGTGGGATATCCAGGAATCCTCTGTAGGTCTTTGCAACTCTTTGATAAAACTATCCAAAATATTTTTTAAATATAACACTGTATAACATGAATCATAGTAAAAAGAAAAATTACAAAGTGAATGTGATATATTTCACTATAAAATATTACAGTATGAATAAAAGCCGCCACTAGAGAAAAAAACTTGTAAACAAAATAGGCTAAATATTGCTAAATCTGAACATGAGGGATATAAACTTCTTTAAGAATGATGATTCTATTTTCATGATTTATAAACATTTTATCCCATCTTCTATTTTTTATTTTGTATCATTTAACAATATGTCTTTCTTCTTATCTCTTTTAGTACTTGTAAATCTTTTCCTTTGAAATGAAAGCTCTTATTTGAGCTGTTCTATACATCTCACTATCGATTAAAAGAATATGTTCCTATGGATTGCCATTAAATCAATCATACATTCTGAAATAACCTGGTTCAGAAATGAACAAATCTTAGTAAAGGAGACAATTGCATCTTTTAAGATTGTGGTCCAATGCTGCCTTTGTGGATTGTGTACAGGTTTTTAAATGTTTGTTCTTTTATTTGCTTTTAAGTTCTGATGACTTGATTCACGGGTTACGTACTCATTGTCAATTCTTACAAAATAATTTGTATTTCAGTGGTGAATAATGAAACCTCAGCTACTTCCCCCAAATTAAAAAATGAGTCAAACAGAAGCAACTATTCCAATGAAAGGTAAAAATACCAAACAATGATAATATAAGAAACACCCCTTGTCATAATTAGACCAAAGTTTTAGCCACTAACAGTTTTAAAACTGCATTTCTGATGGCAAAGAACATTTTTCTAATTTCCCAGTAATAAAAATTCATTTACATTTCTCCAGTTTCTTTTTCCAAGCTTTTAATTCAAACATCCATGGGGCAGGTAAACACTTTATGTGTTCTTGTCCTCTACAGAAGATGGCCTGGTGTTGAAGGCCAAGGTCCCAATTTCAACAAATGTATCAGTGTGCTATTACTTAGTAAGAAGAAGAGGTTGCTATGGCTAATTAATTGAAATCATTTGTCCATTGGCATCATATTGCCCTTCTGCATTGGGCAGTGGGAAAGCAATAAGGATGCTTAGAGGCGCTAAGAGGTACATGATCAGGAAAACACTGCAATAAAATCAACCCATAAAGCCAGAAGAAAACATATAAGGGCCATTTAACATTAGGAAAATATAACAAGCTATGAAGGTAAGAACCGAAGAAGGTGGCCTACTTCAAATAAATCTCATCATAGAAATTGTAAACAGCAGTAAGTCCACTTTGTAGCAGCGTACTTCAGATTATAATTTGTCATCTTGATCCACTCATTCTAAAGAAAGTGAGAAATTATTCCTCGGTGTGAACATTGGTTAAAGCATGAAGGCTTCGGCAAGACACAAGAGTCAGAAATACAAATACAGCCCAACTGCCCAAAAGGCCTCACCCCTTTTCTTACCTCCAAAATAATAGGTGCCCCCTGAATAAATCTGCTCAGGCCCCAGCAAAGGAGAAGCAGTGGTCACGTGGCCATCCACCACCACACTCAGGTGATTCCTTTTAGCAGATAAGGAGATGGAATGCCACTGTCCATCGTTCAATCCAGCACCTGGGGCAGGGGAACACAGGTGAAAGAGATGACGTAACAGAAGCACTACAGGAGGCTGGTTTTCAACAAGGATGCACACCGCACTGCAGCCACTGCAGTATTTACATCACTGTAGTCCCCTTTCTACTTCAAAGAAAGAAGAATGAAGAACCAGTAACTTCTTAATTGGTTTTAACCAATTTTTAATTGGTTAAAATAAAGTCCCCCAGTGGATGCCTGAAACTCCATGGAAATTTTGTTTTTTCCTAAACATACATACCTGTGATGAAGCTAAATTTATAAATTAAACACACGAAGAGATTAACAAAGTAACTAACCATAAGATACAATAACTACAGCAATATACTCAGAGTTATTTAAAAGCTATGAATTATTTATTTCTGGAATTTTCCATTTAATATTAGCAGACCATAGTTAACCCTAAGTTACTATACTGCAGAAAAGAGAAGTGTGGAAAAGCTAAATAATAATATCATAGTCATAAAAAGGGAAGAAAAGGAGGAGCGAGACAGCATCCTTCACGTGTGAAGTGTGCGTGGTCATCGCCCACCCATTCAGGAAGGTTATACATTGATTGCTTCAGAGAAATTTTATGACCAGAGATTCACAGGAACTAAACCCTGTATTTCCCCTCAGAGTATTGGTTCAATATTCCCTAAATCAGCATTCATGGAAACTTTATAGAACAGAACTATCACAAACAATGAGATTAACTCTCTATATACGTATATAAATATGTGTGTGCACATCTATGCACACACATACACAATTCTAATTATATTAATTTTTATATAATGTTGCTATAATCAAAAGTCAAGGTTTTCTTATTGCTTCCAAAAACAATCTCCATTCCTCACGAGAGGTAGTTGCACTGACATGTCTCCACAGGATGGCACAGCCCTCCCCCTTACAGGGAACTAGACACAAGGAGCTCTGTGATTGAGTTCTGAGCAGAGGCTCAGAGCTAAGCATCTCTATTGTGGATTTACCAGTCAAGTTTACACCCACTGAATACTTAACTCGGCATAATTATGCAGATCAAATCACTAAACAAAACCATAAGCACTCTCTTAAACCCAAAGAGCTGCTTTTCTAATATTATATGCAATTTCCTTTCTGGTATCACATGGACCTCTTTTCTGATATTATATGCAATTTCTTTTATTCCACTTAGCTGGTTTCTACCACAGGCTTTCAGACTGAAAATGCATCCAAGTCCCCTTAATTGAATACACTCTTCTGCCCTGGATGTGTTGGATCTAATTCAGATTCTAGCTGGGATACAGAAGCCCCACATCACATCCAGGAAGACAAAGAAAAAAAATTTCAAGATCCAACTCTGGTTTGGTTTATGAAAGATGCTGGCAAAGACTTGAAAGCTGATGTGGAGAATGTAGGTTAGGTACTTTTAGACACAGTTCCTAAGAGTGGACTCTAAATAGACACTGAATAGAGTTATATAATCCTGGAGGATACAAGTTTGGACTCAAATAAGTCAAACATTCCTGACTTGTCATTCAATGCTTCCCGTGGGAGGGTGCACAAAGAGTGAAAATCCTGTGTACACTTTGCCCCAATGTACAGACACCTCCATCTCTGTCCCCACCTCTGTCCCCAGAGTGCCTCCATCTTGCTTCCAAAGCCCTGTGCACCTGACTCTACTTCTGTTATTTCATGTCACACCTTCCCCCTTGACCTTGGATAGTGCTTCTCAAACTACCTGTGGTGATGTAAATTTTATTTTCCAATCTACTACAGATTGATACTTTTATGAAATGTGATAAAAATGAATCATGAAAAAAATCTTAATGGCATGAAATGCAAACCTGCGAACCACATGCTTCAATGTTGCAGGCATCTATTCTTGTCATAACTGTTTCTAAAAGCTTAATTTCAATTTTTATATTTGTCTTGTCATGAATCAGTAACAAGTATTTCAGGGACCCAGTGCTGGTATAGGGAATACACAGTTTGTATTGAGGGGCTCTGGGCAATTGCTGCTAAGGCATACAACAGAATTAATCAAAGGCTTTGGGAGGCCTTCTGACTAACCTTGCTAATGCAGCAGCCAAGTTAGAACAAAAAGAAACCGTGACAAGCCACGCAGTAATTTTACACAGTTAAATGCTTCCCTCTGATCAGCTGGCAGGGTAGGGAACTTGCGCTATGGTTGTGGAAGAAACTTCAGAAAAACTGTCCTCCAGCATCATTTACCTGTAGAGGAGACTTATTACCTGTCAGTGGGATTTATTATGCGAATTAAATCATGAAGGGTGTCTCTAACTTATTGCAACTAATTCTACATAATTTTTAATCAGATTCTATTTTTCTTTGTAAGTATACAAATCCTTTCCACTTCAAGAGCAGATGAAAAGTGAGCCCTTTTAAGGGTCACACTACTGGGAATGGGGGGAAGGAGAAGGAGGAATCTTAGGATTTATAGTTTTTTTTCATCGTTATGATATTATGTAACTAAACACTAATTCTATTTACTGTCGCCTTCACTCACACCTTCTGAGTGGGGGTGGAGAACCTGTTGTTGGTATAGAAACAAAATAATGATAATGATGATGGTAATTTTATTGAGCTATTATTCATAACAGGTACGGAATGCTTTCACTGAATCTTTGCGACTTTTATCCTCATTTTAAATATGGAGAAAATGAGGCTCAGGGAGGATAAACAGTTACCAGAGATAGTTTCCAGCTGGCGAGGAGAGGAATAAACAGAAACTCAGCTGACTCCAAGATCCACATTCTTCTCTTCCTACGAAGCAGGTGGTCCCCTTATTTTTTTTTTTGATCATGTTTAACAATTAACATTGATAAAGAGAAAAGCAGTCCCTGCAAGCCAGGAGCTGGCCCAGAGTTATTGGAAAGGCCTTACTATGTAAGAAGCTGGCAGAGCCCAGCTTGGTAGTATCCTGTCAAACCTAAGCAACCTCTCAGGACACCTACATCAGACAAGGTCACTGGACAATGAAACGGGGGGAAGAAATCAATTCCACTTCATGACACTGTGCAAGCACAGACAAAAGCAAGGCCTCTGTGCCAACCACAGAAACATCACGCTCCCCCTCTTCTGGATGACAGGAATGGCCAACAATTTTTTTTTTTGCCCAATTAAAATTTTAGCCTTATTTCTTTCCTCTATTCTTCTAGATGAGCTTTACGATGGTACCTAATCATAGAATTACCCCCACATCCTGACAGTCTTTAATCTACAGCATGTTTGCCTCCTTGAAACGTCTCCCAGGTCAATGAACACAACCCCAAATCCTACAAGAAGTCATTCCGGACACCTTTGCATTGAGACACCCTTGTGGCTCTTGGGGTGTGTGTTCCTCTAGTTGCAACAAGCAACAAGCCCGACTCCTTCCAACTCCAGGTATGTTTACAGTGGTCTTTGGCCAGAAAACACTGACAATTACAAATGGAGGAATAGGGTCATAAATGGAAGTGCTTGCAATTGTGGTGGTAGAAGAAGATAGGATGGTGGACCCAAACCTTCCCTCCCACACACCTCTCTCTTTTTCCCCATCCCCCTCTGGCTTAAATCACATAAACACACAAAATGCTAGAAGGAGGGAAAAGTTTGTCTCTGCTCCCTCATATATAATCTCTGGTACTATCTTAAATTGCTACAGAAACATTATGACAGCTCAGCCATCATCACTCTCTCATATGACTATAACTGGCATCCAGAGGATAAGATGTAGAAAGAAAAAATAAGCCTGCCATCGAGGGTAGGTTCTCGGTAAAGGTGCAAAAGGCAATTATACGGAGGCCATTACTCAAGGAGCAACCAAAGGGTTGTGCCTATTTCCAAATATATTTCAGTGCTCTGAAAGCACCAGAAATTCCCATATCTACTAACTGTAGTCACTAACCAGAATTAAGGATCCAGATCACTAGATAGCTCTAGTCAAGATGACAGGATGGAGGTCACGGGTAGCCATCACTTTAGTGGAAAGCAGGAGCTTAAGGGATGACAGGATAATAGTCAGCAGAGTAGGAGCAGGCTGGCAGTGAAAGGGAGGAAGGGGAATTTAAAAATGGCTTCTCCTGGGTGAGGCAAACCCAGACTGCTACTCCACTGCCGGGGACCGTGGAAACACAAATACCCAGCAAGTGAAAATCTGCCAACACCCCACACGTTGCAAGCCTGTCCCAGCCAGGCCCCACCACGGGACAAAGCAGCCTCATTTTCACCATCAGGCAAAAGCTGCAGAGAAATGCTCCAGATCAGCAGGAATCTCAAATTTGACAACAAAGACTTTTGTTTTAAATAGGAAAACAGAACTGCATTGTTCATTGGGTCCTTGATGCCAAGTGAATGGATTTTGCTTTGACGTCTCTAAGCATGAAGATGATATTTTGTGTCACGAGGAATTTTTAGAGTATTGCTTGTATGTTTCATGATTTAGATAATATAACATTTCAGAAATGATTCAGGCTGACATAATATTTTTGAAAAATTCCAAATGACAATTTGCAAAGCTGTACCTCACAGTAAAATTTTAGCTTCAAATCTCAAACATTTGTACAATTCAGTTCTTTCTCCATATGATTTAATTTTTTTTTCATTGCAAAAGATAAAAAGTTTGAGTTTTTGAAACTGAAATAGATTAGTAATTTAGATCTCCGATAGCTATGAAAAATTAAGCTACTCTTGCCTGGTGAGGTGGCACATACCAGTAATCCTAGCAACTCAAGAAGCTGAGGCAGGAGGATGGTAAGTTCAAAGTCAGCCTCAGCAACTTAGTAAGACCCTGTCTCAAAATAAAAAATAAAAAGGATAGGGGATGTAGCTCAGTGATAGAGTGCCCCTGGGTTCAATCCCCAGTATCACATACACGCACGCATGCACACACACACAAAAAAAATTAAGCCATCTTTATATAATGTAAAGACATTGTAATATGATAGCAATCCATTAATAAGTGCATTTTTAGAGTCATAATATAACTGATTTAATTATCTTTGTACAGGTGAAGTCTTTCCCTATGAGTCCCCACCCACCCAACCACCATTTAAGTAGTTTACCAGTGCATGCAAAATGTACTTGCTTCACTGAAATTAGCAAAAGTTAATATTTTGAAAGCAACTGGACAGAGTTGGTAAGTGAAGGCTGACTTTTGTTATCTGAAGTATAACAGTTTTGCTAACATTAGCAGCTATGGAAATAATCACATGAAGTCATAGGACATCATAATGGATTATATTGTATATGGATTTAAACATGCATTTAGAGATTTTTAAATCACTCAGGGTATTCCCTACAGACGTACACCTAGTAATTTACGAACTCTATATTCCTACAAAGTGGTTAGAAATGAGCTAGCTTCATGGGGCCAACTACAGTAGCATTGTACTGAAGCAGTTTAAGATATTGAAAATTAAACTATGAATATAACCACTTTGGAGAACATCAAGTATATCACAATAAACTACACAATAATGGCAATCCTTACATTTTTAGACCCTTGTTTTATGGGCCTATTAATTATTAATATGACACTGATTAATTTATGTCCTTTATTCAAGACTGCAAATCTCCCACATTTTGAGGATTACATAGAGTCAAGCATAGCACCTCTTAAAATCATAATTAGTAGTGAATTTCTAGCTCCAGCATTTAAATTGCAGTGACAGATGAACAATAACACAAAGGTTATAAAGAATAGTCATTTGTGTATGTGTTTGTATATTTGTTTTCCTTATTAGTTTTCAAACGTATTTTAACTTCTTTTTCTCCCTTTCCAAGTCAAATTCTATCAACTTTGGTCATAGTTAATATAGAGGAATGGTACACTGTCATTGGTAAATTGTTTTTTAAAGATCATTTATTAAATTAATGTAGCAGTTTACCTCAATGCAACCTTCACTTTCTGGGCTTAGATGTTCTTCTACTTATGTAAAAAAATGGAGATATCTTCTTGAGAACTATATAATTTTAATAAAGAAACGAAAATATCCCTCATTCAAAGCACTGACCTACATTAACATTAATTTTCTAGACACTCATATATTCACCTTGATTATATTACTTCTAGTTATTGAAACAGGACCAGATTGCTTACAAGTGAAGAGAATTCCAACTGGTGCCCAAGGGGAAAACTTTGCACAAATCTTTACATTTTTCCCCAAATCTATCCAAATCTTTACAAAGTGCAACACGCAAATTTAGCTAAATATTTAAGTTTTGCATTTGTATTATACACTGATACAAAGATATAGGTATAGATTCCAGAAAGATCTCTCCCAGTCTCCAAAAGACCAGATGAGATATCAGCCATGTTTGGCAAAGTCTAGTTTTCCTATAAATGACATCCAATTAACTTATTGGTCTATTTCAAGTGTTTCACATTATCCTCAAAACACACATTTCTCAGGATATTCTATAATTTGTCTGAAGTGGGAGAAAGAGTCACAGAAGGAAATTTCTATTCCTCCATCTCTATCATTTTGGTTAATAAGAACTGCGAAGGTTGGAATGATATTTAAAAGGAAATTGGAATCAAGTTCCTCTAAGGAAGAGTACTGATAATCTTATTAACTCCAGTATTCATTTATTAAACAAATATTAATTTTTTGGTTATGCATAAAATTTGTGGAGAAGGAACCGAGAGATAATGAAATCTTCCAGATCCATATGCTTGGCCTGTGGGAGTACATTTATTACCTGCTGTGATGTCACTGGGTAATTTTCCCTGCCGGAGGAGATTCAGCTTAAGTTTTCCATCACTAAGCAAGAGGAGAAGACCCCCTGAAACCAGCTGGAGTTCACTGAAGAGCAGAAGTCCGGCCTTATTCCATGTTCGAAATTGAAAACTGGCTGAAATTTCCTCCTCTCTGGGAGAGGCGGGCAGAGCTAAGTAACTCCTGGAGCTCAGAAAAGTCAGAGGCACCCACTGTGGTTGTGAACAGGAAAATGACACATTTCCCTGAGGACAAAGTAGAAGAAAAATCTTTCAGCATGTTTTACATATTCCATTAGTAATAGAATTTGAAATAAGCATGAAGACTGCTTATCAATTGTACATTATCCTCAATTTAAACCAACAAACTGCCAACAACATGAAAATCGAGGTCCTAGCCATATACTTTAAGGTTCTTCAACCACTTTCTCTGGTCTTATCCCCATTTCTCAAATTTAATATAGATTTGAAAAGTCCCTGAAACTAACTTTACTTAGAAAATACATGTTGGAAGGAAAACATTCAGTCTTGGTCAAATAAAATCGTTAAACTATATTGATTCTGTTAAGAGTGAATTAACTTCCATTTGTAAAGATCTATCATGTTCCCATGAACAAAATAACAAAAGCTAAAGAGCAAACAATGCTAACTTTTATGCTAAACCATAATGTAAATGCAGTTATAAGACAATCAAACTCAGGGAAAATGGAAAATGTTATCCACTGGACTTGGTCTCAGGCTTCAATTAACCTGCAAGCAACACACCCTCTTGCCAGTAAAAAGTGGGGTTTCCTTACATGAGCATTTTCTGAAAAATTAAGCTTGAATGAAACATATATTTATTTTTTATTTCTCCTTTAAATTATTTTCTCTTTTATTAAAAACAACTACTTTAAAATCTTAGTTGAATGTTAAGATCCTATAAACACCACCAATTCACAATTAGGAATAAAATAATTCAATTAGGAATTAAATATTTTTTCAGTAATATTCTTGTAACGTGCTTTGGGATTTGCTGATGCAACATGAGCTTCAATGTACAGATACTAAATTTTAAACAATGCAAGAAATTACGTGTTATGAAATGGGTAAAGCTGGAAACTGTCCCCCCCCCCACACACACACACAATTTCTTTCCTTCCCTGTCTGCTCCTGGGTAAAACATGCTGAAAAAGGTGGCTTGGGTGATATTGACAGTTAAAAGTAAAACACCAGCCATTTGACTCCAAGGGATTTTTTTTGTGATCATGCATATGAAGGATGAGAACAGAAATGCTGGTTTATCCACTCTCCCTGTTCTCTTCCACCAAGTACTACCTCCTCCTCCCAAAGGCTGGCACCAAGTGAGCAACTCCAAACAGCCCACCCTCAGTGCTTGGCTGGGGACCTACCAAATTAGTGGCTACCCAGAGACAAATGCCAGAGAACCCTCTTCGGAAAGCCTCCCCACAGGCTGAAAATGCTCTACAAAGTCCAACATGTCTGTATACAGTACGGCTGGAGGCAGAATTAGTGGCTTCTGTGATCTTCTACCTTCCCCTGCCAGGACTTCAACTTCCAAGCTCCTTTGACAATTGCTAAGATCCAAGTTCTAAGATAGATCCTTGGGTTCATAATACTCACTCTTGTGCTGCTTCCCTGACTAATCCCTGACCAACAGTTAGATTTAAATTTTGCTACTGGTCCACTGAATTAGAACATAATACAGCCTGAGCAATAGTACTATTTGCAAAGACTGGTTGATGCAATGTTGCAAAAGCCACATGTTGTTGTTGTTGTTTTTTAATCTGTATGGATAACTATGGAAAAATACAAGCTTTTCCAATGTCTCTCTAATATACATGGCTGTTATCTGATTTCAGAAACTCCCTATGCTCATCTATTGAGTTGGTCAAGGAGAATCCTATTGAGGCAATTGCAGAGCAAAAGAAATTATTCTCCTAGGAGCAATAAGATCACAACTAAATCAAAATATTCACTGTTAAAAAAACTGCTTTACTTCACATAAAAATAAAAATTATGTGTTGTGAATTACAATTCCTTTAAATAGAATTAATACTTTATATTCATATTGTCAGAGAAGAAAATTAAATAAAAGCAATCTTGGAAATATTGCATTGACTGGGAACCTACAATGGAGTAATTTTATTGCAGAAAAGACTTTCTGTTTACCCATTCCTTCATGAAGACTCTTACCGTGGTGATGATCTGTGGTTTTTGTTGCTTGGCCAAACCAATGATGTCAACTCCATTATAATAGAGATTTTCTAAACATCCATGAAAATTTTTATATTGGAATGACACTGATTTTTCAGGTGCTGGAATCCCTCCAAAGCTGATCTTAGAAAGAAAAATGGCATCAATAATATTGTTTAGTGATTTATGATAATCTGCTTAAATGATTATGATTAGCAACTATAACTGTAAGGCCGAGGTACAGATCAAGTTTTCATCATCCTGCATCAAAAAATATTCAGATACAGATTTTAAAGCAAATTTATATGCATTCAGTCCTTATTCACACTAGATCTTGATTATTCCAACAAATTGTTAATCACACCTGGTTTTGATATTTATCACTTGATGAGGAAAATCATATCTTTATATCCATCATAAAACTTGATCTGTTAATAATGTTACTAATTGTGACATTTTATTTTGTATTCATTTCTAGCACACATTGATATTTGTGTATTTGAATCAATTGTTAATGAGTTAATCAATCTTTTTGTTGTCTTAATCTTTTGGATACACCCCCATCACCCCATAAATCTATACTTTGCTTAGGAGTAGCCTAAACCATAAAGAAATCATACAACACATATTTGCTTTTGGTAATGAGATCTCATCATGTGGGAAATTTCCTACCTATGCAGAGTATTTCAGGGTGATTCTGCACCCTGATAATAAATTAACACACTGCAGGGAATATGCAGCCTCCAGTACCCAAGCCCAACATTGAGTTAGGCCACTGTGGGAAGTATTTCACCAGCCAGGTGGATGTACTACACAGGTGGGTTCTCTATAGCACATTTTCCGTTGGGAAGCTAAATGACACGTCGATAATAAAATCTGTATTAATTGAAATGTAACCATCACACCTCATAATCAAGATCCAGGTAATTGAATTCTCCCTGTGCATGGAAACGATGCCTATGCTCATCCACTGTAAAGTTGACCTGTTTGCCCAAACGCTGGATGAGCACAGAATGCCAATGCTGGTCATCCAGCAGGCTGCCCAGGGTGAGATTGATTGGCGCATGAGTGGAGGGCAGTTTAGCATCACCTTTGAAGAGGGAGAGACAACATACCATTATTCACAGTTAAAAGGAAAAAAAATCCATTTTGTGGCCCAGAATCTCTCACAATAATTGTAATGTCCTTACTTCGTCCCATCCCATAGACTAGTGTGAATTTACCTGAAGTTTGAGTACAACAGTCTCCCAACCTTGTAATTTCTTCCACCGATAATTCTTTTTATTATTATTACTCATTGCATGCTCATTTTCTATGTAAATTTTATCTTTGCTACAACCTCATTATTTTTACTACTGCAATATTTTTCAATGACCCATCCCTTTCTTTTATGGTGCTAGAGAATAGTTATGAAATTCTATCTAGGGCTATGGAAAAAAAAAATCATTCAGCAAGGATCTTATGCAATTTACAAAATGTGAACCATTTTAACATGATAGGGTAATAATTGGCAGATAGATAAGTCCTTGAATTGGAAAACAAAGCACCTTAAATGTTTTTTTAAAAATAAGCCATAAAAGCATAAGGTAACTTAAGAAATAAGTAAATGATCAAATCTTCAAGCACAGCGCCAAATGTTTTACCTGAATTAATAAGTAAAAAGAGTTTTCCTCTTCTTAACTCCAGTGTGATATGGTCTCCACTTGGCCCTGCCCTGTGGAGTAGAATCCCATCACTCTGCATGGTTTTAAATTTCAAAGAAATAATATCTTTTACTGGGCTCAGGGATTTTTGATCAAATCGGTAGAGAAGGGAACTTTTTCCATCAAGATCAACCACCTCTGATCCTAGAGACAAAGATATTAAAAGTCATGGATAAATATATAAATAAGGATAAATATGCCCTCCATTAAAGCTTTTTAAGTGTATGTGTGTGTGTACGTGTGTGTAATAATTATGACGATTGAATGCCTAATTCCTTCTTGAAACCCAGGATTGATTCTATTTTAGTCTTCACTGCTTCCAAAATTCATGGGGTAAAAATACATTTTAAACGTATACCTAATTTTCTCTTTAAAAATGAAAATCTGGAAAAAAAAAGGTTATGATCAACATACATAAAATCACTTTGCATTTTCACAATCAGTATTTTTAACAATGCTTTTGAAATGTTGAAATTAGATGGGTTTTCTGGCTCTAGAAAAAAGTGATTTTGATATCTCAAAATGCTTTTATCCATGTGCTATATAAAAAAGGATCCTCACAGAAATAAGCATACACTCTACACTTCCACCACTTCAACTGCATATTAAACTGACCTTTGTGTTTTTTATACATATTTTTCATGACTAAGTGAAAGTATTTAAGAGCAGTGCTATTTTCTGCTTTCTCAAGAGTGTCGTTGGAAAGACATTAACTTAATGATATTGTGAGGTTTATTCTGCTGCATTTGTGTTATAACTGTGACACTGACATGTTGTTTCAGCTTTCTGACAATGTCTTACCAACTCATTGTCAAGATCACTCTTACTCAATCCATCTGAAAAAAGATGTCATGTTATACTGGTAACATAACAGCACATCTGTCAGAATCGGTTGCCCCCTGAACAAGAGACGTAAAAAAGAATCCATAATACTCAGAGATCTAGCAGTGTTTTCTACATTTCATAAGTAGAAGATTTTTTTAAAATGCAATTACCCTTGAGAGTACATTTATGTAATAAATGAAGACATTAAAGAAGCCCAATAAAATATGAAGCTATTTTTCAACTGGTAAGCTGACTTCTTCCAGTCAACAAAATGACATTACAGCTTACTCATCTTGTTCCATTTGACAAAATTATGACAGCTACTCTTAGGCCCCAATATGCATTTTATTCTGATTATCCATCATATTTTATAAACCATTCATAAGTACCACCACCCTCAAATATTTTTTTCCACTGCTTTATGCTGCTATCTTCTGAAAATTCAGGTTTGATTTTTTTTTTCACTTCTTGCTAATGTGCTTATAAAGAATTCATTCACCAAGCACACATGAATAAACATTGCATTCTTTAGAAAGAATAATGTTAACGGAACAATTATTCCTTGTTATATAGCTGGATGAATGTTCCTGGTAAAAACATAATTCTGTGTCAAATACAAATAATGTGCTCCACAATTATCAGATTACAATAAATTAAGAAAATTTTCAATAAGACAGACTTTAAGTGCTCACACATTTGGAGCGATGCAGTTATCTCTGAGTTAATGTATTGCTTAAAGGCAACCATCATAGTTATGATTTTATTTTAGATAAAGACTGTTTGTGGAATTAGCTACTGAGAGATTTTTTTCCCCATAAAAAGTTTAGCCTATGTTACTTTAGTCGACTATGTCTTTTTTCCTCTTTTTTCACTATGGTTATTATTATGTTATAATGGTCCCATCCATCTTCCGAAGCATCTGAAGCTTTTGTGCCTGGATATTTTCATCAGCAAAATAAGGCAGCGAAAAGCATTTCAGGCAATGGATGCCTAAGGCAAAGGTGCTCAGCTTCCTCTCTTAAACTGAAGTCACTGGACATGTTCTTGCTTTCCACTCCCCAAGTGCATGAGTGTACAACTGGATAAATTCCTTCAGTGAAAAAGATTTACACCAGCATGTTTGAGGCACTGTAAAGAGGCTGAGATAAAAGGGTAAGTACTGGACACCACCATGGATTCTGACCTCCTGCAGCTTATACTCAGGGAAGATGGACAACATTTAGCAAATGAACAAGGTCAGTTCACAGAACCACTGTGGATTGTAACTAGTGTTCAAATTAGGAAGACAGGGGCCATTTGTTAAGGTAAGGAGAAAACTCTTTTTCAGGCTCAGGTCTAGAAACCTGAGGCTAAGGAGGACAATCTACCTTGTCCTCCCCCTACTAGAAGGCTTTTGAAACACTTGATTTTCAGAGGCCTAGACCTTCTCCCAACACAGTCCCATTCACTAGCATGAAAGAACACATGGAAGATTGCTGAAACCATAGATAGACTCAGAAGAAGGAGTGAAGTCGACTTCATTCAACAAAGAGGCTTGAAAGGGAAGGAAAGAAGTACAGAAGTAGGGAATTTGAAACATGGCTACAATCACATCACAGATTTCACATGCATGTAAACAATGCACTTCAGGGAAAAAAAAAAGCTTATTTGCAATTGAGAGCATAGGTGCATTTGCAATGCAAGAAAAAGTCAAGTAGCCTACATGTAATAGATGGATATGATTCTTATAAGAAAGATTTGGGATGATTCTTAACAGCATTACTTGAGACAAAATCGTCACTCATAACAGTTCACTTTTTAAAGTATCTCATTTAGAAAAAGTCATTTATACACAAACATATCTAATACGTAAAAATATAATTTTAAAGCATCATCCCAAAAAACTAACTTGTGATACAGAAAGTACATGATGTAGAAATCTAGAACTACCTGTAAAAATCTCTTAAGAAAAAAATTACTCTTTTGATCTTTGCAGAGAGCATTTGAATTCTATATATCATCAGTACCTAACTCTCCAAACTGCTGTCAGGAGAGATAGATGTATTATCTTGAAAGTGATTTTACCACCATTAAGAAAAAATCAGAAAAACTAGAAATAAAGGAACAAATCTGCTTCTTACCAATGTTAAACTGGAGCATTTTTAACAAACCAGTGTAAAGATTCTTTAATTTTACATGAATTAGTAGCTTTCTGATTTTATAATTTATTACTGATTAAGGATAGATTCTATAAAGTTACACATTCATTTGTAGATTTTTTTCCCAGTAGAAATGCAAAGACTTCTATCTGCCAGAAAAAAAAAATATCCTCAGAGGTTATGATTGGACATTAGTCACTTATGTATTTACTTATTAATATTATTCCAACATTCTTTATAGGATTCCTAAGTATTCCTGAGTATATACTCTTAATTTTTTTTAACTAGAATTAACCTTCTTCTGATTCCTTCATTAGAGAATCAGAAGCATCTGTGATATGCATTTATTCTATATTTGAAGGATGGTTGGTTTCACATTTCAGAAATTTTACTTTGCCATGAGTCATTGAGAAAGCACATTTGGACATTACATCATTGGTCAGGAAAGCAACATTTGAAGTCATGGCTGCAACTGGTACCATTCCAAGGAAATTTATTTTCTATTCCACAAAGATTTTCAGATTTAAGAATTCAAGAATTCTTGAACTGCCAAAGCAATTCTCACAAGGGAATTTCAAGGTGATTCATCATTTTAAATTTAAACACCTATACAAGATCTAATATGAATATGTAGAAATAATAAGATTACTCTAACTCAAGCTTTATTTGTTTAGAAACACTAATCATCAAAAATAATATTTATATTTCAACTTGCAGTCAATGGCTATCATATTTATTCCTATCTTTTGTCAAATACCTTTGAGGAAAAACATCTTTGGAGTTGTATAAATAGGAAAAGTAGATGAATCAACTAAGTTAAAGAAATTTATAAGAATAAAAGTCCTGCAGTACCAAGATGTAGAAGAAGACTTCTTACCTATTGGAGAGAAGAATGATTTTTCTTATTGTCAATTTGTTCATTAGCATGCTTTTTAACTGAGATAAGATTTATAATAATTGGATTATTACCAAGATTAATAATGTGACTGTCATGCATTGGCTCATCATGGGGAGAGTACAACTCTAATTTCCTAGTAACGGGTTGCAAATTATTGTGATATAGCCACCTCTTTTTAGCCCAGCCCCCTTTTAAGCCATTTATAACAGTGTATATTGCCACTTTGCCTAATAGTGTAGCCAGTCTGTATGAGTTTAAATCATTGTTCCATCTTGGGCAACTGTATGAAAAATGTTGTCACTTCAAAACCACAAATTTTATTAACATAATTCTGGAATTCAGAAGACCTAAAATCAAGGTGTTGGCACAAGCTGCTTCCCTTTCGGTATCTAAGAATCAATCATCCCTTTCGATGCCTTTTCTACCTTCTAGAGATCATCTGCATGCTTTGGCTCATGGCCTCTTCCTCCAGGTGTTAGACCAGTTTTGTGGCATCTTCAAATCTCTTTCATTCACATTCTCTCTCTCATTTCTGTATTCACAGTCACATGTCCTTCTCTGACTGACCCACCTACCTCCCTCTCAAAAGGACCCTTGGGATTGCATTGGGTCCACCTGAATATACCAGCATAATCTCCCCACTTAAGAATCTTCACTTAATTAAATTTGCTAACGGCCTCTTCCACGTAAGATAACATTTGTATTTCTTCTTCTTTGAAGTGCCTGTTCAGTTCCTTTTCCCATTTATTGATTGGGTTATTCGTTTTGTTTTGTTTTGTTTTGTTTTTGGTGTTAAGTTTTTTGAGTTCTTTGTATATCCTGAAGATTAATGCTCTGAGGGGCAGGTGGTAAAGATTTTCTCTCATCATTCTGTAGGTTATCTGTTGGTGTTCTTGATTGTTTCCTTTGCTATGAAGAAGCTTTTTAGTTTGATGCCATCCCATTTAAGGATTCTTGATTTTACTTCTTGTGCTTGAGGACTTTTATTGAGGAAGTCTGTTCCTGGGTCCATAAGATGGAGAGTTGGGCCTACTTTTTCTTTCAGTATGCGTGGGGTCTCTGGTCTAATGCCAAGGTCCTTGATCCATTTTGAGTTTTGTACAGGGTAAGATATAGGGGTTCAATTTCAATCTACTACATATGGATTTCCAGTTTTCCCAGCACTATTTGTTGAAGAGGCTGTCTTTTCTCCAATATATGTTTATGGCACCTTGGTCTAGTATGAGATAATTGTATTTATGTGGGTATGTTTCTGTGTCTTCTGTTCTGTTCCATTGGTCTTCAATTGTATTTTTGTGCAAATACCACACCATTTTTGTTACTGTTCTCTGTAGTATTGTGATGCCTCCTGTTTCACTTTTCTCACTGGGGATTGCTCTGGCTATTCTGGGCCTCTTATTTTTTCCAAAGAATTTCATGACTGCTTTTTCTATGAAGAACATCATTAGAATTTTAATGGCAAATGCATTAAATTTGTAGAGTGCTTTGGGAGTATGGTCATTTTGTCAATATTCATTCTACCTATCCAAGAACAAGGGAGATCTTTCCATTTTCTAAAGTCTTCTCCAATTTCTTTCTTTAGTGTTCTGTAGTTTTCATTGTAGAGGACTTTCACCTTTCCACGTTACGTTCAACCACAACCATGAGATCAAAAGTGCAATGGGTTGCACCCATCTATGTATGATATGTCAAAATACATCCAACTGTTATGTAGATCTAAAACCAATAAACATTTTTTAAAAAATAAAATAAAATGTTGAGGTAAGCTTCTGCTTAGAAGAAGAAGAAGCAGGAGAGAGCTTGATGTACTTTAGAAAGATAAATTTAAACATAATTACAGTCTTTGAAAAATTTACATACATGTCAGTGGAGTGCTTGGTAACTTTAAAACTAATCATGTAAATTTATTGACTTAGAAAGACATCCACAATATACTTTAAATGGGGAGGCGTGTTAAAAAGAAAGAGATAGCATATCTGCAGGTTTCAGAGACTATGATCTTTGATGGGAAATTATTGTATCACAGCAAATCACTTAACTTCTTTGTCCTTGTTTCCTCGACTGTAAAATGAGAATAATAATAGTATTTCCTCATAGGATTCATGTATGAATGTGTATCTGCATAGCTTTTAGAAGCTGGTACCTAACGAGCAATCAATAAATATTAATGACCACTAATGATAAAGGTATTATTGTTATTAGAATGTTGGACAAGAAAAGAGATACAGCAAAACTACTTACTACTATCTTTTGTGTATGTGTCTCTCTAAAACAAAATAATGAACTTCTGAAGTGCACAAGAAACTCTCAGTTATCAATGTCAGTGCCAGGTTATGCAGCAAGAGTGATCTGGAGCCCTCTGTGGGCTCTGTGGCTTCTCCTCTGTCTGTCAGCTCCTGCCTGGGCTGACACCACAGCAATCCTAAGCGACCTGAATCCTCCTGGGTGAATACCTCCATCTCAAGTCTGCTCATTTAGAGCAAGAATCAAGGCACAGAGCAACTCACAAAGCCTGAAGGCCCCACCCCCAGACCAGTTCTCTCTGTTATCCTGGATATTGACTGTTTTATTTACATGATTCAGAAATACTATGTCCCATGGAATCAAAAACTTCCCAGTGGAAAATATTCAAATATCTTTCAGAAAGTGTTGTCAGAAGGGGTGGAGCTAAAATATGTGCTCTGCCCTCTCTTCTGCAGCACATATTTATGGAGAGCTTTCTGTGAAAGACACAGCAATGCATAAAAAACAAAGAACACTTTTTTTTTTTCAAAGAGCTTACAGTCTGTGGGGGAAGATACACATCCCTGCCATGCAATTATTCATGGCTTTGTTCAGAACTTTGCTTGCGCATAAGGACAAAATCCCAAATGATTTCTGAGATGTGCAAGAGAAGTTGATCTGCTTCAGCCTCTAAGGATGTCAACTAAATTGCAAAAATGCTTTACCTCCCTGAGCTGCAAACTGTTTTCCACCTCTGCATATCTCACATGCAAACACTCCTGCCATCATAATATATGCTGCTGGACCTAATGTCTTCCCCCTCCCCCACCCTATGCCTGCTCTAGAAATTTGAAGCTTCTTAAATTTTGAGGGGTTGTCATTTGAAAAAGCAATGTCCTTCCTGTCCCCAAAGTAGATTACTAAGAAAAATACCCATGAGTATGATTTCTTAAATTGAGCTCGCCATATTCGAATCACCTGAGAAGAGTCTCTTGTGGGCTCCATAAACATTTTACATCCGGGGCTATGCCTGGTGTCTACCAAGTTAGAATCTCTGGAATTCACATTTAACTCAGGAACTCAAAGTCCTGGGTGATTCTGTGGCAGATGACAGCATGGGGGTTGTTTGACAGGAAGAATAAGTAGGTTATAGAAACCTGTTCTCTGAAATTGAATACTCTCATTACCTATTGAATTGTACCATGGAAAATGAGTATTTTTATTTATTTATACTATAGTTGGTTCTTGCAGAAAGTTGTAGAGGAGGGAGAGATTTGTCCCTGAAAGCTGTTTCAGAGATAAATTGATTCTTCAAGTAACTATGAATTATGGCATTATTGATGAGATCAGAAGATGAAAAGCTTAAAAGAGAAAAATCAGAATAGAAAAATGCATGAACTAGAAAGCCAATCCTTCAATAATAGAAAATTAACTGTATCTAAAGGTCATGAAAAGAGTCTCCTTGAAAAAGATAGTAGGGTTTTCTATTCATCCTTTAAGGAATCACCACCAAAATAGAAACAAAATAAGAAAAAGAAAAAAAAAATAAGAGAAAAATAAATTAAGCAGAGTAAGAGTTCTACCTTCAAAAGCCAAAGAAAAAAATAATATAAAACATCCATTAGCTAGAGAAAATGGCTGGAAACCAAAGTCTTCTTGGTTAAACATGAAGTCAGCCTTAAACAGTGCTCAGACTATTTCTTTATTTGAAAATGATTACCCATGAATTACTAAACAAACAGAGGTCCAAATTTGACTTCTAAGAAACATAAATCAGACTGAGTCACTATTAAACTATTATACAGTGAAATATTAAAGCAACGGCATGATGTATAGGCACTTGAGATCTACATTACTGAACTGGGTTTTTAAGGGGTGGGGGGAGAGAACCCAAGCACTCAAGAAATCAACAGGAAATAGATGGTACTATTTTTTGCATAGTAGGATAAAAGAACACAGAATGATTTAAGGGACTCTTAAGTTTAAAACAACTAAAATTAATACCCCGAGAAGGAAGAAGGCACAGAAGCAAATACTGCACAGAACCACAGGAAAAAGTGACTTTCTTATCATGGTTTTAAATAGACAGCGTTAAGGTCAGCAATAACACAGCTGGGGGGTTGTGGAGACAAACATGATCACCGCTACTGAAATATCAATCTAAATCAGCCTTCTAAACAGATTTGAAATCAGCAGCATCTACTATGTCAAGGACACTTCAGTGTGTCATTGGAGATGTAAGTTGTATTTCTGTCTCTAAAGCTTGTGTATAACTTTCATAATGTTACCAAAGTCACTTAAATGCTGATTCTTGGTTTCCTCATTTAGATGCACATTGTGACAAACTCCAGCCCTCTCATACCACACAAAGCTGCAGTGGAGACCAAATGAAGCATCAAAATGTTGCCATATTTATCATTTTGTATGATATTAATAGCCCTTTAATCGCAAAATATTTACCGTCTCTTGTGTTTCTCTCAAAGATATCTGTAATCCATCGCTACTGTGTGAGCATAATAAATTTATGAGTTTGGTATATTTATTTATTATGCAGTTTATGTTATGGCTAATCAAAATTTTCTAATTCACCCACTTAACAAATTGGTTTTGAACATGTACGCTGCTGTGTGGTACCATGGAAGATATTGTCCTCACGTATCCTCCAATCTTAAGAAAGAGACTTCAGGCAAATCATCCTGGGCTCACAAATATATCTTAGAGCTGTACATTAATGCATGAGACAACAGAATGGGGTAACAGGAGAGATCTGAACAGAGATATTTAAGTTAGGTTGGCATCAGAGACACTGCTAAGAAAGTGATACTTACACAAAAGAAGTGAATACATGTTAACAGGGGTCAGGAAGTGAGACAGACAAATGGCCAGTGATGGACGAGGACCTGAACTGTTGGTTGAATGGCAATGGAGAAGTAAGTGGAAGTGGTCCACAGGGAGCGGAATTACCAGCAGATCACTCAGCTATAGGGAGATCTGTCTCCAGGTTTTGTTGAGACAAGTCTATTTGGGGGTTTTTCCTTTATCCCTCAAATACAATTATTGATCCTCAGGCCTGGTCTTTACTCCTAAAGAAAAAGCCCTTTGGGTTTTTCAGTTTAAAGCTCAGTGTGTTTAACAAATCCCTCTAAATTCACAGGACTTGAACTCCAAAGTAATCATCTCAGCACTGGGAAGACACTAAAAACCTTTACAACTGTATACCCCTGGTTCCTGCTTTTTCTGGGGGATCCTTGGTATCTATCTCATCTTGGACAAGTGAAGTTTAAGAATCAACCAATGATAGGGGAATTGCATATGCTCAAGCTGAGGCTCTCCTTCTCTGACCATCTTCTTTTGGATATTCTTTCCTCAAGTTTTAGTTACTCTGGCAACCTTGAACTCTGACCTCTATATCCCTAACCTAGGAAAATCTGATTGTCCTTAGAGTTAAACAGGTGGAACACAGATACCCTGTGATTGGCTTTCTTTCTTTAAAGAATGAAGTGTTTTCAGTTTTCCATTTTGAGTTGAATTTCCAAGCTCTGAAGTAATTTTTAAAATATATTTTATTAAGCACTTATGCTTGTTATGGGTAGGCTAGTTAAAAAAAAAATTATAGTGCCATGCCACACCCAAAAGTAAAGCATCTCTATTTTCATGAACATCTATAGTTACCTTGATCCATTTCTTTATTTAGGGTTGCAAAATAGGTATATTCCAAATTCTATTATTTCTTTTTATTTATTATCTGAATTTTATTTTTTCAAGAAACTCTTCTCTGTTTGGTTACCTTGACACAGATTACGCAGGAAAAAACAGGGTAAACAATGTTTTCCTTTCATTTGTTAGTTTTTACAACAAGGAAGTAGATACTTAATGTTCTTCAAAGGTGAGCAATGGGGCTTTTGGAAGATTATTCATGAACCCAGTCACTTATATATATGTACTATTCTTCAAAAGATTGCAGTCACTCTTCTTATAGCTGCTAGAACATTTCCATGTTAGCTCAGTGAGAGCCTCCTCAGCTGGTTTTTATGTAATCCTGATGGATTTTCGTAGTTCCTTTATTTTCTAGGGCCTAGTGGGAGATCTTTTTACCATTAAAGTCATGCCCTTACAGGAGATTGCAGGACCCTGGTGGGGTGGGTGTATGTCTGTCTGTCTCTCTCTCTCTCTCTCTCTCTCTCTCTCTCTCTCTCTCTCATCTCTCTCATCTCTTTTTCTCCCTCACTCCTCCCATTTATTAGTTTTTGTTTTTGATTTGCACCCTGGATATGAGCTGAGCAGTTTGTCACAGGCTACTGCTAGATGTGTTGCCTGGTCACAGGCCCAAAAGCAATTAGACCAATTGATTATGGATGGAAACCTTCAAAACTGAGCCAAAATAACCTTTTTCTCTTTATAAGCTGAATAACTCAGGTATTTGTTGTTAGTCAGTGGAAAGCTGACTAACAATACAGTGTGCAAGTCTAACTTAATGTTTTTACATGATTCACCATGCATTCTTATTTTTTAAAAGCTAACATGAGCTTTAGGATAACTGACTTACATTCCACCTATTTTTTTTCAATTATTCTTTTTTTAATTGTTGGTTGTTCAAAAAATTACATAGTTCTTGGTATATCATATTAAACAGAAGCCATCATTTTCTCTTCCTCAGTCTGCATCTAAACAATTAAACACAAAAGGTTGACCCTTCTTGACATTTGTTCTCACCCAAACTCATCTGAGCCTCATCCTGATCTTTAGGAGGCTGGGTTGACTGGGATGGGACACTGGAGGATAATGGCATCATCATCTGTAGTTTTCAGTTTAGAAAACACAAGTAGAAAATATAAGAATCAAGACAAGCACAGATGATCACCCAAGTGGGAAAAGAAAATACTGAAAGAGACCTAGGTAATAGCCTCTGTCTATTCAGGATGCTGATCTCCCATAGCACATGTTTGGCTAGGAAAAAGAAATGTGGTAAATTTGTTACATCCCACTAGGGATGACTGGGAGAGCCTTCCTGGGGCTCACCTGCATTCACTCATTCATTCACTCATCATCCAGAAGATTAATAACAAAAAGAATCTCTGATTGCAACCTATATAATGCTGGCACACTATGATCAGAAGAAAGGCTGACTTCTGATGGTTGGAAACATTGACCCCATCTGAAGGTGGGGTGTCAGGGAAGTTGTCAGAAGCTGACTTCTATGCTAAGAAAAGAGAATGAGTAAGAGAATTTTCTAGATACAAGAAAGAAGGTTGCTATGTGGCAATGACCCTAAGCATCTCTGAGACCCCTGCGGCTAGAAAAATCATGAAGTCAGGTCAAAGAAACTTCAGTTAGCTCAGTATGGCTGGACAGTTGGATGCTCTTATCCTTTTGGGGGTGAAGAAGAGAAGATCATGGGTGGCAGAATGAGGATGTTTACACAGGGACTGGAGAAAAGAACTTCAGAATTTATATTAAGGACAATTCGTCTGCAAGTCATCCACAATTAAAAACCTTAGCTCGGGTGATTTAATCTCCACTTCCCCACCGAGGCAGGTCAGAGACATTACGTTCACCATGTTCTTTCCTCCCCTGCCTTTGTGTACCACTGTTCAGCCTTCCTTGGAACATTTAGTAGAGGAGCACCTCTTATCATGGAAGATTTTCTTTTCCTTTCTTTCTTCCATCAGTTATTTCCTTCCATACATCTTTCTCTGGATCTATAAACATGTTCACAGCTGCTATGGCAGAGACATCTAAAATTTATACTTTCCCTTTGATCCCATAAAATTTAGCTTCTACTTCACTCATTACTCAGGAAACAACTTGGAGTTTACTGACATAAAAGTAGAACATGCTCTTTGATATGGATTTTCCATTCACTTGATGTCCTTTCATAACAAGTTATGGCTCTAAGTCATTTGGGTAGAGGGCAGTAAAACTATGTGTGCTTCTCACAATAGACATTTTCCCTGCAATAATCACAGGACCATCTTGCCCCCCTAACTTTAGCAAATACACATATTAGGCACAAGAGATGCCTGGGTATAAAAATGTTTATACTGCCCCAAAATAACATAAAGGACCTGCTTTAATTATGGTAGAAATGTATTTCCATTTTTCAAAACACAAGTAGTTCAAATATTGCACTTTATGCTTTTATTATTAAGAACGATACAAGGAGAACACTTTATGATTTACTAATAATGACGCCATTTATATGGTTTCCAATTCTATAACTTTAACCCAGGGGCCTGGAGTTCCAACCTTGTGTATTTCACAGGTGCTGGAGCATGGAGAGTCAACCATGGAATTAATTATCTCTCCTGTTCCCTTCCAGAAACTATTTATTCTCCAGTGTCCTGTTCCAGTAAATGATACTACCTTCCAGATGGTTGTTCAAAAGCAATAACTCAGTGTCCCCCTCACACATGATGACCAAGCTCCCTTGAGTCAATATCCTCAGTGTATCTTGAATCTGCCTACCTCCCTCTGCACTGATTGCCCTTCCAGTTTGGGGCTTCACCTTGTCTTATACAAACTAGAACAAAAGCCTCCTGAGGAACATATGCCTCCCTGTTTAAGCCTCCAACCTTACCCATCACTCAGGGCTAAAAGCCCATTCTCAAAAACAAAACAAAAAAGCTAGTGATCAGCACTAGCACTCCTCTTGCTTTCCTGTGCTTGCTTGGAGTGTACCACTTCTATTTGGACTATTTCCCCATGTGAATATATCAATCTTCATCTTAATTTCAAAACCATTGCTATAAATTTGCCTCTAGTGATTTCAATTTGTCAATCACTTTATCCTTCCTACCTTACACTTATGCTACAACATTTTGCATTCAGGGTGTATAATTTTTCTGACATTGCTCACGTCCATCTTTTTCAACACACAAATATATTATTTTAAAATTTCTCTCAAGTGTCAATAAATACTTAAACCACAAACATACGAATGATGCCTGGAGTTATCAAGACCTTGACTTGGCAAAGTCATTTATCTGATTTGAGGTCCTATTTAGCAGGTTAATGTGAGCCTGGACAAAGTTCCTTGTTCCTGTATGTTCACCTTCTTCAATGTCAGGAGATGAGAAGCACCCTGTGTCCCACTCCTGAGTGAACGGCTCTGGCGAGCCCACTAGGAGTGCCATTAACTTAGCCTTCCCCTGGCCAGGCACAGGCAGAAGAGGCTGGTGGGTGGAGGGAAGCCCCAGGCCTCCCCCAAGCTCAGGAGAGGTCTGCTTTATGGGGGCATGGATGGGAGTTGTATGGATAGAGGCTGTGATCCAGGGAATAGACCCTGCCCAGCCCCAACACCACCTTTCCTCTTTGTAGGGATGGCAGGGAAAGGACCTGTATATCTAGAGAAAACTCCACCTGCTCTCGGACCGTGCTACTCAAGAGGGTTGCAAATGAAACCACACAGCTGGCGCTTGAGCACCTGAGACCTTTCTTCTAAGGTGAGAGAAAGCCAGGTTCCCCTGTTCCTGTGACAGACAACCCCGAGTAAACCATGTGGTTCCATCAGCAGAAAATTCTGCTGGTCTCCTCTTAATCCTGCATGAAATAGAGATACTTATGCACCCATTTCACTGTGTGGTTGGAACTAAATCAGGAAAGGCCTATAAAGAGTCGTCTCTGGTACATATTAGCTGGTTAATATGATGGCTCTATAGTATCATGTTTTAATAAAAATTACTATTTTTGCAAGGCTGATTCTATAAACAGGTGGGGAATGTGAGTATGATAACGGTGTAATTTACGGATTAAATCAACTTGATCGAGGGCATTCCCACAACGTTCCTACACCCAACCCATTTTGGGGTTACAATTGGTTATGTATGAGAATATTTTTCCATTAAGTTTATCACTTTTCTTCTTCTAAAAATAATTTGAAATTATGCGACCATCAATTTGCATTGACTCTTGTCATACCATTTTATTATATGTATTTAAATTTTAATTTAAAATCAGTATCGCAACTTCAACCAGGGGTCAGTGAGAGAGGAAACTGACTGAATACATGGATGGTGGGCTTACCCCAAAGATAGCAAATGAAGTCACAGCAAAAGAGTGCTCTCCAGAGTGTCAATCCATGGAAGTGAGAGGTGTTTTGAGTTATTCTGAGTCACATGGCTGCAGAGAAGTCCAAGGAACTGGTACTTTACAGTCACTACCATACAGACACCATGAGTCATGCTTAAGTGTCAGTAAAACAGCATTATGGAATGTGTAGTGTGTGAAATTGAGCAAATTGCTTAATTTCTCTAAAGCCCAGTTTACTCTCCAATAAATGGATGGTTTAAGGATTAAATTAGAATATATAAAAATCCATCAATAACCATGACAACATACCATAACTGTTAGCTCTCATTCTGCTGTGATAAATATTTTGCAAGGTAGCTCCTCTGAATAAGTAGAGAATGTAACTATAAATAGGAAGCATTTTGAAATTTGCTTTACCAACTGTCCATCACACAACATGCAAGTCCTGCTAAACTCTAAGATCCCAAGACATATAAGACTGCCCAGGTCCTAGGTTCAAGAATCTTAATCAGGGAAGGATCATTTTTTAAAGGATGATTCTTCTTTTCAAGTGTGGTCATTGCAAAGTAAGGAGCTAAAACATAATTCAGAAGCCAAGCTGGACTGTGGAAGCCAAGAAAGCCAGCAGTTCAGGCGGACAGATGGTGGGAAGCATGCTGCCCGCTGACTCATCTCTGCCATCCAACAGCTGGGGAGAGCGGGAGCTTGAGTCCTCCACTCAGGCAGAATTGGCTGCTCACCCAGCCCTGCCACTTCCTGTCTCCATGGCTCGAGCAAGGCAACAGCTCTAAGCTTTAGTTTTCTCATTTGCAAAGTGGGGAAATGGAGGAGTTATCTGGCTGTTTTGCAGAATCATCAACTACTTAGCACAATGTATGTAATAAGCACTCAGGAAAAAATATTCTATTTCTAGATTTATGAAATTAATGCTATTAGCTATTATTCCATAGACCCCATAAGGAACCAAAGTTTATTGATCATGTGAGGTGGGTACTGGGAAGAGGAATGAATATATGAGAACTGTGTAATCCCTGTAGGGTGGTCTCTCTGTCAGGCAGTTTCAACAAACTCATTTGACCTCATTATGACTGGTTTTCCTTTTATGTAAACAAAATTAAACAGAACTTAGTTGGGATTACATCAAAAAGTTGATAGGATTATATTAGGGGAAGAAAAAGGCATTATAGCTAAAAAAAGAAATAAATGTTTGCTAGAGGAATAGTGATGTAATAAAACCGAACAGTCTTGAGTTCTTGGCTGGCTTCTTCTGTATCCTAGTTGTGAGACACTGGGCAAATTACTGAATTTCTCCAAACCTCAGACGGCTCATCTGATAATTGTAGATCATATTAACTAACTCATTGTTCGGTAATGAAAGAGCATCTAACAGGATGGTGTGGCTTGAGGTGAACTATCAATAACTCTTAGGTCCCTTCCTCACAAAAAGATATAATAAAATGCCTCATTAAAAGGAGACTAAGTGAAATCTGTGGTTTCTATCTTTTTTATGTGAAAATATTTCAAACACATTTTATATTCTGGCAGAGGTCTTTACTTTCTCTATTAATTTATGCTGAAGGAATAACATATTTAAAAATGAATTAGATGGCATATTATTTTTAGGCTAGAGAGAATAGCATTCTTTGTCTTCCTAACAGTTGACTGGTTATGCTAAATGGACCACTGTCTCTTATTAAATTCAGGGTGCTTAAATGAAGCATCATCAATATAAGCCATAGGAAAAAAATCTCTAATATTTGAAAGTTGAAATCTAGTCAATAATATTATATTTGGAAAAAATACACTCACACATATATCTACAAATATATATTTATGTCCATCTATAAAATGCTTTTGTCCCTGAATTTACTATGGTAAAGTTGAACACTAAAGTCAATATTGACATGAAAATTATTTTCCACACACACAAAAAATCATTCCTATCTTTATATCTCTTTACCTACCTAAGAAGTCAACTTCAGTTTACAGCTTGGCTTTTAAAATATCTCCTTTGATACCTATTTCAGTGTGCTGGATAAACAAATACTTACGGTATGCACACCCAAACACCTCAATCCGCATTCCAATTCTGCCCTTGGGGTTCCATTCCAGGGGGATGAAGCGCAGAAATCTAGCTTTGATGGAAGGCTGGAGTCTGTAGTATACAACACTGTCTGCATTTGCATTTCCTGAAAACCCCTAGAATAAAAGGGAAAGAAGAAAATCAATGTATCTACAAGATGTCCATTTCACTTTGTCACTTGTAACATCTAAGAGCAATTGCTTTTTTCACTATGAAATTGCCACCTTCTTTAAGAAAACCACATTAATATTCTGCCATAATGTCTCTTCATCCACAGAATTTACCATGCCTCCAAACAAATGTTCTCTATATTAAGAGTATCTTTAATTTCACCTTACTCAGCTGTAAGGTATCCCTCCAAAAAGTTTATATGAGATAGCACAGGAATATTCAGAGGTGACATGATCAGATTATGAGAGTTGTAACCTAATCAATGGATTAATCCATTGTATGAACGTAATACTAGCTCATAACTATAGGCAGGTAGTGTGTGGCTGGTGGAAGAAAGTCACTAGGAGCATGTGGGTCTGCCTTTCTCTCTCTCTCTCTCTCTCTCTCTCTCTCTCTCTCTCTCTCTCTCTCTCTGTTTTCTGGAGGCATGACCTGAGCAGCCTTCCTCTGTCACAACCTTCTGCCAACGAGTTCTACCTCACCTCAGGGTCAGAGCAATGAAGTCGGGCAATCATGTACCTAACCTCTGAACCATGAGCCAAAATAAACTTTTCCTCCTCGAAGTTGTTGTTCTCAGTTATTTTGGTCACAGTGACCAAAAGCGGACTAACTTACTCCTCAACCAGTTCACATCTACCATGCCTCCATAAGAATTTCTGTAAAGTTGCAGATTAAATGTACAAGCTTGCTGCTTCCATGGCTGCTAATGTGACAGCACAAAAGGCTTTAGGAAACACTTTCTCAGTATTAAAAGCCATCAAGTGATTCGGCAAAGTCGCTCACATCATTGATGAGTGGGTGAAGTTATTTTGTGTTTCACGTGTTACACTTTCTCATCTCACTCATTAACAAAAACAAAGCATAGTCCCAACATCCAAGTTGGAACGACACCCTGATAACAGGCAGCCAAACTTGATCAACACCCAAAGTCATTAAAGGAAACTGGAGAGAGTAAGAATCAGGAAGGACTTGATTAGACCTTCAGACTCAAGAACTCAAAAGCTCAGAACGATGGTAAGCCAGCACAGTCAAACAGCAGATGAGGAAACCCAAGTTCACAAAGATGAAGAATACATCATATGTTTGCAAGACTGTAGTAGAGCTGGTCCTGTGGAGCAGAGGCAACTGTGGAGTCTGCAGGAACTGGCCCTTGTGAGCCCACAGAAAAGATTTCAAGGGAGCTGTACAGAGTAACAGGCAGGAGTTTGTTAGACATGGTGAGCACTGGGAGGCACAGCACAGAACGGAGTGACCATCTCCAAAAAGAATGGTGTAGTTCTCCCAGAGTCTGGGTTTTTAGAGTTTTTAGAGTTCTTGCCTTATTCTCTCAAAACCCTCTTTGTGATTGATATGTGTAGGTCATGATGACCTGGTCACAAGAGATCCTTAAGGGATTATAATTGACTCTGGTTAGGGGAGGTTGGTCACGCCAGTTCCCATTTTCCAGATGTTTGTCTGCTTTGATAAGGTTTCCAGGCCTGTCACTTATGGGCTCACTTTGATGTATAAGCTGATGTCCTCCCTGTAAGTTTTCTCTCTCTATTTCCCTGCCCCTACCCACCTGCTCATGGCTGACTAACCACGGAACAAAACCACCACAGGGGACGAGCAGGAGCGATGTTGCTTCCACAGTGTCAGGATGCACCACCTGCCACACAGGTCACCTGCACACCCCACCTGCTGCAGCACCCAGCATCTAGGCCACTTCCCTCTCCTCCCCCACGGCACACCATGAGACTTCCCAGAGGAAGAAGACGCATGAAGCAGGAGTGATTCTCCATCCTTCACATTTCATTTTTATTTCTCTCCTCTTCCTCCTTTCTCTTCTGCTTTCTTTTCAAGACTGTAACCACCACCATGTGTAGGAATGACAAGGACTAATGCTACTACATACAAAGACTCATGCCTAGACCACCAAGGGCAACGTTACATGGATGGCCCAAGGCAGAGCAAAGACATTAGGAGCAACAAGACCCTGGAGTCTGATCCTTTGTCTACTTTTCCATCTCACAAATATTCCTTTACTAGCATTCATCAAAATATTTTCTACAACAATAAAAATAATTTGGGTGGAGCTGGGGTTGTGGTTCTATGGCAGATCGCTTGCCTAATGCATAGGAGGCACTGGGTTCGATTCTCAGCACCACATACAAATAAATAAAATAAAAAGGTATTGTGTCTACCTACAAATAAAAAAATAAAATAAAAATTAAAGAAAAGTTGGGGTTTCATAACCAATTTGATTCCCTTTAGCAATCAATTCTCTACCTCCTTTCTGCCGCTAGGGCCCTCAATTTTAAGGCTTATATACCTCAGGCACATCTATGATGACACCTCCAAAATATTAAAAATTGGGGCATCTCTCTCCATCTCGAGTATGACCACCCAGTTCCACAAAGTATCACCTCACCAGAACCACATCCACCTTTCCTTCTTGATCTTTTTTTTAATTTTTCTGTTCCCTACCACCACTCAGACCCCAGAGCTCTTCCCCTACGAGCAGCCAGTAGGATTTATAAAGGTAAATTCAAGTATGCCACCCCACTGGCTTCCTTTACCTTTTGGACAAAACTCAAACTCCTTTCCGAACATAACACCCTCCGTTGTGCTTTAGCCCCCCTGGGCCTCCTGGAACAAGCCAAGCTCAGTCCTGCTAGGACCCGGGGACCAGCAGTAGGCTCTGCTCTGAAAGGGTTTCCAGATCCTAAAACTAGCTCTTCCCATCGTCTCGAGTCTTAACTGAAATATGACCACCTGGGACAGGCCCCTCCCATCCCAGATCTCAGCAGAGCCCCTGGCACCCCCCTGTCACATCTTCTTTCCACATTTTCTTCATAGTTTTCACTGAGGCGAGGTCTTCTCTGGTTTGTCATTTGCTCGTTTCTCTTCTCCCCCCACGAGGCACACTTACTAAGGCAGGATCTTTATGTCCTTCCATCTGTATTACTGAGCTTGCTTGTTTAAAGTGGTCCCTAGTATTAGGTAGACACTTATACTTGAGAAAAACTGGGCTTGAAACAAAGTTCTGAGGGTTTCTCCACCACAGGGACTCTCAGAGCAGGCCACGTGCTAAGGTAAAATGGGCACTTCACTGCCCATGACAGGGACCGTCATCCAACCTGTCTCAAACATGCGTAGTCACAGAGATAACAGCACCTCCCCCCATTTTATCACTATTTTTGATTTCTGTTGTTGCTTTACAGAGCATATTCCTAGACTAATGTTTCCCAGAACATAATGAATAGGAGAATACTGTTTAATTCCAAAGATACTTGGTCTCTGATCATCAGCCCTTTCTTTCTAGAAAGTTATGTCTTGTTCGACTGGTCAGTATTTTTTACTGAGGGTTTAGTAAGAAAGATTTGTCACGAGCCATCCATGGGCTGTGAGTGGGCCACCCCGCATGGAGCCTGGTGGATAGGAACATCTGGTGTCTGGGAACTTCAGGTGGACGTTTCCTCTGGTTAACTGCCCTGACACATTGTGAATTTCTACCCAGCTTTGTCACATCCCACTCAGCACCTGAGATGGGTGTGACCTGCCAAGATGTTGAAGCTAGACTCTACCCTTGAAACCTTATCCCTGCCTTTGATGCACCTCCTTAAATAAACCACGGGAGCCATCTTTCCTTTGTCTAGTTCCGGCTCTTGTGTGGAATGGACCTATCAAGGGCTCCACTTTTGCAAGTACATTTTTGATTCTTTGTCTTTTGTTCTTCACTAATTACTTTAGACTTTAAGTTCTCAGGTGGCTTACAACCTCCTCTGCAGGAAGAAGAACTCCCACCCCATGAGAGGCTGGCTGTCACTCCTTATAAAGATGAACTATTTTACACTGTGCTACCCCACCGTCATTCTCACCTGACTTCCACAACACCATGGTCTTTATTTCTGTAGAAACCAAATAATGCTCCATGTTTGCCTAAAAAATTCCATGTTCATTTTTTCTGTTTTTTTTTCTTCTTTGCTTTGCTCTAGAGCACTGTTTCCCAAACTTGGACTGCACAATAAAACATCCAGTACTCACATCCTAAGCACTGTTGTGCACGTGTGTGTGCGTGCGTGTGCATGTGTGCACCCATGTCTCCACAAGCTCTCCACATCAAGGTCATGGCAGCCAGGTTGAGAACCTGGTCTGTAGACATCCAGGTCTAATCCATAGCAGCATGTTGTCTAATCAGACCTTGCAGTTGCCGGGTGCCTCTGGCTGCCTAAGACAATCCCTAATCATCATCCCTTGCCAAGTTACAGCTGAATGATTAATTAGCTAACACTCCAAAAGATCTCACTTTTTTTTTCAAAATTAATGTAAGTTCATAGGTTTAGATAGACGCCACTGAAATTATTTCAGCATCTTAAGGGATTAGGAGAGAAGGTGCAGAGTTACAGGGACAGGTCCATATGTGGAATGGGAGCTCGATAAAGGGCAACTGTGGCTTTCTTCGTAAGACCTGATTGATTTATGAGTTAATTAAATTTTGAAAACATGAAGAACTATAAAATAGGTATTTGTAGATTTTTTTTGCTTGATTATCTTGGTTTTTGTCGACACTGGGGATTGAACCTAGGGCTGCTTAACCACTGAGCCATGTCCCCAGCCCTTTTTATTTTTTTATTTTGAAACAGGTTCTTGCTAGGTTGCTGAGGCTGGTCTTGAACTTGCAATCCTCCTGCCTTAGCCTCTCAAGTTGCTGGAATTACAGACATGTCCCTCAACTAAAATACATACTTTGTATAAGTAATGAAAATATCTTCATTGGCATGTTCTAAACTTTTAGCAAAAAAATCTCATACCAAATTGTTGTGAGGTTCAGGGTATGAGACTTTAAGCACATTTCAGTCAAATCTGAGTTTTAAATGGACATGTATTAATTTTATAATATTTAGTGAAATAAATAAGTACACAAACATAGGGAGCATGTACAGTGGTACAGCAGGGAGAAGCATCATTTAGGATCACTCTGGCTACCTTCAATAACTTTTAAATGTCAAGGTCATTTGGGAAAAAAAAACATTATTTATTAATTAAATTTATAGCATTTCCATTATTTTGCTCTACTTTTTTAGAATTTTTTAATACTTAAGATAGTGAGGACTCTGGATTTCAATAGATATGGGGAAAATTTTCAGAACATGTGTGAATGAGGCATGGGATTGAACTACATTACTTTATAAATGGAAGTCTGAGGTACGCTATCAAGTTTCAAGTGCATCTCCTTTGCTTATGAGACTTTCTCCAATATGCTGTTTCATAAAGAAATACATAAATTGAAATGTTTCCCTTTCTTTAAATTATTTTGCATGTGCCCATGCAGTGCTGAAGATTGAAGCCAGGGTCTCATGCCTACTACCTACTACCACAGAGCAATATCCCAGCCCTCTCTTTCTCTTTACAAGATTTTATCGCAGGGACATGTATATCTTCCTTCAAGGATTCTGAATTGTAGTGTAAGCCAGAGACAATTAAGGTACTTTTTAGAAATGCAGATTTCTGGGTCCCTCACCTCACAGATCACATCTGCAGGTGGGGGCCTGTAATCTCCATTCCTAATACACGCCAAGCTAATTTTGGTGTCTTGGTCTTTGACACTTTCTTTAAACATTTTTCCGGTTTGTCGATAAATTCTGCTCTTTTGTCCTCTCAATTTTACATCAAAACTTTTCAAAAAAGGAAAAGATTTTAGAAGAGTTCACTAGGGTTAACCTCCAAGGAGAAATAAGCAACGTCCATTTACAATGCTATAACAAAATACCATTGGCTGAGTAGTTTATACAACAGAAATTTGTTTCTCATAGTTCTGGATCTGAAGGCTGAGAAGTCCAAGCTCAAGACTCTGGCAGTTTTGGTGTCTGGTGGAGATCTATTTCCTGGCTCAAAGAAAACTGCTTTCTTGTGGTGTCCACACATGATAGAAGGAGCAAGGGGGGTCTTGTGGGTCTCTTTTATAAAAGAGCCGGGAGAATCTTTAAAAGATCCCACTTCCTAAAACCACTGCCTTGCAGGTTAGAATTCCAACATGTAAAGTTTGGGAGAAGGCATGCATGCAGACTATAGCAAGAAGCAAATGTATCCTAGAGTATCAATTTAAGTATCTTCAACATGGAAGTTTGTGGCTCAGCATTAGACCCAGCTGAAATGTACTGCAGAGCTTGAATATTAACAACAATTCTGTGAAGTGGTTATTTTTGTACCCACTTTACAACTGAGGAAAATGAAAATTATAGAGGTTATGTGCCTGAAGTCACTTGGCTAGAAAGTGGCAAGGCAAGAATTCAATTCCAGACTTTTCTGATTCCAAAACCCATCATTTAACTAAGTCATCAATAGGCATCACTCCAACAGAAAATCAACCTACCCTGAGGAGGAAACGTGATACATTATCTGAGACTCCTCTCCTTTTTCTCATAATTGATATTTAAAATATTTTACACATTTGAGAAGAATGCAATTTAGATTATTGCTGAACAGTGACGCAGTTTCTATTTGCTGACTTTTACAGACAAAAGTTATTCTATCAAGCTTTATTTACAGTTTCTCAAAATTACTAGAGTAGGGTAAAAATAAAATACAAAAAATGTTCAGTAATCAGTAAGTCTCTTGCACAGAAATAGTAACTTCCTAATAGATGCAGAATGTAAAAGAATGTATCATGATATCATGTGAAATATCTAATTAAGATGATCTGTTGTACATGATAAAAATAAAAAAAAACTTAATTGTATTTTTCTTTGCCTTTAGACTTGATAATTGTGAAATTCAGTGAGGTGTCCATAGACGGTTTAGAAATGCATTCTGTGTAAGATAATTTATGAAGCTAATGAATTAAAGTTTCTCACAGGATTTCAAATATTTCCTAAGTGATTCTAAAGTTTATGAAGAGGTACAATTGCAATGACTTCTTTATCAGATGTTAGTTGAACAACTCATGTATTTTGATACACTTTTAATAAAATTTTGTATAAAAATGTATTTTATACAATGTATAAATGTATAACAAATAAACAATAAATGTATGTATAAAATGTATTTTTATGCATTTTCCAAGACATATAAAGTGAGATGCACACACAGCAATTTTGAGGAGATTTAAAACATCTCTAGAATAAATCAGAAACATGGGATCAATTGCACACAGAGAAGACCATATAAATTGGTCCAACTCCAGCAAAAATACATAGCAGCTGCACTAGAAATTTAACACAACAAACAGGCAAACATGAAAATATTCTTGTCATTACTGGTATCTCTTAGGATGACAAGCCCTAGTGACCTATATGTGACCTACACATGAACCTGCTCCCAAGTTCGACTCATTTTGACACAGCTAACATACAGACATTAAATAAATCACAGCAACATGCTATCAAACTGAAACCATTTCTTCATTTTATGATGCCACTCATAAATCTTTACTAAGTGTGTCTCCCAAGACGTTATCTAGCATGGAAAAGTGCAAAGAAAAAAAACAGGTAATTTGCAAACATAAACCTAGATAAGAATAACTTTAAGTATATGTTGAACAGGACGTTAAAACCACATCTAGAAAAGATGCCTCCATCTTAAATGTGAATGTAATTATTTTATCGAAATAGGGAAATTGCAATTGACTGTCAATCAATTTAAAATGTTTTCATCTTCACAAAAATCTAAATTTAAATCTAAATTTTCAAAATAAAAGAGAATAGAATTCTGTTAATATAAAATCAATTTCTATCACCCTTCAGAAAATATTCCGTATCTTTAAAATATTTTTTTGAAGAAGCATGATTTTTTTTTCAGTGCTGGGGATGGGACCCAGGGCCTGGGGTATGCTAGGTAAGCCCTCTCCCACTGAGCTACCTCACTCTTCTTGGGCATCAAATGATTAACAGTAGTTCAGTGAGGAGTGCCATTCATTGTACTGGAATCTATGGAGACCCAGGTTGGAAAATAGGCTGTCTAGGTCCTTTTAAAATAGAAAGGTTTGAATTCTCAAGACAGAAAGATCAAATGGTGAGCAGAGGAAAAGCACATGAAAGGTACAAACTTGACTATAGTCCACAGCCATTGTTGAAATACAGCAATAAATTGTTATAAGGAAGTGCACGTACAGGTCACAAACCTTACATTTATATCAGTGTATTATAGGTACAAATGTGTGGAAGTCTGAATTTTTAGTGAGACAGAAAACAAGAGTTAACCACTCTTATGGTAGTGCTAGAGTGGAAAAATCTGGACAACCCCCCTGCTGGAGTGAAAAACAGGTAGTGAGCTCAACAGACAATAAAATACTAAATGTATTTAGTGCAATGCAAACCCAGAGAGGCCATCCCACCATTGAAGGCTTTTTCTCTTTAGAGATGACTCAAGGATTCCTGGAGAGGAGAAACACAAGCCTGAAACTTCACTAGAGTAGAGAGCAAGCCTTGGTTCTGATCCCTGAAGGAGGAGAACACCTTGTTGGTTTCTACATTTTAAGTCAGAATGCAGGGATCTGTAATTTAGGATAGAGGGTAAGGCAGAGAGGCACACAGGAGCTCTCACAGAACAAAGGTGAGAGTCAATGTTCCTTGTTGCCTGCAGGAGTAACGAAAGTATACTCTGTAGAGGGGCATCCTTCTAGGCCTCAACTTGGCTGTTTAATCTCTCTTATACAATGTCCTACACAAAATAGAAAGTAATAAAACTCCAGAACAAAACTGTTCTCAAAGGGAAACTTATTGTCTTGAATATATAGAGATATGTGTATATACATGCATATTCACACTTGCATATTTCACACACATACATATCACTCTATTTAATAATTTCAAGAAAATTGGACAAAGTAAAATTCAATGACTTTCCTTAGATCCCTCAGAAAACTGAGGTTTCATGGTACTATAGAATGAATTATACCCTCTTCAAATTTGTATGTTAAAGTCATAACCCCCAATGAGATGGGGATTGTAAATGGACCCTTTGAGAGATAACTAGGTTCAGATGAGATGGCGAAGGTGCCCCACCAAGGGAATTAGTGCCCTTCTAGAACAAAAAGAGATACCTGATCTCTTTTTTCTCTACATACCATTAAGGGTACCAACAGGAAAGCACACACTTCAAGCCAAAAAGAATGCCCTAATGAGAAACCAAACCAGCCAGTACCTTGATCTTGCACTTCCCAAACTCCACAACCATGAAAGGGAAGTGTTGTTTAAGCTACCCTCTCCTTGGTATATTGTTATAGTGATCCAACCAACTAAAACACATGACAAACCACCACCCTGAATCTGGAGGGATGAGATCATACCAAGAACCTCAGCCAAGATCTGCCTGATCTGGAACAGAAGCCACTGGCTAATAGAGAATCGTATTTGGTAATTTTAGTGAATTGTTGGAGGCTGAGTGGAGACTAACAGGAGAGTGAGAACATCCTGACAACCGCAGCCTTAGAGAAGCCCTCACATCTCTGTGGGCTTTGCCTCTAGGAACTCTTCCACAGTTTCTGTGAGGGTTGAAAAAGAGATCTTCTTCTGGTCTAAGAGAAGGAACAAGTAATCGTCATGAAATGTGCCCAGAGTGTCCTCCAATAACCAAAGCTTACTGTCCCAGGGAAAAGACTATTCCAGAGCCTGTCCCAGTTAGGAGAGGGTACCCCTCCCTCTCCAGTCTCCCAAACCCTTCTGCCTCATCTAAGGGAAAAGGAATTGAGAGCAGTCATGACTCCCAAAAATAGACTGGAAACTCAGGAGCCAAGAAGGGGAAGGGGCAGGGAGAACATGCACTGGACAATACTTGGGAAGGTGACAGTTCTGAGATAAAAGGCCACTGGAAACACCAACATGTAATAGGAATGGTACAGCTCCTCTCCCACCCTCATATTATACCACCACACCAATAAGCCCCCCAAGATAATATTAGCAGGTAACAGCAAAAAGGATGGAAAAACATACACTGTGCCTGAAGAGGATCCGAAAGTCAAGAGAAGAGACAAAAACAAGGGCACTAGATGAATTTGAAGCCATGTATCTGTCACCTATGTCCCCTGCAGCAAACATTAACTATACCCTAATTCCTAGTTAAATCAATATAAAACCTCACACTAGTGACCTTACTAAAGACGACACATCCAGTTGCAAAAAAAAAAAAAAAAAACAAAAACAAAGCATGCCAACAGACAAGAAGAAACAGTCTGAAAAGACAAAATAATCATCAAAACCAGACTCACATATACTACAGATGTTGGAATTATCACTATGAGTTTAAAACAACTGATTCATATGTTAAGAGCTCTAATGGAAAAAAAGGGTCAACATGCAAGAACAGATGGGTAATGTAAACAGAAAGATGAAAACTCTAAGAATCAAAGGGGAATGTTAGAAATAAAAACACCATAGCTGAAATGAAGAATGCCTTTGATGGGCACATCAATAAACTCAGCACAGACAATGGAAACATCAGTGCAGTTGATGATAAGATGCAAACTTTCCAAAGTATAATACAAAAGGAAAAAATAAATAAATAAATAAAAGAGACTATCCCAGAATCAGGACAATTAGAAAAGTTGGAACAAATACATAATTGGAATACCAGAGGAGAACAAGAAAATTAAGCAGAAGAAATATTTGAAGTTATAATGGTCAATAACTCTCTGAAATTAATGACAGATGCCAAGCAGGAAGATCCAGGAAGCTCAGACAATATCAATCAAGTTAAAAACCAAAATACAACTACACTGAGTCATGTCATATTCAAATGATAGAAAACCAAAAACAAAGAGAACATCTTCAAAGAAGCCCAAGGTGGGGGAGGGGGAATTGAAAAATAGAGAATGTGTTCCAATTTGTTTTGTGTTGTCAGGACAACCTTGATAACCAAATCTGACAAGAAACTTACAAAAAGAAAAATAAAAGCCACTCTCACTCATGAACATAATATCCAACAATCCTTTAAAAAAATCATTGCAAAGTGATTTTAGAATACATAAATATAGAAAAAAAAGTTGATGAATTATGCCTTCCTCAGTTTATTCTAAGAATGGAAGGATTAACATTTAAAAATCATTTGATGTGATTAATTAAAGAAAACATTGTTTTCTCAACACAGGCAGAAAGTGTTTAATAAAATCCAATATCCACACATGATTTCTCAGGTAGGCAGAGAATTTCCAACTCTTTAAAGAGTATCTACAGAAGCCTTACAGCAAGCCTGACACAGTGTAGAAAATGCTGAGAGCCGCTTTGAGTTCAGAAATGAAACAAGTACATTCTGTATGGACCCTTTCGTTCAATATGCAGTGAAGAATATACTATTTTGTACAATATAGGCAAGAAAAATAGTTAGCAGGTAATACAGATGGAACAGGAAGAAATAACACTATAATTATCTATAGTTTGTACAATAGTGTCTATAGAAAATTTTGAATACCAACTACCGTGCACTTAAGTCTGCTGAATGAAAGTCTATTCACAGAGTGAATTTTTTAAATAGGATCATTTACATCAGCATCAAACTACATTATTTAGCCATAGAAGAAAGCTAATGAAATATGTTTAGGAACTCTGCCTAGAAAATTATAAAATATCATTGAGAATAATTTAAAAAGTAGAAGATTCAATCATCTACAAACTAATATTTAGATTTAATCAAATCAAAAGCAAAGGGGGTTATTTATATTTAGATATACAAATTTATAAACTGATATAAATTCTTATGTGGAAACATAAAGGGACAGTAACCACCAAGATATTCATAAATAAAAACAAACTCCTAGCCTAGCATGATGGTACATACCTGTAGTCCCTGTGACTCAGGAGGCTGAGGCAGGAAGATGGCAAATTTGAGGCCAGCCTCAACAACCTAGCAATACTCTCAGCAATTTAACAAGATCCCACCTCAAAATAAAATATAAAGCCAGGCACAGTGGCACACACCTGTAATCCCAGCTGAAGCAGGAGAATCACAAGTTCAAGGCCAACCTCAGCAATTTAGGGAGGCACTAAGCAACTTGGTAAGACCCTGTCTCATTTAAAAAAAAAAAAAAGAAAAAAGAAAAAAACATTTTTTAAAGGGCTAGGGGTGTAGCTTAGTAGTTAAGTGCCCCTGGGTACAATCCCCAGTACCAAAACAAACAAACAAAAGACAGAATAATATATAAAAGGGACTAGGTTTGTAGTTCAGTGGTAAAACATTCTTGGTTTCAATCCCCACTACCAAAAACAAACAAACAAACAACAAAAAAAATTGTGGGAGTTTTTAAAAACTGTTATCAAGTCTTATAATTATTATAAGAAATTTTTAAATGCCATATTGACAAAAGATTACTGAAATAGATCATTAGAACTGAAAAGAGATTCAACATATATGGACAGTGGATTTTCTTTTTACAATGTTTGCAACATAGAACAGTGTTGGGATGCAACTATTTTAAATACATGATGATGGGTCAGTTGGATATACACTGTAAAAAGAGAATGTTTTAAAGGTTGATTGCTACCTTAAATCACATCAGAAATGAATTCCAGAAAGATTCTAGTCATAAACTTGAAAGGCAAAACAAGAAATAGTTACTAGCTGACACTGTAACTGAATATATTCACTACTTTGAGGATCACAAAGATTTCTTAAATATGGCACAAAAGCAGTAACCATAACAGGAAATTGATAAATTAGAACATACTAGGAATTTCAGTTCATCTAAAGATGTTATAATAGAAAGAGGAGCCACATAGTGGGAGAGCTATTTTTCAGTATCCAGAATATAGGGAGAATTATGAAGGAATAAGAAAAAGACAAAAAGAAATATCTACATAAGGACAAATCTATACCTTATTAGTCATGGGGCAATTGCAAATTAAAATCAGTGTGAGAGTTCTGCACAGATCAAGATGGCTAAAAATAAGAGAAATAATAAAAAGTTAAAACAAAGGAAAGCAATGCCTAGTGTTACCAAGACTATAAAGTTGAAGCTGTGGGTATAGCTCAGTGGTTAAATACAACCCTAAGCATCTGTGAGGCCCTGTCTTCAAGCCTCAGCACCAAAAAAATAAGTCAGTTTATTTTCCAAAAGAACATGGAGCAAATAGAATTTTGATGCACTGCTGTTGAGAGTGTGTAAATGAGTATAATCTCCATCAAAATTATTTCACATTTTCTACTGGAGTTAAACATACATATACATATTTAATGAGCTGGCAATTCCTCTGTAAAGAATGTGCCCAACAGAAGAGCAAGCAGTTTTCCAGGTACCAAAAGACATGCCCATGAACTTTCTTAAAGTAATATCCATGAGATTCCCAAAGTACAATTTGCCTGTCCAGTTGCAGAGTGGATAAGTAATTGGGATATATTCTACAATGAGATATTCTGAAGCAATATAAACAAAGCAATGAACCTGTCCACACCAACAGGAGTGCATTTCACAAGTATAATGTTATCCCAAGAAGCCAGGTGTGCAAAGGTTGATGTTGTTGGAATCTTTTGTGTCTCTTTCAAAACAGGCAAGTAGAAAGTCCTGGTAGTGACTATTTGAGGAGAGTGGGAGGGAGTATGTGCAGAGAGGGCAGGAAAGCAAATGGTTGAGACGCTGCCTGCGTACTCTTGGCCTGTGATCTTTACATATTCATTCTTTGATAATTCAATGAACTGCGTACAGAAGTACGTTCATCTTTTTCTTGATGTGTGTTATATCACTATAAAAAAATTGAATGAAAATAATCATGCTGGCTATGAAAAAGAAATATATCCTTAACATGCAGTTCAGTGAAGATAATCAAGATTTTAATTTTTGCATGTACTTAACTGAAAGCAAAAAAAAAAGAAGACGTTGAAGAATACCTCATTAAAATTATATTTCTCACTTTTGTGCTTTTCTATAGATCATTAAGAACACCATGAGAAATACCTTTCAACTTCGGATTTTAGATATCATATAATTTATCATGCATTATACCATAAAGAGCTCCATTAACATCTTTCATTTTTCCATTAAATATTGCATGGAATAATGACATTCTTATGACCATTATCATTAAAATAACTATTGTTCAGTGCTGAAAGAATACTACTGAGTTCCCCATTAGGGACATCATGAAACTCAAAGTAAATGATTCCTCACTCACCTCTCCATTCTATTAATGTTTTTATAAGTCATTCTAATATATTGATTAGCTTTCAGGGGGCTTCAAAATGTCATTTACTTATTAAATGAATCACTAATCATTTTCCCAAGTGGAAATTTAAATATGTGTCTTAGAAAGAGATTTAAAAATCGACCAATCTTTCCAAGCAGATTAAAATAAAATACCTACTTCATTATACTGAAGTTGAAAAATTGGAATGATCAAAAATTTGGATCGAGTTAACCAGTCCATGAGCTTAAGTTCACGGCTCTCATTTCAGCCTCTGAAGTCATATGTGAGTTAATATTTATTAATTATAGTATTAATGTGTATCACACATATATTAATATGTGGTTTATATTGTGATATACATTTAACACTACACACATCTTTTAGCTGATGACTGCTGTGTCATCACATAAATCCTGACTCACATTTTCATAGAAGCTACATGTAGGTAGATGCTGCATAAACTCTGACATGTGCCTAATTCCAGTGTTGAGATTTAGCAGATACAAAGATTCATGGTCTCCATGGTATTCTTTATTAAGGTTTCTGGCAGCTTTAAATTTTGCTGAATATCTTTAGACTCCACAGACAAAAACATTATGCTGTGTTATTTGGGGATGTTTGAACATAGTATTCTGTAAAATTTGGTCATACAATTAAAGTTTTGTCTCAGAGAAAGTCAAGACAGACTATTTTATTTAGTAATAAAATAATCGAGGAGCAAAAAAAAAAAAAAATGTGCAGGCTTTCTTAGCATATTCTCCACCGTAAGAGACTAACTCATTTGTCCTCTGAGAGCAGAGGGTGAATAAATTCATATGGTAGACATTGAGTTGGAGAGACTGGCGCAAAATTTTGTTTCAATCAATAATAACACCTGCCTGCTTGCATTGCGTTTTGAAATACTGCCAGATGTAAAAACAAACCCGTGAATGTCTCACATACCCATGGGTAACTTGATATAGATAAATGGAACAAAGAATACAGAAATCCTAAATGTTTTAATGCAATGTGCTCCATTTTTAATGCTAAGATGTCTGAGGCTGGGGAAATGCTCAACCCAGATGACACAGACTCATTTATTTCATGTTCAAACAAACTCTTTTATCTTCGCAGACAACTTTTTTCAAATGCCAACTCATTACTCCACCAATAAGTGAAATAATACTGCCTTCATGCCCTCCCCATGAACAGAAATGAAGGTACACTATCCAGACCTCTGGTCCCAAGATGCAAGTGTGACCCAAGAAAACTAGACAATCCTGACTCTTATTAGGTGGGATCTATCACTGAATTGCTGGGGAAACTTGAATTAGAGAGATTCCGATTTCCTCCTCCATACCCGGTGGCTCAAAATACTTCCCAAGTTTGAAATATAAATCAAGTCAAAGACATCAACATCTTCCTATTTCATAATGAGCCTTGATAAAGTGAAGCTGTGGCTGGTGTGTCACACCAAGAGTCTTCATGGTGTGACATGCTTGCAGATGCCTTATTAGCCTGATTCTGAATCTCATTATTGGGGCTTAAAACCCAAGCCACCCAGCTAGGGAGTCAAAGAGAAATACCAGCTCCTCCAAAAGTACTTTGATCAAAGTGACAATTCTATTTGTGAAATAAAGCCAACTTGTTATTGAATAAAGCTTCTTATTCAAATGTAGTTGACAACTTGTATTTTTTTTTTCTTTTTCTGTTCTCACAGTGCTGGGGATTGAATCCAGAGCCTAGTGCCTGCTAGGCAAAAAGCACTCCACCACTGAGTTACACAACCATCCTTCGACTATATATATACATTTTTATATATAAGTTTACACACAAACACACACACACACACACACACACACACACACATTATACTAGAGATGGAACTCTGGGCACTTTACCACTGAGCCACATCCCCAGCCCTTTTAATTTTTTATTTCGAGACAGAGTCTCATCAACCTGCTTAGGCCCTCACTAAGTTGCTCAGGCTGGCCTCAAACTCGTGATCTTCCTGCCTCAGCCTTCTGATTTGCTGGGATGACAGGCATCACCACCACACCTGGTTCCTTTGACAATATCAAGACAAAGCATATCAGGAAAATACTTCCTAGAAAAGTTAAACAAAAAATACTTTTAATTTCTTTAACACAGAGTTTTATTTCCTGTTTAACTGGTTTGTCTTTGCATTATAAATTTTGGAAATTATACTTCAGTCAGAGTAACTATAGCACCACGCATCAAGAAGAAGTTCCTAAATATCCATACTGTTTCCATTTCAATGCAACTAAAATTGGTTGATCAACATTTGAAGAATATTTCAAAGGCGTATAATCAATTCAAATATAGATAACTTACAGATATTTATATCTTCTGAAGTCAGTTTGTGAAGGATATTGCAAATGGATATTGTGTTAGTGTCTTAAAGTCTGCTTATTTGAATTTTAAGAAACCATATTACATAATACACAGAAAAGCCATAAGTATTTCCATAAGGAATCAGCTAAGATGCCTGGCTGCTCTCTACAGACAAAGGAATTAAAATGAACCAATCTGAGGACAAACTCTACCCGTATCCCAAAGGGACAGTTTGGGGCTGATTGTTTTACCCTTAAATGATATTTATCTCAATGCCACATGCAGTGTAGAGTCTATTGCACCATACATTCAAATTTTCTTTTGAATTCTTCCAGAACAGTCACAAATTTTTAGGCCATAGTTGTAACAATAATGAATAAAAGAATTGCAGACACAAAGACCTATCTGGCTTTGCTCCCTCAGGTCTGGAAAGCACGACTCTGTAAGAACCGGAATACAAATCCTCCTCGAACACGGGCACCTTAGCAATTCCTCAGGGGCTCTCCTCTTGATTGAGTGGCAGAGGGTGAATCAGGTGATGTGGTACTGAATGCACATTCAGAGAACGACATCTGAAACCAACATTTCTTACTATGAAACTCTATTTCTCATTATAGGGAGGTCTTGGGGAAGTTATAGTCTTTATTGTATATTAAGTACAGTTTTCCGGCTTACCATGGGAAATTTGAAAAACCAACAAGTAGTTGATAATTAAGTGAATTATCAATTAATTTATTTCGATTCTGTTTTAAGGAAGCCTCCTACCTTTCAAAGATTTGTACTGAAATATTTAAGAAGGAAAGGGTAGAATTTTTGCAAGTTGTTTCAAAATGATATAGGGGGTGAGCCATACATGAGAGAAGTCCTCAGACAGGATTGGCCGGCCATGGTTGGATCATGGGTGACACAAGGGGGTTCATTTTTCTATTTTGCAATTTGTGTACAAGGAGTGAATGTGGGCAGGGGTAGTTACAAAGGTTAATTGAATTGGCACAGGTAAGGAGTTTAGCATATTTACAACCTCATGTTTTCCTTTAAAATATTTCTTTACTTACTATAGGCATATATTTGAAACATTCCTAGCTGACAGGCAAGAAGCTTATTTATTTTGATATATCTAGTTAACTTAATAGTTCTCAAGGTACCATATTGTTGAGAGCCACAGCCGAAGGGGCCCCAGCAGACTTCCAGCTGCCAGCAAACTTTCAGACTGCCAGCTGATGATTGGCTCACAGCGGCCACAGCCAAAGGGGCCCCAGCAACACCTAGCTGATTGGCTCCTCTTCGGTGATGCTCATTGGAGATGCTCATTGAGCTGTTTCCCTGCCCTTTCAGACTGCCAGCTGATGATTGGCTCACAGTAGCCCCAGCAACATCTAGCTGATTGGCTCCTCTGCGGTGATGTTCATTGGGCTGTTTCCCCACCCTTCAGACTGCAAAGCTGATGATTGGCTCACAGCGGCCCCAGCAACATCTAGCTGATTGGCTCCTCTGCGGTGATGCTCATTGGGCTGTTTCCCTGCCCTTTCAGACCACGGAGCTGCTCATTGGGGGACTTTTTTGGCTCCGCCCACGCGACCCAGCCAACCAGCCTCAAGAGCAGGAGGATTGTGGCAGGTGGAGAGGCATGTGTTGGGGTGAGAGGCTTGTGGAAAGCCGGTGGTGGCAGTTGGGCTCTGAGGGTTTTTCCTGAGGAGATGTTTTGTTTGGCCTGTGTGGTTCTAAATATAAAGTTAGTTTCTTTTGACAAGTGGCTCCTGAATTGTGCCCAGCCAGACTGCGGCACCATATTTTTAAAAACAAAAACTGTTTACTTAGTAATCAAGATGGATTAACATGAGAAAATTATCAGTTTCCATAGGTTACATCCTTAAGCTATGTTTAAAAAACATTAATCTAAGGAACATGGCGGCAGGCGCGGAGAGATCAAGTCTCTGACCTCTTCAGCTGTGCGGGCATAGGGAGTCGTAAACTGTCTAAATGCTGTTTGCTCAGGATCACTAGGCAATGCTGAGCTGACGTGGATCTGAGGCGAACAGTCTGGGCCTCTCAGAACACACACTGAGCCCGGATTGGCTGCATTCAAGCTCCGGTTCGCCTGCTTCTCGTGTCTCAGAACTAACGATCCCGCTGAAATAACTGGTCGGCCCTTCTGAACTTACAGAGGTAAAAGCCAACCAAGCCTTCATAGGCAGTGGCCACAGGATTGAAACGGGGCTTGGGAGAGACAGTCAGGACCCACCCGTTGCATTGGTCACCCGGCAAAGGGAATGAACGGACACCATTTGCATAGGATACCACCATGGCAGAGAACTGACATCACTAGAACGCAGCGGAGGAGATAACTTAATTGAAAACAGCAGTGACAGCATCAAATAAATTTATAAGAGTAAACAGTAACTCAGCAGTCAAACAGAACAAGAAGTAACATGAGCAGCATAAAAAAGCAAGGAAGAAAAGGAGTATAAACAATGAAGGACAGCCTAAATATTCAGGAGGACCTAGAGTCATCAGAAAAATGGTCATATAAAGAACTCAAGGAACACCTTAGACAGATGGAATGGAACCTTAAAGAGGATATGAGACAGCAAATCCAAACAGTGAAAGAACACATTGAAAATGAATTACATAAACAGATAAAAGAAGAAGTTAAACATCTTTATCAGGAGATAGAGATTATAAAAAAAATCAAACAATAATTCTAGAAATGAAGGAAAGGATAAACCAAATTAAAAACTCAACTGAGAGTATCACTAACAGAGTGGAGCAAGTAGAAGCCAGAATGTCAGATAATGAAGACAAAATATATCATCTTGAGAAGAGTCTAGCCAACTCAGAAAGGCTGGTAAAAAATCATGAGAAAAACATCCAAGAGATATGGGATAACATAAAAAAACCAAACTTACGAGTCATCGGGATAGAGGAAGGTACAGAGATTCAAACCAAGGGAATGAGTAACCTGCTGAATGAAATAATTACAGAAAACTTTCCAGAAATAAAAAAGGAAACGGATATACAAATTGTAGATGCATACAGGACACCGAGCACACAAAATCACAGTAGACCAACGCCAAGACACATTGTTATGAAGATATCCAATATACAAAACAAAGAGAAAATATTAAAAGCTACAAGAGAAAGGAGGCAGATTACATTCAGGAGTAAACCAATAAGGTTAACAACGGATTTTTCATCACAGATGCTGAAAGCAAGAAGATCCTGGAACAACGTATTTCAAACACTGAAAGACAATGGATGCCAACCAAGAATTCTGTATCCAGCAAAATTAAGCTTCAGGTACGACAACAAAATAAAAATCTTTCATGATAAACAAAAGCTAAAAGAATTTGCAGCCAGAAAACAAGCATTGCAAAGCGTTTTGAGCAAAACACTATACGAGGAAGAAATGAAAAACAACAACCAAAACCATCAGTGGGAAGTGCCTCGGTAATGACAGAGGGCAGGGGAAAGCTAATCATGGAGAAACAAACTAAATTAGAAAAAAAAAGATAAATAATCAAACATGGCTGACAGTACAAACCATATATCAATAGTAACTCTAAACTTTAATGGCTTAAACTCTCCAATAAAGCAACATAGGCTGGTAACATGGATTAAAAAAACAAATCCAACAATATGTTGCCTCCAGGAGACACATCTGATTGGAAAAGACATACACAGGCTGAAGGTGAAAGGTTGGGAAAAAATATACCACACACACGGTCCTCGTAAGCAAGCAGGGGTGGCCATCCTCATATCGAATAAAATCGACTTCAAGACTAAGTTAATCAAAAGGGATAAGGAAGGACATTATATACTGTTAAAAGGAACCATTCACCAACAAGACCTAACAATTATCAATATTTATGCACCAAATAATGGTGCTGCGACGTTCATAAAACAAATTCTCCTCAAGTTCAAGAATCAAATAGACCACAACACAATAATTATGGGTGACTTCAACACACCTCTCTCACCATTGGACAGATCCTCCAAAAAAAAAGTTGAATAAAGAAACTATAGAACTCAATACCACAATCAATAACCTAGACTTAACTGACATATATAGAATATATCAACCATCATCAAGTGGATATAATTTTTTCTCAGCAGCACATGGATCCTTCTCAAAAATAGACCATATATTATGCCATAGGGCAACCCTCAGTAAATATAAAGGGGTGGAGATAATAGCATGCATTTTATCTGATCATAATGGAATGAAACTGGAAATCAATGATAAAAGAAGGAAGGAAAAATCCTACATCACATGGAAAATGAACAATATGTTACTGAATAATCAATGGGTTACAGAAGACATAAAGGAGGAAATCAAAAAATTCTTAGAGATGAATGAAAATTCAGACACAACATATCGGAATCTATGGGACACAATGAAAGCAGTTTTAAGAGGGAAATTCATCACCTGGAGGTAATTCCTCAAAATAAGGAAAAACCAACAAATAAATGAGCTCACACTTCATCTCAAAGCCTTAGAAAAGGAAGAGCAAAACAGCAGCAAATGTAGCAGAAGGCAAGAAATAATTAAAATCAGAGCGGAAATCAACGAAATTGAAACAAAAGAAACTATTGAAAAAATTAACAAAACTAAAAGTTGGTTCTTCAAAAAAATAAATAAGATCGACAGACCCTTAGCCATGCTAATGAAGAGAAGAAGAGAGAGAACTCAAATTACTAACATACGGGATGAAAAAGGCAATATCACAACAGATGCTACAGAAATACAGAAGACAATTAGAAATTATTTTGAAAACCTATATTCCAATAAAATAGAAGATAGTGAAGACATCGATAAATTTCTTAAGTCATATGATTTGCCCAGACTGAGTCAGGAGGATACACACAATTTAAACAGACCAATATCAATGGATGAAATTGAAGAAGCCATCAAAAGACTACCAACCAAGAAAAGCCCAGGACCACATGGGTATACAGCGGAGTTTTACAAAACCTTTAAAGAAGAATTAATACCAAAACTTTTCAAGTTATTTCAGGAAATAGAAAAAGAGGGAGCTCTGCCAAATTCATTCTATGAGGACAACATCACCCTGATTCCGAAACCAGACAAAGACACCTCAAAGAAAGAAAACTACAGACCAATATCTCTGATGAACCTAGATGCAAAAATCCTCAAAAAAATTCTGGCGAATCGAATAAAAAGGCACATCAAAAAAATTGTGCACCATGATCAAGTAGGATTCATCCCTGGGATGCAAGGATGGTTCAATATACGGAAATCAATAAATGTTATTCACCACATCAATAGACTTAAAGATAAGAACCATATGATCATCTCAATAGATGCAGAGAAAGCATTCGACAAAGTACAGCATCCCTTTATGTTCAAAACATTAGAAAAACTAGGGATAACAGGAACTTACCTAGACATTGTAAAAGCTATCTATGCTAAGCCTCAGGCTAGCATCATTCTGAATGGAGAAAAATTGAAGGCATTCCCTCTAAAATCTGGAACAAGACAGGGATGCCCTCTATCACCACTTCTATTCAATAAAGTTCTGGAAACACTGGCCGGAGCAATTAGACAGATGAAAGAAATTAAAGGCATAAAAATAGGAAAAGAAGAACTTAAATTATCACTATTTGCAGATGACATGATTCTATACCTAGAAGACCCAAAAGGGTCTACAAAGAAACTACTGGAACTAATAAATGAATTCAGCAAAGTGGCAGGATATAAAATCAACACGCATAAATCAAAGGCATTTCTGTATATCAGCAACAAAACTTCTGAAACGGAAATGAGGAAAAACACTCCATTCACAATATCCTCAAAAAAAATAAAATACTTGGGAATCAACCTAACAAAAGAGGTGAAAGATTTATACAATGAAAACTACAGAACCCTAAAGAGAGAAGTAGAAGAAGATCTTAGAAGATGGAAAAATATACCCTGTTCATGGATAGGCAGAACTAACATCATCAAAATGGCGATATTACCAAAAGTTCTCTATAGGTTTAATGCAATGCCAATCAAAATCCCAACGGCATTTCTTGTAGAAATAGATAAAGCAATCATGAAATTCATATGGAAAAATAAAAGATCCAGAATAGCAAAAGCAATTCTAAGCAGGAAGTGTGAATCAGGCAGTATAGCGATACCAGATTTCAAACTATATTACAGAGCAATAGTGACAAAAACAGCATGGTACTGGTACCAAAACAGGCGGGTAGACCAATGGTACAGAATAGAGGACACAGAGACTAATCCACAAAGCTACATCTATCTTATTTTTGATAAAGGAGCTAAAAGCATGCAATGGAGGAAGGATAGCATCTTCAACAAATGGTGTTAGGAAAACTGGAAATCCATATGCAACAAAATGAAACTGAATCCCCTCCTCTCGCCATGCACAAAAGTTAACTCAAAGTGGATCAAGGAGCTAGATATCAAATCAGAGACTCTGCGTCTGATAGAAGAAAAAGTTGGCTCTGATCTACATATTTTGGGGTCGGGCTCCAAATTCCTTAATAGGACACCCATAGCACAAGAGTTAATAACAAGAATCAACAAATGGGACTTACTTAAACTGAAAAGTTTTTTTCTTAGCAAGAGAAACAATAAGAGAGGTAAATAGGAAGCCTACATCATGGGAACAAATTTTTACTCCTCACACTTCAGATAGAGCCCTAATATCCAGAGTATACAAAGAACTCAAAAAATTAGATAATAAGATAACAAATAACCCAATCAACAAATGGGCCAAGGACCTGAACAGACACTTCTCAGAGGAGGACATACAATCAATCAACAAGTACATGAAAAAATGCTCACCATCTCTAGCAGTCAGAGAAATGCAAATCAAAACCACCCTAAGATACCATCTCACTCCAGTAAGATTGGCAGCCATTATGAAGTCAAACAACAAGTGCTGGCGAGGATGTGGGGAAAAGGGTACTCTTGTACATTGCTGGTGGGACTGCAAACTGGTGCAGCCAATTTGGAAAGCAGTATGGAGATTCCTGGGAAAGCTGGGAATGGAACCACCATTTGACCCAGCTATTGCCCTTCTCAGAATATTCCCTGAAGACCTTAAAAGAGCATACTACAGGGATACTGCCACATCGATGTTCATAGCAGCACAATTCACAATAGCTAGACTGTGGAACCAACCCAGATGCCCTTCAATAGATGAATGGATAAAAAAATGTGGCATTTATACATCATGGAGTATTACGCAGCACTAAAAAATGACAAAATCATGGAATTTGCAGGGAAATGGATGGCACTAGAGCAGATTATGCTTAGTGAAGCTAGCCAATCCCTAAAATCAAATACCAAATATCTTCTTTGATATAATGAGAGCAACTATGAACAGAGCAGGGAGGAAGAGCAGGAAGAAAAGATTAACATTAAACAGAGACATGAGGTGGGAGGGAAAGGGAGAAATTGCATGGAAATGAAGGGAGACCCTCATTGCTATACAAAATTACATATAAGAGGTTGTGAGGGGAATGGGAAAATAAACAAGGAGAGAAATGAATTACAGTAGATGGGGTAGAGAGAGAAGATGGGAGGGGAGGGGAGGGGGGATAGTAGAGGATAGGAAAGGTAGCAGAATACAACAGTTACTAATATGGCATTATGTAAAAATGTGGATGTGTAACCGATGTGATTCTGCAATCTGTATTTGGGGTAAAAATAGGAGTTCATAGCCCACTTGATTCTAATGTATGAAATATGATATGTCAAGAGTTTTGTAATGTTTTGAACAACCAATAAAAAAATAAATTAAATAAAAAAATAAAATAAAATAAATTAATCTGGGGACCACTTCCAGGCCATACATATGTTTCCAAAATAATTTATTTAGAAATTAATGACACTGAAAGTTGCAATTCCTCATTTTATTTAGCTTAGCAATTACAGTGGCCAGACACAAACCTCCACAGGGAAGGTGTGACCACAACACTTGTGTGGTTTTAAGCTGGTCTCCAGAATGATGTAACCCAACACTGTTTGATAATGAGGGTTCACTGTTCACAGAGAGCCATGCTGTTCAGAAAAGCTCATTAACACCTGATTAGGGCAATCTCCCAATTCTATGGAACTTTCTATTCAGTTCAAGACATTATTTTCTTGATTTGATACAAATACATATTTTGTCATATATTTGTTTATATTTAACTGGTATATAATTGTATATATTTATAGGATATGATCTGGTGTTTTGATTTATGTACATATTATAGAAAGATCCAATCAAGCTGATTAAATGTATCTATCTATCACTTCCCTAATTATCATTGTTTTGTGGTGAGAACATCAAAAATCTATTGTTTTAGCAGTTTCTAAATATACCTCATTATCCACTGTTCACCATGAATTTTTTTTTTTTGGCAAAATATCATTGTCATAAATTCCGAAAATTTCAAAGTGCAAGCAGTTATATAAAGTAATCCACAGTTCCTACATTACATCGTAAGTTTCTAATACATCCATTCAGTGTACTAAACAATCTCACACTTAATGCTCACATTAATTATGACAGAGTCTTATACAAAAACACCATGTCGGAACAACTTAAGAGCAATCTATAAAGTTTGAGAACACTCCCACTTACTGAGATTCCAGGCCAGTGCCTCAGCTCTGCCCTAAGTCATTTCATTTCTGAAGAAGGTGTACCTGAGGCAGCACACTGGAGAATGAACCCTACTCATGAATCCTGTTTTTTAAATAGTGTTCTTCATTGGTTTCTTTGCATCTAGAGGTCACCAAAGTGGAGTTGATTGGGGTGAGTTTGTTCTTTTTTTTTTAAAGAGAGAGAGAGAGAGAATTTTTTAAATATTTATTTTTTAGTTTTCGGCGGACACAACATCTTTATGTTCATTTTTATGTGGTGCTGAGGATCGAACCCAGCGCCCTGCGCATGCCAGGCGAGCGTGCTACCGCTTGAGCCACATCCCCAACCCAAGGGTGAGTTTGTTCTTTATGGATTTGCATAATATAGCTTCACTGGAACATATATTTTGAAGTTACTCTGTATGATTATGATGTGTTTTTTAATTGTTATGCCTTGTCTTATTTTTTTGCTTTAAATTTTATTGTATTTTTAATTGCCAAATAATTATTGTACCATATACTTACAAGGTATGATATAGTGTATATTTGAAAACTGGTAGAAGAGTGGATTTTACATGTTGTCACCACAAAGAGATGATAAGAATGTGAGGCAATGAGTACATTGATTAGCATGATTTGATCATTGCACAATGTTCACATGTATCCAAACATCACATTGCATCCCAGGATGGACCCTTGCAAAGGTCAGATCTAAGGCAAATTCCTAAACATGCAGCTGTGGCTGTCTCTTTCAAGTGTGACACTATAGTAACACCTGGATTGTCCAGATCCCAAGGCTGCATGAAAGTAGTTACTGAAAGTGCCTCCTCTTGGTGGAGGCTGTACAAATACAGTATGAAGGATGATTAAGCATCCTGGCTTTCACTAAGATATCTTAGCATGTCCAAACCCATCTGATTAAAATAATTTGTAATTAATACTATACATTTTTAAAGATACCAAATTACTTTCAAGTCCAGAACACTAAAATATAATTAACCTGGCATGTATACTTGATGGAATATTATGAAGCAATTAAAATGTTGATTTTTGAAGGCTATTGAAAAATTAGCATGCTCTCTTCATTACTTAAGTGTGACATGACTGTGTGATCAGCATACTTATAAATTAATTAGTTAAGCATAATAAAAAGAAAAAAGATGACAAATCATTTTCAAAATTGGCTTTGTTAAAGTGATGAGATTTTAGGTATATTTTTTTAAGCTCCTCTAGTTACTCCTAGTATAAAGTTGTGCTTCTAAAAATACTGTAAACTAAAAAGGAAAATCAAACATATTCTTTTTTATTTATTTACTATTAGTCTCTTTCCTTTACCAAAATTTCCTTGTCAGGACAATATTAGTTTCTCAAACACCATCAAATGAGTGGGTTCTCTCAATCCCCTTCCACTCTGGGCTCCCGTGACCTTGTAAGAACATTCCCAAACTGAATTGTGATAATTGGCAATTTTCTTACAACTCGATTCTCTAAATACATTCTACCTTTGCCTTTTGAGAAATCATGGGGTTTTTTTGTTTGTTTGTTTTGTCTTTATCAAATCTGAGAATAACAACAACCTAGAGAACTCATGTTGAGGGCTCACTGCTCTGCAGACCCAGTAGGAATCCCTCTGCAGGCCTCATCCAATTTTACAACCTTTCTGGGAAAGACAGTCCATTTTTCTTCATTTTACAGATGAGAGAACAGGAACTGAGAAGGCTGAAATGACTCAGCCAAGGCCACCAGGTTAGCAAGGTGAGATGGGAAGAACAAACCAGCATATGCAGGCCCCAGACTATTATCTAAAAGAACAATCATAGATCACTTCGTGCTTATAAAGCTGGTAAAAGTCAGAAAGCTGTAGTGTCACACGTTGGCGCGAATGAAGGAGACAGGAGCCCATGTGCTCTGGTGGGGACACAGAATGCTACCACTGTTCTTGAGGGCACCTAGTGTTATGCGGTGGGGACATCCACAGCATGTGTAAACTGTGATCTAGTGGGTTTGTCCCTCGTTATGAATCCCCAAGTAATTCCCACATGGGTTAACAAGGGATGTGCACCAAGGCTCTGTGTAGTGTCATGACTGAGAGATGAAGGAAACCTGAGCGTCCATAGCGAGGAACGTGGCTGGGTAAGGTGAGGTGGACATACGGGACATGGTATCCTGAAACACTGACCAAGCCCTCTGGGTGCTTCTTGTTATGATTTGGAACTAGACATGTTTATAGTCCCCAAATACTCATGTTTTGAAAGCATGATCCTCAATTCAGGAATGTTTCAAGGTTAAATGATGATTGGGTTATGACGGCTGTCACCTTCTCCGTGGGTGAATCCATTTGATGGGTTAATAAATTGAAATGGACTACTGGATGGAGGAAGTAGGTTAGTGGGGACATGCCCTGGGGGATTACATCTTGTTCCTGGTTCCCCCACCCCTCCCCTTCCTGGATGCCATAGAGTGAGCAGTTTTTTCCCACCATGATGTTCTGCCTCACCTTGGGCCCAGAGCACTGGAGTTGGTCAACCACAGCCTGAACTTCTAAAACCATGAGCCCAAAAATAAACTTTTCCTTCTCTAAGTTGTTCTTGTCAGGTACTTTGGTCACAGCAATAAAAAACTGACTAACACACTTCCGTTGCATCCTAAATGAAGTTTGAGAAACTTTGTATTACATGAACTCTAAGGTTTCTTCTAGCATAAAACCCCTCTCTCTCTCCCCATCCCCATCTCTCTCTCTTTCCCTCCCTCTCTCTTCCTCTCTCTGCCTGTCTCTCCATCATATAATAATGCTTCCATTACAACCATGAAATTTTATTCATGAAATGACAGATTTATGACTTGACTATAACACTAGTATTTTATGGTTCAGGCCTTATTATTTCTGGCTATTTACTGCTACCATTAAGTATGCAATGGTTGCTATATATTCGTTTCCTAGAAATGAATAATAATGAATATCACCCTCCCCACTCCACAGCTGGTATGGGCTGTACCCACGTTCCCCTCACTGCACACCTTTAGCCCTTCATTTCTTAAAAAGGGGGGCAGACACCCACTGTCTCACTAATACCAGCCCCATTACTAACCCCTATAACTTAATCTTCTCCACAATTCTCCCAACATGGGCTCAGTGAGCACCTGTGTTCTCTTGTCATCTCCAACAACTCTCCTCAGTTCTCACTACACATTTGTTCACCTTTCACCAACCCCATTGTCCCAACCCAAGGACTCTCTGCTTGCAAACTGCTCCCTACCCTTTGAACTCATGGCTCAAATATCACTGACTGCCAAAGACTTCCCTCATGCCCATGACGGGTTTGTTGTTCCTTCCCCTGTAGGCCCCCGAGTTTCCATTCACATGTTTACCACAACAGGTGGTGGGTTATTACAAGGTCCTGTTGGCATGTCAGTTTGTGATGATGGCCTCCCCAAAAGGGAAAGAGCCAGGTCCGTGTTCGATTCTCCCACCTGCAGATCACTGGTGATGGCACAATACTCAGGAAGCATGTGCTGGATAAATGAATGAATGTTTGATGCAAAAAGCTTGATACACATTCATGTGTATCCATTCACCACTCCCAGCATGGAATAGTGGAAAATGGTGAACAACAAATTAAGTACACCCTCTGCAACCTTCTTCAAACCCAACCTTCCTCCTCTCTGCCTTGGCTTCAGTGGACCCAGAAGGCCTCCTGGATACCACCCACCCGTGAAACCTTATTTTGAATTTCTGTCTATTCTCCAGGTACCTCCCAAATGCACCAGTTCCACGAGACTTTCTGTCTCCTCCCAAGTGTCTTGGCTTTCTCAAAAGCCATTCATTGTTTCTTGTGCATTTATTTATTTACCAAATTATTCTTATAATAAACAGCTTCCGTTCTTTCCCTGTGGCCATGGAAAAGCTACCAGACTTCTCAGAGATGTGGTTGTTTTAAGTGCAGAGTGGGAAGAAGGACGCCTTCTAGTTATGCAGGGTAGTTTTGAAGGGTCAGTGATTTGTGTGCAGGTCTAGCAGCAGTGACTGATACCTGGGAGGCAGGAGGTGAAGGACAATGAGAGAGATAAAATCCACCCCCCGCCACTGCTGCCAGTGGGAGCCAGTGGCGGGGATGTTTTAGTATTCAACATAAATAATTTCACAGGACACCAACATCACACAAGGTCATCCAGGTAAGACAAAGTGAGACAAAAACGAGACCACTCTGTAATCATGTCTGATGAAGAACAAAACTGAAATAACATCTAAACCACAATTGTGACCCAATGTTTGCCTCTTTGGCAGCACAAGTGATGGCTTGCTCTTCTTTACCAATTATAGCTCTATCCCATTCCTCCCAAGTTAAAGTTTAGGATGCTCAAATAAATAATGCCTGTTGTTGGAGATGACAGGACCAGGTAGTGTGCCTAACTTTGTTTGACCATGGGTACATATCTGGTGGTAACTACCTGGTGGTGGCTATCATTGCAATCAGCATATCAGCTATTATTTGTTGAATTAAATGATTAATGCCAATGCACATATCAAGCAAAGTCATCCATTTTTTTTAGGATCATGAAAATCCAAAGAAGTTAATAATCAAAGCTTAACAAAGCAAAATTATAAGCTTGATATCATATTTTTAGGTGTTGAGTGTATTTCCTCATGTATGATCAAGATTGTTTTATTTTTACCATTTTTCAATTTAATTAAAGCCATCCAGAGAGCTTTTCAGGGGGCCACAATGAAGCTAGTGCCTGTTACTGATTGGTGTGACCAAAACACAGCCACCAAAAGTTCTCCTCATACACTGATTTTTATCAAAGATGTTTTAAAAATATACTTTATCTTCCAACCTAACAATTTATCACACACTATTTTGAGAAACTTTTGCCTGTAAAAGGAATAGTGAAGTAAAAATAAAATTAATAATGTCAAGTCCCCTGGCGCCCTCTTAGAATCAGATTTAGGCAACTTCAAAAGACCATGATCTCCCCCAAGCCCAGTCTCAGTACTTTCAGTTGGTTCCCACTGAGATCAGTGCAGCCATTCCCCCTGGAGGGTGATGTGTCATTATCAGAGGTGAACCCCACCAACACACACTTTGCTCTGAGAAAGAGGAATGTTTGAGGGCTCTGGTCCCATGAGCTGCCTAGTTGTTCTACTAATCCTCCATTAGCAAAAATCTATTCATCCTGTTAGCTATCCATCACTTTGGGAAAAGGGGAGTAACTATAGCCCTCGATATGCATGGCCCACACCCAGATCATTCTGGTTAAAAGACAAAATGTAAAGGGATGAATTCACCATTGGGCACTTTTCAAAGTAGGAAGAGGTAAATCATGGATCATTCATCAGAAAGGTGGTATTCTTTACACACACCTTCTAGGTTTTACACAATCATTTGTTGACTTTGAACAAGACTTCTTTGGTAATAATAAATATTTTAATTGAACCAAAAACATTTAAGTAGATTTTGAAAATATTTAAATTTAGCTTTCAATGAAAATAATTTATTTTTAAGTGTAATTATGTAAAAGTGAAAACTTTTATTATAAAAGCAGCTAATTGTGTTCTAAAATCCTGGGGGAAAAGGGAAGAAAAAAGTCTACTCACAAAACCATCTTTCTAGAAACTAGCAGAAACTAGGCCATTTCCTCTTGCTATTTGTTTGTAGTTCCAAGTAGTAAATAATTTTATCATTTAATTTAATATCAGTAAATGTAACAGCTTCCATTTTTTCTGAGCTAATTAGCATTTGGAGGACCTATTTGCTGTTTTCAAGCTTCTAAACAATATGAGGTGTAGATGTGTTTGCATGTGTGCGTGTGCACCGGCAAATCCAACCTTTCCAATTTCAGTGAAAGTAAAGGGTATAGCATCTGTGATTTCCAGAATAAACCCCATTTAAATAGACACAATTTAAATAACTTGCTCAAGGTCAACTTGCAAAACAAGTAAACATCCCTGACCAACTCTATTCCACTACCAAGATCAGAGTGTCTCGTGATGAATGTCAAATGAAAAGATGAATTTTAAAAGGTACATATTTTCTCATGAATTTTCAGATGTTGTAGAAGCTGGAGCTCACCACAATAAATAGGCATAACTTTTCTCCCTGCTCTGTTTCATTTTTTTTTCCTTTGACATGCCTGTTCATCCCCATGAAGAAGTATATCCAAAGGAAAAACAATCAGGGAAAATATTAGACACACTAAAGTGCTCACAGTCTAATAGAGTTTGTTTCTGTTGGGAAAAATGAAATAAAGCAATTGTATTGACTATATTTTTCTCTGAACTCATTTAAGCCCCTAATGTTTGAGTTATTTTATAGATACTTGATAGATCCAACAGTTCTCTGAAGAGGCATTGAGTGCTTCTAGAGTTTAGCAGACATTCACACAGCTCAGCAAGCAGAAGTCTCTTTGCAGGGAAGCTGGAGACACAGCCCAGGGTGCTTTCCACTCCCCCACATGGAGACTCCCATGGCTGCATGAACCTGCATTTTTCCCCCTTCCAGTAAATACATAGTACTTGCTTCCTCTCTGCCAAGAATGTCCTCATCCTCCTCTTTTCACCCAAGTTGAAGCCTCACCTGATACCCCGAGAGCAATCTTTGTACCATGTCATAATGATCTCAATTCTTTTGTAGGCCTCCAAGTCCCATTAGGCTGTGAGCACTCCGGGGGCCCAGGACTGTTGTACCATTCATCTTTCTATACCCGGAAGCACATACAGAGGCCCAGTTTAGTATCCACTGACTGCATATGTGCATCGATTCCTGAATGACAGTCCTAAGCAACGGGGAATACTGCCATGGACACTGGGGTGAAGAAAAGTGTGAAACTAGGGATATTGTGCAAGGTAGGTTGGATTTGGCGATCTCCCCCCATTTTGTGATATAATCAATACAGCTGAGTTTTATTGATCAATTCATCACATGTCCCATCTAGGGCCTATTTGGGGGTATCTGTATGGATATTAAAATTGTTCTCCATTGTTGAGAAGAAATATAATGATAAGTTAGAGTTTACAGGGATTTTTTTTCTTTGTTTTGTTTGTTGTCCTATTGGAAAAAGTTGTCCGATCGTGATGACAGTGAACTTGATCAAGAATCTATAAGTACAATGTGTCAGGAACAAAAGAAAAAAGAACTTGGTGTCAGAAAGAAATTTAGACAATCATGCTTGTTAAAGCCATTTTATAGGTTTATAGAGATTAAAATCTTTGTGTTAAAAATGATAAGCGTGTTACACTACGGCTCTATTTCTCCAATAAGGCAAGGAGTAAAGTGTTCATTTCATGGCAAGGGACAAGCAGGCTGGAGGGAGTGTTCCTTCCTCTTACACCGCAGCTTCAGTGGTCTGTCTTCTGCCACAGCCATCCATCCTCAAGCTGAGAGATTCAGGGATGTCTGGGCTCAGGAAATAAATCCATGCCCAGGTATCCGTGCACATGTGCAAGCTTTAGAGATTCAAATTCCATGTCCATTTGTTATTTCAAATCAGAGTCCTTCCCTAAAGACTCAGCCCTCCAAAAAAAAAAAATTATTTTTTCTTTGTGTTTGACTGAGGCACATTTCCCAAATGACAATATGTGCTTGAGCAGAGCTGGCAGTGTTTGCTAGAAAATAAATCTCTGCACTCCACATTGTGGGAAGACATTTTTTTTTCTATCTCCTCAAGGATGTGTTCTAATCATTTTGAGTAGTCTTATGGTATCTTTAAAGAATAATGAAGTTGAAAGTAGGTCTGCAATCTGGCTTCCTCTACCCTTATTTTACTGCTACATCTTTTTGTTAGGACTCATATTGTAGTTGCTTGATGTCCTAGTGTATGGCTTTCCAACGAGAACTTTGAGTTCAAAATTAATACTGGGGTTCCCTCTGGGTGAATTATGTTTAGGAACATAACTCTCTATTTAAAATATAGTAGATCCTTTCCTAATGTTAATTTTAGTGAATGATTTGATCCATTATATTGTTTTTTGACTTTGAAAATACAAAGCCGCAGCCTGTGGAATGATGCCATTCAAACTTTAATGTGAACACAAATTGCCTGGGGATCTTGTTAAAATGCAAATTTTGACTCAGGAGGTCTAGAGTGTGGCCTGAGGTTCTGTTTCCAAAAACTCCATTCTCTAGTGATGCAGATACTGCTGGACCCAGGACCAGACTTCGAGTAGCAAAGCTGTAGAACTGTGTTACCCAAACCCAACTATACATCATACCTCATGTGGAGGGCTTATCAAGACACTATTCTTGGCCTCGGAGTTTCTAACTAGGTAGGTCTGGAGTGAGGTCTTAGGTTCTCTGTTTAACAAGCTTCTAAGTGATGCAAACACTGCAAGTGAGTAGATGAGACTCTGAGTAGCTTTCAATGTCATCTGGATGAGCCATAAAATGCCAGCCTGTTCCTTACAAGACCAAGAGGGTTTGGGCAAATCCAAACATTAAGATAAATATTAGCATGGTTCAGAAAAATTTTACTAATAGCAATTTCTATAAGGCAGACACAAATTGTAAAGAAAGAAACTGGTGGGAAAGAAAATTGGAGGCAAGTTAACTTTTCTAGCAAAAAACAGTAAAACATGTGAAATTAAACACCATTAGAGTTCATGTACGTCCTAAGTGTTTATCACGTCTGACTCTTCATCATGTGCAAGGGGACAGAGGAATCTTTACACTTTAGCCAACAGTCAGTGTGATTTACTCTCCACATCAATACACAAAGGCATTTAGTGGGAATTGAAAAAAAAAAAAAATACCAGAATCTATACTTTCTAAACTTCAGAAAGATAAAGTCCCAGAAGCAGTTGGAAGAATTCATATTAACTAAGAGAGCCAAGGCGGGGGTTGGGGGAGGATAGAATAAACATCCTGGTTGTGGCAGAACAACAGGAACAGGGACAATCCTGGTGAGTAAGTTACCTGTCAAGGCACATACCAGGCTTTCGGTTTGGGCTGCCCTTGGTAATGCAACCAAGCAAGGAACAATGCCTGCCCAAAACAAGTAGGCCTTCTATACTCATTTATGGGGCCAGAAGACACAGTGTGGCTTCACAATCAGAGCAGAGGTCCCTGGCTGGAGAAGCCTGATAATCAAGGAACGCTGACTGGGCTTCTCTCGGGGGAGGCCAGAGACCTGAGGGGGGCGCTGCGTAGTCCAGATCCCAGTCTTCGGAGTGTGGCTCAGCCCACACAGACCTCAAGTGCAAGGGCAAACGAAGAACTTGATGGCCTTGACAAATCAGCCCCAGTAAATAAATTAGAACCACTGTAGCCATTGCCCTTTCCAGATGCCCAGGTGTGTCTCGCTGGATCGCAGCTTCCAGCACCATGCAAGTTTACCTGAAGCTCTGTCTGTCGCCCAGGAAGGAAGGGTGAGCACCCTCCCACTGGCTGACCAGAGCTGGTGCACAACCCCAGCCCACTTGGCTTCCAGTGAATAATAGAAGTGGAAATCAGGGTCTTAATTAGAATTCCCCAGCGGGGTTGAGCTCCAGTGGCCCCTGTGCACCCTTTCTCAGCTGCCATTTCTGTCTCATTCCTCCTACCCTGCCTGCTACTTGGGATCACCTTCCAAACAAATAACTCCTCCTCAAATTCTTAGCTCAAGTTCTGCTTCTGGGGTACCAAACTCAAACACAGTAGTTGGGTAGCATATTTGGAAGAAGAGCTGAAATATCTGAGGAAAGAACAGGTTACCACACTGATGTTACCAGGTCCCCATAAATTTTACCTCTGACACACTGGATACAAGAACCACAGCAACATTGCCACAAGAACACCATGACACCCATGTGACATTAGCTGCAGAGGTAAACACAAACATAAAACAGACAGAGGGCCTGGGGAACATGTGGATTTGCATGTGCTTGAGGGCAGGTTGCATCTCGTGTCCCTGTGGCCTAATTAACAGCACTGGTGTCACCTACAGATGGCTTCTGCTTGTTATGACTAGGTACTGATTCCTAACAGTTGAGCTTTTGCTAGCATCTAGCAAGACTCATTTTCTTTCATTCCTTCAGGGACAGTAAGTTTGGACACACATAGACACAATTACATACCAGGAAGAGTTCCATTTGATTATAAAAGCCTTTTGGCTCATGTATGCACATGTAATGTTAATTGTGAAAGTACACATAACCTTTTTCCTGTTTTTAGAATTACTTTCCATTTTTTTCTAGGATTACTGTAAAAGCATAGAACTGACCATTAAATATTATCCTTTAAGCACAATGTCAGTGACTCTACACTGAAAGCAGAGCAGTACTAATGGGACGGACTTGAACTTGGAGTCAGATGCTGTCCAAGTTGTATGATTTGGAAAAGCCCCTGATTTCCACTTTTTGAATATAAAAATGTCAATAAACCATATTCTTGTTAATTTAGGTTTAAATGAGAATTATGTAGACTATGTAAAATCTCCAAAATATGTTCTGGCACCAAAGGGTCCCAAAACCAATAGATGCATATCTGGATGTCACAAGAAATGAAATTATTACATGTGAGATACTATTATAAGTCACAACATCATACCTGGGATAATCAGATAACTTGAGTTTTTCCTGCCTGTTTTGTGTTCATTCTACCTCATGAGAACCAATTGACATGTTTGCAAAAACACCAGAAATCCATACCCCTTCATTTGTTTTAAATCCATTTAGTCAATAGTCTGCTCAGTGTACACTGCTAAAGGTTTCAAAACCACTTTATCAGCCCCAAATAGGAAAGAAAATACAGAAGAGTGGTATTTTGTTCTGCAGAGGAAAGTCAGGGTTATTTTGTTGTTGTTGTTTGTTTTGCATTTTGATGATTATACCAATGTTTGGAAAATGCTGACTTCCTAAGAGAGTAAATTTCTGGCAGTGCAGGAAGCTGCTACCTTTCTGAGGATGAATAAAATGAGCAGAAATGTGGTAATGAACTCTCTGGATGAATGTCTCAGTAATGTTCCTGACACCAAAAGACACTTGCTGATTTAGCTAAATCTAGAGTGGTAACGTGTAGAGTAATTGCTACCCACCTACATTTAAAGGTGATTTTTATGTATCCTTTCACGTAGTGACTGATGTAAAACACAAAACCCTTGACTTCAGGGCAAAATAGCCTAACAAGCATCTGTTAATGATGAATATTCATACAGTATTGGGTTTCAGAAAAATTAATACATTTTCAAATGAAACATTTTTGCTAGGCTAGAAAGCAAGGGAAAGAGGGATAGATCTATACTATGTTTACATAACAATATTCACCCTAAAGGGAAGATTAAAATTTAAGGTGACAGATCCTCTAATGAGTTGATATTTCTATGCAGGACATATATGGATCAGCACATCCCGTTATATCTATACATATGTACAAATATCATGGCCAATCAAAAAAAAATTAAATGAAAATAATTATTTTAAAAACAATGACATTTTCAAGAATAGCAACAATTGCTTTGCATGTACTGAGCATGGCCTACTTACTAAACAGAGTACAAGTGCTGCGTACCATCTTATTTCATTCTATGACAACACAATCATCTATATCTAAACCACTATTAAATCATATTAGCTGACAAAATGCAATCAAGACTTTGTCTATGTTCAGTGGTTTTTAAAACAACATTAATTTTCATTATTTCATTGCTAGGTGATTTCATGAACATTAATTCTGAAGTTTCAGAGGATCATTTTCTTTTTTTTTTAGTACTATAAAATTGATCTTACCATATTTTATCACAAAGCCTGATTACAAAACTTTTAGAAATACAGAAAATATTACTTAGCACATGATTTGTAAATATATGAAGTACTAATTTATCTCACACTCAAAAATGACAAAACAGTGAGATAAAAATCAATTATTTTAGCCCTAAAGCAAGATAGACTATTGGTTCCAAAGGAATTACAAAATCAATCAGTCAATTTTATGAGTAACCGCCAAATCATATAGTGAGGTTTGATGAGCAGGAATGAGCTTCCTTGAAAAATATCAGTTTCAGTCCTCACCATGATGTTTGATGTTGACATATAAACATTCATCGCTGTGTGTCTTAATGGATCTTCAAATTTGTGAGATCTCTTATTAGGCAATAAAAAATGCCATTTAGTGTGTACTAATTTTCTGTGGTACCAAATTAGTAAAAATGTGTGGCTTCAAATAACACAAATTCATTACCTTACAGTTCCATAGGCCAAAAGTCTAACATAAGCCTCACTGGGCTAAAATCAAGATATCAGTGGCACACACTCCTTTGGGAGCTTCTGGGAAACCACTGGGTTCCTTGTCTTTTCCAGCATGCAAAGTGTGCCCAGATTCCAGGCCCCTTCTTCTGTCTTCAAAGCAAACCACGCAAGGTCAAGTCATTCTCTGATTGCATAACGTCACTCTCCATCCATAGCCATGCCTCTCTCTGAATCTCTTCTTCTTAAAGGGTTTTAGGCCCTCTATGGTTACACCGGCCCACCTATACCTCAAGGGCACCACTCCTACTCTGACATCAGGTGACCAGCAACCTGAATTCGCTCTGCAGTCTTACTTTCCCCTTTGCCATGCAAAGTAGCCTAGTCACAGGTCCCAAGATCAAGGACGTGAACGTCTTTCTGTGTACCACAGTGGAAGTATATTCCTAATGACACGGGTCCATTTCTTAAGCATAAATACTTCCTGAACACCTACTGTATTTCCCACACCAAAGTGGGGCCTGGAAAGTTCAAGTTGACAAGACAGACAGGGTTACTTACGTTTGGGAGTTCACTTTTTAAATTTTAGTCCTATTAATTTCTGAGAACAAATTCGAATTGAATTTTTTAAAAATGTTTGCCACTGAGAAGGAACAAGGCAGTTTCCAAGATTAAAAAAAAAAATGCTCACTTTACTATTTTTCCTGAGGCTAGTTCTGTAAATGAGATTATAAAAATCGTGGAAAGAATATACCAGAGTTAGTGACCCAGATAGTATTTTTTTAGGCAAATAGAAAATTACAGCTAATCCTCATTATTCATAGGTTCTGTGTAAATTCACCTACTAGCTAAAATTTATTTGTAACTCCAAAATCAATATTCAAGATGCTTTTGTGGTCACTGTGAACAGGCCCAAAGCTGTGAAAACTTTTAGTTGCCTGAGGTAACAGCAATTATCAGTATTTGATAAATCATTGTTTGCAGAGACTTTATGAAACTGAACTACAAGGCATAATGAGAATCAGCCATATTTACCATCTAACTCTTAATGCTTTAAGTAAATCTGGAAAAATCTGGAATAAGCACCACTATAGCAAATCAGCAAAATGCATTACAATGTGATTTGAAAAAGGATCTTCAAAGATTTATAATTACGAGGCTAACATGTCAGCTGTTTTATACTTTATAAGTCACACCAGTCAGGTGACAGAACACACTCATATGTGTATGTTCACTATATTTTTAATTTAGACAATTTTCCTTAAAATATTATAGCTGGCTGAATGATTTTTTTAAAAAAATTATAAAGACACACTTCAAATGTAGCTCCTGCATTGAAAGATATGCTTTTCTTTTTCTAATTTTGCCTGATATTTGATATTTTAGGGGGAAAAACAACAGCTATAGATCTAGAAAATGATAAATATAAAAAAATAAAATTCTGTTTGAAAATATATTAGCACATGGGCTTGTAAAATTATTTTTTTCAAAACCTGGACAGATGTAGATGAGATGATTCAGAGGTACTCATGACACATACCTCACATGGCCACTTCCAGTCACCCACCATGAGTGTCCTCTGAGAAGAGCAAAGACATCTACTCCATCATGAGGTAGGTACCAGAGGATAGATTCACTGGGCATCACATCTCTTCCCACACTCCAGGTATTGGAAAGCAAGTCAGTCACAGCCCAAACCATGAGGCCTTTGGGCTCAGGTGTCACTGAGGCTAAGTTCTGGTTTCTCTTCCTCTTCCCACTTCTCCTATTTTCTTGTAAAACCTGTCTTTTCTCCCTTTTCTGTATTTCTCTATTCCCCACTTGGACCTGGACTGTCTCCTTTTTTCCCTGATGGAAGCCGCTCACTTCACATTAATCTGCATACTCGATTCCATTGGAAATCTCCTGGGGTCATTACTGTCCAACTTAATTTATTACAAGTAAAAACATATCTCGTCTGATTGGAAACTCTAGCTACAGAAAATTTAAAGAGGAAACAAGATACGTTCAATTTTTTTTATCATGAACATTTCAATCACATACTCAAGCAGAAAAAACAAATAGAACTAAAAAATGCAGATACATCCAGCTTCAAAGATTGTTAACTTGTGGCCAGTTTTATTCTACTTACACCCTCTCAGTTTACCTCCTTTCTCACTAGATGAGTCGAAACTCAGCCCCAAACGTTATTTTATTCCATATAAAAATATCTGAAAACCTATCTTCAAATGGCAAGGACTTTTCTTTTAACAAAAGCACAACGTCATTATGACCCCTAACATTCTGACAGGAGTTCTGCAAGATCTTTAATATCCTGCAAGGAATTCTTACCTCTGGAACATGTATGTGCCTGTATACGTGAGTACAATTTTATTCAAATCAGGATACAAAACATTTCCAGTTGCACTTAGCTACTGTTTCTCTTAAATCTGTTTTCACTTATGGATTTCCCTCCCTTTCATTTCCTTTCAATTTGTCTTTTAAAAGCTGCCCATAGTGAGCTGATGGTCTCCCTGTGTCCTGTGGCCTGCTCTTCTACTCCTATATTTTTCATGAACTGGTAGTGAGATCCTGAGACTTGGTTTGACTTCTGACTTAGGTTTGACTTTGCATCAGAATTCTTCAAAGGACACATTTCCTCTTTCTACCAACAGGCACGCGATGCCCGCTTGCCTCTGTTTTTATGGTTAGTTATCAGCAATGTCCTCTGAATGCATTATTTTATTTGAGATGACAAAAGTGGTGGTAGCTGGATTCTATCACCCCTCCTTCAATTTCTGTTTTTAATGTAAAATACTCACCTAAAGAGAAACTTCCTTTCATCAAAGATTTGGTTTCCCTGAGATGCAGGTCAATCCGCAAACATGGGATGAATGCTTGATTTCCCTTTTATGAACCAGTATCAGAATAATGAATTGGTTGTCTGGCATCTTCCAGGAATGGTGGATAGAAACTGTTAGGACTATGATGGATTCATGAATGTTCAACTCCTAGGTTGGTCATCATTGCTTGTCAGAAAGAACTAGGAAAATTTCTTCAAGAAAAAAATGTATTCAGAATTTATACTGATAAATCCAACTCAAATTCAGCATCGCAGGATATTAACCTCTGTGATGTTAGATTTGTTTTTCTTTTCTCTGTTTACATTGTTTCTTATCATATTAATATCATCACATAACTGCCTTATTAGAGTAAGTTTCAGGGTCACAATAAAATATTTTAAATAAAAACTGCTGTCACTAATGAAATACAATCTTAAGGAGGTTAAAAATTTTGGCAATGGGATCTAAAACAGTAAATATATACAGATGATGGTGTTTTAAACAAAATAATTCCTTTCTGGGTGCTTCCTTCAACTTAACAGGTTTGTTCATTTTATTTTTGATATTTAGAAATCTAATTTTTAATTTGTCTAACTATAACGTATCATTGTAAAACTGTGAATATTGCTTCATAGTCAGATCTAAAAAATAACATCTATTCAGAAAAGTCTAGCATTTACCCATGCTCTGTCCCTTCCCCTCTAGGTTATCACCGAGGTAAACTTTAAAAATCCCTTTTCTTGGTTATACTCCCATTTACATAATATAAGCAAAGATAAAATATAGGTGAATAGCTCCATTCCTTTTACTTAAATAAATGGTGGCATACCCTACCCATATTCTTCCCCTTATCTTTACCACAGTGGTTAAACAAATGTGAGGGGTGGGGGTAAACCACGTGGTAATCTTATATGAACTTCATGCTTGTGCAATTACCCAAATAAAACTAACCCCTGGAGAGAAGTGGAACTAGGTTCCTGGACAATGACAGTTAATTTGGACCCCTTTCCAGTAGAATTCCTCGGGTACCACAGGCCACTGTCATTCCTCCTTCCATGAGCAAAATTTTAAAATTATCACTATAACTTCTCATGGAGAGGTCTGTACATCTACGAGTTTCTCTGTGAAAATACTTGGCTGGGAGAAAGGACAGGGAAGATATTGTAGATGGTTTAAAGGCCAGCTTTAAAAACACAAGAATGGCCTCTGTATTAATTCTTCAAGGGCTGCTGGATTTGAGAGAATGTTAACTCACTCTCTCACAAACACACAAAGTCCTTTTCACTTGATGGAATAAAGTTTGGGGAAAATAGCGAGAACTTATCAATAATTTCCTAAGAAAGTTTTATGAAATAGTAATTGTCAGTAAATGGTAATGAGAAACAAAGGAAAGTGATTCTAAGGTATAAAGAATGACTTGGGAAAGTCAGAGCACAGTGAGAATGATAGAAGACTAAGTCCAGGGATGGTCAATAATGAGACAATGGTTAGCATTTAACTTAGAAGAAAGAAACTGAGTGCATGATGGGTCGTAACTTCTCCGCAGTCTAAGGTGCACATATCGATGCTTGTGGTGTGGAGAAGCATCCTCTGTGTATAACTTCCTGAGCACACACTGACTCCATCCTTGGTAACTGCTGACATTACAGCCTTTAGAAATTTATGGGTGGCTCAAGTACACAGCATTCTGTTCAAGATATGCCCCATGGTTAAGAACACAGCCTTCAGCAGTTCAGCAGTAGAATTGCTTCTTACAAGTAAATGGTTGATGAATGTTTTCCAGAAAGAAAAAAAAATCCCCAATCTCATTTAAAGCTATAGTTTAGTCATCTTACTGTTGTATTTTGCTTGAGTCTATTGACATAATTGTAAGCATTTAAAAATGGGAAAATGGAAAAATGCAAACACAAGACGCAGTTATCATTCCCCTTTATAGCAACACTGATTTCAAAGTAACCTTGGAGAAAAGCATGGAAACCTAGATTGCAATGTTGTTTTCGTCAATAATGCTGAGAGATTACATGATGCAGAGGCCTAGATTTTATCAATACACATAAGTCCTAATCCTGCATGCCCAAGCCAGAAACAGTAGGATTCCCTGGTCAAAAATAGGGATCTGTCCCCATCCTCTGCTCTGAATGATTCTCATATGAAGGTCTACAAACCTTCTCATTATCATATCATTTGAAATAAAACAAATTATAGTGTATGTCATGTAGTCCTAAATGCATGGACCATTTTGAACTCATTTATCAGCATAATATAACAGACTGCAACATCTTGAGATAATGCAATAGAGCTGAGTTTGATTTGATAAAATAAATTTCTCAAAAAAACAATGTATGGAACTGTCCTACATAAAATGTGAGTGAATGTCATTACATGAGGCAGACAAATAGACTCATAGCCAAGGACTTCACACCCTGAGGTCATCAAAATGCACACCATTATCTACAAGTTAAGCATATCTTTTAAAATCTGAACTTAAGCACAGAGAAATCCTTCACATGTCATTAACCCAAGCACAGAACAGGAGGCCAGAATATTGCACATCTGTGAATCAATTTAGAAAAAAGATGAGAAGCATTTTCCTGGTCAGAACCAGCTAAGATCAGTCAGTAGTGATTGAAACTGATGTGTGCACGTAACTCCTAAATCAGAAGTAGAAAAGAGGAAGTCACTCAGAAGACAGTGTCACAGCTTGGTTAATCACCAGTTCCACTGGGAGGAAAAAGCATGATTAATAGCTGAATCTCAGACAAATGATAAAACAGCTCTGGAGTAATTAGGGTGTGACCTCCGGCCGCAATACACAAAGCAGAGTGGCAATAATGAGACAAAAATTGGAATATTTTGGAAGTGAGTCAGCTCAGCTCAGAAAGTAAAACCAATGCCAACTTCAAATCCCAAAGAACATTTAAATGAGAAAATGAATTTTACAAATTGAATTGTTAACAAAAGAGAAAAGTATGAATATAGTGATAATTAGCAGAGAAAAACTAACCTCTGGGCTGGAGAGGTAAGGTGAATTGTAAGAGTGGCTGTCAATCTCATTCCCTTTCAGGATGTGTGAACTTCCTGGGTTGTGGCCACAGCAACCATGATCCCCTCAATGTTCTTTTCTCCCATTTCCTTCCTTGTTCTTGGAATTGGAATGATTTATTAAGGCCCAGAGAATGGGGCTCAGATTTAATTAGATCCCATAACACCCAAAGAATAATCCAGAATGAAAGGTGTTTTACAAGTACAGGTCTTAGAGTCCAGGTAACCTTAAAGTTCACATATAACCAGAGGCCCTGAGTTTACAGTTGACGAAACTGAGGTTCCATCAGATTTGAAGTTGCCAAAGTCACAGAGCAAATGAGTTGTAAAACTAGAGGTCAAACCAAAGCCCCGTGACCTTGAAAGCTCCTTGTACTGCACTCAGATGGCTCAGGTTCCTCAGGTTGTGCAAACAGACATCTGAAGCATCCATCTCCTATAGGAGGGGGATGGCTAGGCATACCTGTGCTCACCCCTAGCCATCCCCCCTCCCTCCTCTCCTGCATGGAGGACAAATTGTGTGGAAGCACAAAATCACCAAGGAGCTGTGTCTTATACAGGAACCTGAGGGACACCTTAAAGCAGGGGCAGGATCAGCCTGGAACTGAGCAATGTCTTGTACACAGACTGTCTGCAGCAGACGGTGACACCAGTGGCACTCCTGTGCCCACACCCACTCAGGCCATCTATCTTTTTCCAAATCCAGGCCCTCCAAGCCCTTGCCTATTCTTCCACTGCTCTTCCTTCCTTCCTTCCAACACCTTTTACATCCATGACACTCAGTTGGTTTTAATCAGAGGACTCCTGGAGTTTGGCCATCAAATGGAAACTTAAGAGTTTGAGCTCTGGATCCGGGCAGCCTGGGTTATCAATCCAGGCTTCGCCAGTTACTGGTGGATGACCACGAGCAGTGTTAACTACTGGAAACTTGGAGTTCATCTTCTGTAAGATGGAGGTAATGAAGGCAATACACACAGAAGACCTTGCATGGTGCTATGATCATAGTGAATCCTTCTCACCTGGAATCCAGGTTAACCCTCAGAGACCTAAAGTGTAATCTGCTAACTTCTCCCATTGTTGTATTTCCTTGGAGTCAGTTAGCATTTTAAGTGGTCTACTGCCAATAACAGGTAATTTTTCTCTCCTCGTCATGAAAATAAGTCAACAATCTCTCTCTCTCTCTCTCTCTCTCTCTCTCTCTCTCTCTCTCTCTCTCACACACACACACACACACACACACACACACACACACACACATGACAGAGAAAACAATTTCTCCTCTGGTTTTATGAGTGTCCACTGGGCCCCCATGAGGCTCAGACGCTCTTTCACTTCCTTAACTCTCTGTTTCAGTCTCCTAGAAGGTGACCCAGAACACTACCTGAAGCTAAATGATCTTCACATAGCTCCTTTTCAACTTGTCCCTGCCCACACCCTGGTCCTTAATCATTTCTTGTGATTATACCATCTTTGAAGTTGTAAATATTTATATGCTATTCTTCAATCTTAAATTACTAGATCTTTCCAACTCTCTCTCTCTTGTTCCCTCTCACTCTTAATTGCTCTTCAGCCTGTATTCTTCTTTTGATACCTTCCATCTTTGTGGTGGTTATATTTACATATCAATTTGGCTTAGACCATGATGCCCACACATTTAGTCCAACATTATTCTAGATGTTTCCGTGAAAGCATTTTTGATTTGAATGAGATTAACATTTAAATTGGTACAAAATAAGTAAATCAAATTACACATCCATAGTGTGGATGGGCTTCCTCTAATCAGTTGGAGGCCTTAATATCAAAAAAACCTGACCTCTCTGGGAAAAGGGAATTCTGCTGGCAGACCATATTTGCACTAGAACTGCAGCTCTTCCCCGGGCATCTAGCCTGCAGCCTATCAGATAGATTTAGGACTTGCTAAGCTTCCATAATAGCATCATCCAATTCCTTTAAACAAATCCTCTCCCACCCCACCCACCACAGTATATTCACACACCTGCTGGTTTTGTTCCTCTAGAGAACTTTGACCAATGCAATCTCCCATCAACCCCCACAGGCTCACACCTCACTCCCTTCCCTACACAGTGCTACTCTTTCCTTCCTCCAGACTCCTGCCAGCCCTATGGGTCCTTGTCCTAGCGTCCTCCCGCTATATCATCCCTTTGGATCCAAACCCTGGGTAAGCTGAAGCACCTGTCCTCTCAGCACTCGCACGCAGACAATTGTTCACAGCTGGAGGAAGCCTCGCTGTCCTGTGCACGAGTGTTCCTTGGTGGCCTCAGCCTGTGAGTACTGGCTCGGGGGTCTCCATAGCAGGCTCTGTGCTCAGTAAATCTGTGACCTTTTTGCATACAAAGCACCCTTTTGACAGACTGAGGTTCAACCCATCTTTAGTTTTCCTTATTCTTCAAAGAATACCTGTCTCCCTTCAAAGCCAGGTGGGATCTGATCCTCTTGTCCCACCCAATACCCTCAGAATCACTGTGCTGTTCACCCTTCTGCCCTCCTTCTCTGCATGGCTGACCGTCTGGGGTGGTGGTGGCCATTTTCTCCCCTCCACCCCCCGCCCCCGTGTTTCCCTTCTACACACACGCAGTCAGGGAGGCCTTCACTGCTGCTTTATACCTCTCTGCTGATAACCCCAGATCTTGTTAATTTTGCATGAATTGTGAAGTGTTCCAGGGGTTTAGTTTGTTTTATGGGTTGTTTGTTTGTTTGGGGGGGAGTGTGCATTTAATTTTGTAAAGGTTGTTTTTTTTTCTCTCTCTCTCTTTCCTCTCCTCCTTGCTTTCCCCCTCCTGCACCTCTTCCTCTCTTGGCCTGTCTTCCCTCCCTCTCTGTTCCTTCTCCTCCTCCTCTTTTGCAGTTAGTTTGCAGTTAGCTACCTCTCAGGGGTGTAATATCGCTCTGTTCCTCAGAGGAAGTGAAAGCCACCTGCCCAAGACCACATATCTTGCAGGAGATGGAGCCTGCGCGTGCCAGCATCTGATCACAGATGACCTTCCTGAATGGCCATCCACAGCCTTCCTTCTGTCCCCTCCCCTTTATGTGCTGGGGTTGCAGTTCTTTGAACTAGCCTCTCTCTGACCTTCCAAGTATTCAAGTCTCTCTTAGCTCAGAACAGAAGTAGGCTCCTCACCTCCATCAAGTCCCAGCAAGCTCTCTTGCAGAAAACCAAGCAGTGTATGATGGCTTTTGCTACATTGGCCACAAATGACCAGATCATCAAGTTTACTGTTTCCAACCCAGGAGCCTGGGGATGGCGAGATCCGTGGAGGAGAGGAAGGGACAGGATGACTCACGTGGACTTTCTCTGGAGCAGAGGCAAGGGACAATCATATTCTATGGTTGAACATGCCAAGTTGCACAGATTTCCCACATAAGTCTCCAGTGGAAAAGTCCATACACTGTCCAAGGTAGGATGAGACAGAAAGAATATATGAATATATGCCTGTTCAAATCACACAAAATGTAGTGCCTTGTTGGTGAACATTTATTTTTAATAAAGTTTTCCCATAGCCAAATATATACTTTATTCAGCTCACATAGATTACATACTCAAAGGTTAAGGAGTTTTCAAACTACAAAGTAAGAAAATGAGAATATTCATATGAAAATTCAACGTTTGTAGATGCGCATATCCAAAGGGTTTGAATTCACAGGAACAAGGAAACTGAAGAGACCAATTTCTTTCCAAGTTGGAGAAATTTCAATATTTACCTGTCATCTCTGACACAAAAATTTTTAAAGAGAGCACAAATATCACTTTGAACTTAATTAATTCATGTGTTTATTCTGATCTAAGGATTGAAAAATCTATTTCCAAAATGACATATTGAATTTTTTTGACCTTTTGTTATTTCAGGGTATAAAGACAGAACTGCTATTACCACGACAGCTTTGCAGCTCTTGGACTAAACTACCCCAACTTTTCATAAACTTGCTAAAACAAATACAAAAGATTTTTTCCTCCTGAAACTGATATTCCCCAGCCTGCCCCTGACTCATGATGACTCTGACATATTGTAATAAAGCTATTGCTCCCCGAGGATATCTTTTCATTGCTCCAGCAATTTTTCTCTTCTCTGTCTCTTATTGAAAAAGAATCCTATTATTAAGTACTTAAAATATTCAAGGCTCTAAAAGGGAGACAAGCTTTCAGTATGAGAGATTAATAATAACAATAAGAAATACAAAATGGAATTTCGGGGGCTCAAAACCAAATAAAAATTTCATTTGCACAATACAAGCCAAATACGATTTCTCCTGAGCAGCATCTCTCTGATTTACAGACAGGGCTCCACGGGCCATGTCTTAGGATTGTTGCTTCCCATTTTCTTGCTTTCATATTCACAGCTATTTCTGGACAAATGCCCTAACACTTGGATCTTTTCAAAACCATGGCTCTTCTAAATCACCCAAAGGATTATTCTTTGTAAATACTTCAGAAGGAAGGAAGATGCCGATAATAACAGGAAGAGATAACGTTAAACAATGCCAACTTCGAGGCATGTTTCCCAAAGGCTGTTGGGAAAATGGATGATAAAGCCATAGAGTTCGAGACCCTGTTCCTATGACTGTGAGTGTTTCTTTTACATATTTATACAAAATATCAGATGGATGCCCTGGTCTAGTGCACACACAGATCTCTGCACTGGAAAGGAGCAGACACATCACCAGATTATTGCATTTTGGATTTCAAGTAATCAGAAGAGCATCACCTTATGGTGTAATAGTATCATCCGTGTCTATTCTAAACCGCTATAACAACTAGCGTGGAGTTTCTATCTCCCAGAATTCACAGCCTTGATTAATAAGTGAATATGCTTTTTACTAAAGACAGATACAGAGGATGCATTTTAACCAGCAGCATTTGGAAATTCACTTATATCAAGGGTGTATTTTGGAATGAAGGTCGACATACAGGTGGAGTGAAACAGAATGAAAAATAAAAGGATGAGTTTGAAATTCAGTTGATTGAGGTTACACAAACCATGTACAATAATCCAGGGAGACTCCCTGGGAGTAATACTATCCGCAGATGTCACTGGAAATAAATAAGACCCTAGAGGAAGTTTAGTGACTACTATAAAAGTGATGGCAGGGTTTGGGGAGGGGAACTTGGTAAGCAAGTAACTTGATTGTGGTTGGAAGGCCCTGAGTTGGGAGGATTGAGTTGAAGCTGTTTTGACAAGTGCGTCTCAGAAAAAGAATGACAGTCACCTAGAAGGGAAGTATAGAAATACCAGAAACTTTGGTGTATGTCTTAGGAGCAGCAATTAAGCATCTGAGATTTTGAGTAGTCAGTAAGGATACTGGATGAAATATGCCAGGTTTAGAGGTAGAGGGAGCCATCTGGTCTACCCACCGAGCAAACCATTTCAATAAAATCCAGGTCCCTGCTCTCTTTGCACATGGAGCGCATATCCCTGCTCCATCCCAGAAATGGCCACAGATGTGTACTAATCCACATATACACTCTTCCACCTGGTCCTCGGTGGAGAGCCCTGGCACACATCTGCAAAATGTGTAGTGAGGAGCAAAGCAATGTTAGTCTTCCCACACTGAAATTTTATGCTTTGAACTACATGGGGTTTTTTAAATTATTTTTTTGTAGTTGTAGATGGACAGCATGTCTTTATTTTATTTGTTTATTTTTATCTGGTGCTGAGGATTGAACCCAGTGCCTCTCATGTGCAAGGTAAGAACTCTGCCACTGAGCTAAGCCCCAGCCCTACAGTACATGTTTTGATAAATACCAAAGGATTGATTTCATAATTTATTGAGGATAACTTCATTCGGCTTACTTAAAGTAGATTATGTGTTAAAACATAACCCTAAACCAATGGTTCAATCTTCTTCCTGGATTCCCTTCTTACAGTGCACAAAAAAGACTGTTCTTGCTAAATGAACTTTAGCAAGAGGGAAGAAAGCTAGAAGTAAAATTACACGTGTGACTTTAGTTAGTAAGAATGTCGGTGGGAACTGAAGATCTTAAGTCCCCACTTTCAAATATTAAACTACCTTCTCTATGGTTTGGTGGGGAAACACGCAGTTCTAAAGCTGAAGGTGGATGAGAGAGCTCTTGACGTCGGTACCTGGATTCTCCCTGCACCCTCATTCTATCAGCAAAGAAAACGAAGCTCAAACCTGATCGGACCCTCATATATTGTACACATGCAGTGAAATGTCACACTGTGTCCCCAAAATTCATGCAATTATGTCAATTAAAAATTAAAATGTGCTATGTGTGTGTGTATGTGAGGGAAGTCCCATGTTAAGAAAAAGAAGAAGAGGAGGAGGAGGAGGGATGAGGAGGAGGAAGAGGAGGAGGAGGAGGAGGAGGAGGAGGAGGAAGAAGAAGCAGCAGCTCACAGATATGTGACTTCAGTAAGTACCTTCTCTGGCTTCCCTGGTTTTTTTCCTGTTTCACTCAGAACCAGGCCCACCCCTTCCCTGCCCTGATGTGACGTGGACTGAGTATCCCAGGCTGTGGTGCCAGGGGCCTTCCAGGTGAAAGGAGGGGAGGGCCAGGGTCTCTCTCCCCACTCTTCCTCTGCCTCAGGCATCCCGGGCTCCCTCAACCCTCCTGGACAGTGCTTGCCATGCTTCTAGTTCCAGCTGGACGATACCAGGAACTGGGCTCTGGAAAGGCCCCTCCTCAGGATCCCTCCAGTTTAGGAGTCCTAGTAGCTTCCTGATGCTACTAAATTCTGAATTGACTCATCTCACATTTGCCTGCCCCTCTTTTCCATCGCCTGTGACCAATTTCCTATAACGACTTCCCAGTTTCAGATGCTCAAATTAATTTCTGGTTCTCTGGGCACTGATTCAGAGAACAATTTAGAACTAGAACTAAGGTCTTCTTTTTTCCTACTCTGTCATAACGTAGTCAAAGCTCAGATGCCATGCTGTATGTATGAATATCTATAAATTTCAACCAAAATTCTAAAAAATAATATATGGTGCTCCATACTGATAACTTCCAAATGCTTCTGACTATCAATAAGTTACAGGATATTATCTTATGACAAGTAGGCGATCTCTTATTACCTACGTAATACTTAATTTTATGTGTCATTTTGGGCCAGCAGGAACCCAGAAAGCTGGTATAATCTGTGTTTCCAGAAGAGACTGGCATTTGCGTCTGCAGACAGAGATAAGCTCTGCCTTGCCCATTGTGAGGAGGGATCATCTCACTCACCTAGAGACAGAGCAAAAAGACCCAGGGGTGGCAACTCCTCTCTCTCCTTGAACTTCAGCTTCCCTCTTCTGCCTGTGCACGTTTGAGCTCCTGGTCCTCGGGCCTTCAGACTCTGCCTGAAAGACACCACTGGCTTCCCTGACTCTCCAGCTGGGAGACAACGGATTACAGCACTGTTTGGCCTCTATAAGGCCAATTCCCAGTATTGATTTATAAGATCATACATGTGTTAGAATCTTACATAAAATAATATTATACTTTAGATAATCCTGTTTAATAATAAGCCTTATTTATTATATACTTTATATTATATGAAATGTTATAAATGATCTTATTAATAAATAATAAGCATTATTTATTATAAGACTAGTGATTTCATATATCACTAATAATCTTATCAATAAGATGATTATATAGAATCTTTTTGGCTCCATTTTTCTGGAGCTGCCTGACTAATGCAATCTATTTTCCTTAACTACCCAATACTTTTATGATTTCCTATCCATTCAACTCTATTATTCTTTGTTTCTTTCACCTGTAGCTTGCATTCTTCCTTTTGAAACCTTATATCAATCCAATCTTTGCATATTCTTCCAATAAACACCTATACTTCTCCTATTGTCCCCCCCAAGGGACTTCCTCTTCACTCAAGATTCATATTTTATTATGAAATGACAGCTCACTTCAAATTTTTGCATCCATTTTGGAATCCTCTCCAGAACAGCTCATATTTTCTCACACCATCTCCTCTGATGGCAGGCACTATTCCACTGTGAGGAGGTACAAGAATTTACTCAAGTCAATGAGCTAATGCTGGTGGGTAGGACCAAGATCATTTTGCTATTATTTAGCTGTGTCCTGAGTTAACCAGTAGGGTTTGATGTAATAGTTCAGAAACAATTCAAAGAAAAGGCATTATATTAAATGCTTAACTGTTACTTTGTTACTTGCACAATTTGGGAAATAATATCTTAAAGGGTACCATAGTTTTAAATACTCTCATTTATTCCAGTGTTTGAGGAAGTGTTTCGAATAAGGATGAAGATACTTTTGTATATTTATGTGTCATTTTTTCCTTTCTATGAATTGCCCATTTATATTTTGCCTCTTTAAAAAAGTTAATTAAAGCCTTATTTTTATTACTAATTTTATGCTGTTTTTTTTTACCTGTGTCATACAAAATTTTCTGTGATGACAGAAATATCCTATTACTGCATTAATATAGTAATCACGGATCTCACATAGCTATTGGGTACTTCAAACACATGAACTGAAGAACTTTATTCATTTGTTTATTATTTATTTAGTTTTGGGGATCGAACCCAGGGCCTCCCACATGCTAAACAGGTGCTCTATCTCTGAGCTACATTCCCAGATTAATTTTTAATTTTATTTCACTTAATTAACTTAATTTAAAATACCCTATATGGCTAGTGACTACTGCATCTAATATTCCTTAGATATTGGAAATTGAGCTTTTGTCATTGGAAGGATAGGGTTAACATTTGGTCTACAGCTTTTTCTCCCAGTCTTGGTCTTTAGCCAAATCCTTCTTGTGATATTGATTTAGGGAATGCACAAGAGCATCCTGGATCTAAGCTGATCAACATCCTGCTGATGTTTTGTACTCAACTAAGAGTCTGTACCTGCTTGTCAAGTTTGTGAGTAACCTGAAGTTTTCCATTGCTTTGCTACAAATGGGAGTCACCTGGGAATATTTTTTTAAATCCCAATACCTGGGTTCCCATCTCTAGACAATCTCCCCAGGCATTGAAATTTGAAAGTATAGTAAAATTTAGGAACCACTCACAAAACCTGGAATTAACAAGCAATCAGGGATTAATGAGATGCAGCTACCCTGGAGAACAAAGTTGGCAAGTGTCCTTGGGGTGTTAAGCCGTGACCAAGGTAGAAGCCCAGGGATGGCCGGAGCTGATGGCTCTTCTCACCTGTGGTGGCCACATCCACCCAGTCTTGTCCCTTGTGACCATGTTTAGACTGACTGAAGCCAGTGGGATATTCAGAAGCAATTCAGCATTGCTGGGCATCCATCATGCTGTGCTGGGTGTGTTGTGTGGTCACCTGTCCTAATCCTTTTGTAAATCTAAGTGAACTTGCAAATAAATGAAGCCTATTCCATCAGTCAGTGGGGATGTCAATCTTAACTCATGATCTGTTTTGAGTGAATGGAGGTGGATATTGCTAGCACATAGACTAACAATATTTCCCAATCTATATTCTTTCTTTCATAGTCTTTTATGCAATTTTTCATGTGAATTTGTAAATATTATCTAATTTTTCTTTTTGTTTTTTTTTTTTTCCTCTGTGGCATCTCGGTTTAGTTCTCTCGATAATTATCAGAAAGGCCCATTCTAATATTGTATGTTTACCTTTACATTGCCCTATTTTCTGTTACATTTTCTGTTAATACTTTCCTTCCATATCTGAATTGTTTTAAATATTCAATTAATCTACAATCTATATTGATACAAAAAGCTTATTTATTTTCCTAAAGGGCTACAATTTACTGAGGCCCATAATGACTGATATATTCTTATATATTTTCAATGCCACATCTATCATACCCAAATACTTTAAAGTGTATTTGGACTTAGAATTAATGTTCTGCTTTTTCTTCCACTATGTTTTAATATAACAATATCAATATGTTTTAATTAAGAAATGCATATAATAAGTCAGGCCTGGAGGCACACACCTGTAATCCCAGGCTGAGGCAGGAGTACTTCAAGGTCAAGGCCAGCCTCAGCAATTTAGCAAGGCTCCTGAACAACTTAGCAAGACCCTGTCTCAAAACAAAAAGTAAATATGGCTGTAGAGATAGCTCAGTGGTAAAGTGCCCTTGGGTTCAATCCCCAATACCAAAAAGAAAAAGAGAAAAAGTCATACACATAATATTTTCTTAAAATGTCTATCCTCCTTACTTCTATTCTTTTGCTAATTAGCTTACCCATTTTCTCACATATATTTTTTTCTATATAAAATTTGAATGATCTCATTTTGGAGGTTATTTCAGGTAGAATGAGTAGCTATATTTATAAGTACTATCTTCTCTTCAAAAACAGATATGTCCTTTCATTTTATCAAGTTGTCTCTTATATTCTCTAGTAAAATTCTATATATTTCTTCTCCATATCTTGTACATTCCTATTAAGTTTTTTTTCTTGATATTTATTCAAGTTATTTCCTTGATATTTTGTTGTTGTTGTTGTTGTTCAGTTAGAAGTGGCATATGTAATCCTTTTATATTATCTACCTCGTTATTTATCTATAGGAAGACAAATTCGAGATTTACAAATTTTTTTTTTGTTAGGTACACTATTAAATTACCTTTTAAAACAACAATCAGATGATTCTCTTGGACCCTTAAAGAATATGATTATATCAATTCCAAATCTTAGCCTTTCCTTTGTAGCTTTATATATTTTTCTATCCTCTTCTAAAACTGAATTATTCTTGAAAAGTTTGAAAATTCAGGATGGAAAACTAGGAGAGCAAGCCTAAGGTTTAGTTTTGCCTGGGTCAAATATAACAATGAAGAAATACTTCAGAGGGACAGAACTGCTCCCAAGAAAAGTGACGCCAAATGTAGACTCCAGGGACTAGAGAATAGAAAACCTTGAAAGCAGGCATCTGAGACCTCCCATCACAGCCACGATAAGAGGGCATGGAGGAAAAGGGACAACGTGTTGTCGCGGAGCTGTCACACAGTCGAATGGGAGAGAAACTCATAATATGTTTTTAAAGCATGTTGCTCTCTGATCAATAATTTGAGGATGATCTTGATAAGGGTATACATTTGCAGGAGGCACCAAATCAGACCTCCTGCTATTTCTAATCTCTCCCTCCAAACAAGTTTCACTTTCCTGCTTAGAGACAGATCAAGTTTAAGAACATAAGACAGTATCACCTACGTCTCTCCTACATTGCTATGCATGTTTGCCTCCAGCTCAAAGGACTTTACAGGTATTTTCTTGTATATTATGTATTAATTTAAATCCCCAACACATATGTGTCCCATAGAAGTTTATGAGAAGGGACTGATATGGCATGTGACAGAGGGGACACACTCGATAGAGAAGGTGCCTAGCTAACTGTTCTGATTCATGGTGGATGACATATTAGAAACTCAAATGTCAGTATATGTTAACACATTACCAGATATATGTGGTCCAGATATTTTCTCCCCCTCTGAAGTATGTCTTTTCATTACATTAATTGCTTCCTTTGCTGTGCAGAAGGTTTTTAATACAGTCCCACTCATCTCTATATGTTTTTATTGTTGGTGGTGGTGGTAATGGGTTTTTTGTTTTTGGATTTTTTTTTGGGGGGGTGCTTTTGCTTTTAGTGTCATTTCCAGAAAAAAGAAAAGAGGAATTCATGCATTACCAAAAGCAAGGTCATAAAATTTCCCCCTATATTTTCTTTTAACTATTTTTATAGTTACAGATCCTCATGTGTAAGTCTTTAATTCATTTCAACTTGATTTGGGTAGATGGTGCAAGGTGAGGGCCCAATTTCCCTATCACATGTTCTTGACAACCTTGTGAGGGATCAGTTGACCATATATGGGTGGGTTCACTTCTGGGATCCATTCTATTCCACTGGTCTGATTTAACACCAGTACAATACTATTTTCATTACTGGAGCTTTGTGATATGTTTTGAAATCAGTATATGTGATGCCTCCACCTTTGTTCTTAAAATCGTATTTGTTGATCACGGTCCTTTGACTTTAAATTTCAGAATTTATTCCTACTTCTTAAAAAATATGCATTTGGGAGATTGATACAGATTACTTTGAATCTATTGATCGCTTTGGGTATTATGGACATTTTAATAATACTAAAAATTTTAATACATGAACACAGAAAAATATTTCTATTTATTAATTTGTATTCATTAAATTCAATTCATTAATTTTTAGCAATATTTTGTAGCTCTCTGTATATAGCTGTTGGTTAAATTTATCTCAAAGCTTTTTATTCTTTTTGATACCATTATAAATGAGATTTTTAAAATTCCTTCTGGAACAGGAGAAGAGAGAAGGAGAAAAGAGAAAGTACTGAAAACTGAACTGGAGCAAATTTTATTCCATGCTTTTATAATTATGTCAAAATGAACCCTAATATCATGTATAACTAAAAGAAACTAATAAAAAATAGATTAAAAAATCCCTCTTGGATAAAGTTCATCATTGGTATATGAAAACTAAATACATAACAAAAATAAAACAAACATATAAAGCATTTTTTCAATAGCAAAAAGAGCCAACAGGCATATGAAAAGATGTTCAACAACATTGATCATCCAGGAAATACAAGCCAAAACCAAAAAATATCAACTCACACAAGTTAAGCTATCTACTGGAACCCTCATACACTGTTAAGTTTTTTAAATAACAAAAGCCAGGCACAGTGGTGCATGCCTGTAACCCCAGCAAGCTTGGGAGGCTGAGACAGGAGGATCACAGGTTCAAAGCCAGCCTCAGCAAAACTGAGGCACTATGCAACACAGTGAGACATTGTTTCTAAATAAATACAAAATAGGGTGGTTTGCATGTGGCTCAGTGGTCAAGTGCCCCCGGGGTTCAATCCCCAGTCCCAAAAAGAAAAAAAAAAATAGCAAGAGCAATTACAGAAAACAGTTCACAGTATGCAAGTTTCTCAAAAAATCTGAAATACCATATGATCCAGCAATCCTACTCACTGGGTATTTATCCCAAAAATAAATACTGAAATCAGGATCTCAAAGAGATATTTATACTGCCACATTCAGTGCAGCAATATTCACAATAGTCAAGACATGGAAACAATTTAACGGCTCATACACAAATGAATAAAGAAAATGCAAGACACACACACACACACACACACACACACACACACACTCACTATGGAATGTGATTCAGCCTCTAAGAAGGGGGGAAACTGAGCCAATAAGGGACACCATGAATGAACCTTGAGGAGTTTATTTTAAGTGAAATAAGCCAACCAGAGAAGGACAAATACCGCATGACCCCACTTACATGAGGAATCTAAAATTGTCAAGCTCACATAAGCACAGAGTCGACTGCTAGAGGTACAGTAAAACACAGGGTCACCTTTTAACATGTATCATATTCCAGCTACACAGGGGATTGAGTCCTAGAGAACCACACACAATATCGTGCCTTGAATTAACACTATTGTCTTAAATGCTTAAATTTTTGTTAAGAGGCTATATTTCATTTTAAGTGTTCTTACCCCAATTTTTTAAATACAGTCCTTCTTTTTTTTTTTTTTTTTTTTTTTTTTTTTGGAGTGGGGACAATACTAGGGATTGAACCCAGGGGTGCTTAACCACTGAGTCACATCCCCAGCCCTTTTTATTTTATTATTTTTTTTCTTTTGAAATAGGTCTCACTAGGTTGCTTACAGCCATGCTAAGTTGCTGAGGCTGGATTCGAATCTGCAGTTCTCCAGCCTCAGCCTCCAGAACTACTAGGATTTCAGTCGTGCGCCACCGTGCCCAGCTAAAATGCAGTCATCTTTTAATCATGCATTACGAGTCAATCGTTTTCAAAGGGTGGAGAACTCATAGTTAAACAAATATAAACAGGGAAATTCCTGAGGATAGAAGCTAATAATGTAGACTATAATGAAAAATATCTTTGGGGGATTAGTGTCTTGAAACGCAGAAGCAGCGTAAGGTACTCCCTAGGCACTGGCCAACTTCTGCATTAAGCTGACAATTTGACATGTTGACATATATGGCATTCGTACTGTTGTATTTTATATCACCACAGATGTTTTTGTAGGCTTAGGTCACTAGAATAAGGGCTCAACATGAAGAGAGCTAGGAAAAATGCCACCTACAAGGGAGGGGCGGGGGGGAATCCACCTCCCTTACTGCAAATCTCCCTTACAGATCTGTCTTCCCAGTTTTCCACTTAACTCCCTGGGTATTTGGTTATTGACTTAAAACAAATTTGCATGCTAAAAATCTGCAGGTAGTGCTTACATCTTGTCTGGCTTACAGAGTTGACAACTCAATCATTCTCAGTGATAACACTGACCTGAATATTTGGTGACAGGTGGACTTCTATTTAATTGACTACACTATGTTACAAGGTCTCCAAGTCTTTCGCCAGCCAAACCCAGAACCATGACATTAGACACTGGTTGAAAAAAAAAAAAAAAACAGAAACAAAGAGGTACTCAGAAATGCAATATAAGCTTTCATTTTGGGGGGGAAAAGCATATACAACTGAAATTCATAAAAAAAAAAAAACGTTGTGTTTAACAATCTCGTTTTCACTTAAATAATTTATAAGGTTGGCGCTGCCCCATTCCTTGCCTTTCTAGTCTACAGGATAAAAGAGCCTTGAGTGTTTATCAGAGAGAATCAGGAGAATTTGGCTGTAAAGTTCTTGCACATGTCGATCTACTGAAAATAATTTCTTCTAAGATGTTGGCTTCACGATATTTCAAGCAATTGTTCTTAAATGAGCGAAAATTACACCTTACGTTTACTTTTCCAATCACTTACAATAAACTGGTTCAAAAGAGTCTTTTCGTCTTAGATGTTGAGGGATTTTTATTTTGTCTTCACTTTCAGAGGAACAATTTTAGTGGCTCTCATTTTCTAAATTTTTCATACAATATTTATTCACCATCCAGCAGAGCACTTTGTATAAATTACATTTTATGAACTTTAGGCTATAAATTTTATTCTGAAGAAAAGTCTTAATGTATTTTTTTAATATCATACACCTATCAAGTTCACATTTCCATTAAGTGGTCTGCATAGATAATAAATAAAATACTTTTTCTTTTAAAGATTATTTTTTAAGAAGCAGTAGAGCATTTTATTAATCCTTTCAGGTACATATATGGCATTGTCCTCTCTGATGCCTGACGTCAGACGGAATGAGATGAAGGGTCTTTACCACGGTCCTCCTGCCAAGTTCATTGTTTCTAAGCTGACAACACTTCCTATCACATACTCTTTCTCTATCAGACAGTCGTAAAATGCCTGATGTGTTTCCTAACTCTCTTTTATAGTGTGACACTCTTAAAGGAAATTGGCATATTTTGTATAATTGGTATATATCCCATAATATCTCGAAAACTGAGCAAATATAAGTTAGGAAATACGTATTTGTAAAACGTGACAAAGGGTTATATCCTTCCCTATGTACATCAATTCAAGATTGTTCTCTGAGTTAAAAAATAATAATTCAAAAGGAAGTGATCTGTGTTCTTCCAGGTCAAAAGTCAGGATCCCAGAAATAATTTGCCATGTTTCCCTTTTCCTGTGTTGGCAACTACAGAATCACAGAGAGGGAGCTTCCCTCAGAGTGAGCCCAGAATGACTATCGAATAGACTAGACCTCTGTCCCCACCTGGGATGAACAGGACATAAATACACATATACAAACATAAATATATATATATATATATATATATATATATATATATACACACACACACACACACACACACACACACACACACACATATATGAGCACAGATATAGAAATATGTAACAGGAAATATGTCTACAAATATATAAGTAAAATATTTATATACAAATATATGTATTTACACAAATATATAGAGAGAATATGTGTATGATTTAGAGGTTTGGGGGTTGTTTTATCAGTTCCATAACCTCACCTACACTAGGGGTGGTCATGGTACCTGCAGCACTACCTTAATTTTGATCTTGATGTTCAAAGCTATTCCTTGGCTTTCTTTATCATATCAAATATCATCATGCAGTCCTTCTCAAACCCAACAGACCAGGAGTCTCATCGGCTATCACACAGGAAACTGTGTCTTTAGGTATCTCCTGAACCCATGGTTTTGGTCACACTTCTCCAGCTTTGTGAAATACTTTCCTTAATCCTTCCAAAACACTAAATCATCATGTTTTCCTCAAGATCTACTTCTTTGATAAATTCATTCTATTCCACCTTCCCTCCATATTCTGTACATTACCAAAACTTTAGGAGTCCACACTTAATTTTTGCATATTCTTATAGTAACAAAAATAGCAAGATATTGGCACCAAAACAGACGTGAGGACCAATGGAACAGAAGAGAGGACACAGAGACACACCCACATAAATATATAAATAAAATATTTTATCTCATCCTAGACAAAGGTGCCATAAACATACATTGGAGAAAAGATAGCCTCTTCAAAAAATGGTTCTGGAAAAACTGGAAATTCATATGTAACCAAATGAAATTAAACCCCTGTCTCTCACCCTGCACAAAACTGAACCCTAAGTAGATCAAAGACCTAGGCATTAGACCAGAGACCCTGAACTTACCAGATGAAAAAGTAGGCCCAACTCTAAAGCAAAAGAAGTAAAATAAAGAATCAATAAATGGGATGGATTCAAACTAAAAAGCTTCTTCTTAGCAAATGAAACAATCAACAACATGAAGAGAGATTTTACAGAATGGAAGAGAATCTACACCACCAGTACTTCAGATAAGACATTAATTTCCAGGATATACAAAGAGCTCAAAAAACTTATTACCAGAAAAATAAATAACCTAATCAATAAATGGGAAAAAGAACTGCACAAACACTTCACAGAAGAAGAAATATGAAAGGTCAAATAATGTATGATAAAAATGTTCAACATCACTAACAATTAGAGAAATGCAAATTAAAACTACACTGAGATTCCATCTGACTCCAATCAGAATGGCAATTATCAAGAATACAAGCAACAATAAATATTGGTGAGAATGTAGGGAGAAAGGTACTCTCATATATTGTTGGTGGACTGCAAATTGGCACAACCACTCTGAAAGCATTAGGAGATTCCTTAGAAAACTTGGAATGGAATTATCATTTGACCCAGTTATCCAATTTCTAAGTCTATACCCTCCCTAAGGACTTAAAAACAGCATACTGTAGTGATGCGGCCATATCCATGTTTATAGCAACTCATAATAGCCAAGCTATGGAAACAACCCAGGTGTCCTTCAATGGATGAATTGATAAAGAAAATGTGATACACACACACACACACACACACACACACACACACACATACATATACATACACATATACACACACACACACACACAATGGAATATTATTCACCCATAAAGAAGAATGAAATTATGGCATTTGCCAGTAAATAGATGGAACTGGAGGATATGCTAAGTGAAATAAGCCAATTCCAAAAACCCAAAGGCCAACTGTTCTGTCTGATTTGTGGATGCTAACCCAAAACAAGGAAGGCTGGGGACAGGAATTTTAGAAATCCATTGGATTAGACAAAGGGAAATGAAGGGAAGGGAGGGTGGAGGAGAATAATAAAGACCGTAGAATCAATCAGTCATAACTTTCCTAGTCTTGTGTTTGTATACATGACCAGGGTAACTCCACATCATGGACAACCATAGAGTGGGATCCTAAATAGAATAAAGTTATACTCTATGTATGTATAATTGCCAAAATATATTCCACTGTCACATAAAACTAAAAAGAATTTTTTTTTTAAATGAAGGTATAATTTTAAATGAAAAAAATATTTGCATGCTTTCTACATATTTCTCTGCTTTGTTCTTGTGCGCCTTATCTCTTCCGTGGCATTCACATGAATCCTTTCACTATCTCCCAGAAAGTCGTACAAAGATAGGCATAGATTAGGAGAGCAACATATTCAGCTCTATTCCTTCATTTATTGTTCTTTCACTAATTTACTGAAATAAAAGCATCATGTACCACCCTAGACGTTGGGTGATAGAAATGCTAATGTAGATGAGAAGGGGGAAAAATGACCCCATAAAAAAGTACAAGATGCATACGTGAAAGAAAACCACCATCATCCTAACACTATCGAACCAGTACAACACACACACACACACACACACACACACACACGAAGAGCTGATAGGAACAGAAGGGTGTCAGTGTAGGTAGGGTACGAGTGTCCTGTAAGAAAGCACGCTTCATTTAGCCATTCATTCATTCACTCATTCATTTCCTTATTCATTCATTCCACATTTAGTATTTGTCTGCAACATGCCAGGCATGGGTACACTTTGGGGATGCTAAAATGAAAGTAGGGAGATATAGTCTTTATTTATAGGAAACTCAAGAAAGGACAATAATGAATAAACCAACAAATCACAGCACGGTCTAAGAAACATTGTCACCTGAACAGCATGGGAGAGAAGCCACGCCTTTGCTGTCATTGGTGTGGATTAGTAAGGACATCACTCAGACCACCATTTCACTCTGAACCCCTCATATTTAATAAAGTAAAACAAAACACAACAAAAAAAGGCAATGGCAAAACCTAGGCTTGGCTGTCCACAGGCTGACAAACAGAAACACATTCATTTTCGTGGTCAATCTCTCGCTTTAAGAAAATCAAAACCATACCTTTTAATTAACACAGCAAAATATTAGCAGACAATAGCCACTACTCACCCAGTTGAAAAATCCAATGCTTAATTTAGAAAAAGAGTAAAAGATAACCCAGACACCTAGTTAAAATAAATACCTCATTAAGCGTTCATTGTTATTGGCTCATAATTACTGTTTATTTTATCCCTAGTTTGAATGGTGCTCATGGAATTAAGTCGACCATAATATTCAGTTGTTTTTTGGGGGGTTAATTTTTTTTTCAGTCTTATACACAGCTTCAACCTTCTCTGGATTTTAAAGCAGCTCTTCTTAAAGATGCTTATGAGAAACTTCTACCAGCCCACAGTTCTCTCCAGAGAAAGGAGTACGGCTACCTCTTCTCAATTGAATCTACATCAATAAACATGGACTGAATGGCCACCAAGAGCTTTTGAGATACAAAGGTGAGTAAATTGCAGTCCATTTCTTCAATGAGTGTATAATGTCTAACAGAGTTCCAGGAAGTTTCAAAAAAGAGGCAATTGACAGGTCAAAGAAAATTATCATTATGTGCCCAAATAGGCTTCCAAATTATCTGCGTGCTAAGAATAATGCTTCATTAAGTTACTCATTTTCTCTGGTTCCAGCAGCTCAGCCAGAGGGGGAAAATAGTTCTTTGATTGCAGTGTGTTGTCCCTGGCCCACATGGATCCAAACAAATGTTTTCTCCTGCACTAAGAATTCTCCCTGTGTTATCAAGCAATCTTCCTCTTCCTCTTCTATGAGGTGGGATGTGCAATCAGCTGACTAGGAGAACTTCCTACTTGGTCATAACCTGCCTCTTACAGAGGGGGCACCCCAGGCACTCTCTCTACATAGCACTTGGCGTTTGAGACCACAGACAGGTTTATAAATCCTATCATTTGTGTGCACATATGTGCGTACCTATAACTCCACACTCAAGCTTTCACGTTCTACACAGACTGGGTTACAGAAATCTTCGAGCTATCAGAGATAAATTCCTTTTGATTCATTTTAAATAAAGACACTGAAAAAACGGCATTGAACAAAATTTGGTTTTATATAAGTTTTGTTTATGTCTTAGGATTTCACCCTAACAAGTCTCAGGACTTGTTTTTAATTTCTGAGGACCCTGTGAAATGAATTTACCTTTAGTATTGCCATAAATCTGCCATGAATTTTATGATAAGATAAATATTGGCCCTATTTTCTCTTAGAAGCACTTTCAAAGCAATTCTGAAGATTCTGTATGTATTTAACCTAAGAGATGGACAATGCAGCTGCAGCTATGACCGCACCTCTTTCCCTGGGAGACAGTGGCTTTTATTTAAGAAACATACCCACATGCTGTCTTCCTGTCGATACTGTTTCCAGTTCCTGCCACTGTCGCTGAACATCAGGAGGTAGCTGGTCACCCAGTTGGAGCTCCCATATCCCCCTTGGGTAGCCACAGAGGTAATCTCCATTCTCTCTCCAAGGTCGATCTGCAACCACTGGTATTTGTTGGACACAAGTGGAGACCACCCACCAGCTCCTTTAGTGAAAACAGAAGCAGGAGAAGTTGGGGAAGAAGAATTAGTTAAAAAAAATCTCTGAGTGGAAATATCAACAAGACTGTATTCTTCTATGAAACTTAGGAAAGTCAAACTTCCAGGATATGAAACTTCTCATAACTGCAGAAAAATATAAGAAATCCAGAATTTAGTGTACATGGATGAAGTCCATGTTGGTTATGTTCATTCCAACATACTGTGGAAAACTCCGATTCTTGCTATACATTTTAGGTGCCTCACTGGAAAGATGAACATGCAGGTCAACACTTGGCGCAAGCTTACTGCCAACACACATGAGTGGGTACTGTCTGACCATCCATTCACTCAGGGATGGCTATAAAGGCAAACCTAGACCTGGAGGAACTAGAAAACTACCTTTGGTCATGTTTAGACTTTTTAAACAGGAAATAAATTTCATTGTTAAACTTTGGTAGACAATGGCCAAAGAACAGTCCTGCCCTCAGGGGTGTCTACTCTCCTGGGAAGGACAGACACTGAGAGGCACAGGGAAAGCACAGCATGAAAGCGCTAATGGTGAGATGACATGCAAGAAGCGGTAACACCAAAGAAGATGAACAGCTGTGTACAGCAGTGGCTGGCGCTGACTTGCAACCCTGTGTGATTGTAAAATTTTCCATTTTGCAAGCCTGTTGCTAAACACGACCGTCTCTGCAGTTGCTACTAGTGGTGGTGCTTAAAGCATATAAATGGGCAACTCTACAAATAAGCATCTACCCAAGGAGTTTACCAACACACCACCACCCCCTCTGGGAAAGGGAAGTGCTGTGTGAAGGAGACACACAGGGACAAGTCTCTAAGCAAGTTGAGCTTCAGCACTCAGAAGTGAAAGACAGGAGTTTGATGTATACAAAAGGAGGTTTGGGTAGAGCAGAATGGATTGTACTCTTTTTTTTCCCCAATACATACAGATTATAGCTATGACTCCTGTCTGTCTTCTTAAGATGATTCATTTTTCCAGTTTAATATAGTAATTTGGGAAATTACTTTGGGAGTTTACTTTTTAAAAAACTGACATTGATGATTATGTAAGTAATACATAACCATCACAAAACTCATGAAGTAGGACCTGACACATTCTGGAATCCATATTTATCTGATATTCAATTCCTATTAAAATGCAGTATCTATTACATAACATCACAAATGGGAATATTAGTATGTTTTATTTTTTTATTTTTTTTATTGTTGGTTGTTCAAAACATTACATAGTTCTTGACATATCATATTTCACACTTTGATTCAAGTGGGTTATGAACTCCCATTTTTACCCCGTATACAGATTGCAGAATCACATCAGTTACACTTCCTTTGATTTACATATTGCCATACTAGTGTCTGTTGTATTCTGCTGCCTTTCCTATCCTCTACTATCCCCCCTCCCCTCCCTTCCCCTCCCCTCTTCTCTCTCTACCCCCTCTACTGTAATTCATTTCTCCCCCTTGTATTATTTTTCCCTTTCCCCTCACTTCCTCTTGTTTGTAATTTTGTATAACCCTGAGGGTCTCCTTCCATTTCCATGCAATTTCCCTTCTCTCTCGCTTTCCCTCCCACCTCTCATCCCTGTTTAATGTTAATCTTCTTCTCATGCTCTTCGTCCCTACTCTGTTCTTAGTTACTCTCCTTATATCAAAGAAGACATTTGGCATTTGTTTTTTAGGGATTGGCTGGCTTCACTTAGCATAATCTGCTCTAATGCCATCCATTTCCCTCCAAATTCTATGATTTTGTCATTTTTTAATGCAGAGTAATGTTTTCTTTTCCCTACTCTTTTGCCACCCACCAAGAGGCCCCGGTAATAAGGTCTGAAACTTTCAGTAGAGATTACCATTAATTTACATGCAAGTTTATATGAGCATTATTTTTGACATCTGTGACCTATTTTATGAAACCTTGAGTAAAACCCCAATTCAAAGAGACCCAGTGAATGTTTCCATGATGGTGGAGGCATGCAACTCTGTAAGACTCAAAGGGACACATCTGTGTTGACAACTGTCTCATAAGTTTTTTAAAGAGTCTTTTGATGGTGGAACGCAACACAGTGACCCTCTGATAAATGAAAGGAAAGGTAGAATACTTTGCTACCTGCAATTCCAAACAAGAGAAGGCTTCCAGGCAGGGTCACAAGGGGTTACAACCAGGGGACAGGATAATAATGGGTTGAAGTTATAAGAAGCAGCTTATTACAGGAGGTAGGGTGAGGTTAGCCAGGCTTTGCAGGCTTTTTGTGGACTGGATAATTCGAATAATTGCTCTAGGAAACTCTAGGACATAGGGGCTACCTCTAGTTTTCTTCCCCTACCTTTGGTGTGATAAGGGCTGATGCATAGTGACCCCACATGGTGACTGACCAGTTTAGGAAGTGGTTGAGGTATAGCTATAATCAACTCCTCAAGAGGAACTCACCAGAATTCTAAACACATCTTCTACGGATGCCATCCCACTAACTTCTGCTTGCATTAGGGTACAATTCCCACTTACACCATTCCCTTTAGAACTACTCTTTCAGATTTTCTTCTTTCTTAAAGCAAATCATTATCCAAAAATGTCTTCTACTCCACACACAGAGCTCTCCCTCTTTTTGAGATCCAGAATATTTATGCACATTGCAAAATTTCTGTTAGCAAAATTTTTACTTTTAATTTCCTCTGTCTTTTCAGAACCTTGGGTAACCTCGATGAAGTTCTCTTGGTCACCAATACCTTCTACCTTGTTTAGGTTAACAAGTAGAATGTTCTCACGTATTAGGCAAGAGAGCTTACTGGGTAGTCAAGGGCACTGGCTGAATTTAGGTGTGTGGGTGCTGTTTGTTTGGCACTGCTATCTGCAGTCCATGAGGGGTACGGCTCAGTCCTGCAGACTGCTATCTACATGGTAGTCATCCCTGAAGGCTCTGAAGTGCACCTTAAATAGTGCCCTGCCACAGGCAACTCAGGGAGCTCCTGAACCCTCCATGGGAACTGCCCCATAGCATTATTTTAAAATCTGAGTCAACGTGTCTTCCACTCTTCATTTCTTGGGCTACAAGGAAACAACATCCATCCTCCTGCACTTATTTACTACAGCAGAACTTAGTATTTGTGCAGCATGTGAGTATATTGTGTCAGACACTCTGGGAAGCACTGTTATTTAATTTTCAAAGCAACCTTTTTCATAGAAGATGAGTCAGTTACAGAGCTTGAACATCTTGTCCTTGCCTACAGAACAGGCAAGAGGTACAGGGCTCTTAACAAGGACACAGCAGCGCCTGGTATATTTTCATGATGCGTAAGCGGGGACTGGTAGTTCCCTGTAGCTATAGAAAAGACAGTGCTGAGGGGAATAAGACACCCTTAGGGTTTAGCTACTGAGCAACCTCCCTCCCTCTGGTGAACAGGTCTGGACCACGTCTTGGAAGTGCAGGTAATGATGGGGGTGGTGAATGAAGGAATATTTCCTTCCACTGGTCTACCTAACCTTACTATTTCACCCCATGGCCCATCAAAAGCCTCAAAGTTGAAAGTCTCTGGGATCTGATGTTAACCAAGCATCCTTGGTCCACTTATTGCTACCACTGTATATCTCTCTGAATTTTTATCCTTTTTTTATCAAGAGAAGTTAGGGAAGTGCCTCCAGACAGCTAATGACTTTACTTGAAAGTTTTACATTTGAAATTTTATCTATAGCATCCTATGCCTTTGAGAAAAATGCCAATTATTTTGCTTCTTGCTCTTTGTAGTTAATTTTAATGATCTAAAATCAGTAATGAGGTTGTTTTTTTTTTTTTTTAATCTGGAATTTCACAGTATTTCTCTGACATTTCAACACACACACCTTTACAGACCAGTATTTAAAACGCAAACATGAGAGAAGCACAGCCAGGAAGAAAGAATCAGCAATGATTCTAGTGGGTTAAAATTGGATCATCGATTCTCTTCAGGAGAAAGTGGAGTCCCTCACTGACCGCTCCCTCTTCCCTGTGTTCCTCACAGTTCCAACAGCACTGGCCCACTTGAAACATTTGCAGTTAATTGACCTTGAACATTTCAATTTCTTACCTGTGGTGAAAAGGTACAACTGGTATGCAAATTAAGCTATGTCATTAACAAGGTACACTGATAAAGTAATGGAAATTCAGAAGCTCCTAGGCTTTACCAACCAATTTCAGCAGAATAAGACGGCCACAGGGAATCCAAAGATTGCTGAGGGGTTTTAAGCTGTGTGGCTCTGCAGATGTACGTGCTCTAAGGGCGTGATAGAGTGTGCTTGTTCTAATTTCAAAACAAAGGTTGAAGAGCCATATGGAAAGGGCGAGATAGATAGGTCATGGATCTTGGCAGACTTTTGGTAGGCCAGATTATGATGGCAGGAAGGAACAACTGTGGCATAGGGTGCAAACACAACCACAGCTGGGGTGACCCTCCACTGGTGGCATGGCCATGGCCACCGATCCTGGCTTCTGGAGACTATACAATTAACACGTTTAACTTTCTTCATGGAGAAAGGGATGCCAACTCCAACTCCAGCAAATTGAAAACTCTGAACTACCATAAATAGAATACTACAATGAATTCTTTATTTTATTAACTAAACCTTTCAGCTGCTAGTCAAGTGTTATTTGTCCTTAATGTGCTTTTAATATGCTAATATATTCAACATCCCAGCGAACCAATACCTAGAAAAATAGAGACCATCTTTGTGTAACCCTAGCTATTCTAAGATTACAGATACTTAGTCCACAAAATGAAAACTGGAGTGTTGTGGCTCTGGCTCATTTCCCACCCCACCCGGCCATGTTGTGGGCTTCCTTTTGCCCTCCCCATTCTCCTCTTTCTCCTTCCCTGGCCTGTTACTGAGACTTGGCGTAACAGTGCCATCCATCTATGCAAATGGAATCCTTCCTTAACTTTCATATTATAGTCTGAAAATTCACACTTAAAAATAAAAATCCTCCCCATTCATAAGACTCTCAGACATTGCCATGAGGCTCTGAGAATTAAAAAGTTAAAAAGCCTACTAAGTGCCTATTGATTTCCCCCATATTCAGCAAGCTCTGAGAGTATATGGTGGTTGCAACTTTTTGAGTTGTAAAACAATTTTAATTGCTACTGGCTCCAACAAAACAGCTGTGATCACAGCAAAATTGAGCTTTGAAAAAATTCAGTGACCAAATGACCACCCAAGATGGCATCTTTTTGATCTGTTGCCTACCACTTTTAAACATCAGATTTCTAAAAAACCTGTTTCTAGAATATAAGTTGCTATGAATTAGGAAGGGGAAAAAAAGCAAACTAAAAATTATCCAGTGCCTATTTTATGCTAAGCAATTTACCAGAAATCGTATGTATTGTATTAAACTTAATTATCAAAATTATCTAGTGAGATGAAATATGCTCTCACAGCTCTTCAAATAAAGCTTTAAAACATTTAGAGAAGATAAGTAAATTTTCCCAATATTATGCAAATTATTTTAGTGTCAGTGAGAAATTACTTATTTTAAAAGTTATTTTAATCTATGTGAGAATGTCACTTTAAAAATTACCCTTTTTTTCATCTATACCCCTGGAATAATTACAACTATCATAGTGGTATATTTTATCCCAAGAACATATTCAAATAATAAATTCAGTGTTGATCAATTATAAATAACCTAGCAAGCTGAAGTATGTTTCAACCTCATATATCCTACCTGCTAGATATCACCCACATTTGCTGGTGGTCAGGGAGGTAGGGCTTAACAGCTTCAAGAAAATATAAGGGGAAAAAATCCTCTTGGTTGGAACCTCAAAATACAGATAAAAGCCATACTGTCCCCTAGTAATATTAAGAACAGTGTGGTGACCGTTTCTGGCGGTTATCAGTGAAGGGGATGTAACAGTCTCATACAGGGAGGAGCTATCCAGTGCCTCCCCAGGAGATTAAAGTGTAAAAGGACACAGGTGTTCAAGGACACAAAACACAAGTGACCATAGTTGAATGACACTCGGAGCCACCATTAGGACATCTCCAGTTCTAGAAAATAATTGGCTTAATTAAAACTGTCATTGGAAGGCTTCCCTCTAAGATAATTACTTTTTTTTTCCATAGGTGATTTCATCTAGATTCCCCCAAGAGTCTAAGTTGGCCTGGATCACTTTGATCTTGACATTAAATTACAACAATGGAAGGAAATAGAAAGAACATGGCCCCAGAATCTGCCTGGTTCCACTCAAAGGTACGTGTTGTCCCCTAGGCTGCATTTAGAACTTCTCAACCCTCTTGTGTCTTGTATTTTACCAGTGTAGTTCTTTTTTTGGAAGAAGAAAATAAGACTCTATGGAGCCTCCTGTTTTGCTGCCAGTCCTTTCTGGTGTCTGTCCTTGAATCCCAGCATTGCCTCCCCTGGTTGCAGTGACTGTTTCAGGAGTGGGCTGGTGACCTTGAGCCAGGCCAGTGAACCATTGCAGGATTTCAATGGAATGCATGGAGAAGAGACTCCTCCCTGCTAGAAACGCTGAGGGGGGCAGATGTAACCACCAGGCCAGACAGCTCTGTGGAAAGGCTGCCTGCGCGAAGCCGAAAGAGCAGCAGAGATGAGAATAGGGGGATCCTAGGGACCTGGTGGGGACCCAAGTCCAGTGGTGTCTGCAGTGCCTTCCCCATCGAAAGAGCCACCAGTGAGCACGTCTCCTGTGCGGCACCTCCCTAGCAGTTCTCCTCCCCCACTTCTTTCCTTTTTCCTCTCTGAGGAGCATTCCTATCAGCGCCCTGTTACATCAGCACACTGCCATCTGCCCCATCTTAAAAGGAAAAGAGAAATTTTCCCTTGACCTTGCCCTATTATTTTATTTTTTGTTGTTCCTTCTTTTTCCATGAACACTCTTCAAGTCACATCACTCATTCCAGTGTCCTTCACCTCTGCTCTTGGGCCAACTCCAGTCAGACGCTTCCCTCCTACCCCTCAACACAAATTGCTCATCACAGTCAGCAAAGAACTCCAAACAGCTGCGGCCAGGGGTCAGGCTCCGTCCTCCCACCACCTGACCTACCAGCCGCAGTGGACACTCGGGCCTCTCACTCGGCCTCGATCCACTCTCCTCACATTGCTCCCCAAAGCACCTTCTCTTAGTTTCCTTCCTTCTCATTGGTGGCACCATCTCAAGTCCCATTGCTGGTTCTTTTCGCCCCCTATTATCTTTTAAAGTTGAGACTTTCCAGGTCTCCATCCTTCACTCTGCTCCTGTCCTCTCTACTTTTACCTCCTGGTCAGCTCCCTCAGCCTCATGGGTGTAGACGTTACCTAGATGTCAAAAAATGTCTGCCTACTCCTCCTCCCAGAACCTCAGAAATATATTCAACCCTCTCCTTAACAGTTTCAAAACCAAAATTCTCTTCTTTCCCCAAAACCTACTGTATTCATACCTTTCTCCAATCCTGGTTTTCATAATTCTCTCCTTCCAATTTCTTAGGAGGGAGAAAAAGAAGATGGAACCAATCTTGATTCCTTTCTTTCTCCCGCACCATACTATCTGACCACTAGAAAATAGTGCTGGAGCTAATCGAGTCTCTCACATCCTCTGTTTCCCCATCGTCATGGATGCGTCTGTAGTTCAAGCCCCATCGTGCTAGCCTGGATTCTTGCAATAACCAAATAATGTCTCCCCATCGATACCTTTGTCCACTGAGATGCTCTTCTTTGCACAACAGGTACTAATCGTGTGTTCAGAAAACTGCAATGACTCAATTTCACACAGAGTGAAAGACAAAGTCCCCATGATATAACTGCCGGGTCCTATCACCACCTGCCCCGCCCCTCATTCCATTGCCATCTGTCTCTCCCTTCTCTGCTTTTCTTCCCAGTAGTTTGATGTGTGCCTCAAAAGCTCATGTGTTGACATCTTAATCCCCAAATTCACATGCTAGGATGCTGGTCTTCAGGAGGCCATTAGGATTCGACGAGGTCAAGAAGATAAAGCCCTCATAATGGCATTAGTGGCTTTATATGAAGAGGGAGAGAGACTGAGTCAGCACGCATGCTCTGTACCACCCTGTGATGCCCTTGGACATGTCATGAGACAGCAAGATGGTCCTCACCAGATGCCAAGCAGGTCCCCGTGCCATGCCCTCAGAATCCCCAGCTGCCAGAACTGTGAGCTAAATAAACCTCTTTTCTTTATAAATCACCCAGTCTGTGATGCTCAGTTCTATCAACAACATCAACAAAACCAGGCTGAGACTACAGCTCACTCCCCTCCTTTAACCAGGGACCTCTTTGCTGCTCTTTGAATGAATTGATCATCTGTGCTCTCAGCTCAGGAACCTTGCTAAGCCATTTGCTCTGCCTGTGATGCTCTTCTCTGAGGTACACTGGGCTAACATCTGTGTCAGTCAAGTCTGTGCTCAAACCTCACCCTCTCGCATAGGCGGGTGTCTCCTGACCTCCCTTTTAAAATTCCTTCCACTCAGCAATCCTCTGCTCCCGTGGGTCTTACCCTGAACCACTTCTTCATATTTTGACCGAATTTGTCATGTCTTAACACAGCACATGATTTTCTCATTTATTAAATATATTGTTTACTTTGTCTTGTCCCACTAGAATATAACTCTAAGAGGCCAGAAATCCTCACCTGTTTTGTTCACATACAGACCCCAAGTGCCTGACTGAATATGAGCTACATAAATATGGTCATATATCACTTAATGAAGGGGAGGTGTTCTGGGAAAGGTGTCATTAGGCAACTTCATCACTGTGCAAAGATCATAAAGGTTCTTACACAAACCCAGAGGGTACAGTCCGCTACACACCCAGGCTGCCTGATGTAGCTGCCATAATGTATGTGGTCCGTTATTGCTCAAAACATTGCTCAAAACATAGTGTAGCACATGACTGCATTTCCTAAGCAAGGGCATGAAAAAAATTTACAGCCACATGCACATAATAAGAGTATCTAAAATCATACTAATTAGTAAAGGTGGAGCTGGAGCTAAGCTAAATAGACCCACAGAAAACTTTTCTTTGCAACACATATTTTTAGTGGTGTTCACAAATACAATATCTAGACATTTGTCTGAGACACACATACACATGTATCAACCACCAATCCCCTCTTGGTTATACAGTTTAATCTCTTGTAAATTACATTTCACCAATGTATCTATTGCTTTGCTTTTGAAATTTTTGATACAATGAAGGAGAAATGCTTTTTCACTTCATCTTCCTGGCAAGATTCTAAATTAATAATACCTCACTAAATTCTCTTAGGTTTGGATTCTCTGCTGCTGATCAATTTTCCCTTACGGCAAATAACCAGACTGACTTTCAGTCCTGTTTCTTGTCTTGCCAGATCAAACATTTCTGAAATCTTTTTTAATAATTCAATGGATTGGAAAGTAAATATTTACATCCTGTCTCTGTTCAGCATTTTGATTCCTATATTTGATTTGCAAATTTTAGGACAGCCAGATTTCCTCTGGAAGGATACAACTAAGTTACAGAAACATCTAATTCTGGGCCTTCGCTATTTTTTTTTCTTTCACCACAGCAAGTTTTATTTCATTCAAATTAGTAGTTTGGGAAAAATGGGTTTCAATACAGGGTGTCTAGAAATTCAGATAGTAATCAGGACCTGCCCATGTTTTGCTTTCTAAGCCCATTATAATACTTGTCTAAAAGTTTCCATTTAGATCTATTACAGTGAGACAGGTCATTTCAGTAAATGACATCATGCATCAGAGAAAGCATACTGGCAATATCCCAGAGGTTTAAAGAACATTTTTTGCTTCTCTACCTTCCTTTTTTTTTTTTATCTTCCCCAGCCAGACTGAGATGATAAGCTGTCATGAGCCAAATATCCTCATATCACTCCTTCTGGGTCAACAAACTGAAGTCACTCTCCGGCATCCAGCTGACATCTTTTCCACATAATGGCTAGAAAGTCGGCATCACTAGGGCACAGCCTACCAAAGGGAGAGAAAGTGCTAAAACAATCCCAGATGTTTGATCCATTAAACCATTTAATACTTTCCCAATTTGTAAAATCGCTCAAATATACTAATAAAGCATCCAGTTTCCAATGACTGAGCTGTGTTTACCTCTGGGCTTATAAAATGGTGAAATTCGGACTTGGGTACATGCATTTTATTTCACTGCATGATCTATTCCTTTTTAGGTATTATGTCATTGCAGTCATTTTTATTTCACAGGCAATGGGAAAAATTACTGGTGATGTATATGACCCAGACAGCCTTAATGTTCCCCTCAGCTTGGCTAAAGTTTAGACAAGCTTCTCCCTAGCTGTAAGCTCTTGGCTTCTCTTTTCTCACAGCATTTACTTTATGAAACTTGTGATTATAAATTCTTTCTCTGCCTCTTGAGGTGTAAATCTTCGTGCAGTCTTAAAGTCCAGGAATGTCCTTCTCAAGGACCTGGGAGACACCCCCTAGAAATGCAATCATCAAGAAAGATGGGCCCGTCCTCCGGTCTGTGGAAGGGTAGAAGCCCAACTGCCCTAAGCTCCAATTAGCAAACAGATGGCCTAATTCCTTAGCCAACTTCCCCCTGAGTGTCCTCTAGTACATTTCCACTAGCTCAGTCCAGTGCTTCCATGGGCTGGTTTCAAAGGAATGAGCTCAGTCTCCCTCCTCCATTGTGGTCCTCTCGACCCCTATTGTGATACTCATGCAAATTTTCTTTGATGGGAGATCATTATTTGGGTTTTGTAGAACAATGTGGGTTTTTTTCCTTTTTCTTTCTAGTAAGTCATATTCTCCAGCAACCCAACCATTCTACAATCACAGTCTAAGAGAAGCAGCTAAAGAGTATTGCCTTGCAGGGTCTGGCTCAGAGCTGGGCAGAGGGATTCTTCATGGCAGTAGAAACAGGGAAGGTTCCTATGCATCTGCTCCAATAGCCAAAAAGAAATCTGAAGAGCAACAAGAAGTATCATAGGGCTCATTCAGCAGAAAGTGGTGTCCTTTACTAAGATCCATGTACCACTAAGCTTGGCCATGCATGTCAACAAACACCCACTGGAACCTATCCACCCACACTCAGCAGAAACCAATGATCGGGGGCTTGAGAATCCAACCTGTGATTCCGTGGTACTCACCAACACAACCAACATATGCCAGGGGAGCCCCCACCCAATCATGCCTTGGCATCATCTGAATTCCTCATATACCACTTCCATTTTGAAAAGGAGTAGAAGAAAGGTCAGAAAATCTGAGCTTGTCCTTAAAGGGACTGGCATGAGCAAAATAGGCTATTTTAGCCAGCAGAGGCAGAGGGCTTTGAGGGGCTCTGATACGTAGTCTCTGCACTGAATCGCAAATAGGATTCTTCATATTATACTCCAGCTATTGACCTAACCTCAGACTCAGGGGTGTGGAACTGGCCAGAGAAAATCATACCAACCAATATATCAGATTTGAAGAGTTACTGTAATGTGGTAGTACTGTGAAATACTCATAGTAACCATATGAGCATTTTTTCTTGGGTGCCTAACATTCTAAGAGCTATCGATTATGCATCTCATAAGTTATGATCTTATAAAACTATATGTAAATTGTCAAGAATAACACTTTTTGCAAATGCATATATATAGGCAGTCAACCAGAATGGATGCATCTATCCAATTCAAAATGTGCTTTATTGTATGTATAACATTGATACAGTCCCATTCATACTACAGAGCAGAATCACTCATCATCTATTGAGTATCAAAATAATTTGTGGTTCAAACTACACAAATAAGCATATATATACAAGTACATAATCTATTTAGATATAATTTATTGACTTTAATATAGATAATGTTCTACAGTAGCCTGATGGAATGGTATGCAAATAGAAATTAGAGTTTGAAGCCAGAAGGTAACATATCCTCCTGAGCACACATTCAATTCTAGAAATGCTTTTTGATTGCAGACCTCTTTGCTACACAATGAATTGCTTCCTCTAACATCCATGCACTCCAGCCAGCTCCATCTGGCTACTGGTCTATGATAAACAAGGGTTATGAATTTATATAAAAAACACACAGAAAATTTGATATTTCAAAGCTTATGTCAAAATTATTTTGTTACCATGAATTTTGCCAGGAATTTACCACACTTTAGTATTTTTAATTATTACATGTGTTTAAAGTCATTTCTTTACCTTGTTAGATAAAACAAATCAAGTTTCAACATAGTTGATTTTTAGATCTATCATGCTGACATAGTGAAGGGTACTTAGAGGCAAATATAACCATTACTGGATTATTTTTCTAAAGCAGGCACTTTTCCTTTATTTACTAATCTGACTTTTACCTATGATTATAAACTTGTAGTTGGGCTTATTTTTGTATCTACTAAGCTAAAAAAATAAATATCTTCTCAAACTACATGCCTAATAACCCTAATATTCTAATTCTAATCTAATAACTGTAGCAGAAAAAGGAGGCAAATATTTCCCTGATTTTGCCAAGATGGAGCTTAGCCAGTGGTTTGCAGGAGTATCATCAAGTTTTTCAGGATGTGAAAGATGAGACAGCAAAGCAAAAGATGAAGAAACACATCATTTTGCTCTGTTTATCTCCATCTTCTTTCTATTTGTAGTGTACAATGGAAAGTTCTAAATTGTCCTTTTTGATAAAAATAAATTCTCACAAAACAACCTCATTTCCACTCAAACCAGTGAGGCCTTTCACATGATTGTCAGGCCACCTATCATAGTTCATGATTCCTAGTGTATATTGATCCATTGAGTCATAATAAAGTAGCACTTCCAGCTGGGAATGAGACTTAATGCAAACATTTTCTGGATCAGAAAAGATGGACCAAAAAAAAAAAAATAGGTTGTGCTTCTGCCTAGCCAATTTCAAATTGCTTCAGGCAATACTATGAATCTCATCCACACCCCTGTGTTTTCTCACACACACTGTGACCATGGAGGAGAATATGGCAACTGAAAGAAAAAAGAGAAAGAAAACAGTATTCTAGCAGAAGCAGCTAATGCATGTTCATGATGAAAGCTACCATAATTGCAGAAAGCAAATACTTTTGATAAGCAAAATGGAGAATCAATTACTAGCATGCATTATTCTACTGCAGTTGTTATTACTTTTATTATATCTGTCTTCTGGAAATTTGTAACCCACAGCGACTCAAGAATTTAAAAAAAAAAAAATAAAGGTCAGTTTGTTGTTTGGAATGTACCTTCAGAGTCCAGAACTTTGCTTTTTCAATTTTAGAAATTTGCAATTTGTAGCTTTAGGAAATAGGAGTGTAGTATTTTGAGTCAGCTAAGCTCAATAGTTAACCATAAATGTCAAGAACTTTATATTTTCATTTAATGGCACCAATTTTTCCTTCAACAGATACATAACTGAATAGAAGAATATTGTGTTGTATAATTGCCCTTGTGAAATTTTTAATCTATCATTTTTCCAAAATTACATGCAAGTCCTGATGCAATCTTCCTAGCATTTTTATGCTCTTCATTAAAAAAATGGGAGAAACAATATGAAAATAGGGGTGCTGCATTTAAGGGGAATTTTCAGATAATCTACAAGGAGAGTTTCAATAAGAAATTCATGATTTACATGATTCTTAAGAGATGGTGCTTTCAAAGCAAAAGAACAATAATAGTTCTTTGCTTTTGCTTTGCTGACATCAGTAACTTTAGAACAGCCATCTAGGTCAATCAGTGACCCACGAGAAATCCATCATGACAGATGTCATAACAAAACTGCTGTCACTTAGGGCAGCCCCCTCCTTCTTTAGCTTTGTCTAACACTGCTGCATCTTGGCTCTCTCTTCCTAGTTCTCCTGACCAGCTCTTTTCAACATCCTTCATAGAACTCCCTTTCTTTACTTTGGCTATGAAGCGAGCATGACTCTCCTCTTACCTTCACATTCTCAGTGAACCACATTCCTCAATGAATACAGCTACCATAATGGTTTTTGGATGATGAGGCCAAAATCTTTTTTTTTTCCTAGCTGATTTTCTTTTGAAATCCATGCTTCAGATACTGATAATTCCTCTATAGATATCTCAAACTCCACATTCCAAAAATGGACATTTTACCTCCTGTCAAAACCAGATGGCCACATAATTCCAAACTTCCATTCATGCAGACTAAAAATCTTAAAGTCATTTCTAACTATTACCTAATAATGTTGTAGAGAAGTTGCAGAATCTAGTCAAAGTGATTTTCAGTGTAGCTCTTTCTTTTTATTTATCTCTGTCTTAGTTTTAGCCTTTATTATTTCAAACACCCAGTTTTGGAACAAAAAAAAAACACATTATTTATTGGCTAGTCATTGGTTGTATAAACTAGGGAAAGACAGCATCTCAAATGAGAAGACACCATATTCACCCAAGAAAAGTGGTTTTGTGGTAGGTGGGTTGACAGGTGTAAGGTTGCGAATTAGCAAAAGAGGCATGTGACCCACACTGATGATTTTGAGAAGACTTCCAGAAAGAGCTGCCATCTACACTGAAATCTCTAACAGGAATTACTTAAAAGGAGAAGAGAGAATAACAAGCTTTCCAAAGATAGAGGAGAGACAAACTCTAGAAATGAGAGCAACCGCAGCATGCCTGGGGACTCCAGAGTGTCTAAAATAGTTGGAGTATAAAGTCATAGGAATTAGCTTGAAGGGGAGATGGGGGTTAGCATGGTCCACAGAAGCTGATCTTAAGGGCCATAAAGGATATACCCAACAACAAAGGAAGGAAAATTAGAACCACCAGAGGATTCTAAGAAATGAGCACTTGCCAACTGGCAGTGAAGAAGATCTCCTTTGTCAAATTATAGCAAACAGAGAGAATACTGTATTAATCAGAATCAGCAATCTGATCCTTGGATTCTAGTGCGCAAACACCATGAGAGTGAATAAGACAGGAGGAAGTCTCGGCTTTCCTGGTGTGTGCACTCTCAGATAGGCTTGGGCACACAGGAGGCTCCCCTGAAATGTGCACTGGATGAATGAAAAGATAAGGAAGCCCTTGAGGACGCTGAGCAAGGTGGAACAGGGAGGACTCAGGGCTCTGTGACATTTGACGTTGGAAGAGAGAAGGCTAAGGCATAGGTGGGAGTTTGGAAAACCTTCTAAATGGTGGTGCTCAGAGTAAAAAGTCAGCAAAAGGGAAATCTGAAAAATGTAAAAATTGAAGCAATGGGAAATCCATGTTGCAATGGTCCACTTTGGAACAGAGGGACTACTTACTCTTTGGGTGGTATTGAAGGAAGCAGGGACTGTGGTGTTCTGGTAAATGTACAGGCTTTGAAGAAGAAGACAGGAATTGAGGTTCTGCTTGATGACCTGCCTGATGATCTAGACCTCTTTAATGTGTGCCTCTTAAATAACCAATCTAGTCTATCAGCAGGGCTGTTTGGTGAAAGCACGTTAGGTCCTGGTCACCAAAGCACCCTTTTTAACACAGCATTTGACCCAACCTCAAACCTGACCTCAGAGCTTCCGTGCATTTTCCTCTGAAACCTATTCACATTCTGCATAATTTCATTTGAATCACACCCATTCCTTTCTCCACCTCTCAACTGCAGCTCAAATACCATCTCTCCCATCATCTAACTTGTTACATAGAAAAACATTTCGATATGAAAGAATAGGGTTTACTGATGCTTGTTAAATGAATAAAAGTCAAATCCTGTATTTGAATACCATTGTCCTGCTTGAATCCAACTTTACTTAAACTTTGGCAAACATAAAAGTGGGGCTTGTCGTTAGTTGAACTGTAATTGTTCTAATAAGACCAAACTCAGAGTGATTGAAATAAATTAGACAGATTCGGAGTTGAACTCAGAAGGTCAAAGGGCTACAAGGGCTTTGCCTCTCTATAACAAAGTAAAGCCACAGAGCTTTGAAAGAAGCAAAGCCAACATTTCAAAGGATCTTAAAACCACTTTTTGTCATTTCCTTCCTAAGAAATATATTTGATTAATTCTCATCAATCTTTTTCTGGAGTGTCTGAAATGTGTTTTGAATTCCAATGAATAAATGAATATCTCCTGAATATTGATGTGATGAAGTGTCTTAACATAATTAAATATCTTAAAATTTAAATTAATGTGGGCTGTGCATAGATTACAAAGAGGCTAAAGTTTATATTTTTGAATAATGCAAGCACTATTTACAAACTACCCTCATGCCTTTAAAAAATGCAAAGGAAACAGAAATCAGATGTTGTATATAGAATAGGTGGAATGGCTATGATGTTTGGGGTATTTCTAATTCTTGAAAAATTAATGATTAAATTTCAGTAAACTCTGTGCAACACCAGATATCAGTAAGCTATACAAGACCACCTTTTTAAGATCCCAAATGCCACCCATCACAGCACAGGATATTGAATTTATCTTCCTAGTCACATAGACTGATTATGGTTTTCAGAACTAGAACACACCCTTTGATGTCAAACAAACAAACAAAAAACACTGTATCCAAGGAGTTATCAGTACTATTCTAGTCACCAATACCAACCCGACCCACAAGGTGATCAAAATCCACCAGCACACACATAATCAAAAGAAATTCTAGACATGATTCTGGATTTGCTGGCTATACACAGAAATCGTTTTATGTATTCTACAACAGACTAAGTGCTTTGTGTCCCAACTCATTGAATTCTTGCAGTGGGCCTACGTGATGGAGACTATTATGTTTCACACTTCAGCCATGAAGACACTAGGGCCAAGGGATATAAAGTCACACATGAACAGTCACAGAGCTCTGGTAAAATCCAGCAAACCACAAACACAGTGTGGGCTTCAGAGCCTGCTCTTCCTCACACATGATGTGGCTTCCGCCTGGAGGGGGTTTATCCTCCATGGAAGAACAAGATGGCACATCAGCAGGTGATCCATGCTACTCCATGGAACTGAAAGGGATTAAGCACCGAGAAGTTAGGATCTGGAGAGCCCCACTGGCTGAGCGATCAGGGGAGCAGACACATTTCACTGAGGTTCTAGGGTCGGATTCTGAGAGGTCAAAATGAAGGACTAGGGCCTTCCATGCGGAGATGTGGCAGAAGGGCAAACCCACGGGAGGCACATTTCTCAGAACAGCAGGGATTGGACCGAGGGGAGTAGAACAGGAAGGCAGAAGTCAGTGATCAGTAAGCAAGAGAGGAAAGTGGAGCCAGATTGTAGAAAGTCTTTCATTCAAAACTAAGGATGCCCAACTCTCAAACTTCTAATATCCAAGAAACTTGTGGGCCACCATTGTAGGTAAACTAATAAAAAAGAAAGACCATCACAAGTTTAAAAGTACAGAATACATGATGTTTTAAGATAATAATATTTGTGATTATTATGCATGATTTCACAAGAAGAGAGAATCCACAGCCTCTTACCAAGCCATTGCCAACTCGACAGTAGAGAGTCTACTCAATATGGGTGACTTCCAAAACAAGTGGTGTCTCTCCTCACCCTTGATATGTACAAAATGAAAAGTTTTCATTCGTATTTATAGGTCACTGAGAAAGAAGATTCTGTTGCTCTCACAGAGATTTCTGGATACTTTGATAAAAGAGATATATTGGATGGAGAACTGTCTTCTTTTAAGCATAAAAACAAACAAACATTAAATAAAGCAGCATGTCCACCCAAAAGCCGGAGGGCTGAATGTTTCCCCTTGGGATATAAATTCTTACAACACCTACTTGCTGGGTATAGTCTGAAAACAAGTTATTTAATCTATGCTAAAGAGCTTAGATGTGTTTTATCATATCACATTGTCACACAATAACATATTTATAGTATTTTTGAAGCACTAAACAATCAAATACTGGGAAGAGGTCATACTCTTCAGATATTCACATCACTGTCCAATTTTTAGAAGAAATCTTAATATATTTTCCCCAGCATCATTATATTTTGGCTCAGGAGTGATAAATTCAGGTCAGTGGTATGCTGGTAAGTGCTTAATAACTTGTTCTGTTGGGGGGGGGGGAGTCCTGCTTTGCAGCATTTGTCAATTCCTGTGGTGTAAATGCTCCTTCCATGCAGATTTCAAGCTACCAACTTGGCACAGCTGAGTTGGGAGGAAATCCTCACAACAGGCTCTCCTAAGCCAGCAGGTGACTGACCATATCTCTGAGATAAGCTACTTATGCAAAGCATCTAAAATCATATTGCAGTTATGAAATTCTCTGTTACAACCTCAAGTGTGAAAAGTGCATTTTTTCTAACAATCTCATTTTCTATCTCTTCTTATTCTGTCTCATGTAGAAAAATCAATCTAATCATTTCAGAGGAACTCATTCCAGTTCATGGATTTTACTCAGTCAATTAAGGATCATATTTCTTTCACCTTCAACTTCAAAATGCCCCCAGAATGCCCCCCAAAATGCTCCCATCAACCCTAGAGTTACTGGGAGGACAGTAGATGGGGTCCCACTTCATGCGATGCCTGAACTGGAAATGATTCCAATGACCAAGCCCTGTGTGGATTTGTTGCAGGTTGGTGAGGATATGCCCCATTGGGGTGTCCCAGTGTCTCATGTCCACCCTAGGTATGAGCCCTTGCCCACAACCTCTGCTCCAGGCTACCACCACCTACATTCACTCTTGGTGCCACAGTAGCTCGTGGTTCTCCTCAAATGCCATCTGGGGCTGATGTGGGTTATTCCCACAGGACACTGTGCATTTCAGCAATAGGACAATTTCATGACTCCTCTTGGGGCAGGTAGTCTTCCACTTTAAGCACCCACTCTGAGCACATCACTCACATCCAGATACCTACACAAAACCTCCTATGATGAACTTAGTTTGAGGACAGGGTTTCAGGACAAATGGTTCTTCCTATTCACTTGCTCATGTCTAACCCTCCTCCTGCCGTTCCAAACTCTTGTATCTTCCTCTCAATAGAAGAGGGAGAGATGGAACTCCTTCAGCCTCATACCTTTTCAAGTCTTTTATATTTTAGACTTTAAGGGTTTCAACTCAAGCTTGTTCCCAAGCTTCGCAGGGATCCCTGCAGCACTGGATGACTCATGCCTGTCTGAGCCAGGAAAAGAAAAAGGACAAACAGGGAGATGGAGTCCATTTTGCCTCCCCACACCATCCCACGTGTAGAAATAGCCTCGAAGGAAATTACTATTGTCATTAAAAATGAGTTTATCTCCAACAGCAGATGGGATAGAGAGGGAAAATGAGAGGGAAGGGGAGGGGGGATAGTAGGGGATAGGAAAGGTAGCAGAATACAACAGTCATTAATATGGTATTATGTAAGAATGTGGATGTGTAACCGAAGTGATTCTGCAACTTGTATTTGGGGTAAAAAAGGGGAGTTCATAACCCACTTGAATCAAATGTATGGAAGATGATATGTCATGAGCTTTGTAATGTTTTGAACAACCCATAAAAAAAATGAGTTTATCTCATCCTTCGCCATAGGAATTTGTGTGTTCACCTTCTCCAACGTCAACCAGCAACTTTCATACCAAAAAGCAGAAACCACTGACCTCTTTCAATATAATGAAAAGAACTCATCCAACACCATGCTCCCCTGGGGCTCAGTTTGACAAGGCTGTGCCATAGAGACACTCGAGGGACTGACCTCTGTGAATGAAGCCGCTGGTGTCCCCCAAGCACTGCCTCCATCCAGGTCCACAGATTTTCCAATCAACAACATGGCGAACCAGAGGCCCCAGCATATAAGCAAGTATCTTCTGCAAAGTACAGGTTGTCAAGGCCACCCAGGATGCAGAGTTGTGTGTTTTGCTCTCATGTAGGCAGGAGCAGGAGTGAAACTCAGAAAGCAAAGTAGTTCTTATGCTGGCTAAAGCAGAAGTCTTCTAACATTTACTTATAATATTTACTCCTCCATGTATAGAGCCACTAAAAATGATGGTTGTTGACAGTGTCTTTTGATAGAAAAATTTTGCAAACAGCATACATATTCTACTTTCTTCCCCAAGCATAACATTAACAATGAGAGGTGTTTTTGCTATAAGAGGGCAATTTTGATGCATATGTAGTTTTATTCTTCTCTGTTATGGAAAAAAAATTCATAACATTTACATTAAAGATACTATTTTGTGCTTTATCCAGAAAAAATTCAATTGTACCACAAGACGTTTAATGAAAAAGAGTTGAAAGCTTTGGCAGGTCTATTCTATTCTTTCAAGAGACATAATTGGGGGGATTAAGAGTGAACACAATTTGGAGGATTGTCTGTGAGCAGAGAGTGACAGATAAGAGAGTTTCATAGAGCCTGGCTGAGGAGTCCTCATCCCAGAGCCAGCGGACAAAGGCTGAGAGAGGATTTTGTTTGGTTTGGTTTTGTTATATTTCCCCAGATATTTAAGGAAATCTCTGTCAATATATGAACTGGTCCATAAGCTGAAAGAATGTGGGCCTTTGAGACTACACTTGACAAAGAACAGTCTTTTAAAAAGTAATAAACAGCCACCCCCAAAACAAGCAGCTACAACCCAAGCAACAAAAGCAAACTCTTCGTAGGGGAAAAGAATCATCTCATTTCTAGAGCTACCACATTATAATATTCAAAATGTCTAGCTTTCAACCAAAAAACAAATACAATGCTCATAAAGAAGAAAGTGCAGCCCATTCACAGGAAAAAACAGAAACTGTCTCTGAGGAGGCAAAGGCATGGGACTACTAGAAAGGACAGTAAGTCGACTCTTAAATATGTTCAGAGAGCTAAAGGAAACAAAAGTTAAACAAAGATAGGCACTCATGTCTCAAGGAACGGAGAAGAGTCGTGAAGAGATGACAATTATGAAAAGGAACAGAATTCAACCAAGAATTCTATCGGTGGCCAAACTCTGCTTTTCTAATGAAGAAGAAATGATGACATTCCCAGGGAAATCTCAGGGGCTTTGTCACTAACAGATCTGTCCAGTAAAAAATGGAGTCTTGCATGTGGGAAAGAAAGAACACTAGACAGGAATTGCAAAGTCACGTGGAAATATAAAGAACACTGGTAAGGCAGGTGAATGAAAGAATCATTGTATTTGGGGATTGTAACTCCTGTTTATTCCTTACCTGATTTGAAAGATAAATACATAAAAAATACTTATAAATCTATTTTTAGGTCTAATATGCATAAAAATATATAAAAGCCATCCATAAAAGAAGAGAGAGCACTGGGTAATGGTGTAGTGTGTAACAATGAAGAAAGGAAGGTTGATTCAAATTAGATCATTATAAGTTCAAGAGATTAATTGTAATTCCCAGAGAAAACAGAAAGGGGAAAGAATGCTTTTGGAACACAGAGAAAACAAACAAAAATGGAATAAAAATGGTAAATCACAACAAAAAAATCAATTAAAAATATTTTAAATGCATTTTGGAATCTAATAATTGTATTGATTTTTCAACACTGTGATTAGACTAAATGCCATTAAATTGTACACTTTATTGGTATATGGTTATTTGTGGTATATTAATTTCAACTTAATTTTTTAAAAGTTTAATGGTGAATCATTCATCTAAGAAAGTATAATCTTTACAGATAGATCCAGTACTTTCCTTATTTAAATGGTAGTGCAAAATCATCACATTCAAATATTCTCATATTGCATCTCATATATTTTAGTTTTTATCTGCTCTAGAATTATGGTCATTTCTTATATTTATGCCACTGTTCTGAATTTTACTCCTTCCATTTTTATTTCATTTATGCTTTTCTGCATCAATGAGCTCTTTATGTAATTGTACTAATCATAGAATGAATGTTGTACAGTACTAACAGGTACAGAGCAAATCTAATAAATAATAAGGAATAGTGTGCAAATTAGTCAGGATGGGTTAGTAAGAGAAACTATACTGTTAATAAATGGTAGTAAACTATCTTGCAGCTTAAGTTTTGAAAGCTTTTTAATTTTTTTATTCCTTTTTCCTTTAAACTACCAACCACTGCAGAACATTTGCAAGATTCTGGAAAGCACATTTAGAAAGGCCCATATAGGCAATATAGGTGGAGTAAAAATCTTAAGCAGGCACACAAGTTATCACTGGGCTTTAAAATCTATTTGTATTGAAGAAAGCCCCGAACTACATGACCAGTTACGGGTCTACTAAAATAATCTTGATTGGAAATCACAGAACTATGTTAGGATAATATCAATGGAAACAGGAGTATGAAAGAGAGAAGTTGTTAGCCACGGATACACAGAATTTGTCATCTTTCCCAGGAGAAGGGATCAAAGGAGAAATAAAAGGTGATGATTGAGAAAACCACCAGGAACAGAAAAGGAAAATAATTACAAAAAGAAGCTGTTGGAGGTGATGAATTTAACTTAAATTGATAAGTTCTCTGTGTATGTGTGTGTTTTCCAAACAGGTCTCACAGGCAACTGGAAAATTCCAGCAGACCATGAAAAATACAAGAAATGAGACTGTTAAACGCGTTCTCCCAGGGCACAGATGTGGGAAGTGTCTGCCCAGGCCTTCTTCTGAGACTCTGGCAAATGACCAATGCACAAAGCCAAAGTCAATGATGGGGCTTTGGGAATCTAAGCATTCTCTTTTGGGTATGGAATCTCTGACTTATTGTGTTTTCATCTTAATACACCCATATTTCTATATAGTCTATTAGAGTTGATTGTGTTTTATATTCCAGTTGTAGAAACAATCTTATAAAGCCAAGGACATTCTCCTTTTTATTTTCGATTGTTAATATTAATTACATGATAACTTTTTAAAAGAGATTAAATAAGAAGATGGCAGAAAATAACAAAAAAAAATCTTCAACTCACTTAAATTTGGTTTAAAGCTAGCTTTCTAAATAGATTACTAGACATTAAGGCCAATAACCAAATTCCCGCTGAGGGAGAAAATCTTTGATTTAAAGTCCTGCTGGAGGAGGAACAAAGGGAAGTCCTCATAAAATCATGCGATTTTTCTATGCATTTTCTCATGAAATGACATATGCAGGGCACCCTTCAGAGAGCTGTAGTTAAAAATCAAATATATAAATAACAAAGTCATAAACAAATATGTTACTATTGCCAAAGAAAACAATTCTTCCAATGACATCATACTTTCAAAAATCCAACTCACCGGGATAATCAGAGACAAATGGTCTCTAGTCCATTTTAAATTTTACATTGCATTTTTCATTCCCATCCCCTTAAATGGGTTTTTGCCATATGCACTCATTTTCCTAGTATGTTGTCCAAGTCCACTTTACACTCCATGTTGATAATGCCAAAGTGTGAGTGTACATTTTAATTTTTTTTATTTTAAAATAGTTTAAGAGGGCTAGGAATATAGCTCAGTTGGTAGAGTGCTTGCCTTGCCTGCACAAGGCCATGGATTCAATCCCTAGCAACACACACACACACACATACACACACACACACACAAATAGTTTTAGAATTACAGAATATTTGCAAGACTATTACAGAGTTCTGGTATGCCCCACATCAGATTCCTCTATAATTGAAGTCTTATGTGAGTATATTTGTCACAAATAATGAATCAACATTGATACACTTTTGTACCTTTATTTGAATGCAAATAAAATACAAATAAATCTATGCTTCATTTGAATGTCCTTAGTTTTTAACCAAAATGTCTTTTTGCTGCTCTAGGATCCCATTAAGGTAATCGTGTTTGTCACCCGGTCTGCTTAGGCTCATCTCGGGTATGACAGCTTTCAGACTTCCTTGTCTCTTGATAACCTTGACAGCTCTAAGGATGACAGGGCAGGTGGAATGCTCTTCACTTCGGGATGTGTGTCATTTTTCACATAGGCTTTTGAGAGGAAGACCACCAAGGTAAAATGGGATTTTCATCACATCACATCCAGGGTACCTATTATCCATAGAGCTTTAACACTGATGATCTTCACATTGATCACCTGGATGAGCTGGCAACTGCCAGGTTTCTCCACTGGGAAGTTCTTCTCACCAGCTACTATTTGGAAGAAAGTCCCTGTGTGCATTGAAAGTAGGAGTTGGAGGCAAAGTTTCTACAAGGAAGAAGTGAACCCAGGGGCAGCCATGGAGGGGATGGAACAAGGGGAAAGGCCCAAACAAAGCTGTGCTCTTGACTCAGATCAAGCTCCAAGCTCCTGGTGAGCAATCTCACTGGCACTTGAGAACAGCCCCATGAAGTGCATCTCACCTTTCCATCCTAAGGAAAAAACGGGGAGCCTTCGCCCATCTCTCCTCGTCCTTATTGGTCGCAGTCTCACAGGCAGACAATATCTTCATCCTTCACCACCAGAATTTATGAGCCCAGTGGATCCCCAGAGGTAGACTTGCTCAGCATCAGAAAAGCCAGAGGCCAGCAAACCACAGGGAAGTGCTCCATCCCAAGGTAAGACACCTGCAGGAGGCAGCACTTGGCCATTGCAACATTGACTGGAGAAAGAGGTGGGGCTGAGAGCTGTAACTGTCACACTAGAAGAGTCTGATACACGACAGCACATTTTTAACATGATATGAGTGAATAAGGAAACACAATGGTTTTATTTTATTTTATTTTTATTTATTTTTTTTTTTGTTTGGTTTGGTTTTGTTCTTGGTTTGTTACTGCTAGCTTGCCCCATCCTTGTGTTCCATGTGCCCCTCACTTGCTGGGAAGGATGCTCCCCATAGACACACAATGATATCAGACAAGAAAGCCAAAGTTCCTGCTCTCACTGTTTCTTTGGTAATACAACCCACCAAGCTTTCAGAGCACATGTACATTCCAGCCCACAGGGACATTCTCATTCTGAGCTGAGTCTAAGTCCCTTCACACTTGTATGCTAATATTTTTTTGAGAGTATTTTGCATTTATATTCATGAGAGAGAGAGAGTAGCTTTTAATTTTCCTTTCTTGTTTGTCCTTGACAGAGTTTGGTCTCAAGGTTATGCTGGCCTCACAGAATGAGTGAGGCGTCTTTTGACTTGTTGTTGTTGTTCTTCTCCGAGAGAGAATGTGTGAGATTAGAGTCACATCCTCCTGAAATGCATTTGGAAGAATTCCCATTTGAAGCCTTGTTAGCCTCGAGTTTTCTTTGTTGAAACGTTTTAATTATCTTTTAGAAACACAGGGACATTCATTTTTTTATTTCTTGAGTACAACTTTGTAGGCTGTGTTTCTCAAATAATTCTTTGAATTCACTTAGATTTTCACAATTCTTAGGAAGTTTGTTAAAATATCCTCTTTTATAATACTTTGGTATGATTAATTATATGTTTTCTGCTTTATTAATTCAAAACTTTTTCCCTTTATTTCTTTTGGTTAAATCTTTTGGGTTTTTCTTTCTCTGATTTCTTAAGATGGCTACTTGAATAACACTCATATTTAGCCTCTTTGTCTCAGATTGTTTGAAATTAAGACTTGGTTTTTGTCTAAGCTGCACCTCACTATTTTGATTTATATTATTTTGCTGTAATTGAGATAAAATGTTTTCTGATTTCCATTGAGATTTCCTGTTGAGGAGTATGTTAATTAAATTCCATACCATTTTGGATTTTAAGTATTTTTTAATTAATGATTTCTAGCTTAATTCTACTGTAGCGGGGCACTTACTCCATATGATTTCAATCCTTTGAGATTTGCTACAACCCTTTTTATGGCTCAGCATAAACGGTAATTATTCTAGGTACATTTGATATGGATGTGTATTCAGCAGTTGCTGAAGATACACTAGACATTTTATGTTATATATTTACCCATTTTGTCAAATTCATTAATTTTGCCATTGAACTCTTCTATATTTCCACCGATTTTTTTTTCTTGGCTATTTAATGATTGAGATACAGAGAAGGCCCTTAACAATTAACCTACTATTTTGCATTTTTATTTACAATATCTAGTTATGCTATGATTTCTGTTCATTTTTCTGTATATATTTTGAAGTTCTGGTATTTGGTAGAGGAAATGTCAGTCCCACTACATGGTACTTCCTTTCTACACAGGATCTCTGCCCATGAAGGCTGTCTTGGTTTCTCTCAGACACTACATGCAGTTATTACTTTCTGATTGGTTTACTAGTTTCTAGAAATGCATCTGAGTAACATGGGCTGGATGCTTGGATGCCCACAGAATTCACTGTTGGAATTCTGATGGTATTTGGAGTTGGAGTCTTTGGGATGAGACTGGGTTTGATGAGGTCCTGAGTTGGGACACTCATGGTGGTGTTAGTGTTCTTTTGAGAAGCAGCAAACAGAGCTAGCACTCTCTCCATGCACATGTACCCAGGAAAGGCCATGTGAATAGGAACCAAGAAGGCGGCCATCAGGAATCAGAAAGTAAGGAAGAGGCCTTCATCAGATGCCAAATCTGCTGCCACTTTGATCTTAAATTTCCCAGCCTAAGAAATCATGGTGGGGAAATACCTATTGTTCAACCAACCAGTCTGTGGTATTTTATTATGGAAGGCTGAGCTTACATTAACTTTTCTAAACTCATCATTCTTAATACCAGGTACCTTGAGGTGGGACAAAGTCTTAGGTAAAACTTATTATCTACAGTTTCCTGAGGGATAAGGTTATTCCTGGGACTTTGCCTGAAATTTTCTGACTTCTTCTCCTTCCTTTCCCTCCTTCCTCCACTGCTGTCTTCTCCTGAAACTGTGTCCTACAAAATCACTTTCACCTCCTCATTGTCTCCAGTTGTTCTGGGAAAACCCAGTCCATGGGTTCACCAGTCATGTGATGGGGAACCACTTGATTACTTAACTCTGTTGATTCATTGCACCTACATGTCAAATTTACCCCTTGGTAAAATATTAGATATATACTAAAAGAATATAAGTTGTGTGTTAATGATAGCTTTTAGTTTCATGAGTATATTTCACTTGACCAAGTTCAAAGCATTTTATCAGTTTTAGGAGGATCATATTTATCACTGAATTCTTTTATCTTATGAAATTTGAATACATTTCCTAGGCCAGGAACATCCTCCTAGGGACCTAGAAAAACAATCTGCTTTTAGAAACTTCCCTTACTTTCTTACTGAATGGCCACCAATTTATCTCACATGCCTTGAAGATTTCCACAGTGAGATGAGTGAGAAAGAAAAGATAGATACACTGCCTATAGAATATTGCATTTTAAAAGAGCACATTATCTTAGAATTTAGAGATACTCAAATTCAACCTCATAATTTTATAGGAAAGGAAAAAAGAAAGAAAGGCAATGTCATTTCCCCAAGGCCTCCCACAGTTTGGTATTAAAATCTAGTTTCCTTGATTTGCAAACCAGCAGTTTTTATCACCATGAATGACTTAGGATGGGTGACTTGACACATTCACTCAGATGACATCATATTGATTTAGAGCTGAAAAAGTGTGCCACAGGGCAGACAAGGACAATAAGGGATAAGGCAGGGGACACCAAGATGACAAGAAAGAAGAGGTGAAGGTGGAGCTTGTCCTTAAGAAAGGGGACACAGAAGACAGAACATCTGAAATAAAGAGGAAACACATGGTCAGCTGGATGGTCATCCCTGGTGCTAAATCAAATGAGTCAATACAAAAATAGAAGTGATTCTATATCAGTCTTAGAACTGGCAGCCCACTCTCCTCTGCTTTAATGAATAGAGGATGTAGGAATATAGAGAAATAAAAGACATAAATCTCCCCTCATTTTCATTTCACCTTCTCAAGGCCAGTATACAAAATATAATCTATAAACACAAGTGACACACCACTGACCATAAAATTGATCTGGAACTTCATTTTCCAAACTTTTGTCAAAATAGTAATCTCTTAGTAAGGTTGTTTTTTATTTATATTCATAAGCAAATTTTGATAGGCAAAATATATATTTTTTTTTAATTAGACCATCAGATTACTCTAGTTTACCAACTTTGACTCAACATAAATGAGAATGTTTTCATCTTTATTTTAATCTAGTAATGAACATATAGTTCTTTGACTCTGCTTCATTTTATGATAAAGCAGTGTTTGATAGACTTTTCCTCAAAGACTTGTATAGAAATTTGAATTCCTTGGAATTCTTTTGTATACATCAGTGTATGTATTTGGTCTTGTGAGATTTGCAAAAATGGAGTTAATTAATGGGATACACCTTGAAGCTGGTTAACATTCACTTACGACTTTATTTTTAAAATTCATGTGGCCACACCACAGCACCGCCATAATGTTCAAAAAGGCCAATGCCATCTCACTAATACCATTGCACTATTAACCCTGTTTTTCCAATAAGAAATTAAAGATTCTAAAATATCATGCCTATCATTCCTTCTGATATGCAGATGCTAACTCACAATAGGTGCGGGGAGGAAGGAGAAGAAGTTCACTGGATTAAACAGGGGAGCTGGAGAAGAAGGGGGATGGGAATGTGAAAGACAGTAAATGAAGTGGACTTAACTTTCTTATGTTCATGTATCAATACATGTACTGTGGAACTTTACATCATGTACAACCACAAAATTAAAAGTTATAAGGGAAGTTATACTCCATGTATGTATGATATGTCAAGATACACTCTAGTGTCATGTAGAAGTAAAAAGAACAAATAAAAAACTTAAAAAAATAAATAAATAAAAAATAAAATTTCTTGCCCATCCTTAAGTAAGAGGTAGTAGTGATTTGAGCACAAGTATAGTGACTTGTTCCCAGATAGGTCTAATACTTAAATAGTTGTTCTTCACCTAAACTTTTGTTATCTACAGAAAAAAAAAGCCCAAAAGAGAGAAGCAGTGTGGAGGAGCTGAAGTTCAAGTGTGTGCGGGAAGCTTGAAGGTGACTTGGGGGCCTAACTATTCAGGGACTTCATTGGCTTTAGATGTCCCTGTATTGTTGTTAAGAGCTGTACACCTGTGGACTTAAATGAGGGCCATCCATACCATAAATTAGGACATGAAACAGAAAATTAGGCAGAGCCATTAAGAAGTCATGTGCAATAGCCTGGGCCAAGAGGAAGGGCATGGGATCCTTGTGATTCCAGTAGCTATTTACTGCCAAGGGCTTTCTCAGCACATCAGATTCTGGGCAGGATGGGGAAAGAGTCAGTATAGAAGCAAATAAACTGCAGACATCTTTGTTACCCCAACAAACTGTCCAAGCACAGGCCACCCCAGCGCAGCAAACCTGACTGGTGCAGTTCACTGGCAGCATCTCTGGTCCCAGGGACCTCTCAGGCACATTCTAGACCCACACCTACTTGTGCCAAGACTCCCCTTAACCCCACTTGAGACTTTTAAATCCTATACAAAGTTATTATTTATTCTTTTTCTCATAAAAAAGTATTGGTTATTGTTATGGCTTAGATTGGAGGCAGCTCACAAAAGCTCATGTGTGAGAGAGAATGTAGGAAAGTTCAGAGGTGAAATGATTGAGTTTGAAAGTTGACCTAATCAGTGCATTAATCCTCTGATAGGGATTAAATGGTGGTAACTGTAGGCAGGTAGGGTATGGCTGGAGGAGGTAGGTCATTGGGGCATGCTTTTGGAGTATATATATTTTTCCTGGTGAGTCTGTCTCTCTCTCTCTCTCTCTCTCTCTCTCTCTCTCTCTCTCTCTCTCTCTCTCTCTCTCTCTCTCTCTCTCTCTCTCTCTCTCTCTTTCTCTCTCTCTCTCCCCCCTCTCTCTCTCTTTCTCTCTATCTCTCTCTCTCCCCCCTACTTCCTGGTGCCATGTCCAGATCCCCCATCATTCTTTGGCCATGATGTTCTGCCACACCTTGGGCCCAGAGCAATGGAGCCGGTTGTCTATGGACTGAGACTTTTGAAACTGTGAATGTCAAATAAACTTTTCCTCCTCTAGAATTGTTCCTGTCAGGTATTTTGGTTGCAAATCACTGACTACAATACTGAAAAAAAAAACTGAATAAAACCATTATTAAATATGTTAATATTATTATTTTTAGAATAAAATAATTATAAAGCATTTTCTGTGATTTATTCAACAAGAGGAAACATTTGCCACACAGGTTAGCACCTATTCTTTCTGTCTCTGATATCCTAGTGCCAATATGCATAGCACATACTTTGGAAATTTACTTTGGGATCTTCATCTAAGCATAATAGTTGTTTACAACCAAGCATGATGATTTAGGAAAGAAGGAATCACCAGACAATTATACGAAAAAAGTCATAATAACTCCTTTTAGAGGTATATCCAAGAATGGGCATTATCTCTGTCAATTAACCAAGTGAGCTAATTTCTCTTAGGACAGATACTTGATTTTAACAGCAAATTCTATAGTATGAGGGAAACAGAGCTTAATAAGTACTTTAAGCAGAAGGACTCACTTGTGGTTAAAAAATAGATAAAAGGAAAATATTTCATTTTTTAGCAATAGGAAATATTCTATCAGTTCATAGTAACCTATTTCCAAGGTTCCCAAGTAAAAGAAAATCATTTCATTTAGATTATTTTATAACATTAGGAACAGTAGAACATTTCTACAAAATGTGGCTTCCTAAAATATTCTGTCCTAAGACACACATGGACTATCAAATGGTACACTGGAAGCTGTTTGAACTCTAATTGATAATAGTAAAAGTGAAAGAATGCTTAACTTTGAGTTGCTCACTATAATTCAAACACTGTAACTCCAACAATTGAGAATTATACGGTAGTCCCTACCTATCCTGTGGATGCCTGAAACTACCGAGAGCACCAAACCCTACATACACTGTTTTAAACTCTATATACATGTGCTTTGTGACAAAGTTTAATTTATAAATTGGCATAGAAAGAGATTAGCAACAAAAACTAGCAATAACATAAAATAATTATAGCAATGTACTATAATAAAAGTTTCATGAATGTGATCTCCTTATATTTTATCTGTCTCAAAAGTACCTTATTATATAGTACTCAACCTTCTTCCTTTTGTGATGATGTGGGAAGATACTATGCCTATGTGATAAGATGACATGATGTGACTAACACGGGCTCCGTGAGGTAGCATAAGGGTTGCCTGAACATAAGCAGTGCATGACAATCAATCTGATTGGCAAGAGAGTGACGATATGACTAAGAAGCAGGTGCTATATACAGTGTGGGATACACTCGACAAAGGGATGATTCACGTCCCAGGTAGGACAGAGCAAGATGATGTGAGATTTCATCATACTTCTCAGAATAGCACGCAATTTAAAACTTATGAATCATTTACTTCTGGATTTTTTCACTTAGTATTTTCTTTGTCATGGTTTCAATCTGGAATTTCCCTCAAAGGCTCTCTTGTGTTCTCCAATGCAGAGATGGGGCTTTGGGAAGTGACAGGATCGTGGAGGTTCTAACTTTATCAATGGATTAATCTCTTGATGGAGCCATAACTAAATAGACTATTGGAAGGTAATGGAATCTGTAGGCGGTGGAACCTACCTAAAGGGACTAGGTCCTTGGGGCCATGCCCTTGGGGGCTATATCCTGTCCCGGCCCCTTCCTCTCTCTCTCTGCTCTCTGGCAACCATGTGGTGAGCAGCTGTGTTTCACCACATACTCCCTGTCCTGATGTTCTGCTTTGCAAAGGCCCAAAGTAACACAGCCAGGTGATCATGGACTAGAACCATGAGCCAAAATAAATCTTTCTCTTTTTTTAAGTTTTTCTCAGGTATTTTGTCACAGTGACAAAAAGCCAACACACTTATCATGGCTCAGTGAAACTTCAGAAAACAAAGCCTTGGATTAGGAAGAACTATTACATAAATGCAGAGAGAGAGAGAGATTTGACTCCATTATTTCTCGAGTATTAGCAGTGATTGGTTTTTGTTTGTGTTGTTTACAGTTAATTTTGGATTATACTCCTCTGAGCCATGAAATCTTTCAAGTTCAAATTGATATGCATTTTCCCAGGGCAAAGGAAGTACATCATTTGTTTTTGAAAATGATTTAAGTTTAACTGTCCTCTGGAGCATCATGTAGTAAAAAAAAAAAAAAAAAAAAAGATGTTGTTTATTCAGTGGTACTTCTATTTCCTAGGGCAGCCATAACAAAGTATCAGGAACGAGGCAGCTTAGAACAGAGATGGACTCTGTGCCCAGTTCTGAAGGCAAAAGATGTTGAAACCCAGGTGCTGGTCAGCAGGACCGTCCTCCCTCTATGGGCTTTAGAGGCAAATCCTGTCTGGCCTCTTTCTAGCTTCTGGTGGTAGCTGGCCATCACTGATATGTTTTGGTTTGTAGCTGCATGGCTATAGTTTCCACTGGCATCTTCATATACCCTTTTTCTCTTTGTCTGTGTATCTTCAAATCTCATTCTCCCTATAAAGATGCCAATCATTGGTCCAACACAACCTCATCTTAACTTGATCATATCTCATAAGACCAAATGTCCAGAAGCAATCACTTTTAAAGGTATCAGGTTTAGGACTTCAGTGTATCCTTTAGAGGACACAATTGAACCCACAATAGCACTCATGTGGAAAAATTATATCATTATATTTTTTTTTAGGTAAGTTTTACTTCCTCCCTACTGACAGAAATGGAATCCTAATGTCTAAGAGGATCCTCTCCTATTCCCCTTCCATCATTACCGAAACCTGAGTCATTTTCTCAGGGTAACCCATGGTGGCACGGATCCACAGCTAGAAAATAAATGGGTTGTTTCTCATTTCCTGACTGGCCATTCTTTGCCAAATTTCCTGATCCCTCAGGAAAAAAAAAGAGTCACTATGTATCCGGGATACTGGGACCTGTATTTGCTGATTTCGTTTATTTATACATGACCTGCAGAGTTGGGTAGACACCCTTCCCAGGCTAATTTAAACACTATAAGGAATGTTTCAATACTAGAAGGAATAGATAGGCTTTAATAAATCACTCAAAATCTGACATTCCTTTATGAACACTTCATGTAATTAATAGGGGAAAAAAGAAAAACTAAATAAAAAGGAAAAATGTAATCAAGTAGGTTGACAACCAGCAAAAGATAATTAAAATGATCCTGTTTTGTTTTTCAGTTTCATTAACATGCAAATGAGATTCATGAAGTTTGATATTGTGTTTCAGCAAGAGCCACAGAAGCAAATTAAGAATGAAAATGAGTCCCACTGATGGAGATTCCTGATGAGTATATAAATTAATAAAAAAATGATTGGATCCAATTAATAAAATATATTTTTATGATTTATTGGACCTCAACAAATGAAATAAAGATACATAGATAAATTAAATTTTGTCTTTTTCTCAGTGGGACACATTCTGTGGAAGCTCTTATGACTAAAAGGAAGAGGTGGTAAATGTCAAACTCTAGAAAGGAGCACAGGATGGACACCTGATTCTCAGAAGCATGTTGTGGGGACAGTAAGCCTGTGGGGGGCATGGCTGCAGGATCCAAAATGGCCCCCCACAGGGTGCCTGGCCAGTCAGGGGCTCCAGACAGCAAATGGAAAGAGACTGTCCCCAGTGACCAGTCACAAGGCACTTAAAAGGAACTGACAAAACATTTACACAAAACATTCAAGTGCCTCCAAATTTCCTTCTTTTCTTCCTACAAAGATCTCTGCTTTTTTAAACTTTTTTTTTTTTGTAGTTAGGTACAGACAGAATGCCTTTATTTTATTTGTTTAGGATTAAACCCAGTTCCTGGCACATGCTATGCACACACTCTGCCACTGAGCTACAGCCCCAGCCCAAGATCTCAATTTTTAACCCTGCATTGATATCTTTATGCTCAGAAGCACACATAAGTGGCTATCTCAAATAATATGAGAAAAATTTTAAATAAACTTGACCTTAAGATCATGTTAAGGTATTGTATGAATATCTATATTGTAATTAGAACTTTATATGATATCTATATGTCTGCATATATAGAGATATATCTATATATCTATGATAGGTAGATCTAGATAGACAGATAGACATAGATATCTCCAGATGGCAAATCAAAGACCCACACAAAATCTATTTGTTATGTCCAAAGTTCAAGGTGCTCAAACATTAAACAATAACACAAATAATAACATCAAGGAGTAAACTTAAAAGGAATGGTGTTATGGTTTGGATATTACGTGTCCCCATCAAAAGTTCATGTGTGAGACAGTGAAGGAATGAGAGGTAAAATGATCAGACTGGGAGAACTATAACCTAAGTAGTAGAGTCATCCACTTGACAGATTCATAATTTGAATGGAATACTGGGAGGCCTGTAGGCAGACTGGGTGTGGCTAGAAGAAGTAGGACCTGGTGGCATGCCCTTAGGAACTGTAATTTTCCCCTGGCTCCTCTCTCTCTTTGCTTCCTGGATGCTATGAACACAACGGCTTCTCTTCTCTCCACCCTTCCACCCTGACAGTCTGCCCCTCATTGGGCCCAGAGCTATAGAGTCGGCTGACCATGGACTGAACCTCTGAAACCGTGAACTAAAGTAAACTTTTTCTCCTCTGAGTTGTTCTTGTGAGGTATTTTGGCCACAGCAACCAAAAGCTGACTAACATACTCACAAAACCAGCTTTCAACTATGATCCCTCAATAAAAATTGCTTCCGTAAATTGCACATTAAACGTTAATGCATGCAGTACTCACAGCATGCAGGCGCGCGCGCGCGCACACACACACACACACACACACACACACACGCATGCACACAGAGAGAAAACATTTGGAAAAAAAAATCTTCCTGGTCATAGCAACAAAAAAAATCTGCCTAACCCAGTGGCTAACGGATAAGAGCAAGAGAGAAAGGGATATTGCATGAGTGAAGTATGGTTTTGATAATACATGATGTCGGTGTCTATTCTTTATGTTTGTTAAGAATGTTTTCCATATTGGTATCGCCAAGCCTCTTTCCCTCCAACTTCTATGCAGATGATTTTTACCCGAGTACCTTATGAAAAGTGATCACAGTGATGCTCTGTCTCTAAGTACACAGTGTTTTGAAATTCTTTCTCATTTCCACAGCAAGTGGCATTTAATTATCTTCCCTTTGCTTTAAACATATTCAAGCCATCAAACCCAACCTACCTAAGAGATAGTAAACAATATGAACTAAGTATTCCTAGAGGAGCATGAAAGCCTTATGAAGTTCCTATTCCTCAACAGCTCAGAAAATCATGTCAACCACATTGAGAATTAAATCAACCGAGGGATTATTATTTTTAAACAACGATCTTTTAAAATTACTTCTTGCAAACTTCTTTGTTAAACTGAAAATGGAAATCGAATAGAGTTTTAATCACTACTGTAATCCAAAGTGATTGCATATTGTTGTGGGACACTTTATTTCATAAGATATATAATCAACTTGCCAGATTAAAGGCGCTAAATTCTCTGGAATGTGGAAATGATGATACCAGATGTTCCAAGTAGGATGTACATGATGGTTTGCCAATCCAGAATGGAAGCTAGATGTCATGTACATCTCATGAGCTTTCACCACTGACTTATTTAAAAATTCACTTCTTTTTACAAAGATCACTTAGGATGATCTGATGAAAAGAAAATGGAAAATTATATGGAGAAAAGGGGCAGACTTACCATCTCTTCGATTTAGCCTTGCAAATCCAGGACCATGACTGCTGGAGAGCTCAGAAGAACTGCTGAAGGCCACCTGAGGCAAGGCAGACACGAGAGGATCATCACAGTCAACTGCCAGGGGGGAAAATGCCACACTCTGGTTAGTACAGTACTGACAGTTTTCCTGGAGTCAATAGACACAACCAACTGACAGACATATCAAAAACTAGCATCTAGAATCCATATGCCCACAGCTCCTAGGTATTCTATTAACAGTCTAGTAAATTCAGTAAGGAAAGAAAAAAAAAACTTCAAGATCAGGAGCTGGAAACAGAGAAGGAGAACATCACAGAAATTATTGTTATAAAATGTCTTAAGGTACGAAGGGTTTATTTATACAAGAAGTAAAAATTCCTCATCACACATCGAAAGATTCATCAATTTAACTACATTGAGATTAAGAACCTAGGATTCCTAAAAGCTACCTTAAAAAGGTGAAGGAAAAAAATTACAAAATGTTTGAAGTACATATGAAAGAAACATGAATGTTTGTAAAAATATAAAGACTTGTAGAAACATGGAAACTTGTAGAACATATGGAGGAAAGGTAGAAAGACACATTAAAAAAAAACATGAGAAGGTATATGCAAAAGAAACATGTAAACCATGTAAATCAGGTTACCAAATGTAGAAAATTTAAAAAAAAGCAAAAGAAAAACAAAACCAGCTTTAATTCAGTTAGAAAACACACGGAAAATAGGGTACAAGGCTTCATCAGAGACCACACATTGATACAAATTGATATTATATATGCTGATTGTCAAACTTGGCAAAAAGAAATTTAAATCAGGACTGTGATTGTAAGATGCGATTTTATACACAGTAAATCAGCAAGCTGGGAGAAATCTGACTACATCAGCTCATCCAGAGAACCTGGGTCCAGAGAAGCTCCAACCCACCAGTGTTGAAGCATAAGCCTGAGCAGCTACTTATGAAAACAAGAGTTTGTCATCAGCTTGTACATTTCAACTTTCACAGATCCCTGGTTCCATCAGTTCCACTCAGAGGTATGTCCTTCTGGGAAGAGCTTCCCCTGGATGTGTTGGGAGTCACCCCAGCTCCAAAGACTAACTTCCCCATCCCCTGAGAAGAGCCATCCAATGGTGAGCCAGCAGACTAGCCCTGCTGGCTCATATGATCCTTACCCACCAATCAGACTAGCCCTGCTGGCTCACATGATGCTTATCCACCAATCAGACTAGCCCTGCTGGCTCACATGATCCTTACCCACCAATCAGATTAGCCCTGCTGGCTCACATGATCCTTACCCACCAATCAGAAAGCATCCCATGCCAACTGTCAAACCCTTCAACCATTAAACTGTCATAACTGTCAAACCACCCCCGACTCTATAAATATGCAGAGCTGTTCCTCAATAAATGGGCATTTTCTCCGACAGCAAGCCTTGATCATTCTTTCAGGATGGACCACAGGTCTCAAGGAACTTTGAGACCACAGGTCTCAAAGGAGCTACACAAATACTAAGAACTTTATTATTATTATTAATATTACATGAAAAAGAGAAATTATAAATGAACAGCACTAAAGAAACTAATAATTCTATACCAGAAGACAGGTTCAGCACTGTTCATAATAACAAAAAAATTATGAACAATCCATACACCCAATGGCCAAAGAATAGATCAATCATAGTTACAGTTCACACTAGAATAGTATACAGCCATAAAATGAACTACAGCAACTCAAAACAAAAAGGTTGGATCTTAAAAATGAAATTGCTAGTGAAGTTTTAGTTGCGAGAATCCTAAGAGCTAAAGCTAAACCATTGGTTGTTTGATTTTTTAAAACTATCTGGAGAAAAGATGAAAATTATATAATTGAATATTTGTTGACTTCCAGAGGAGGGTAGAGTCAGGGTAAGAGGAAATCACACAGATGAACAAAATGGAATTGGCAGTCCTGGGTGTAGATGACACATTCAGTTTTCCACTTCAGTATGATGCTTCATGTATAAATATACACATGTATGTAAACATGTGTGTGTACATATATACACACACATATATATCAATATGTATATATTAATGTCTATGCCTATTTATCATCTATCCTTTTGTGTGTATCACATTGTTTATAATATTAAAAAATAAAGTCCAAGGAAATATAAGAATTCCGTGTTTATCATGACATGCATACATAATTTATTTAGCTAATGTCTCAATTATATGTAATTCTTAAAGAACTTGTCTTGGATGTTTTTAACAATTACTAAAATGTTCCTATTTTTTTGCTCAAATAAAAAAAATAGTATTCTAATATTTAGTATTTAACACGTATTGATAATTAGACATCACGGAGGGCTATTGTCCTAAATGTCTTAACTGACAGTAAGCAATTTAAATTAAATAATTCCAAGAATGACCTCGATTCACCTGAGATTTGACGAAGCTCATTCTGCCTGAACACAATTTGTTCTCCAATGCCTTTCACAAGACTTCACCTAAGATAGCATTTTGTTTTCAAGATTGTCTCATTTTCATTTCAAGTCCACTTTTCTCCTTTTGTACCTTAAATTCTCCAGCTAACTCCTAAGACAGTTCCCACGTGTCTATTGATTGGCTTAAGTACTAACACTAGCCAGTCTAGTTGTAATTCAAGTATTAAGGAGTATATACATAAAAAGGACACAGCCTGTGGCATGTTGAAGGAAATTCCAGTTATCCCCCAGCAGACAAGCAGCAACGAAAACACATTTAGCACACAGTGGAAACTACAATGTGTGTGTTTGCACACACAAATGAGCCCATGACTCATGCATGGGGTGGGTGCTGTGTGGAGATATGTTCATTAGAAGTGCAGCAATTTTCCAATCATTATCAGTATGCAGGTGTGTGATGGAAAGGGGTGTTTAACTGCATTCCACAATCAATTATGCAGATGCAAATCAATATTTCAAATGTAAAATGCCTCCCTAGTGCAGTCGCTCTAGAGGGCATATATTTATTGCCCATTTGTTTTTGCCAGCTATAAACTGAAAATCAATGTCGCCCTACTTTTAGCTTTGAAAGAATGGAACTGAAATTTTAAAGGGGGTGCTTTTTTTCCATGTGTTGGAGCAGGTTCTTGTAATATGGAAGTCAAATCATGAAAGGGCAGATGGTGGCTTCTGATGTTTGTTAAAATTCCAACAGGATTTGGTGAATACTTAGCATTTTTCTTTACCGTGAGCATATACATTCTACTGTAATCTGTTACGTGTTTATTTAACAATAAAATATTTTAGTTGTTCTTATATAACTAATAAAAACTAACACAGGTTTAGTGAGTGCTCTGTGGTAAGAATTTATAATCATTCCACCTGTAGTAACTAATCTGGACCCCTCCCATTGATTTCCCAATGGTATTAACCTATAGATGGGGTTATTAACATTCAGAGTTTGGCTCCTTTGCTCATCTCATGTGGTAGAACCATTAAACTGATGAAGCAAGTTGGGGTCCAGAACCCACATGTAGGAACACCATGATTGTAATTATGATTTGGGATATAGGGATTTCACTGGATACCATAATGGCCTGAATAAAACATCTTTTCAGGTGTGTGCATCCAACTCAAAGTTGGACAGGCCATTCATTTATCACCCACTTGATCTTCAATAGTCTTGACACAAGAAGAGGCAGACCTCAGGCAGCAGTAGTGGATCTGGAGTGACTACAAGGGACATTTTCCTCTGGACCTTAACAAATGAAATTCTGGATTAAGTATCAGCCGCCTGTGAATTTAATTTCAGAAAACTAGTTTTCTGACTGCACTAGTAAATGCAGTTTCTGGACTTGAAAAGCTGAGGTTGACATTTCAGCTCAAGGTTCTTAACCAGTGATAATTTCACTCCCCAGTTAGCATTTAGCAATACCTAGAGACATGCTAGTCATCATGGCTAGGGGCAGGATACTACTAAATGTCACATAATGCATAGGGCACAAATAAATATCTGGCCCCAGATGTCAATAGTGCTCAGATTGAGAAACACTGTTCTAGACTCCAGTAAAAGCAACCCAAAGACTAGTCTATTGGAGGACTCTAGCTGATGGAATTTTCCAGTTTTCTCTCACATTTCAGTGATTATTAGCTCTAATTTACAGTTTTCACATGTAAATAAAGATCATTTAGAGTGCAAAAATATATAAGCATTTATGTAAGGAGCTTTTGAAGTCTGAAATAGCATGCTATTTTTAGCTCAAAACATAATTGTATTTTTAAAATTCAATACCTTATCAGATCATCATAGTAAGCTATTACCTTCATCACTGGGCCACAGGCCACACTCTTGGTGAAAAGAGGTGCAGGGCAGGAGGAGGTGGGTATGAAGACTGCACCAACTGGTAATATGTACAAAACAGCCACCAAACATTTTATGGAAGCTTGTACAGTTCAAAATGGTAGCAGGGCACATTGGGGGAATTACTGTTTTCTTCTGCTAGAGCATGAGCAACATTCTCATTACTCTATATTTTTTCAAAATTACATCACATATTATTCAACTTTTATCACAGTTATATTAGAATTTCTACTTTAACCTTGATCTCAGAAATAGTGAAAGTATAGTTCTTAGCCTTTTTGTAAAAAAAAAAAAATACACACACACACATATATATACACTGATTGCATTCAGAGAGTGTTACTGAATTCTGTTAGAGTACACATAATACAGGGAAAAATTACCCAACTTATGTTGAGACATTTACACACACATACACACACACAATACACAACTCTATGGCTTTCAAGTCAATATCAGGAAAGTCGTCATTTACTCTTCACATGAAAGAAAAACTGTTTTTAAAAAGACAATGATAAATTAGATTGGCAAGTTGTATGTGTGAAAACATTCAATAGTCTCTTACAAATAAAGATGCAAGCTATACTGAAAGTATTTTAATATAGCTCGATAGAAAAGTAATTTAATTTTATTTTACAAAAGGCTTTAATGCATAATTCTCATAAGTAAGTAAAAGCTGTTCGGTTTTTAATAAAAGTAATTCAATTTTCCTAAGCAGTGTGTGATATTACCTATACCAACATAATAGGTATATATTATTGGCTGCTGAGATTCTCAGTGCTTCACATCTATTAACTCATTTGGTCCTGGCAAACACTCTATACTACTTGATCCTATTAACTCCTGGGACAATTGAGGAAAAACTGGGCACAATAGCTAAAATATTAAACCAGAGCCCATTACTACAATGTGACAGAAGTAATATTTTAACCCAGGCAGACCACTGCCAGCCCTCCTAGTGTGAGCCCGGGCATTGTTGAGACAAGCACTGGAAATCAAAAATATATTCAACAAAAAGATAAGACTGATTTTCAGTTCATGGTCAACTTAGTTGTCATTGAATAACCACCTTGTCTGTTCTGTTGAACAGAGACCTGCCCAAATCAGGTACATGACACTAATGAATCATATTTCCTATATGTAAGTCAAGAATTCTGAAATTTAAATGTTTTTAATTTCCAGAAATTTAGACAATGATATTGTTTTCTAACCATAAGCCCAGCAGGAGTTCATGCTACAAAATGTTCAGGCTGTTTCATGATTCCAGGTAGAATCCTGTCAGGGGACCTGACACAACCCATAGACTAGTACCTGATACATCTGTGTCTCACCCAGAGAGAGAATATACAAATGGGCAGAGGCCCATTTATAGATCCAGCCCAAGAAGTCAACCTACTACTCAGTAACCAGTTCAGGAAGGCAAATAATTACTCCACCAGCAGTTGACTCAAACCAGCCAGGACTTGATTGATAACTTCCAGCTTCCCTAATTTTTGCCCAATTTAATAGTGGCTAAGAGAAAGTCAAACACCGGCTCCTGACCCATCCCACTGCAGACCCTGCTTCTGCTTAGCCTGTGTAGACTTCCCCACCCAACAGCCGCCAATCAGGACTCACCTGAAGCTCCCCTTCCCTCCCCACATCAACCTTTCCTCTCCTCTGCCTGCTTACCGAGTCCCTCCAGACTCAAAGGATAGCAGCTAACCCACCTGTGGAGCAAACTCTGAATAAACAGCCTGGGCTGGTTCCCACTAGGGAGGTTGTCATTATTTCCTCTCCACAGTGCCCCTCCCTGCTTTGCCATCCCATCATCTCGGTGGTAGCCACCCAGGTGTTCACTCAGCAAAGTCCATCCTGAAAACTCATAAAGGACCCAGGAACGTTTGAAAAAGCAATCAACCTCCTAATTAAAAAGAATATACATTCTGGATCAGCTCCAGGTTGTCTCATCTCTGTGGAGTGAGTGCCTTCAGTAGCTCATCCCAGCTGTACGGCAGGATCAGGTGGGGAGATTTAAAACTTCCCAGGATAGCACCCAGCAGCCAGAGCGGGGCTAGCTTGGGAACTGCTAAAATAGACTTGCAAATGAATTCACATCCAATGGAGAGTTTTGTTCTTTTCACAAATGTCTCTGCGTTTCACTCCCTTCCACGGGGCTGTTGGAAGATTGCAGAAGCGGTTAGGATCTCACACCCCACCCCTTTCTCCTGGTGAAGCCATGTGGATGGATGGTGCCGGGAGGCAGCTGGTACACAGTGACATTCTAGTGAGAAAAAGAGTAAGTTTTCGGGGAAAGTGATGATAGGAGTGGGCTTGAATAAAATAGAATTTCCGTAAGAGCACGGAGCCAAATAGGAGGCTACTCGCTTCATCTCACCCTCTCATCAGTACCTAAAATAACATTTAGACTCAATTAAATACCACGGAAAGGAGACTGCTACAAATTCTTTGGCTTCTTTGAGCATGAATTTGATTTTGACATGAAAATTAATATTCACTCAAGGATGCTAGTTTTTGACATATTAAATAAGATAAACATGAGTGTCTAACTCTGTCCATCAGTGATTTAAATCCAAAAGGTAACATACTGCTGCAATTCAAAGCAAGTAAATATTTATCAGTATGTTTTCCCAGAGCTAAGCTAAAGACAGGGATGATTTTTCAAGTCATTCTTTAGGCAGCGGTCTATAAATTCCCATGCATTTTTCTCCTATCTCTATGTACCATGAGTGAATTGTATGTAGAATTGTTAACACTCTCTGATGTTAATGGGGTAAGCCTTCATTAGGAGGCAAACACTGGCCAACGTGCCCCAAGTTGTAGCTTTACTTTAAATAGCTTTCCCAATTAATCTTCACAAATTAATGGATTAATGGGAAGGCAGTTAACTTTTAATGACAGCACAGCCAGAGGCTGATTGATTTTAGTTTCAATAGCAACTATTTAAATTCTACATATTAGGACAAAGAGACCTACAAATCTACTAGGCAAAGCCAACCAAAGGTGAAGAGTTAGAAGGAATGATTTTTAAAAGTCATGAAAGCTCTAAAAACCTCTCTACACATTACAGACCTTTATTGATAGATAATTTGGCCACATGGAACTCCATGTCATCTAACTGATAGAAGGAATAGCGACAACAGTGGGCAGCAAATATTTCTATAGCTCGGTATGTATGCAACTAAGATAGATACTTGGGAGATTTATGGAACAAAAGTTAATTCTTAAAATATATCAAAAGATGCCAAAACATATTGCATCTTTCTCCACAATGATTATATCAATATACTCTCCTCATTCCGTCACAGATGCCTCTGTGAGATTCGCTCATTTGACAGGTGAACAAAATCATTGCTTTGGCTAAAGTGGTCAACCCACGTTTGTGTGTGTCATCGTCCATTCCCGATTTTTGCAAATTGCCTGTCATTATCCTCTATTTCACCACTCAGAAACATAATTTGAAGTAATTACAATATCTTCTATATTGTTGGTCAAACAGGCTGGCTTTAAATGCTTTTTTCTGGTGTCATGTCTATCTTTCGTTTATGCTTTCCTATTACTCAGTGGAAGATTTTTGTTATTTCCATTAGATTCTGGGCTAACCTACTACAATCAAACATTCGTCTCTTTGTAAGTGATCTATTTAAGCAGAAATGGAACTAGAGACAGTACACATGATAAAAGCACAGGCTTGGAGTCAGAAAGGCCTAACCTCAAATTCTTGCCCTGGTACTTCCAAGGTCCGTTACCTCTAACGCAAGTAAAAAATATCCTTTCACCATAGAACTAGGAGCACTTCATGACATAAAATAAGATCTGAAAGCTACAGAGTAAGCACTCAAAATAATTCGTCTCTTTTCCTCTACTTCCCAAAATTAGTAAGTAAAGAAAAGTGTGTTCCCTTGAGGGGTTATTAATATGCTTGTCTTGAATGCACCACCTTGAAAATTAGTGTGATAAATGGATTTGGAACATTTGTGCAAATAACACATTCATATTGAGTTCTGCGCCAGCCATTGGAGTTACAAGAGTAATCTTGACTCCCGCCCTCTGACAGCTCAACATTCAAAACTTTTGACCTGAGCATCACTTAGATTTCTTACTGCATATTTTCCATGTCCATTCCAATTAGAGACTTTACAACTTCAGTGCATGGAAGCCCGACATGTCTTATTGAGTTACCATAGAATTGTGTTTGTTTGCTTCTTGGAGATCAGAAGGGTCAGAGTTCTAGAGTGGAACTTCAGGGCCTGCTATTCATGTGCAGTGCAAAAAAAAAAAAAAAAAAAATCCTCAGGAAAAGGAGAGAAACTGACGAACTGCGTCAAAATGAAAGTCTATAACCGTGTCAAGAAGGGTGAGCCTTGCCTGCAAACATCCATCATTCCGTCTCTGCTGCTAAGCCACGTAAAACCACTTTCATTGGTCAGCTCTGCTCCAGTTCTTACTAATTAGTAATAATGCTCAACTAAGCTTTAAATTCAAAGCCTTAAAGACTTTCTTTATTTAAAAAAAAAAACAATAAGCAATGAAAACAAATGACTAAGCACTCAGGAAAAAAACAATGAAATGAACATATAGAAAGTACAAGGAAGAAATTAGCAAAAATGAAGACTAGACAATTAGAAAACAATAACAACAAAATAAATACATCTAAGATCCGGTTATTTGGGAGCAAAAGCAATCAATCATACAAAAATATAAACAAAGACCCAACTGCATGTTATAATGGAGAAAGTACAAAGACAAAAAGTTTTAAAGTAGGAAATCATCAGAGAGAGAAAAATACAGCAATTTTTCTTCCTTTTTTGAAAAGTAGGTTAATATTAAAAACTCTTGTGTAAATTAACACAATTTCTTGTTTTTCACAGCCCAGAGACAGAGGCAGAAGGAAAATGTAAATGACTCTACTGTTCATTTGCTATTGCTTCTGGAACAAGTTACCATAAACTTAGGATCTTAAAAACACACATTCATTTTCTTATAGTCTGAATGTCAGAAGCCCCAAAATCAGTTAAAATGATGAGTTAAAATCAAGGTGTCAGGAGGGGTGACGTTCCTTCAGGAGAGGCTGGGGGCGAATCCCCTTCTTTCCCTGTCTAGCAGACAGAGGCTGCCTGCACCCCTCAGTTCGTGGCCCTCCCCCACTCTGATCTTGGCTTCTTTCCAACTCTCCTGTCACCCTCTTTCACTTAGAAGAATTCTTGTAATCACATCAGGCCAACCTGCATAATCCATAATCATCTCCCCATGCCCAAATCCTTAATGTAGCCACAATGCCTTCTACTTTATTCAGTAACACAATCAGAGATCCCAGGAATGAAGCCATAGATCTCTTTGGAAGCCATCCACCATTTTGCCTACCACAGTTACCCACCATGGGTGTAGACCAAGCAATGAATTTTTCTTCAGATCTTGTGGCTTAAAATACTGCCCACTGATTGGTTAAAATATATAGTTTAGAAGGCTGACATAGTGACACACATATATTGCTTTCATAAGAAGACCTATTTTGAGCGAGCCTTTGGAGTTACCAATGGAATCCATATCTCAACATTCAAATCCTTTGACTGAGGTAGATACCATGGTATCACTCACAAGGCCATTTGGAGGATTATCCTGAACCCCTCCTCAACACACAAAGGTGAGACATGTTCTTCCCTTTTTTGTGAGCAACCAGGATGCTCCAAGATCAGCCCTAGTACCCCATCTTGGACACCTCTCCTGAGCCCCCACTCCTCCCATCTCTCTACGAGGTCTCCTTAACTTGAACAGGCTTCTACTACAGTACCTCTCTGGTGGTCTGGGTCTCTGCCTACTGGAAGGGAAGTATCTGGAAGGTCCACATAATATTACCTCACACCTTGCACAAAAGCCAGAACATGGTGATTACAAACAATACTTCTGGAGCCCTCCTCCCTGGGTTCAAGTGTTGCCTCGGCCAATTACAACCCGAGTTGAGGCATTTTATTTTAACTGCCTCCCCCATCTCTCAATGGTATTAAGAGAGTGACGACACAGAGACTTTTGAAAATTCAATGAGTCAGCAGAAGGAGCGCTGGGCACCTGGGGAACAGTGAGTAAGTGCTATATAATTGTTTGTAGTTGCTACTTTAAATGTTTATCATTATAAACTCAAAAAGTTCAAGAAATGGAACTGAACACAATTTGGCTAGATATTTCTTACAAGATGTAATAAAAATAATTCCTTGAGGAGAAGAGGGCAGCATCCACAGTTCCTAACCACATTGTTATCCTTCTCTTAACAGAAGGTATTTTATGGAATTATTAACTTAAAAATGAAGGGAAGCTGTCCTTACGGTACATTGTTTTCGTATTAAGGAACGATTTTTAATGTTTCAAGGGGCCGTGTTTTTCTTCATACCTCTTGAGCTTTAAAGGTATTTGTTTCATTTAATCCAGAAAAAAACATCTGATGCAGAAATGGAGAGGCTTCAATTCATAAGGAAAGTGGAGAGAAATTCAGAGTATCTCTTATTTGGAGACCTTTGATGATGCAGTTAGAATATTTCAAGCATTCACACTGTGCTGACGGTACCCCATGCATTTGAAGCTACAGCAACAATGTCTGCCTAAGTATGTGCTATTTCCATTAACTGATGTTTTCAACCTGAAATTGCCATGTTTTAGACTTTGATTCCTGGAGAGAAAATTGGGTAAGCTTCAATTCAATTCTTATTGTAGTCATATTAGATGATGTTTTGACATCACTAAACAAAAACTCCATTTTATTACTAAATTATTTTGAGAGTTATTATTTGTATCTCCAAATATCACACTTAAAGATGAAGGCTGAATGCTTCACAGTGATAGGGAATTTTCCTATGAATAGATATATTTTAATAAGAGAGTCCATACAGCTATTTTAATAAACAGCTATTTCTCACTAAGGAGGGGAAAAAAATCAGGCCAACTAGGAACAATACGCTTCTCTGAGCAATAACATATGAAATCAGATGAAGGCCATTTCCATTTCATTGGCTAAGATTATTGTGTTTGATTTCATAATCAAGCAAGGTATGAGCTTGGCTGGCCTTGGAGGTTCATTTCCATGGTTCTGCTAGCTTAGCTAAGCCAGCTGAGCAGGTGCACGTTAGCTCAAGGACAGAACAGAGAGCTCTGGAACAGTTCTGGGCTCTGGACCACCCCCCTTCCAATAAGGTCATGCCTGCTACCAGGTAACCACTGCTATCTCAAGGATGCTTGATATTCCCAACACCTCGTCTCCCTAAGAACAGATGGTACTGTGGCCTGGACTCTTTTCTGCTAGAAAGATAGGCAGGTATATGAGCCCCTCAGTAGGAAGAATTCTAAAATGACCTCAGAGACTTCATCCCTTTGTTCTGCACTCTGTGCATAGTCCCCTTCCTTTGAGTGCAGGACTTATATGTATTATCACTCCTATGACTATTATATTAGATGGCAAAGGGGATTTTGGAGATGGAATTCATTTATTAAAATTCTTAATTTAGTTGACTCTCAGGTATTAAAAAGTAAAATCGTCTGGGGTGAGTCTGATCATCAGGGGAGCCCTTCCAAAAGACTAAAGGTCAGAAATACAAAGAAGTCCATAAAATGAGACAGGAAGCATGAAAGAAATTTCTCCTACTGGCCTTGCAAATTGCCTCACAGTGAAGAATGCTGTGTGACAAGAAAGGGTGGTTGCCTCTAGGACCTGAGAAAGGTCCCCAGTTGATAGCAATCAAGCAAGCAAGAGTCTCAGCTCTCAGAAAGTGAATTCTGCTAACACACACACACGTAAGCTTGGAGAAGATGAGACCACAAGGTGCACCCTTCATGTATCTAGGTCCTTTATAAAACTTGCATCCTGATAACATCCTTTCATAACTAAACCAAATACTGGTAACTGGTAACTAATTCACTTCTAGGGCTTTCTGAAGAAATAAGTTCTGAAATTATTTGTAAATACCACTGTATTAAGAGCTAATATTATCTTAGCCATTGGTACCAGGTCTTGAATTTTTAAATAATAAGCTATTAAAATTAGAAAATACATGTTTCTATTCTTTTTATCCCACTGTTATGGTTTGGATGTGGAATGTCCCCCACAAAAGGCCATGTTATAAAACCATGATCCCCAATAATTAGGGTTCTGCTTCATAAGTGATTAATCCACTGATAGATGAATGTACTACTGGGTGGTATGTGGGCATGGCTGGAGGAAGTAAGTCACTGGGTCGCGTTCTTGGGAATTATGTTTTAGCCCTCACTTTCTCTCCTTTCCCATCCTTCCCTCCCACTCCCCACCCCTCCTCTTCACTTCTCTCCCCTCTCTTCCCTTTCACTCCATTCCTTTCTCCCTTCCTGTGTGTGTGTGTGTGTGTGTGTGTGTGTGTGTGTGTGTTTCCTGGCCACCATGCTATAAGCTGATAGCTTTCCTTCTCCACGGCTTTCCACCATCATGTTCTGCCTCATCTTGGACCCAGAACAATGGAGTCAGCCAACTATGGACTGAATCTCTGAAACTGTGAGCCCCAAATAAAACTTTCCTCCTCTAATTTGTTCTTGTCATGGATTTTGGTCACTAACACAATCACCATAAACCACTACTGGCCTCAAAGCACAATTGTAAGGACATAGATCTTTGAATATTTGTCCTTCAAAATAACCCTTGGAACTTTAATATAATAATATTAATATAATAATAATAATATACTACAGTTTTCCAAGATGCCATGTTTAAAAGTGATAATTTTTACAGAAAAGACTCAGTAAAGGCTCTTATAGAAAACTCTCATAGAAAAGGCAGTCTCAGGGCTGGGGGTGTGGCTCAAGCGGTGGCGCACTCGCCTGGCATGCGTGCGGCCCGGTACAAACAAAGATGTTCTGTCCGCCGAAAACTAAAAATAAATATTTAGGGAAAAAAAAAAAAAAAAGAAAAGGCAGTCTCGGTCAGAAATCTTTTTTTTTTTTTTTTGCTATTTTTCATACTCAAACGTCACTGAAATTACAATGTTATATAGTTTTTTACTTTGTTTTCATGTCTATACATTATCATTTTCATGTTAATTCCTACAAAATGCAGTTTACTTGTTCACCCCACAGGCACCCCGTTATAAATGACATCCCCTCTTCTGCCCATCATTGACCCATCACTCATGTACTTTTCTGACAGATGCCACAGTGACTAATATACTGGAAGTGACTTCACGTTCAGCAATGAAGGCATTAACAGGATGAACTGATCCATGCCAATGTTCCCATGACATTTTAACTAGAGCCTTCTAGAGAAAAATGCTAACAATGACAGTTACATGTATTCGTGTTATGTCCAAGTCAGCTAAATCCTTACATCAATCTTATGAAAAAGGTATCACCAATTCCCAGGTGGGACGTTGAAGTCAGAGAATCTGAATTTCCTACTGAAGGCTTTAGGTTTATTTTTTCATTTTTCATCCCACATCTTCCCCTCTATCGATGGTGATGCTGCTCAACTTTCTCACTTCATTGTCTGAACTCTGAGTTATTTGAGCCAGCATTTGAGGACACTGTCCCATGTAGACGTGAAGTGGGACCTGCGAGGTACCCTACAGTACAGGCAATAACGAAACCTCAGCTCTGTAGTGACATATCTTCAAATGTGCACCAATGATATTCCAGAGAGGCATCACTCGCACAGGTTGATTGAACTTTTTGAAGACAAGACGGTGTAATGAATGAAATAAAAAAATCTCCACCAGGTTCTAGAGAACAAGTCACAATCAGCAAAGAGGAATTGTTAGGGTACAAACCTCAATTAAACATCATTTCTGTCCTTCCTTCCCTGCACAACCTACCCCACCCACCACCCAGGTAGTGTTTAGCTGTGGCTTAAGGGAGAAACTGAGGGTCTTCAGAAACATCCCCATTGGTGGGATTGTGGTCTGGAGATGGTTTCCAGTCCTGTTGGTCAACCTTCCTAAGGTTGTTGAGCCCTCAGGAGCTCTATATGGCTGCCGCTAATTCCCCGTCCCCATGACTTGCAGGATGTGGTCACTCCCCTTACTGGATTTCTGCCTTCACGTCTGACTCTGTTGAATTTATCAATTTGGACCCTAGAACTGAGGCTCTGGCTGCTTCCCAGCAACACCTCCACCTCACACACACACAGGAATGGGCTAAACTAAACAATCTAAGTGCCTTCCATAAAACCTGGAGCATTAATTATAAACCCATCTCAATTCTACTTCCACCCACCCCATCAACCCTTCGTATGGATGCTCCAGGACAATTACATTCCGATTATTCCATTTTTGTTTAAGCATGACCATTACATTCTGATTAGACTAACAGTTGCCTTCAGGTTCATTACACTGTACCACTGCTGAGAACATCAGCTTGGAACAGCCTCCAGACAAAGACCCACTGGCTGACCTCCTTGAGCTTAAATGTCCTCCTTGTTTTTATAGCATCCTGTGTGAGACTCCTGCAAGGTAATTGCAATAACACATTGAAATGCTGTGTTCATATGCTTCTTAGCCCCACCTAAATGCTCAGCCCCACAATGTAGTTTAAAAAGGCTCCAGTAGCTCATAGTTCCAGCTACTTGGGAGATTGAGGCAGGAGGATCCCTTGAGCCCAGGAGTTTAAGACCAGCCCAGGCAACAGTGAGACTCTGTCTCAGACAAACAAAAAAGTCTGTGGCAGTACAACCTAAGGGGAGAATGAATGCAGACTCAGAGAGAAGCCGCACTAGGGATTTGCGACTACACAAACAGATTGGTGAAGGCGACAGAGAAATAAAAGTGTCTCTTAGGGCTTCTGACGATGGCTAATCAGAAAAAAAAGATGTACACATTTGACAGAAATGAGTGGAGGAGGGGTCAGAGGAACAGAGATAACCTCTGGTGTCTCGCTTTCTACCTGGTTTATCAGGTCTCATTGTAGGGATGACACTTATAAAAAGTTTTTAGAAGACATTTCTCTATCTTGCAGATATTGAACAAAATCACAAAGGGCGAATTATTTGAAATTCTTGAATAAAGGCTTCTGAAGATGGAATGCTGAAAGATTAACATATAACCCTGAGCAAAGTGAGAATGTCTATCATATATCTGTCATTTATCTATCACCTATCATAAACTCTAAAGCTTCTTTTTATATAGTAAATGTTGACAAATTTAAAAGATAAATGATGACTTCCGTAGCCTGGGGATATATATTTCCATGAGCTTGGGAGAAGTTTAAGTGATAGATTGGAATCAAATAAAATCAAGTAAATCAAATAAATTACTTTTATTCTTCAGTACCAAGGATCTAATTTTCAATGTAAATCAACTCACAAGCATGCTCATCTGAAAGAATAGCTCCTTCTGTATATTTTAGAGCAGAAATATAAACAACATATTACTATAATTGAATAAAATGAAATATAAGTAATTGTCTTTTATTTTAGTTCATTGAACATCTCAAATACTTTGATACTTGGAACACATAGAATTTGTATTGGTAAGGTTCAAATTGCTAGCTAACAGAATTTTAGTATATTTTTTGCTGGGTTTGTATAAAATTGAAATAAGAGAGTTTTACAAATGCTAACATTTGAATGGCCATTAAGAAGTAGCAAAATAGTACTATCAATTAAAATAACTTTCTAAAGACAAGTTGATGATTTTATTCACCATACTTGAAATTCTGGTGTTCAAAATGCTAAAACAATAAAAAAGGAGCTTTCTCTCTTATTTTTCATAAGTCTTCTGAATTCACTTATAAATCAGTAAAGGTTATTTCTTTATAACTTTGATGGGGAAAAAAAAACCTTCCAGGTTTTTTTTCATAGCTGGATATGTCCAAGGGCAGATTCTTAAAATGTAACAGTTGCCACTGGAGAGTGACTAGAAGCCTCAAGTGATTCTGCCACCGTTTTAACTCTCAAAAGATTATGTGATGCTAGAGAACACACTGGAGAATTAAAGCTCTCTGGAGGGGTAATTACCTTGGCCCTTCTCAATGCTTGGGATATATGGTCAATAATTCAGTAGCATTCACCAATGTTTGCTAAATCTCCATACGCAGCAAAAGAAATGAATTCAACATGATATTTCCCAAAATGGTACAATTAGTACCATCATAACACACTGCACCATTTCTCCTTCTCCTCACCCTCTTCCTTTTCCATTTTGAGAGCAGGGTCTATACTTCTTTATGCACTTGCCTTATAGAACATACATCATCATGGCAGGCACTTGGTAAATGTGTGTTTAAGTAAATGCACTATAACTCGAAGAGTCCATTGTAAAATTATGATCGACGTTTACTTTCCATTTTATCAATGTCTCTTGTTTTTACACATCCAGTAATAAATTCTCAAACCCTAAATATATTTGGACTGAAGCATTTAAACAACCCAACTGTAGGAATTCAGCATTTTGTCCTTAGGGGTAAGTATTTAATCTTTGCTACCTAAACCAAATGAATGGGATATAATTAGGTGCAGGTATTTCAGTGGGAGACAAGAAAACATCACAGTGCTCCATGACAGGTAAGTATTCTCCTTCAAACTATTAATTCGGGATAAGTTCTTGTTCCTGCCCAAAGCAAGAGATATCATTAAAATGCAACATGAGACGCAAGATAGTATTTTGTGTGAGCCTTATTTCAGAAAGATTTTACTCATCATCACCATGGAATGATTTTTTTTCCTAAAATATTGCATTTATATGTATCACTCACAAACTCCAAACACTTTTAAGATATGATCCTTTGTAGAGAAATTCAGGAAGAGAGTTTTTAAAAAATATGAATGTGCTCAAAATCCCCTATTCAGAAGGAAAGCCTCTATATAAAAAAGCAAATTACATATTTTGGAAGATCAAAACACATTTATAACCAAACAAAAGCAAAAACAAGCTAACTACCATCCTTTCTCTCCAGGATCTCTGCTGTCAATCAGCCATGACATTTGGTGAGTCCTATGTGTCCGTACAAAGCAAATCTATTGCCTGCTCTCTGTAGCCACTGTCCCTGTCTTGTATTGAATGGCTTGTATTACTTTTTTTTTTTTTTTTTTTTTTGGTACCAGGGATTGAACTCAGGGGCACTAGACCACTGAGCCACACCCCCAGCCCTATTCTGTATTTTATTTAGAGAAAGGGTCTCACTGAGTTGCTTAATGCCTCGCTTTTTGCTGAGGCTGGCTTGGAACTCGCGATTCTCCTGCTTCAGCCTCCTGAACTGCTGGGATTACAAACATGTGCCACCGTGCCCAGCTCATATTACTTCTTGATGAGTTAATCTACAAACTCACTGCTTCCATGGTCCCAAGCTAGATTCCCCTCCCTTTCCTTCCTCCCTCCATTCCTCACATCGCCAAGAGTTTTAACATTCCAAAGATGCAAATCTAATCCACATCACACACATGTGTACATGCAACACTTAAAATATGAAATGACCTCCTGAGATCTGTATAAAATACTCAGCGCTTGCCTTTATGGATAGCAGCCTCGTGACCTGACCCACTCCTGGCAAATTCTATCTTCATTTCCTGCTCTTCCTCACCTGAGGCCTGTCCTGGTGCATTCAGATGCTCCAGGCTTCTGTGGACTTTGTTCTGATTGGCACATGCTCCCCCTTTCCTCCCCTGCTGACTTTCTTATTCATCCTTCAAGAAATAGTTTCCACGACTCCCACAGCTCACACCTGATGCTCTGCCTGTGGCCACCCCAAACTTTGTATTCCTCTCCCTCCTCACACCTCTCTCACCCTGCTGGGCTTTCCTGCAGAACCAGGAAGTGGCAAAGCTGAGCCCTGAGCCCAGGATGAGCTGGTTAGGAGCCAACTCCTACAGCCACTGAGCACACTGCTTACAATCACAATGGGCACCCTATCAGCTCCCCACGCAATACCCAACATTTCGCTTTAAAGGAAAACAAACCTTAGGCATAAAATATGATTACAACAGCATTATGTATCTGAGGAGTCAAAACTTCCACTCTCAATTATTATCAAGAAGTTACTGAGGCTGAAGACATATGTAATGATAGGCACCACAGTGGAGTCTTGCTAAGTATTTGTTGAATGAGTAAATGACTAACATGAGCGGAGAAAGGTGAAACCCAAGAAACCTCAGAAATTAAAAGAGGTAGGAATACTTAAACAGACTGAAGAAATAATACAGCCCAGATCTGTGAGGAATAATTGTATGAAATGAAATACATTCAGGAAATGTTAAAAAAAAATCATGAAGAATTTTTTTTTTTTTAGCATACTTAGCTAGTATTTCTTTCTTAGGTGTAATTCTCTGAATCATCAGTGCCAACTGAAAAATAACCAGAGTCCCAAAGCACGCAATTACAGGGTTCATTTAACGTGGAATATATTCAACCAGGGTAATTCTTGGGGATAAATTTTCTGACTATTCATGGTGAAATGAAAAATATAAAAGCTCATCTGCTACCCAATCTATTGATATTACTGATCATTTATTGATTTTTTTAAGGGAAATGAGAAGAAACACAGGTTACCAAATAAATCAGAGTGCTATTGCATAGGAGTCCACACTTCAGTGTAGCGAATGCCTTTTACTGGAGCTACTTTTAAAGCATGTCTTCCTGTCTTCTCCATTCATTTGGGTCCCTGAGTGGCAGGGATTGGGATACATTTGTGATCTTACCCCACTACCTTGACTAGAACAAGAAACTCCTAGGTGGCTGTGTGAGAGACTGAGTGGGTGGAGACCCATGCCCTCTCCAAAATCCCTGACACAGTGTTTATATTCTGTACATCACACCAGAAGCTCACTGATAAGATCGCCCCTGTAATGGCAACAGGGTAGACACCCAGGACTTAGCCCTGTTCACATCTCCTGATTTTAGAAGGATGGATGGTTCAGGAAACGACTGCAGAACACAAACCAACAAATGGAACCCAACTCTCAGTTCAAACCACTCCACCAGGAACACTGCATTCAGTTCTGTGCATCAACTGCATCTTTTAACTTAAAAAAGGGATGCAATGTTTTCCACTCTAGCATTCGGCGTGTGCTGAAGTATTTCACCTGGTATTTGGCCTGGCAAATGAAACGTGTGATTAAATACATTTATTTTCAACAATATCTCATTAGTTCCAAGGGGGAGGGCAGCTATGAAACTATGAAGAGTGCTCTGTAAAGGAATTCCTTAATTGCAGAGTCACAGGAGTCCACCCCCCAAAAAAAAAATTTTACAAATTATGAACAAATTCATTCTAGAACCAGTTAATTAATTCCTTGGATAATCACTTCTCATTTTTTTTTTTTTTACTTATGTAGTAAGTACCCAAGTAAAAAGATAGGGAGATAGGAAGGAAACCAGGAAGCAGCTTATAAATATTGTTAAAGAAAATATTATTAAAAGGATAAACTCATTGCATTGTTTGCTAAAGCAGATAGTTAAAGGTGCAGTGTGTTACTTCTGAGTGGTGGGAAGGAGCTCTCAAAAGCCTCAGGCACAACTATAAAGAGCAGGCAGAAAGCACAGAGGCCAATAGTCGAAGTGGGACACAGAGGGCTCTGAAAAGCTCTGGTAGTTTCCTGTTTTGGAAGGGGTTGGAATTAATGAGGAACATCACTCAGAGACTTACCAGATATCACACAGCTGCATGTCTGCTTTCCAACAGACGGGGCTCAAGTAGTATTGGTGTTGGGTTAGCAATGGAAACAGAGTTCTCATTCAAAATTGTTAATCTGAAGTGTTTCTTTTTTTCACTTTGATGTTCATTAAATATACTTTGTTTTCCCTGATTAAGAAAACAAATGTCTTGAGCCACTCCAGTCTATTTTCTTAAAACGTTGTAATTTTTCTCAAAAAAACATACCAAAAAAAAAAAAAAACTATTAGGTTTTTACAGAAAGGAAGATAGAAAACTCTAAGATGCCAGAAAGAAATCAAAATCAGTACCAAGAGAGGAGTAATATGGCGGCGGCTCAGGCCTTCTGGATGGCTGAAGGTGGCCTGCATCCACAGCAGCCATCAGAGGGCGCAGGATCAGCTCTGGAGGACACACGTGGGGAAGATTGGTGTTGCTGCTGGGGCAACCGAGATGGCTGTTCATGCAACTGACAAGACCAATTGATGAGTGTGGGGGTTTCCTGGAGGGTGACAGATGCGCTTCTGAGATCTGTCAAACGTGACAATCTCTCCCCACCACCGCTGATTCATGTTTGAACAAGTGATAGCGCTGGAAGAGACACAGAACCATCTTTAAGTGTTATAAATTCTGGAGTGGAAACGGGAGGGGTGAAAGAAGTTCACACAGCTCTGAAATTTATCCCTCCAAAAGAAATCTGAATTTTTTTTTTTTTTGCAAGACAGAGGGAGACAATGACATTGAACAGTTCATGACACTGACATTTGTAAATGGCTTAAGACACTGCAATACTAGAGAACTACAAGAGTCCTAAGGGGAGCCAGGTACTACTACAAGCAGATACTGGCAACAGAGAGAACTTTAAAAAAAATCAATGAACTGGTTCAAAATACAGGGATCTTTAAACAAGAGCATATCCATTGGATGAGGTACTATGAGCCCTTTAAAAAAACAAACACAAAGACTATTTAGACACAAGAGAAATGCGCCAGAGAGGATGGGAAGACATGCTTGTGGGGAAAGACCGGGAGCAGGAACAGATGCTGAGTCAAGATTGACGGAAATAATATACGGCAAACATCTGTCCCGGTTCCCCCTATTTGGAGGACATTTTCCAAATATAAAATCAGACTAATTTTAAGGTGACTTCTAAAAAGTTATCCAAATAGATTATTGGTTTGTTTTAAGTTTTGTTTGGGGACTGGGGATAGAATGTATCACAGATAGAAGGAGGAAAAGATGTGTACTCGGAGATTTATGGATTAGGAAGTAGGAAAGTTCCAGAGACGACTAACTGCAAGATCAACTTTTGGGGAGGGCCTGCAGGAAACACACAGAGCAAATCATACCACAACCGGAGCTCAGCAACACAAAGGAGAAAGGGGATAATTTGAAGGGGATAAAATAATACTTGTGATAACAGCTCTGAGAATGTCGGTGATAAATAAAGAGATGATTTTAACAAAGAGCAATAAATTATCATCCTATGAATCGCCAAGACTGTTGGAAGGAGTATTTGAAGTAGAATAATGTGCTCAAAGGAAATTACTTGCTTCACAGACATAAAACTGTTGTGAAATGATGGAAAGGCAGTTTGGGTATCATTGAGATACACACCTCTAAGGGATGTCAGAACTCTTGGGTAGAAGCAGCTAGAATGCGCAGGTAAAGGGTAAGAGAAAGAGAAGGGACAGGGCCATGGTGACATCCATGAAGACACGGGGAATGATCCCAGCAAGGCCACGGAGGAGGGTCCCCAGTAGAAGCACTTTACCAATCCATCGCATTTCCATCCGTAAAATCAACCTATCAGCTGAACTTGCAAAAATTTCTCCCAAATACCAAGAGAAAAGTCACTTCCTGTAGGCGATTGAAACAGGAGAAAATCTGCTATGGACTGAATGCTGTCCCCCATCACCACCACCACCAAATGCACATGTTGAAGCTCTAATCCCCAGTGTAAAGTATTTAGAAAGGGGACCTTGAACGTGGTGACTATGGTTCAATAATGTGCTAAGGGTTGGGCCCTAATGGGACAGGACTGGTATCCAAGTAAGAGGAGGAGGAGACACCAGAGACTCCATGTCTCTCTCCCTCCTCTCTGTCCAGGTACACAGGAGAAAGGCCAGGTGGGGACACAGTGAGAAGGTGGCCCAGAAACCAACTCTGATGCTACCTCAATCTTGGACTTCCAGCCTCCAGAACTGTGAAAAAATTGATTTCTATGCGCCACTCAGCCAGCGGTCTTTTGTCATGGCGGCTCTAGCCAACCAACACAGCAAACAAAGGTACGTGTCCCTGAGCTCAGGGAGAAGAAGGGCCTTGATGGAGGGAAGAAAGAAAACCAGCTGAACACCTTGGTCAGGCAGCGCAGGCGGAGTTGACTGTTCTCGCCACTGGGGCTGTTTCAGGTCCTATTCTAGAAGACATTGACTCAAAGAAGGGATGTAGAGGAAGTGAATGAATGGGACTTGGGCACCAAGAAGCAAACAGGTTGGTGGAGAAATTTTTACAGAGGAGAAACTTATTCTTATGTCCCTGAGCAAGTGGCTGTCACCTCACCCTGACTAAAATACAAGTGACAGGATCCTGAGACAAAAGAAAAGGCATCCTCCTAGAATTTCTCATGTCACAGAGAGACAAATATCACACATTCTCACATATATGTGAAAGGGGAAAAAAGTTGATCTCACAGACGTGGAGAGTAAAATAGTGGTTACCAGAGTTGGGAATGGGTAGGGTGGGGGGACAGAGGACAGTTAATGGGTTCAGGGATGAGTTGGATAGAAGGAATAATTCTAGTGTTCTCTAGTACGGTAGGATAACTACAGTTGACAACAACTGACACATTTCAAATTAAATAGTAGAAAAGATTGTGAGTGTTCCCAGCACAAAGAAATGATGAATGTTCGAGGAAACAGACACATTAACTTCCCCGATCTGATCACTACGCATTGTATACGTGTGTCGAAATGTCACACTGTACCCCACAAACATGTATGATTATTGTACATATGTTTTTAAAAATTACAATCACACCAAAGAGGGAACCCTGAGAATGGAAATGTGTGTTTTAATACTCAGTGACATGAATTCAAAGGTTCCCCTAGAGAAGAAGGCAAATTCCACTTCCAAGAGCAAAGGGTTTAGACTCACTGGCCTTAGGTCTGAGTTTCAGCTTTGTTATTCCTTGCTCGGTGCCTTTGGATGCACCTTCTAACTTTGTTTCCCAGTTTGTAAGAGTCAGAACAACATCTGCTGCAAAGGCTCCAGGATTGTGTGAGGAGGAAATGAAAAAAAAATGCACCCTGAACCACCTTTGAGTTCACAGGGTCCAGTGCAACAGGAGTATCTGTCATTGTTAATGACAGCATACGTCAACATGTGTGGAAGGCTGCGCACTGTAAGATTCTGGCAATAAAAATCGCAAATGTGGACCATGAGGAGGAGGAAACTAAAAAGAAATGATGGAGTTTTACAGGAAAATCATTAAAAAGAGGCAAGTGTGCAATTAAAAGAGGAAAAATAAAAGTTCGGAACTCATTCATGCCAGAAAAATTTGCTCAAGGCAATGAAAAGAAATGTCTTTCATATGTTTGTAGATAAGAGTGAGGGAGCTATGGTACACTCTAGATAAAGTTGGAGATGAAAAGACATAGGAGAAAGGTCTCTTTTTTTCTACCCCCCACAAAGGAGAAAGGTTCTCAAATCAGAAACTGCAAAATAAACACAGAGGAGCTGAAAGCCAGTGTGGATGAAGAGTCGAATACTCCTTCCCAGAACATCAAGTACTTTGTAGAACAATCCCAAATTGCAAGTCATGATCAGGAGGCTACAGAGATGGAGAGGCCTCAGGGTCACTTGGGAGGGGTGGGCTGCTCTGCGTTTACTTTATGTTCATAGTGTGTGTTTTGTCTGCCTGTCCACTGAGAGTCCTCAATCTAAAACAATTTGATCTAGTGGCCTATTGAATTACATTTGCTCTTAATAAAAAAGAGGGAGGGGAGAGTGAGGAACAGTGGGAATAGATCCATTAGAGAACAAGCTTCCTCCCTAAAAAACAGAATGAAGAACTCAACCTAACAAAATGAAAAGTAACAGAGGTAAAAATAAATATAGTCAAATAAAAGGATAGCAAAAATAAATGGTCTCCTAAATAAAAACGCATCTGTTCATCTCCTCAGATTTTTGTTTGTTTCAACTAAAAATCAAAATACCAACCATCCATGGATGTATTTTTTCCATATTTGCTGAAAATCCTCTCTATTCCAGGTACTGTGCTAGGTGATACAGGTGAGAGATTTTAAAGTTTTGTAAAGAAGACTTTTTACATATAAAAATCCCTTTGGATACTCTGATTGGAGCAGGAATAGGTGAGCACTCAGGTGCTGTAGATTTCTGCTCCAGAACATGGAGTCCAGGTGGTCGGCTCAGGTAAGGCTCCGTGGGGGAAAGAGGTGGGCTTGCTTTCACAAGTTCCAGGGGGACTTATAGGGAGGTGACTGAGGACAACCCAGGTAAAGAAAGCAACAGACACAAAGGCCAAGAGATGGAGGCCAGAGGATGGGTGGGGGGTAGGATTGTGGGGGGGACACCAGGAATGTTCGAAAGAAAGCACAGAAAACAGACAAAAATAGAAAGATCCAAAATACAGGTTAGCCAGACGTGGTTGCTATGCTAAGACATCCAAACTTGACATCAGAAAGCCTAACCACGAAACAGGGCCGCAAGGCGGGACTTGCCTTTTTAAAACAAAAATAAAAATCTTCAGACTGATTAAATTTATGAATGTATTAGGTCAGGCTTATCTAAAAATACATTAATATGTGCAGTATTTTAGAATACTGCGTGATGTGGAGTGAGGTGAACGGAATCATAGGGAGTGGCGAGGTAGCAAGCAGGACAGCTGCCTCGCCAGCCACAGGAGCCAAATCAACCCTGGCAATCGCTAATGTGACAGATGTCACAGCCAGATCGTCCTCATATCCAGGAAAATGAAAGAGGAAAATGATCACAGGAGGCTCGATTTTGCTAACTCAGAAAAACAGAGAACTTCCTGGCATCTTCTTCAGAGAACGTTTCAGCGATATAATGATGCTACATACATTGCCTTCATTCTAATCTACTTTACGTTGCAATTATATATGTGTGTATACAATTTATATATATATAAATAATTTATATATATATAAATTGTATACACACATATATAATTGTGTATGTGTATTTATATATGTGTGTGTGTGTGTGTGCGTGTGTGTATATACACACACACACAAGGGAAGCACGTAACAAGGCTTCGAGAAATAGATATGGTCATTTACAGGGGAACCAGTAAAAAAACGAATTTAATCTCAGTTTTACATTTTACTCAGAGCAAATTATTGTGGGCATACTTTTATTCTTAGCACCTAAAAGCCTACATCATTTTTTATTAGCCTACTTTTTCCATTCCTTTAATAGATACTGCTTTGGGTCATGAAAGTCTTTTATTTTTATCATATTCCATTTTGTGATAAAGAATCCTACAAGTTTAAGAAACCCAATATTATCATCAGTATTTGCTCTTTTGCCTCCTTAACTGTATCCTAGTTCTTTTCCCCAATTGTCTCTGTGTTTTGTTTGTTTGGGGAAAGGCTACACATCTTATGATACTTACAGGGTAGTGTTATGACATTTTAGAGGCACATGAAGCTTTCTTAACAGGATTATAACACAGTCTATGCGCTAAAGTACAACAGTTAAAATAAAAACAGAAATCATACGCACTATGGAACAGGGGCACCTAATTGAGCAGCTTTATAACCTTGCACAGAATTCCCTTACCACCAATTTAGATGGAATTGCTTTTATTTTAGCAATGTTCTTTTAATTAAGTCCTAAACATCTAAAACATGGCAAATGTAAATATGTATTATAAATCCTTAGTTATGAGGATCACTAAGCACTCATGCCGTTTTCTGCCTCGGAGATAGTTTCTTTTTGTTTAAAATCAGTCAAAATTAAGAGAAAAAGTGAATGATGTGAAAAATGTTCAACTCTGTTTATGACGCCCTTCTCCCGGTACCAGTATCACATTGCTCTGGAGAGTTGGATCATGTTTAAATTTCCCCAGTGGCTTTAAAGCCCAAATCTCTGCTACCATTTTCCGCCTTCAGTTATTAGGTCACAAAGACCAGTACTCAGGGACTGACCAGAAGGTGGGTTGAATTACACCAGAGATCCTGAGGTCTTCATATCAAACTCTAGAAAACAAAGAACTTTGAGATCACAAAATGGCAATATGATTTCTTGGGTTTGGGATGAATTTCCACTGGATCTCAAAGGACAGTTTGTTCATTGTTAATCCTACACATTACATTTTTGCTCTTGTCATTAGGAGAGGGGTTGTGATATATATTTTCTTTTTACATTGTATATATTTATGGGAACCATGTAAAGTTTCAATCACTTGTATATTGAGTGACATTCACATCAAGATAAGCATGTCTATCCTCATACTCTGTTGTAAAAGCTTACTAAGACAACTCTGGTAAGAATGGTAAATAAGGAACCACCTTCTATATCCCAACACTACTCAGTTCAAAGTTGTGAAACATAAGAGCACCATCTCCCCAGGCACAACTCATTTCTCTTAAAGATCATTTTCAGTTAACTTCTTTCTTCTTCCTGGTCATCCACTGATTAACAGATTTTAAAAGACAAGTCTTGAAGATCCAATAAATATAGAAAATATACACTTAATATATGTTATATTTGTTTATATATACATATACATAAATATGCATATACATATATGTATGGTGTGTATAAGTATATGTGTGTGTTTTTTATGTATATATATGCAATACTTTAAAGCAAAGCCATAAGCTTAAAATTTTAACCTTCTCAAATTCTTTAAGAATTCCTCCATTGGATCTAGTAGATGACTGACTGGTTCCTACTGACAAGAAAATATGGGTTCTCTGTTGTGGGCCAAGATATTTGAATGTCTATTAAAGGTCAACCAGGCAATTACCAACTTCAAAACTATGATTAATTTCTAGGAGAATTTATCAACATCTTTATTCAAAGATGTTATGGTTTGTATGTGAGATGTCCCCCAAAAGTTCATGTGGGAGACAATGCAAGAAGGTTTAGAGGAGAAATGATAGGGTTTGGAGAACCTTAACCCAGTCAGTGAATTAATCCCCTGATGGCATTAACTGGCTGGTGACTGACGGTGGGTAGGGTATGGCTGGAGGAGGTGGGTTCCTGGGGTCATGCCTTTGGGGTATACATTTTGTATCTGGCCTGTGGAATCTCTCTGCTTCCTGATCATCATGTGAGCCACTTCCCTCCACCATACTTTTCTGCCTTGATGTTCAGCCTCTCATCAAGCCCTGAGGATTGGAGCCAGCCTTCTATGGACTCAGACTTCTGAAACTGTGAACCTCCAAATAAAGTTTTCCTCCTTAAAATTGTTCTTGTCAGGTCTTATAGTCACAGCAGTGAAAAAGCTGACTAAACAAAGTACGTTTTTTTTAAATCTCTGTAGGTTATACTTGCATAGTAAGTCAAATAATAAAATTAAAGGTTATAGTTTGTCTGAAAAATTATACAATAAATATGATTTAGGAAAACAAGTGAATTTATATATTTAAATACTACTTCTAAACTAATATCAGCTTATGACCCCATTTGTATAAGTACCATAATTGCCAGTGGGAAAGAAATGGTTACAGAAACAAATATGTCTTTTACAATTTAGAAGCACGTAATACCTTATTCCAGAGCCCTGCTAAGTAATGAGAGGTACTTAATAAAAAAAAAAAGTAATTAGAGCTATAGCTATGATACATATCATACCATTTTTCCTTTGTGATTTAAAAACCTTAGAGATAAATTTCATCACTACTCTATTAAATACTTGTGGCATTAAAAAATTTTATAGTTACTAATTTTGAACTACTTATAATGTCAAACGTCTTCAGGCTTCACTCACTTTTCCAATGAATACATTGGAATGACTCATTAACTGTAACATAAACAGGCTCATTTTTACTTCCTGTTATGCTATTTCCCCAATTTTATTACCAGAGTACCACATTTTCCATGAACCATGACAAAAATGCATTGAAAGGGGGGAAAACATTATATACATATCTTCCTTTTCCAAATACCAACAGAAGTAACAATGGGTGGTAACTTGTAATGGAGTTTGCATGCATATCCTTTATCATTACGTGATTTTACAGTGTCAGGTACCATGCATGTAAATACCTTGATAAAAGAATTTGGAGCGAAAACTTTGTCCTTCAAAAGTCAATTGGGAAATATGTACTGCATCTTTCCTAGCACAATAATATATCATCAGAAATGGTCTTAACCTGCACAGAGCCACCAGCCCCTATATTGATGAGCACCTCACAGAGACTATAATCTTAAGTTCAGAACAAGGAAGGCAGGTTCCAAAAGTCAGGTGCACATAAACATATATATGTGGGCATGTGGGCATGCATTCATACTTAGTTGAAACACATAGTCAATGACATTCTTAGAATTCACTGAAGCAATTTGAATGTTGAAATCTGACATCAAAGTTTCTTCCCCAAACTATTAAGAAGCCAATCCAACAAATGACAGCATCTGCCTTATTCAGAAATTCAATTTATTTAACTTAGAGCCACAGGTAAACTATTACTTCTCAAGAAATTTAAATCTTTTTAAAAAAAACTCAAAATCTACTTAATACAATGTTCATCTTAAGGGTAAATTATATCAGTTCAGAATATTCAGTTTACTGGGGAGTTCATTCTTCCTTGGAGAAAAATTTCAGTAATCACATCATCTCTTAACATCCCATAATTTTTATCTACATGTATTTTGAGGCATTTCTGAGATTTTTCTTTTTAAAGCAAGAAAAATCCAATGAATCTTAGAGTTTGATGTTACAATCCAAGATCTGTTCTTAAAAATCTGTTTGCTAAAGAGTATTTCTAAAGGTTTCTAACTGACATATCCATTAAAACAGTCACTCAAGTATTCTAAATTCCCCCAACCACCAGCAACAATGCAAACACAGCTCATTTCACTTTGTAAATGTGGTTAATTCAGGAAACTCCTATTTTAACCACATATTCTGTGATGGGTCAGCCCTTCTCTATCATATTAGTTTACTTGAAAACTAGCCATGGTTCCAGATAAATACTAAGCAAGTTAATAAGAACGAAAACAACAAGAAGTAAACCATAAGCAATCACTGTAATTCCAGGCCATTGGGAAATATCAGATCAAAGTCTGCATTATTTAATATTTCATCAAACATGTTCTGCTACTAATATAAATACCTGAGGTTTATGTAACAACGTTGGATACATTTCTCTTGTTCTTTCCACTGTTTTCAGAGGCTAAACCATTAAGTAAACTTTCAATCAGTAAGGAGGAAAGGGGAAGGTGTTTAAAAGGTTGGTGAAGGATTTCTTAGATAACTTGGGACTAATTGGCAAACTAAAGGTCAAGTGATTCATTAGTTGACAATAGTAAGGGCCCAATATTGATTAATCTGAAGTAAAAGAGATTTGAATTCTAAACATAGTATCAAATTGAGAAAAACAGGTATTTGTAAAGCCAGACTGATATTCTAAGGTGAAAACAAGTTCAAAGTCATGCAGTGCCAATGTCACTATCCCTGATTCTCTGTTCACAGATGATCGTGAATTACATCATAATTTTGATTGACACCCAGACTAAGTCACATTTTAAGATGTTCCTTGAGGCTGTCGTAGGTTTTTTTTTTTTTTTTTTTTTTTTTTTTTTTTTTTTTTTTTTTGAGATTGGTCTTTTTATGACACATAGAATTCTTCATTTGGAGCTGAACCATTGAACCATTATTATAAAAAATAAACTTTTGACAAATGGCTGTTTGTTTTGAAAAGAATGCTAAAATGATATTTCAATGAGTTCTGTAACCTATCACATTTCAACTTACTTTTTTTTAAAAAAGTCATAGTGTAAAGTAAATAAAATGAACTCAATGACCAGGTTTTAGATATCAAAAATAAATACACAAATCTCCAATTTAAAAAAATAATAAATAAATAGAAGGAATACCAGTAAAGTATAGAAAAGGGAACAGGGGTTGGGGAGAGTAGAAATTCTGAGATCTGAAATGGAGCAAATTACATTCCACACATGTATTAGTATGTCAAGATGAATCCATTGTTATGTATAACTACAGTGTATTGATAAAAACATTTTAAAAAGTAAGTACAACTCCAAATGGAGAAGATATTTACATACAAATTAATTATACTAGCATGAGAAGGTGAAAGGCACTTCCTTAATTATTGTGAATTCTCAGTGGGTAGTGCTTAAATGAAAATCTATTTTTAAATTTGCTCTAGAAATCTTGCCAATTTCAGTGTTTTCAGGAAGCTACTGCTTTAAAAAGCATAGAAGCACAAACACCCTTCAAACATAAGCATTTCCCTCATAGAATTACTTGATTCCAGATGTTAAATTCCTGATTAATATGAAGTGGAATATTTTACACTCATGAAAATGTAAAGTTACAGCAGAATTTTTATTCTAAATATCTAAGAGGCAAATAGTTATATACTATTTTAAACATCCTAGACTATAGGATTACCTAAAATGCTCCATGATCAACCAAAACTGCTGAAATTTTACAAATAATTATAAATAACGCATACTCATTGAAATAACAAGATTTTTGGACAATCAAATATTTAAGAAGAAACATGACAAAAATATTAGCTTGAAGGTTTCTTCTATTATAACTCCTAGAAATATTACAATTACCTTCAGTACCACAACTCTATGGTTGGTGGGGGGGGGCATTTTGAACTAAATGACTGACTAAATGCTAAATGTTACTTTAGTATAATTTATACACTATCTCTGTCTTGTCATTATATTACATTGTATAATATTTCCATCAGAAGTCAATGAACATTTTTCTATAAAGGATCAGATAGTAAAGAATATCATGTAGGTACTTAGAGACCATGAGTAAAATAATTTTAACAAAAATTTTATTTATAAAATTCAAAATATAATATTCCAGTACAAATTTTTCTCATACGCTCCTACAAATAAGATGACTAAAATTTGAATTTCACATAATTATTTTGAACCATGAACAATGCTCCTTTTGTTTGGTTTTCAGCTAAAAATGTGAAAAATCATTTTTAGTTCATAGACCATAGAAAAACAGGCAGCAGAACAGATTTGGTTCGTGGGCCATAATTTACCCACTTCTAAGCCTAATACTACATTAACTTATACTTGATGTAATACAATTCTAATAATTTGCTTTCACTGAAGAAGTCAATTTAATCTGGATATATATATAGGCTCCAATAGAGAAATTGTTTATATATGATAGAAATCCAAAAACTAATTTCAGAAGATAACCATAATGACTATTACTTTAAGCACTAGGTACCACTCACTGGAAGTCATGTTTGATCCCTATGTTAATTTATGAGCTATGTTACCCTAGAGTCAAAGGTTGCCTTTGTCAAACATGATTTGAGGTGGCTGCAATAAATGCAGAGAATTCACTATGTGGATGAAAATAAACCACCACTGCTAGTAGAGAAATTAGTCATGACACACACTAATCATTTCCACCCAAAGTTAGCCATTTAGGCAGTGCATTATAGAAATATATTTAGCCATACTTCATTATTGTTTTCTAGCTATTTTTGGCCATAGAGATGAATTTGGGGGAGAGGAAGAAAGAGAAAATTTCAAAGTTGAGTTTTAGCAATTTGAGGATCTGTCAAAAAAAACCCACAAAAGTGGCCATCTACTCGGGTGATTACTTTTATCAATTACTGATTTTACCACAATTTTAATGTTTCCTTCTGGTAAATATCAACTCTATCCTTTATTTCTATTAGAAAAAAAGAACACAGTGAGAAGCTAACTTCTAATTAAGTCATTGGTCAGCTCCTTGGTAAGCATCAGTTCTTCTCAAGTAAGGCACAGTAAGTATGTATGTCTGAGGCCAAAGATCCACCATTGCATGATCTACAAGGTAAAACTAAAGCAGGACTCCTATCAGCCAAACTACTTACACCTGCTCTTTCTCTTACCCTTCCTCCAACACAGTCTTACTATTCAGAGATGGCAGCTCCTTCAGACCAAGTACAAAATAAAGAGATGGCTTCTCTTTTTTAGTGTGTGTCTCTTAGTAGGAAGTGAAGAAAACAAGAGTCAGTGTAGCTTCTCACAGATCAAGCCTATCCACCAGGATCTGTCTCTACCTTTTCATGAAAGGGACATCTCATATAATAACAAACTCACCTCAACAAGAACAAAGAGAAAAATCTAGGGGCTCATTCACTACTTTTAAAATGTCCAGTGGGACACCAGTAGGCAAAGAATGAGATCCATTCACTATGTCTCATCCTTAGGCAGGAGAGTACTTATCAGGGGCCCCCCAAAGTGTACAAGCACATGGGTCTAAGTTTATACATATTTAGATTTATATAGAATATTTCTAATAGAAAGATCAATTAATATTCCAAAGTAAAGTATACTTAAATCCTATGTCTACAGAGTCCCCTGTGAAAGCATTCATGTTGGACCAACAACTAGCAACTCAATGGATGACAAAGGTCTTTGTATTTGCCTAAGAGACAGACTTTTAATTATTTTATTCACATTCAGTTCTGACTTTAATATTAGTAATCACAATGGATTCATTTTTTACCAATATGTGGTCTGGTCCAGAAGAATTACTAGAGCTATTAGAACATTTTGAAACACATGCTAGTTGATGGTTGCTCATTCTTTTGCAAACTTCCAATTTGCTCGTGAACATATAGACCTGTTCTTCCAAAAAGGATAAAACGCATGGTCTACTTTCCACTGTGACCTGCCAACAAATGGACCTGCTTCTTCCACAAAGTGAATCCTTCCCAAATACTGAGGAATAAAATAAAAATTAGGAAATGAAATATTTTCTTTTATATACAGCTGCAAATCACACTGCCCAAATGGTAACAAGAAATTACAAAATGCAATGTAAATTACATGAAGGCAATTAATGACATTTTTGACACTTGAAGAACAGTCAATTCTTGATGGATGTACCAACCAAGAATTCCAACTTTATTATTTGAAAGTTCCTGGGAATTTAAAGTGTATAGGTTCTCTAAGTTCAGCCAGTGTTAAAGAGAGCATTACATGACTTCCTAAAGAAACTGAGGCTGAAGGAATACAAAATCAGGATTGAGATTTTAAGTGTCAGCAAGAGGCCCAGCCAGAGCTGAGCAGACTGGAATATTGAGCTCTCAGATCTCAGCATCTCACCTTTTCTTTACTGAGAAGATACATTACAAAAGAAAGCTCTTCCATGTTGATCGGCTCCTTACACTTTCATACAACTAGCAACCCAATTAAACCTCTTAATATACCGCAAACCCAACCAGAGGCAGCATGTTGGAAAAACACGCTGTGTTAGGCCAGTGTTAAGCTCTGCTTGTCTTGAGGGACTGATCCTTGCACTGATGTGCTGCACATTGTAAGAGTGACCTCTAGTGCTTCCTTTTTGGTTGAACTTCAGCAGTTGGAAGATGAATTACTGATGCCTTTCCTACAAAACTTCCCTCGTGTGTGGGTGTCTGTATTGTCTGTTGGTTGGCTGCAACATTGTCAACAGCTTGTACTCCCTTGCAGGATTCCAAGATTTTGATGAGAGAAAGTTATGCAAATTTTCTTGACTTCCTGGGATTCCCACACACCCAATTTAAAACTGAATCTGAAACACAGAGCAGCACCTGGAGTGAAGTTTTCTCCTTAGAGAGGGATAGATGCACTCTGAGGTTATGTGAATTCCTAGTGATGGAAACACAGCGAATGGAATCACAGTCACCATGCAGCCTGGGATAGACATTTGGCTAGGGATGGTGAGTTTGTAATGTTTTTCTCACATGAGAGCCCTTGAGTGAAGTCAGATGACATCCCTCCCACACCAAATGTCTGCTTGCTGGCTTCAGTCCCCCAACCCTATGCTGGTGGTGGCACAGCAGCAGCATAAATTCCTGAAGAGGCCTCATAGCCCTTTCTTGAAAAGCAAATGAGCAAATGGGATTTTCCTTTAAAATGCAAGAAATAAAAAGTTGAATTTCTTGAGCTTGTTTTTCACTCGTTGTGGAGGGGGAATTTCTCCCCTTTAGAGAACCAAATACAACTTTTAAAACTATTTTTTTTTAAATCTCTAATAACAAATGGATGAAGGGAGTCTGCCAAATTATTTGGGGTGATAGTTTAAATTAGAAAAAAGATTCGCACAAATCTTCCCTGAGTCCATCAACTCAAAAATCAGAAATATTCAATCACGAATCCATGAAGCAGAAAAGCCAACCAGTAAAGAACACACTTTTGAAAAGAAATCACCTGAATGCTTTTTTTCCTTTCAGTCAAATGTGGGGACCAGCCCTCTCTCAGGAGAGCTCCAAGTCTCCTTGTCTAAGGAGCCAGGACACAGCTCTTATACTGAGGTTTGCCTCCACCAGTCCTGCCTGCTCCCAAGTCTGCAGTACATTTTCAGTTATTAGCCTGCATCATTTTAAAGATGCAGCCAGTCAGCTACTCCTCTGCCAAATCGCAAACTTCAGAAACCTAAGCTAATGCAGCATAATGCAAAGTCTGCCGGTTGTTTTCACGTTAGACATCATTCCAATAAAATTCAGTAATCCTCAAAGGAAGAAATGAAGACATTCGCAGGCGATACCCTGGTTAAGATGCTAATTTAATGTTTTACTAGAACTTGAGCATTCTCAATGAATATTCAAAGACAAGAGAGTAGGATCCCAGTAGTAGACAAAAAAAAAAAAAAAAGAGAGAGAGAGAGAGAGAGAGAGAGCTCACACTTTGCCTATGCTGACCTGTTCAAGAGGAAAGAGGAGCATCAACCCCGGTCCTAGTTGCAGGATTTTTAAATGATGTTTCATCATTGAGAGCAATAGGCTCTGCAGCCATCTCAGCAGCAAATAACAGTCATAAAAAAACAATCGAATCAAAGTTTTGCAGGGAGCCCCCCTGCAAGTTTTAAATCATTGGCTGTATACTTACAAGAATTCCCAGCTTCGGCTCTGCTCCAATTGTGAGTAGATAACAGGAAAAGCATCTTGAGGAAGGCTCTAGCGACAGACCCCATGTTCCTATTTACGGAGCTCCCCCAAAAGATCCTGAGTGGCTCTACCAGCGCTTGAGCCGGGTTGTCAGTCCCTCTCCCAGCTCTGACTGGATCTTCAGTATCTCCAGGTCTGCTCTCTGTCTCTCCCTCTCTCTCCTCCCTCCTTCCCCTACTATCTCCCTCCCTCTTTCCTGCTCTCTCCTCTCTCCTCTCTCTCTCTCTCTCTCTCTCTCTCTCTCTCTCTCTCTCTCTCTCTGCCTGACCCCCTCCCTCACACACACAGCCCTGACTCCTCACTGAAAAGCACCCAGTATCTTTTCTAACAAGCATCCACACCGATGAGGCCACGCCCACTCCTGGCAGCAGTGGTCCCTGAGATTGGCAGCCGCGTCCTTCCTCCCATCCCTCCTCTGAACGCAGCAGCAAGCAGCAAGCAGCCGCGCTCAGAGCTCAGCCCCGCTGCAGGTCATGAAAGCTGGACCCAGAGGCCTCCTGCTCTGGGCCTCCTCGGGGCTCCCTCCCCTCCCCTCTGATCTCCAATAATCCTTAACCCTTTCTTTTCCCTGATGGCCGTGGGGGTGGGGGAAGAGGCCAGGCGGTGGAGCCTTCTGATTTTGGGGAGGTCTCCTATTTGACAGGTGCCAGACAACCTACTGAGCTCTTCCTGATGATCCCGGGAGTCCATCCAGGTAAAAACTGCATTACCTTTCCAAACAAAAGCATAAAATGAGAATAGAAATAACACCGAAGCAGCCTTGGGAAGTTGTAGCTAAAACTGTCCTCGGGGAGAATACTTGCTTTTGTTTTTCTCTGTTTCTATAAAACTATCCTCTTCAGCTTTGGTGCCAGGAATTTATTATGGAAATTCCTCCCATGGGAACAGACACTCCTGCTTGGCAGATCTTTAAAATCATCTGGTAATAGTCTACAAGAAATTAACATTTCTTACTTTAGTTAGTGCTTCAGGAGTACAAATCTACAAATGAGATGCTCTGGGTAGATTTATTTTGATATGAGCATCTTGCTGTGAATGCACAGTCACATTCACAATCAGATTCTTTAACAGCAATTCCCAGGAGGCTCCAAAAGGCACATGATAGGATCCTGATTAAAGGGACCACCCCCCCACCCCCCACCCCACCAGGAACACACGCCCCAACACTAAACAATGCAAAGATATAACTCAAATTGTTTAAAGGAGAGAAGACTAAAGTTGACTTCAGAAGATCAATGACTTACAGAGAAATTACTCTTCTAATTGCTATTTCATGGATAGTATTTATTAAACAGAATATTCAAATATTTTAAAAAGGAAGTTAAGATCACATAATGAGGAGCATATCAGATGGTGTCAGAGAAGATAAATAATCTCTTTAGAATAAACGTCAAGATGTCTTACTGATACGATGCTAGATTTTATAAAGATGGGAATCCGGGGTTCTCACCCACCTCTTGGTGATTACAAATTCGAACAGACCTAAGTTGGCACCAGCCAACTTGCCCAGAGAATGAATGAAAGCAGGGAGGATGACAGAAGCATCCATAAAAGCTAAGCATATTTGTTTAGCTCTTGGCTGCAAAACAAAGCAGAGCGGATATTTTCTCTTTTCCTAAGTTACAGATGAGAAAACAAGAACACAGAATGTAAATTACTTGACGAGGCCGCAAGCGTTGAAGTTGGACTTCATCCTTCCGACTCCAGTTTTACTGGTCTCACCCTAGGATTTGTCCTGAGATGTGTGTTCAGGTGTTCACCACCTCCCTGCCTCCAGTCAGGGGCAGCACAAACCCAAGACCTAGAAGAACAGCAGAACAAGAGAGAAGCAGGGCTTGAGGGTTTACTCTGCATTCCTAGACCTACCCTCCTGATTTTGATTTTTCAGTCATACTATGTTAACTGACAATTTGTTACAGGATTATTAAAGGGGGCTAAATTTACTGAACACATACTGTATGCCCCTTGTTGTCTAATTATTGCAGCAATGCTTTGAGGAAACATCATTGTGCCTCTGGAACAGACCAAGAGACTAGACCTCCATGAAGTTGAGAAGTATGTCCAGAGTGCCATCAGGGGTAGACCAGGAACCTGGACTTGACCTTCTGGATGGGGAGCGCTCTGGAACTGTTACTTTTTAATAGCTCCATAGTGAGGAACAGGCTCTTGGGCTCTTCAGAAGAAAAATGTTATCTTCCTTGTCAAACTATATTAGTTGTTCCCATAGAACAGGGGAGAGAACAGAGTTTGAAAAGATCAACACAGAGAACAAAAATGAAAAAAATAACCTGAATATTTCATAACAATGAAAACTTAGGGTGAAGTATCAACGATCCTAAGTGATGCTAGCAGCCATTAAGAAGGGATTTTTCATATCTGTACACGGTGATAAGGAAAGGAGTTAAGAGCCAGCACTGACCAGCAGACTTGCCCCTGCCTGATGGCCACAGAGGGGAAGAGAGCGGAAAGGCCCAGATATGGATTCAGCTGCCACTGTGGTTTTAAGTGACTCACTGACACTGGCCATTGGTGACATAACATGGGACAGTCTGTTGAGGGCCAGCACTTAGTGGGCCCTCAATCACTTCCCTGCACTAGATCTCTGCATAATGACTCTACCGGGTAGTGGCTTCGGCAGACAGGGTCAGAGCTGGTAACAGGTTCAGTGCAGGCTCTGGCCCCGCCCACCAGCTGCGTGCCCTTGGGCAAGTTGCTGATTGACCCCTATCCTGGGATGCCTCCTCCGTGCATCAAGTAATGAGCAAGATAATGACCAGTAGCATGATCATCCCAGGAGCACGTGATCAGCGTTGCTGTTGCAATCGTGATGTCAACCACACCGCATTCCACATAAAAATCTGCAGAGCAGAGGACTTAGGGCTTGTCCCTAGGAGTGACTCACCGGTGGCAGAAAAGGGTTGTCACCAAGACCTGCCAACTTGCGCTTCATTTCTCCATCCCCACTGGGATGGTATTCAATGTCAGAAAAAAATAAGGGGGAAATTAGAAAAGTATAGAGATCTGATTTTGCGTGGTTTTGCACTGCTAATTTAGACTTGAGTCGCAAGTCCGTTTGTATTTTTCCACTAACGAAGAAAAAAAGAAAAACCACCACTGGGGAGGCTTAGGGTCTGGTGTATGCCTATTGTGGTATGGATGAGGTCTCACCTGAGAAAGTATTGTACCTCACATCAAGATTCTGTAATTTATAAAATCACCCTTTCCACATTCCCTTGGCATGATTTACTAGAGAATTCTGTGTCCCACCACACTGGTACATGGAAACTTCTGGGCCTAGACTAGAAAAGGACCATCAGGCCATAGTGACACAAAGTCATATCAAAACACTAGACAGATTAAAATACAACTTCTTTGTTTCCATTATGTAGGGAATAATTATTCAATCTATAGTTCTATTATAACATGTTTTCATTTCAAACCCTAGTGATCATTTTTTATTCTAAATTTTGATTTATATTTATATTTCCAAAATGAAACTGACTTTTTAGACATATTGCTTTCACTGATGTTTTTATTGTGGTGGTGATTTCCAAAGGAAAAAAAAAGGTATATACTAAACTTACCATCTTAAAGTATACAGCTCAGTAGTGTTAAAAAATATTTACATTATTGTGTGATAGATTTCTAGAAATTTATCATCCTGTAAACTGAAAGCCTCTACCCATTAAACACTAACCCTGTCACACACCAGCCCTTGGCAAACATCTTTCTACTGTTTTCTATGACTCTGATTACTTCAGTTAGCATAATGTCCTCAAAGTTCATACATGTTGTAACATGTGACAGGAGTTACTTCTTTTGTGGGCTGCATAATATTCCATCATACATATGTATTTTCTATATTCATTCATGTGTCAGTGGATATTTGGTGTAGTCCCACCTCTTGGCTATAACACTGCAATGAACGCCAGCATAAAAATGTCTCTAAGACCCTGCTTTCAATTCTTTTGCATAATTACCCAGAAGGATTGCTGAATGGTGCAGCAATTCTATTTTTAATTTTTTGAGGAAGGCTCATGTCGGTTTTCATAGCAGCTGAACCATTTCAACTTCTCACTTACAGCGAACAAGGGTTTCAGTTTTTTATTGTTGTTTGTTTGAATCTTTGCCAAGGCTTATTATTTTCTGTTCTTTTGATAGTGGCTGTACAAATGGACATAGGTGAGATAGAATTGTGGTTTTTATTTGTGTTGCTCTTGTAATTAGTGACATTGTGCATCTTTTCATAAACTTGCCAGTTTCATCTTCTTTGGAGAATTCTCTATTATTTTGCCCAATTTTAATTGTGCTTGCTTTGTTTGTTTGTTTTTGAGATTGGTTTGTTGTCTTGCTCTTGAGTTGAAGGAGCTCATGTCCCTTTCTTCCTGGTTATCCGATTTTGTCAGTAGATAGCTGTTCCTAGCAGTTCTCCCTCATCCCTTTTAATTTCTGTGACATTAGTTGCAATGTCCACCCCCCTTCGTTTCTAATTGTATTCATTTTAATCTCTTCCCCCTTTTTCCTTCTTTGTTAAAATAGTTTGTTTCCAAACAACATTAGGTTTCATCAATTTGTTTTCCTTTCTCCGTTTCATTTTTTTCTAGCCCCTGATATCTCCTTTCTTCCCCCAACTTTTGCTTTAGTTTTTTCCTGTCTTTTTAGTTTATTGAGGTGTGAGGTTTGGTTGTTAATTTGAATGTACCACCACCAACTTCCTCCCTAGTCCTGCTTCGAGTCCGGGTAGGCCGGGTAGGCTGTGTTTTTCTTGTTATTTGTCTCTAGATAGTATCTAGATTCCTCTGTGGATTCTTCTTTAACTCTTGGGTTGTTAAACAGTGAGTTGTTTGATTTCCACTTATATGTGAATTTTTTGCTTGTTTATTTCTACCAGTTATATTTCACTTCGAACAGAGAAATTACTTTGTATGACTTTGGTCTTATAAAACCTGTGAGGACTGGTTTTGTGGCCTCACGTGGGGTCTATCTGGTTGAATATTCATTGCTCTTGAGAAGATTGTGTATTCTGCAGTGGTTGTGTACCACTGTGTGTGTGTGTGTGAGGTTTGAGTGCTCTGTGGTGGGGTTCAGGTCTTCCTGTTCTATCACTGAACTTCAACCCAGTTTTGTTCTAACAACAATTGAAGGCAGCCTGGCTCAGTGGCACTTGGGAAGCTAAGGCAGGAATTTGCTTGATCCCAGGAATTCAAGATCAGCCTGGGAACGTAGCCAGACCCCTTCTCAAAAAATAAATTAACTGGAAGTACAATATTGACGTCTCTTATTATTGTACTGTTGTCTTTTTCTCCCTTTAGTTTCATCCATGTCTGCTGCATGGAGAGAGCTCTAATGTTAGGTGCATAATTTTTCTTAGGTATTGTATCTTTCAGGTTGAACTGACCCTTCTTGCATTATATGATGTCTTCCTTTGTCTCTGATGATGATTTTTCTCATAGTTTACTCTGTCGGGTGTAAGTATGGTCACCTCTGTTCTCTTTGGCTTCCTGTGCATGAAGCACACTTTTCTATCTTTTCACTAGTAGGTTAAGTGTGTCCTCAGGACTAAAGTGAGTATTTCATGATGGGACCCCTTATGATGAGATCAGTGATTCTCTAAGGGGAGGAAGTGAGGAAGAGGTCATTCTCTGCACCACGTTAGGTCACAGAGGGAAGGTGGTCATCTACAAGCCAGAAAAGGGACCTTGCAAAGAACCAAGTCTGCTGGCACCTTGATCTTGTATTTCCCACTCTCCAAAACTGTAAGAAGTAAATGTCTATTGTTTAAAATAAATAAAGCAACTGTGTTGCAGACAACATATGATTGGATCTTGTTTTAATTTTTTTTTCTTTCAGCCAATCTGTTTTGAATTGGGGACAATTAATCCAGTTACATCTGAAGTTATTACTGATAGGGAAGAACTTGTTATTCCTATGATGTTAATAGCTTCCTGTATGTCTAATAGCACTTCCATTCCTCCCCACCTCTCTTACCGCCTGATTTTATGTTTCACTGACTTGACTTTTTTCTAGTGGTATGTGCTGATATCCTTCTCATTCCCCTTTGGGTACATTCTATGGATATTTTTCACTGGGATTACATAACACATCTTAAAGTTATGACAATCTGTTTTTAAACTGAATCCAACTTATCTTCAAATACAAATAAAAATTTTCTCGTTTACATCTCTGCCTCCCCCAGTTTATAGGTGACACAAATTGCCTCTTTATGTTGTATGTCTATTAACACATTTGTTTTTATGCTTCTGCGTATGATACTACAGGATTCTATTGGTCTACATATTTACCTTCACTGTGGTGTTCTATATTTTTTGTATGGTTTCATGTTGTGATTTATCATCCATTTACTTCAACTTCAAGCACCCCTTTAAGTACTTCTTATAAGACAAGTCCATTAGTGATAAATTCCCTTAGTAGTCTTCACTCTGCCTTCATTTTAGAAAGTTCGTTTAGCTGGATATGGTATTCTTGGTTGTCAGTTTTTATCTTCCGGCACTTTGATTAGATCATTCTGTTTCCTTCTAGCCTGCAAAGTTTCTACTGATCATCTAATAGGAATTCCCTTGTATAGAAGTTATTTTTTTCTTCATGCTTTCAAAATTATTCCTGTGGCTTTTGACTGTTTGATTATGATGTACTTTTCTTATTTATTCTGTTATATATGACATCAGGATGCAATTTAATTCATATCACACAAACAGAGCACAATTTTTCATGTCCCGGGTTGTACACAAAGTAGAGTCACACCATTGTGTCTTCGTACATGTACTTGGGGTAATGATATTTATCTCATTCCACTGTCTTTCCTACCCCTCTGCCCCCTCCTTCTCCTCCCCCTGCTTTGCCCTATCTAGAGTTCATCTAATCCTCCCATGCCCACCTTCCCCATCCCCATTATGAATCAGCATCCTTATATCATAGAAAGCATTCAGCCTTTGGTTTTTTGAGGATTGGCTTACTTCACTTAGCATTATATTCTCCGTCTCCATCCATTTATCTGTGAATGCCATGATTTTATTCTCTTTTAATGCTGAGTAATATTCCATTGTGTATATATGCCATAGTTTCTTTATCCATTCATCTACTGAAGGACATCTAGGTTGGTTCCCAGTTTATCTATTGTGAATTGTGCTGCTATAAACATTGATATGGCTGCATCCCTGTAGTATACTGCTTTTAAGTCCTTTGGGTATAAACCGAGGAGTGGTGTATTGATTTCTTACCTCAGATTTGAGGAGTTTTTTTTTTTAGCCATTCTTTTTTTTAGAGACTTTCAATCCTTTCTTCATTTTCTTTCTGGAACTCCAACAATATGTGTCTGTTCTGCTTAATGATGTCCCATATGTTCCTCAAGCTGTCTTTCCTTCATTCTCTTTTTTCTTTCTTTTTGGCCCTCTGACCTGATGATTTTGAATATGCCATCTTCAAGTTCACTGATTCCTTCTTCTTCCTGGTCGTCAGGTCTGATGTTCTCTATAGTGATTTTTGTTTGTGTGTGTGGTGCCGGGGATTGAACCCAGGGCCTTGGGCATGCAAGACAAGCACTCTACCAACTGAGCTATATTGCCAACCCATGAATTTTTTAAATTCAGTTTTCATATTTTTTAACTTCAGAACTTCCGTTTCTTTGTAGCTTCTCTCTGTTGATACTCTCATCAATCCATCCATTCATTTCCTCTTTTTATTTTGTAGCCTGTACTGTTTTAATCCAGTGAGCATATTATGAGGGTTGTTTTGAATTATTTGTCTGGTAATTCAAATATTGTCATTTGTTTAGGGTTGGTTCTGGAGATTAAATATGTTCCTTCAATTGGGCCACGTTTCCATGTTTCTTTGTATGCACTGTCCTCTTCTGTTGAGTCTTAAAGGTTTGAAAATCACCCACCTCTCCCAGTCTTTGAAATTTGATTTTATACAAAGAGAACCTTAACATTTCAGCTGGGCTAGATACTCTAAAGACCTATTAAACCTTTTCTGGTAATGCCTCCTCTCTGGGCCTGTACCTATCATCTCATTGAAGAAGTTTGCCCGTTCCTACTTGAGAGTTCCCCCTGGTGTCTGCAGGGAGAATACAGACACTATCATTCTGGTAAATTGATCACCTTTGTTCTCATCAGCCCTAACCTGGCAGTGGTTAAGTTCAGTGGCAGTGCTTAAAATCAGGAAAGACAGAAACCAGTCCCTCAGGAAGTCCTATGAAAAGTCAGAATGGTGAACGTACATTTCATCTTCTTTTTTCCTCCCCAGGGAAAGGTTGAAAGTTGAGATTTTTCTCCTGATCACAATGTACTGTACTTGGAGAAGGGCTCTGGTGAATAAGTAGCATGATTTTCCTATCAGCCTTCCATTCATTTGACTTCACAGTTGGCTGGGGTGCAGGAACTTCTTACCTGGTTTTCAGAGTTTGTACCAAGGTGATTGGGCATGTACTGTTGTTAAGTTAATATCTCTGTGGGATCAGGAAGGTCTGAGGCTTTCTATTCAGCCATCTTGCTGATGTCACTTTTCAATATTGATAGCTTTTAATAACTAAAATATAGTATAGGCAACAAAATTTTGCCAAGATCTCTCTCCTCATATACTAAATAAACAACATTTTCTAGGCTATAATCAGAAAATATATAAAAACAATAGTCATTGCCATTATAGGTTTAATTAACCTTTTATAGGGTTAATATTTTATTAATCATATTTATGTCACATTTTTAATTAAGGGGCTTGTTCTATAACACAAATGCATTTTTCATTGTCAATTTTTTATTGCCCAAAGTGGTACTGTTTTTTCTCCCTTTTAATCAGTATGTTAAAGAGTATAAATGATGACCTTAATAATAACACATATACTGAGCTTTACAACTTTACAAATACCCAAAGCTCTAGAAGTACACTTTTCCTATTAACATCTCACCTGACATAACCCTTCCATAATAATTTCCACTTAATTGGCAAATTAAGATAAAAATTACAGGCAACATTGGATGCTTTCTTCAGAAACAAATAATAATGAAAGAAATTCATGTTCCTTATGTTGTACTGCAATAATAAAACAAGAATTTTGGAATTCCTGCCTATCTAGAGAAATTATATATATATATATATATATATATATATATATATATATATATATATATAAAATAATATGTACCTTTATTATATATACACATATTGTGTGCCTATATAATTTGCAAAATTCATCAATATTTCAAATATTCAGGTTTTAATAGATTGTAGGGTATTTAGGTTTAGATATCATTCTGATTAAAATGTTATATATTAGATAGAGAATGTGTCTTTGATGACATTTGAAATTTATTACTTTTACATAATCTTAATTTTTAAAGTTTTAGAATTGCTGAAAAATTACAAAGATAGTCAAGAAAGTTCATTTTCACCCCCCACGCCCAGTTTCTCTTGTATTTTATAATAATTTGGTATGTTTTCTATGACTCATGAACCAATATTGGTATATGATTATTGACTAAGGTTAATACCATCTTCAGAGGTCCTTCGTTTTTAATCTAGTGTAGTCTGTTCTGGGATCCCACTCAAGAATTCACATTACATTCCTATCTCCTTAGAGCTACCTTCACTGTGACAGTTTCTCAACTTCCTTTATCTTCTATTATTTTGACAGCTGAAAGATACCCTGGTCAGCTATTTCTCTAATGGAAATTGTTGTTTTTCTTATGATTAGATGGAGATTGTGAGTTTTGTGGAGGAGAATGGGGCTTTCTACCACATCATATCAAACGTACATACGAATAACATGACTTATCAAGGGTGATGTTGACCTGGATAGGTGGATGGAAGTAGTGTTCGTCAGCTTTTCCATTGTAAAGTTTAACCTTTTTTTTCCCCTTCCTTTCTTACCTCCTCTTTGAAAGGAAGTCATTGTGCAAAGTCCACCATTAAAGAATGGGCAATTACACTCTGCCTCTTTGAGAGTGGATGTAGCTATATAAATCATATGGAACTTCTGCAAGGCAGATGGGTGTATTCTCCTCCTGTTTTAGTCACCTTTTCGGCTGCTGCGGCTAAAGGATCTGGACAGCACAATTATAGAGGAGGAAGAGTTTATTTGAGGGCCCACAGTTTCAGAGGTCTTAGTCAAGAGAAGGCCAGGTCCATTCCTCCAGGGCTTAAGGTGAAGCTGAACCTCATGGAGGAAGAGTGCGGCAGAGGGAAGTAGCTCACATCACAGTGATCAGGAAGCAGAGACAGGAACTCCACTTGCCAGACCAAAATATACACCCCAAAGCCACGCCCTAATTCTCACCTCCTCCAGCCACACCCTTACCACTTCAGTCACCCTGCAGTTAATACCTATCAGGGGATTAATCCACTGATGGGGTTGTTCCAGTCTTAACCCAATCAATTCTCACCTGAACCCTCTTGCATTATCTCACAGGTGAGCTTTTGAGGGACACCTCACATCCAAAATGTAACATCTCCATTTATATATCAGATAATATGGACTTACAGATATTTACTTTATACGTTGGTTTATGTTCCAATATTCCTGTATTTTATATAATGATGATTATACTATTAGTTTTTCTCATTATTAAAGCTAATTCTCATTATTTCCCATTTCTTTGCACATGTCTACTAATCTTTGAACAAATTTTACACTCTTGGTTGTTATATATTTTAATATATATAAATCTTCTTGAGTTTTGTTTTGGGTACAGTTAAGTAATTGGAAATAATTTGATCCATTCAAGTCTTGCTTTTCTGATTTTGTTAGGTGTCTCTACAGTAGTCCCTGACTTAGAGTTAATTATTCCCTACTTCTGAGACAAGACTTTCCTTAGTGGTCCATTCAATGCCCTATGAATTATGAGTTTTTCTTGCATGACTAGTAAGAACAAGCAACATCCCCAGCCCTGTGAGAATGACAAACTTCTTACTTATAATAGTTTTTAATATTTTCTCCTGGTCCCAGATAGTCTCTTCACTTATGTGGGCTGATTAGTATTCCTCTGAGCGCTCAACCAGAATTCTCCACAAGTACCCACAGTTCTCTGTACACTTCACTCCTCTCTCAAACTTTCTCCTATGAATTATAAATAGCTTTGTCTTTCCAAACTCAGATTTGGATTTCCTCAACTCAGGGAAGCCACCAACTCAGTCTGGGTTCCACTTGTTCCATCCTCGCCTGGAAACTCTCCACAAGCAATAAACAAAGGCAGTCACAGCGATCGCCTTGCTTCTCACCTCTCAGGGAAACTTGTCCTTTGTCACTTCATGTCTACTGTCTTAAAACCCATTATTTGAGGCCAGGTGCCTTGGTACACACAATCCCTGGGACTCAGGAGGCTGAGACCGATGTAAGTCAAGACCGGCCCCAGCAACCTAGCAAGACTGTCAGTAACTTAATGAGACCCTATCTCAAAACAAAAATGACTGGGGATGTAGCTCAGTGGTAAAGCATGCTTGGCTTCAATCTTCAGTACAAAAAAAAACATAATTTGATATATTATTCCTATTTATTTTGGCTGTTTGAATTAAGAATCTAAGTCTGAACCCTGTTCCTCTATACTGAGGGGAGATTTTTTTTTGATGGTGATGTTACTTCTATTCTCAATAAAAACTATTGATTGCACAGAGTTTTCACTCTAAACTATGTATTGATTGCACAGAGTCTTCACTCTAAACTACATTCTTGAACAAAATTTAGTTAACTATCTATGAGGGGTTGAATGGTTAACAAAAAAAGAGTGTTCCAAAAAATCCCTTCCCTAAAACATTCTCATGCATGTTTTTTCATGCTAACTGCTATGTGGATGCTCTCATCTCTAATTTATGATTATAAAGCATCCTGATACCAATATTCAGTGATAAATAAGTTACCTTATACTGTTATCATTTTTTATTTAGACATCTTTGGTATAGAAAGATAAGTTTGGCTCTAAAAAATTCAAGGGTAAGTTTATGTATAAGAAGAAAAGTTTCATAGACTTAGGGTGAAGTTTCAGGTACAAGAAAATAAAGCTTTGATCAATTTCAAGCAATGAAATTAAAGATGCCATCAAAAGCCTACCAATCAAGAAAAGCCCAGGATCAGACAGATTCTCAGCTGAGTTTTATAAGACCTTCAAAGAAGAATCAACACCAATACTCTCCAAATTATTCCATGAAAAAAAAAAAGGAGGGGATCTTTCCAAAGTCATTCTATGAGGCTAGTATTACCCTGATTCCAAAACCTTGCAAAGACACATGAAGGAAAGAAAACTTTAGACCAATATCCCTGATGAACATATATGCAAAAATTCTCAATAAAATTCTAGCATATTGCATATAAAAATATATTAACAAGACAGTGCACCATGATCAAGTGGGGTTCATCCCAGGGATGCAAGGTTGGTTCAACATACAGAAATCAATAAATGTAATACAACACTTCAGTAGACTTAAAAAAAATGGATCAAAGAGCTTGATATCAAATCAGAGACTCTGCACCTGATAGAAGAAAAAGTTGGCTCCGATCTACATATTGTGGGGTCGGGCTCCAAATTCCTTAATAGGACGCCCATAGCACAAGAGTTAATAACTAGAATCAACAAATGGGACTTACTCAAACTAAAAAGTTTTTTCTCAGCAAGAGAAACAATAAGATAAGTAAATAGGGAGCCTACATCCTGGGAACAAATTTTTACTCCTCACACTTCAGATAGAGCCCTAATATCCAGAGTATACAAAGAACTCAAAAAATTAAACAATAAGATAACAAATAACCCAATCAACAAATGGGCCAAGGACCTGAACAGACACTTCTCAGAGGAGGACATACAATCAATCAACAAGTACATGAAAAAATGCTCACCATCTCTAGCAGTCAGAGAAATGCAAATCAAAACCACCCTAAGATACCGTTCACTCCAGTAAGATTAGCAGCCATTATGAAGTCAAACAACAACAAGTGCTGGCCAGGATGTGGGGAAAGGGGTACTCTTGTACATTGTTGGTGGGACTGAAAATTGGTGTGGCCAATTTGGAAAGCAGTATGGAGATTCCTAGGAAAGCTGGGAATGGAACCACCATTTGACCCAGCTATTGGACTATTCCCTGAAGACCTTAAAAGAGCACACTACAGGGATACTGCCACATCGATGTTCATAGCAGCACAATTCACAATAGCTAGACTGTGGAACCAACCCAGATGCCCTTCAATAGATGAATGGATAAAAAAATCGTGGTATTTATACACAATGGAGTATTACGCAGCACTAAAAAATGACAAAATCATGGAATTTGCAGGAAAATGGATGGCATTAGAGCAGATTATGCTTAGTGAAGCTAGCCAATCCCTAAAAAACAAATGCCAAATGTCTTCTTTGATATAATGAGAGCAACTAAGAACAGAGCAGGGAGGAAGAGCAAGAGGAAAAGATTAATATTAAACAGAGACATGAGGTGGGAAGGAAAAGGAGAGAAAAGGGAAATTGCATGGAAATGAAAGGACACCCTCATTGTTATACAAAATTACATATAAGAGGTTGTGAGGGGAAAGGAAAAAAAACAAGGGAGAGAATTAAATTACAGCAGATGGGATAGAGAGAAAAGATGTGGGGGGGATAGTAGAGGATAGGAAAGGTAGCAGGATACAACAGTTACTAATATGCATTATGTAAAAATGTGGATGTGTAACTGATGTGATTCTGCAATCTGTATACGGGGTAAAAATGGGAGTTCATAACCCACTTGAATCTAAAGTATGAAATATGAGATGTCAAGAGCTATGTAATGTTTTGAACAACCAACAAAAAAAATAAGAATCAGATGATCATTTCAACAGATGCAGAAAAAGCACTTGACAAAATATAGCACCCCTATATGTTCAAAACACTAGAAAAATAGAGATAGTGGGAACATACCTCAACATTGTAAAAGCTACAAATGCTAAACCCAAGGGCAACGTAATCCTAAATGGAGAAAAATTAAAAGCATTCCCTCCAAAAACGAACAAGACAAGGATGCCCTTTCACTACTTCTGTTCAACATCATCCTTAAAACTCTAGCCAGAGCAATTAGAGAGGGAAAAGAAATTAAAGAATACAAATAGGAAAAGAACTCGAACTATCACCATTTGCTGATGACATGATTCCGTATTTAGAAGATCTATAAAGTTCCACCAGAAAACTTCTAGAATAATAAATGAATTCAGCAAAGTAACAGAATATAAAATCAACATCCATAAATCAAACATGTTTCTATACATCAGTGATGAATCTACTAAGAAAGAAATTAGGAAAGCTACCCCATTCACAATAACTTCAAAAAAATACAATAAAATACTTGGGAATCAATCTAACAAAAGAGATGAAAGATCTCTACAATGAAAATTGTAGAACACTAAAGAAAGAAGTCGAAGAAGACCTTATAAGATGGAAAGACCTCCCATGCTCCTGGATAAGCAGAATTAATATTGTCAAAACAGCCATACTACTCAAAGCATTATACAGATTTAATGCAGTTCCTATTAAAATCCCAATGGCATTCTTCATAGAACTAGGAAAAAAATCATGAAATTCATTTGGAAAAAATAAGAAACCCAGAATAACAAAAGCAATCCTTAGCAAAAATAGTGAAGCAGGAGACATCACAATACCAAATCTTAAACTATACTACAGACCTATAGTAACAGAAACAGCATGGTATTAGCACCAAAACAGACACATAGACCAATGGTACAGAATAGAAGATAGAGACAAACCCACATAAACACAGTTATCTCATACTAGACAATGGTACCAAAAACATTCACTGGAGAAAAGATAGCCTATTCAACAAATGGTGCTGGAAAATTGAAAATCCAGATGGAACAAAATGAAATTAAACCCCTCTCTTCCTACACAAAATTTAATTCAAAGTAAATCAAAGACTTAGGCACTAGAATAAGAGACCCTGCACCTAACAAAAGAAAAAGTAGGCCCAAATATTCACCATGTTGGTTTAGAATCTGACTTCCTTAACAAGACTCCTAAAGCACAAGAAGTAAAATCAAGAATCAATAAATGGGATGGATTCAAACTAAAAATCTTCTCAGCAAATGAAACAACAATGTGAAGAGAGCCTACAGAATGGGAGAAAATCTTTATCACTGGCACCTCAGATAGAGCATTAATCTCCAGAATATATAAAGAACTCAAAAAAAACTTAACACCAAAAAAAAACCCAATCAATAAATGGACTAAGGAACTGAAAAAAACACTCTGCAGAAGAAATACAATCAATCAAGAAATATATGGAAAAATTGTTCAACATCTCCAGCAATTAGAGAAATGCAAATCAAAACTACTCTTAAGATTTCATCTCACTCCAGTCAAAATTACAATTATCAAGGATACAAGCAACAATAAATGTTGGCAAGAGTGTTGGGGGAAAGGTACATTCGTACATTGCTGGTGGAACTGTAAATTGGTGCAACCATTATGGAAACAGTATAGATATTCCTCAGAAAACTTGGAATGGAACCACCATTTGACCCAGCTATACCACTGTTTGGTTTATACCCAAAGGACTTAAAATCAGCATTCTACAGTGATACAACCACATCAATGTTTATAGCAACTCAATTGACAATAGGTAAACTATGGAACCAACCTAGACACACTTCAACGGATGAATGGATAAAGAAAATGTGGTACATATACATAATGGAATATTACTGAGGCCTAAAGAAGAATGAAATGATGGCATTTCTGGTAAATGGATGGAGCTGGAGAATAGCATGCTAAGCGAGATAAGCTGATCCCTTGCTCCCACCCCCCCCCCAAAAAAAAAAAACAAAGGTCAAAGGTTTTCTCTGATACACAGGTGCTATGCAGGTGGAGAGCTAGGGAAAAATAGGGTCATTTTGGATTAGGAAAAGGGGAGAGAAAAGAGGGGGTGGTATGGGGATAGGAAGGACAATAGAATGAATCACATACTCTTACTCTATGTACGTATATGACTACACAACCAGTGTGATTCTACATCATGTACAAGAAGAATGAGAAGTTATATTCCATTTATGTAAGAGGTGTCATTGTGCATTCTACTGCCATGCATAACTAATTAGAACAAATTTAAAAAATAAATTTTTAAAAATTGTTTAAAATATATTTTGCATAAATCAAAGCACTTAAGTCCTTAAGGTTAAAATTCAAGTATACCAAATAGCTCATTAGCATTGTCTTAGGTCACCCTCATTTGATCAGCATAAATTTGGGCCATTTTCCTAGGAACTGACATGATTTTTGAAAGGGGAAAGATTACCTGAGTCAAGAGGGTTGGACAGAAGACGGAAAAACACATAAAATGTGGCATAAAGGAGGACGACTGTACGGAAAGAGTTGGTGAGGGAGTCACAGACGGCTTTGCCTCCTGTACGGTTGTGTCTCCAAGAAACCCTAGGACTACAGCATTGAGTTTCTCTTCTCTGATAGAAAAATCTTATCCCAGTAGGAATGCAGTGTTAGAAAATATCATGCTTAGATTTGTGATGTCTTTATAGTGAACCGATTTAAGCAGAAGAGAGCAGTTACTGTACAAAACAAAGCATTCGATAGATAAGGACTTTGAAATTTTTTTCTATCTACCAGCATTTATGTTTCAGAACTTGAGACTGCTTCATGAAAAGGTTTTCATTTCTCAGAATAATGAAGCAGAAACAGTTTGGCCTCAGGCAGGTCCAGGGAAATCAAATCCACCCACCAACTAGATCTTCAGATCCACAACACAGAGCAAGGGTTGTGCCCAGCAGTGACATGCCTTAAGGGAGCAATTCTCCAACTCTCAGGTAGAAAACTATGGTTACAGAAGAGTGAGGATGGCTGAGGTTAATCTCCTACAAATAAAATTGGTCATTACTTTTGCAAACATGATAATGGTGCCATCTTTACAGTGGCTAGAAAAGGAAGAAGGCAGCCACAGGGTTCACTTGCTTTCTTAAGGAGATGAGCTCACTTTCTGTGTGCTGTCTGAGCAACACTGGCAAGTCAGTCCTATGAGGTAGATGAATGCATGCAGTCATTTGGACCCACTATTCAATATGGTAGCCACCAGCCATGTCAAAAATAGACACAGTTACTAGCCATACTTCAATTGCTCAATAGTACATGTCTAGTGACTACCACTTAGGACAAAGCAGATATTGAACATTTCCATCAACACAGAAAGTGTTGCAATAGATGTTTGCAAAGTAAGGTACAGTGTTTCTAATTTGCCAGTGTTTCAGTGTACAACTTTTCCATGAAAAGCATTTAACAGCAAATTTTCCTTCCAATTTATTTTGTGTATTAAAATTTTAGATTATGAAGTCTCAAAAAAAATGTTCTCACTCTTTTGGAATAAAGAATGAACTCAAGTGACTGAAATAACCCTTCTAGACTACTTATCAATAGTATTCATCACCTACCAAGGTGATAAGCAAAAGTGAAAGATTACATATGAGTTAACTTCCTGAAAGAATACACTAAGTAGTTTTCTAATACAAATTTCTGTACACACTCCCATGTTCATTGCCGCATAATTTACAATAGCTAAGAAATGGAATCAACCTAAACACCTGTCAAAAGAGGAACAGATACAGAAAATGTAGTGTATACATACAATGGAAGATGGTTCAACCTGGAAAAAAGAAAAGCCTGTCATTTGTGACAACATAGATGAACTAGAGGACATGTTAAGTGACATAAAACACAGGAGATAAGTCACATGATCTCACTTACATGTGGGATCTAAGAGTTGAACTCACAGAAAAAGAGTAGAATGGTAGATACCAGAGACTGGAGACACAGGGCATTGGAAAGATGTTGGCCAAAGCCTACAAAATTTCAGTTAGAGGAATAAATTTAAGAGATCAGTTACACTGATCATTGTGACTATAATTAATAATAAAGTATTATATTCTTGAAAATTGCTGAGAGTATAATTTAAAAATTCCCACCACAAAAAAGTATGTGATATAATATGTATATTAACTTGCTCAACTTAGCCATTCTGCAATGCGTATATACTTTTAAGCCATCATGTTGAAATTCATACTGTTTTTGTCAATTTAAATAAATAAATGAGAAAAAACAAATACTCTGGTTCAAATTTTAAGATGAAGTGGCTTGGATATAAGAGACAAACATACCTAAGAAAAAATAAAAAATTAAATGTTAACTAAATAGGGCCTGAAAAATATAGAACAAAAATGATTACAGGAGAGAAGTTGAAGGAAATGAGGCCCAAAGTTTTGAATTTCAGCTCTTTTCACCCCCTAGAGAAAATCGTCTGTTGTAAGCCTGGGTATTCATACCCCCCTTCCTGATTGTTTGATAATAATTAATGCCAAGTATTTAATCCAGTTCCTATAACTTAGTGAGGGTTTGATACATGGGTCCCACAGATATTAATATGAAATAAACTAAGAAGTATTTTTAAACTCTCAAATACACTAATAATTATAATTATAAATATATTTGATATCGCCAAATGTTTAGGCTCAACCAAAGGTTTAATATCCATGTTAGATTTTCAAATATATATCACAGGTCTTCTGTTTGCCAGAGTAATGATGGAACACTAGCTTTGGCTCCTCTGAGTTCCTGTAGTGTGTCTGTTATATTTTTGGATGATGTTACACTAGGTCAATTTTGCACTAAGAAACAAAAACTACAGTTTTTGAAGTTCATCATATTCATGCTGTCTTTGTTGGAAAAATTACCCACAAAATGATGTGAACCCCTTTCAGCTCAAAGTCCTTGAAAAATTCTTTTACTCCATTGAATGCCCTGGTTAAATTAAGAAAGTCAAATTTCTTGCATGAGAAACTCCATTTAAATGCCACTGAATTCGGATCCATTGTCAGATTAGGATTTGTATTATTCTATTTTATGTGGTAGTGCTTTTTCTTAGCTTCCTGATTCTTACAAATTGTGAAATAAAGCTTATGATATGTGTGTTATATCTAAATCTATGTACATATATGTATAATTACATATTTAGCAATATTTCAGTGAGATCAAATCTTAGGTATGCAGTTTTATAGGACCTTCTCTTTACTTGAATCATTTCAAGAAAAACATTTCCAATGTCATGAGATTTCCCTCAAAAGGATGCATATTTAAATTACAAAGCTTCACATTCTTAAAAAAATCTGTGCCTTTAACCAATAATCCTGTTAATTTTATTAAACACATAAGGGATAATTTAAGAACCACCAGATTTTCTTGAAACCATCTCATGGCATCATATGTTGTCAAAATTATTGGTCTGCTTATGAAATAATTATTTTTTCTTACAGATATGAACCCATGAAAAAAACTTACAAGACCCTGCCCATTTTCTTGCCTTTCAGAAAGTAAGGTTTACAAAAATGGCAAAGATATAGTCATTCATGAAATATTACTCAAAGAAAACATGAAATTGGTTATAAAATTATTTTATTGTCATAAGAGTCAATTATTTGCTGTTTTATAAGGGAAATGACATCATCAAACTACTCCAAGTCTTAGCCTCTGAAGACTACAGTGATTTCTTATTTCTCATAGTTCTAATGGCCAGATGAGCTAGAAATCCAAGATGGCTTCTCTTGCACCATTAATTGTTGGATCCTAGATGGAATGCTTAGTTCTCCTCCACAGGGCTACATTGTCTGCTTTGCCTGGAGATCCTCAGGCAGTGATCAAAAGAGACTGAGGTATAAACTGCAAGTTCTTGAAGCCTCATCTCTGAGGTCACACCATGCCACACCTACCACATTTTTATCAGAAGAAGTCAAAGGTCCAACGCAGATTCAAAGTGTAGAGAAGCAGATTCCACCTCAGTACAGGAAGAGTGGGGGTGCCACATTGTGACCATAGGGGTATAATAATGGTGCACGAATAAATTGTAGCCATGAAGCTATCTTTGTATCTCTGTGTGATTTTTACTAACAAAAATTTTAACAGCAGAGTAAGACACTATGTCCCTGTCTTTAACTAATAAATACAAAAGATAAACTTTTTAAAAATCGTTTGTTGTCTTTAGCAATTTTTCCAAGACCTTTTCTTAATATTTTGACATTCAAATCATTATCTTATGAGGTTTGAGACAGATTCACATTTAATTTTCTGTGTATATGATGATGCCAACAATATCTTATCCTCAACAATGAACTGAACTTGGGGGCTGGAGGTGTAGGTCAGTGGTAGAGTGCATGGTTAGCATGTTCAATGCCCTAGGTTCAATCCTCAGCATAGATAGATGATAGAGATAGATAGGTAAATAGACAGACAGACTGACCTAGAAATGACCTAACACAGGAGTGAGGGGGTTTATGTTAATGTAAAGCAAGAATGACAACTGAGAGGGCCCTGATTATACTGTTTAAAAAACAATTTATTAATGATTGTTTTGCTATAAAGAATTTTGTGTTCCTACAAATTGCAGATCTGGAACCACATTTAATTAGTAAGGACACTCCCTCATCCTATTTTTCTACCCCTCAATTTGTATTCAACATTGCGCTCTTGTACTAGGTCCCAGTAAGAATAAATAGAAACGTTGTATGAATTTCAAACACGGGGAGTTTAATACGGGATTTTCATAGATGGATAACAAAAGGGCCACAGGAAAAGAAGGTAAGATTGCGCAAAGATTAGTCACTGCAAAAAAATGCACAGAAGTCAACGTGCTGCCCCGAACTTGTACTCTGGAGATGCCCAGTGGGAACAGGTGCTCAGAACACCAGGTGCTGCTTCTCTACCACTGGAGCTGTGGCTACTCAGGTACCACCATCACCATCCCACTGCTCCTACCACACAGCCTAAGAAAGGAGGAGTTTCTCCCCCTTTTCTATCTCCCATTAACTGAACTAAACAGAAAGAGAGCTGTAGGACTCAGGAAATGCCATCTCTGGGTTCCCTGACTCATAACCTACTGCAGAGCACTGAGACAAGTATGTGACTGGCGGCACATGCAGGAAACAGGCAGAGCCTGCCTCCTTGGGGGTCACAGGACAAGGATGGCCTTGTGTCTGAAGAACTCTCAAGCAAGCTGTACTGCAGTGAGATCTAGGATAAGGCAAAAATGGGTTATTTCTGGGGATGGATAGCCTTTGAAGGACTTACTATTCACTAATAGGAATAAGAACTTGCTAGCAAGAGGTTGAAGTTTGATTTAATTGGGGTTTCTGGAAAAGTGGCATCTCAAGCCTTTTAAACCTTTCTCTATTTAAGGAAAGTCAAGAACCAAGCATATTTCCCCCATGTCACCCTACCCGATTCGTCCCTTTTACACTCTAAGTGGTCACTGATTTACCTCTCTTCCCTCCTAAGCTTTAAGCAAGTTTACCTGAAGCATCTCAGGGGGGATTGGCTCTATGGGAAGCAGCTGCTAAATTCTACTGAGATTGCACTTTGTAGAAACATAATAAATTTGTGGTAGAGCTCTCTCGCCTGTGAGGAATACGCTTGAATATTTGGCATTCACTTTCTCTCTCTCAAATTGCTTCTAAAAGCATTATTCCATCCGGAATGACGGAAATCCTGCAGGTCACTGGATCAGAGCTAGACAACACCATGGGATTTAGATACCAGGAGCGGTGACCTTGAGTCCAGGATTGACTCTGGACTCTGAAACCTTGGGAAGTTTATCTGTAAAATAAGAAGACCTGAATAGACGATCACCCCTGTTCCTTTCAGCCCTGGATCAGGTAAAATGTTATGGAAAAGCTTTAAAAGATGTTCGAGTCAAAATGCATAGGAGAATGCATTAGAGAATTTGCTTTCAGTTTATTCTGTTTAAAACATCAGCACTTGCCTCTGCAGTTTGGAATATCTGTTTACTTATTGCATTATTTTCAAATGGAAGCTATAAAAACATTAGGGGCTCTATAATATTATTACATAAATTAGACTTATGGATCTTAGAGAACCGTGATGCTAAACAGTTGCCAGCAATGAACACCTTCTACAATTTTAGAACCCAGGTGAAAACCAAACCTAACGAACAACCGTTTTCTGCGCCTGTTCTTTGCAGCATGCTGAGAAGGTGTAGGGATGCTGGGTATCAACCTCCCTGACTAAATTTAGACTCTGCACCTTGGTCTTTATATCACTGGACACAAATTAATTCCCTTTTTATCAGATATATGAAATTATATTAGTCACAATTTTTGGTTCAGTTTCCTATCCCCATAAGCATGTATCTTTCATTTTTATTTTTAATCTACTACTCCATTTACAAAAAAAGCATAATGAATAAGATAATGAAAATAAAAATCCTCATATTCTTTTTTTTTTTTTGCTTTTTCTTGAAGTTATAAAAACAAGCAAGCCATTCTCCATCTAGCCTGCCTTTTTTTTTTCTTTTTTCATTCAATGGGATGTCACTAATCTGTGTTGTCCTGTTGCCCTTGGCAATGTAGGTCATTCGTTTTCATTGTCAGCTATTGTGTGAATATACTATGATTGGTTTCAAAATAATTAGGTCATCTCTAAATTTTTTAAATTAAAAACATTGCTGCTAGAAATTTTCTTCTTCATGTCCACTTAATGCAAGATGTAAAATTGTGACTAGATCTAAAACTAGGGAGGGAATTGAAGGGAGTGTAAATGTTCAAATTTATAAGCTAATGTGAAACCAGTTTTCAACATGATCAGGCTGAATTAAACTGCTGCCAGTAACGAATAATAAATTCCACTGATCTGCAGCCTCTTAAGCACTATGTATTTTCTTTCTTACTTTCTGCCAAGGAAATGAATGCAAGATATAGGTCACTCTGCATGTTTCTGGTCACTAGTGTAAGTTTTCTTCAAATGTTTACTGACTGCACATGCTTTCTTTTCAGAGAAATGCCAGTTTGTATTTTACCCATAATTTGATAGGTACCATGTCTGGACTTTCTATGTAATTCTACCGGTCAATTGATATACCACTATACTAAGGACACTATTAATTATCATGGTTCTTAAAATCTTCATCTCTACATAGAACAAGTTTCGCATCGCTATCCATCTTCTTATCCAGTGGTTCCTTAGGACCACTGAACTTCCATATAAACTTTAGAATCACCTTGTTAAGTTTTGTGGGAAACCCTGTCATATTTTTATTGGAGAAGTATCAAGCCTAAAAATCAATTTAGGAAGAATGGACACACTCCAAAAGTGTTTCTATCCTGGGCCTAGGATACATCTCCATGTATTAAAGTTTTGTTTCATGTACTTCAGCCAAGCTTTTAAACATCCATGCACAGAGCTTGCAAAACTTTTTTTGTTATTTCTAATTCCATTCTGATTTTAGTTCCCAATTATATACTTAAAATACACATATACATATTTCTATGTATGTCTTCAGTTTTTTGTTGATGGTATGTAGCAAACTATTCACTTTCATATATTGATCCGGTGCTCAACCTCATTGCTGAGTTCTTACATGCACCATGACATCTCCATCTATAAAATGCCTGTTACACACGGTTGTTATGGAGATGAAATGAGAAAAAAATCACTGATGACACACAACATTTTTGCAGTCATGTACTAAATGTCACTTCCCATTCCCTTCTTTGTTGAGAAAATAGAAAATAAAAGAGACAGGTACAGAGATGAAGAAGGTGATAGAAAAGAAAATCTAATTTTTTTGTTTTACCAATACCTTGATTTTTGTTATATTTTTGCATATTAGTGGACAGTATTGGATTAGTGAAATACAAAGTAGATGATTGTGTGACATTTGTTTTAAAGCCAGAAAAACAGAGGACATATTTAAGAACTGCAGTCACAATGTAATGGCTTAATCATTGTTAAATATCTTATATATAAAAATAGAATATAACAAAACTGGTTAGGCTTATTTCTTTTTAGAGAAATATCAATTGATGGATTTTTTCATACTTTTGACTATTGCTTCATTATATACATAGTAAACTCTAAGTTTCCTGACCATTTATTTATTTAGTAATTGTAGATGGATAACACACCTTTATTTTTGTGTGGTGCTGAGGATCAAACCCAGTGCCTCCCACATGCTAGGCAAATGCTCTGCCACTGAACTATAGCTTCAGCCCTCATGATCTATCTTTGACCCATAAGATTTCTCTTCTCCCTTCTTCTCTATTTTTCCTTTTCTTCATTTCTTACTCCCCCTCTCCCTCTCCCCCCCCCCTCATCTATTCTTCCCTTTCTCTCATCCTCTCATCCATGATAAATTGAAGGCTCCTCCAGTCCAGAATTAAATGAGTAATAATGTATGGATGTTTTACACACTGACTCATGGCATTATCCACCTGCTCTCCTTGGGTCTGAGGATTAACAACAGTTCATGGTAAAGTTTCCGTGCAAGAGTATACCCACCTTGCACTGTCTCATGTGTAAAAATGTAACATATTCAGACTTCCAATACCAATCTGTGATAGAGATATTTTACCCCTCAACAGGAAAGAAAATAAGATTTTGAGATTAAATGCTATTCATACTATTAAAGTCTGAAATACTGAAATACTCATTATGACCCAATATGTTTAAAGCACACACTTAGGAAGCCCTTTCAATATATGTGCATAAAGTCCTAATGTTCTCTAAGCTTGTCACTTACAATAAAGAATATGAATGAGGGCTGGGGATTTAGCTCATTTGGTAGAGTGCTTGCCTTGCATGAATAAGGCTCTAGGTTCAATCCCCAGCACCACAAAAAAAAAAAAAAAAAAAAAAGAATGACCTCTCCTGAGTGACAGCTTTGCTTCAACAAACTTGGAATGACGCCTTCTTCATATGCACAAGAGGCAAACCTCTGACTATCCAGAGATTTTTTGCTAGGTTCATCTTTCCTAAAGATATAATCAAATGAGCTACTTAAAGATGAATCAGTAAAAAAAAAAAAAAATCCGACTTACTAAATTCATTTTTAACTTGTTGACTCTTTTCTATGATTATTTTCAATCCCCATTCTCAAGTAAGAGCTGCTTCTGGGAGGAAGATAAATACAACTCTTGATAAATAAAACCCCACATGAAAAATAAAAAATATATATTTTTAATAGTAGTGAAATACTATCACACTACATTGGACAATAATAAATCTGTTTGAAAAATAAACATACATGCAGAAAAACACTCTTATATTCAAATTTTGTCTTTCTTCCTATTCCTAAATTTTCATTCCAACCAACAGAGTTAATGATTTTTTAAAAAATCCCTGTCCACGTAAGTGAATAATTGGGTACTCGCTTTCCTATGTATAAACATCTATTTTGAAAAGTCTATTATAGGAGTTTCATTACATATATAACTTTAAAAATTATAATCTTTTCTCCCTTCCCTTCTCTTAGATTAGTAAAATGTAAAGGAAATAATCACATATCACATAGTCAAGAACAGCAAAAGAAATATTCAAGAATCAAAGTCAAAGTCAAGAGCTGTAGCTCAAGTATACTTACTTGGCTCACACAAGGCCCTGGGTTGGATGACCAGCTCCACTCACCAAAAAAAAAAAAAAAAAAAAAAAAAAAGTGACATGACACTTTCATCATTTCAAGTTATTTTATATCTAAAGAAAATGCTATGAATTACGCAATACTTCACACAGGAAGTGTGAGTAATACTTGCGAATTTAGAAGACATTGCTGGTTACAGGAGTGACCATGTGATCTGAATTTTCAAGGGTGAAAAACAAGTGAGTTACCATAGATAAAACAAATTATCAAGATTTTTGTTCCCATAAAGGCAGAAATCACCTGTTTACTTTATTCCCTACATGAACAACACCAATAAAAATACAGCATTTGCTGCTTCTTCCCCTTAATCAAAACAAATTTTTGATGATGTTTAGTTTGGGGTTTGTTGATCTTCTGTTGGTTTTGTGTTGTATTTTTGGTGAAGACTAGTAACCACTCTGACTCAGGTAAACTGCAGGATGAAAGAAAAGGCTGAGAAAAGGCTTTTTTTGCCTTTTATGTAATTATTTTTTGCACAGTAAGTTCAATGGATACGTGCTATTTCAACCTTTATTAATTAAGAGAACGAATTCTTAAAGGTAATTCCATTTAGGTGAGAGTCCCCAGTATATCACTGGATGGTTGAAGGATCCAGTCAGAGGTTTGATTTCCTTGTCAATGGATATATTTTACAGTACCATCTATTCATTTTCTGGGAGTTTGTAGATTTAATCTAAGTTACACTAAACAATCATTCAAAGCCTCCTTTAGACCCAAGGTATATAAAAGTTTATCTTCATAAACATATATCTTCTTGATGACATTTGAAGAAAATGATGATGAATTATCTTAAAGGAAATAATATTGATTCATCTGGGGTAAAAGTTAAAATGAAGTTAATTTATTTTGCATTGTTCCCAGTTTTATCTGATCTGACTTTAATTTAAAATTAGTTTGGTCTATTTGGATACGTGGTACTCAATCAAATAGAAACAATTACCTAAATCATGTGTAATTGTAAGATTTACCAAACGCCCCACCATGATTCTCTGACACGATGCCTGACACTTCTGGAGAGTGTTTACCAAAAGGAGTTCTGGCCAATGCCAAGTGCGAAGGTGTTGCCTGACATCAGGATCCCATCAGTGCCAAGCACCATGCAGGCCTTTCAGACCCAACATCCTCACTGTTAAATTCAGGAATGTAAGAGTATGACATAACTGTTCAAGGATATTACTTTGGGATTTTTTTTTCAAAAACTAGAAGTATATGAATCTTTAATGGAATTTTTAGATGATTTTTATGCATTATGGTAATAAAGATACTGACTGAAAAAGTTAAATTTCATTTAAAAGTTTACAAGAGCAGTATCCTACTTCATTCCTCTCCTCCGTTTGATAACTGGGTAACTGATATATTTCTGCTCTACTTTCTTCACCTCCCAAAGGGAGATAATGCTACATCTTAGAGTCAATGTGAAAACTAAATGAACAGATATGTATAAAGTGATGTGCTCAATGACTATACACAGCAAATAAGAAATAATAATGCTTAGTATTATCTGTAGTCACCTACATGTTTTTTTTAAAGGCTATATCACTGAAGGGAAGGGAGGGGAGATAGGAAAAGGAACGATGGTGGAATGAATCTGACATAACCTTCCTAGCACATACATGAATTTACCACAGTGAATCTCACCATGATGTACATCCACAACAAAGCAGTCCTAATTAGGATAAGATACATTCCATGCTTGTAAAATTACATTACAATGGAATTTATTGTCATGTATAACTTAAAAAAAATTAAAAGCAAAATAAATGGAAATGTTTGTTCCTGCACAAATTAAAAAAAAACTGATATTTCATCTTATACCAGTCAGAATGGCAGTCATCAAGCATACAAATAATAATAAATGGTGGGGAAAATATGGAGAAAAAGAAATACTTTTATACTGTTGGTGAGACTGTAAATTAGTACAACTCCTGTGGAAATGAGTATGGGGGCTCCTCAAAAGACTAGGTATGGAATCACCATATGACCTACCTATGCCATTTCTTGGTGTTTACCCTGAAGAATTATATTAGTATAGTGATACATGCACACCCATGTTTATAGCAGCACAATTCACAATAGCCAAACTATGGACCCAGCCTAAGTGTCCATCAACATATGAATGGATTAAGAAAATGTTTTATATATATGAGTTTTTTCAGCCATAAAAAAATTATGTCACTTGCAGGAAAATGGATGGAACTAAGGACCATCATGTGAAGCAAAATAAGGCAAACTAAGTAGGACAAGGATCATGTTTTCTTTCCTATGTGGAAGCTAGAGAGGAAAAAGGTGAACAAAGGTCAGGGTGGATCTTCTAAACATCAAAGGGAGATCAGTAGAGGAAAGGGACCACCAGGTGGGACGGAGGGAAGGAGGGAGAAGTGCTAGGAGAGATACTGGCCCAATTACACTGTTACTTTGTGTGCATGTATGAATGTGTAACAACAAACCCCATCCATGTGTACAACTATAATGCACCGATAAAAACGGGGGGGGGGGAGGATATAGAACTTTTTCACAGTATTTATGTGCTTTCCCTCTATGGATGTTAACTTCGTACATCCGCACAAGTTTCCAGCGTCTCCCAATCTTCAAATATAAAGTTGCTGGTTTATAGTGTAGGTTAAATCAAGAATCGCCAGCTTTTACATTTTCACTTCATCAATTACAAATTTCAGAGACAAGTGGTAGTCAAGCCAGCCACGGTCATGGAGACCAACAGAGGCTCTGTTTTTATGGAACGAGAATTTCAGAGGTAGGCGGTTGCTGTTCCTCCCTGCTGTCCTCAGTGTTTTGCCCTTTATTCTTACAGCTGTCAAATCACATTGTCTGATGGCTGACGTAGCTCCAGGCAACAGGACCACCTTCAAAAGCAGGAAGCAGGGGCCAGCCAGGGTGGCAAAATCCTTTCATCTCCTATGGACTGTTCTTATTAGGAGAAAAAACAATTCTCTGAGAAGTTACCCACCCCAACTCCTCCTGTGTCTCATTTACCAACACTGCATCCCACGGTGGCTCCTAACTCCACGGCAGGCTGTGGCGGTGAGGATATCACACAAAAGAATGACATTGCCCTAATTGGCTTCGACCAGAAAGTTCCAAACTTTCTCAGTTCACAGCTCCACTGGGGTTTGTGTGATTATTTTCACGGTGCCCCCAGGCAAAAGAAATATCAAACAATCCCCTTTTCATAAGTAACTGGGACCAAAGAATGTAGCAAGTATTTATATCCCTGTCAAGTTAGTAGCCATTTAAGTAAATGCTATGTACAAATGGTTAAAAAAAAAAAAACATTTTTAAATATCTATCATTACTTAATAAGAAGTGGGTGCCTGTTGGGCACCGCATTAATTCTCCAATTTTAGAATCAGATGAGGCACCAATATCCTTATTTCCTATCCCATATGGATTTCCATGCAGCACTTTTTAAATCATAGAAACCACTGAAAATCCTGCTTCAGAAACGTGCCACATTCTAAGAAGGAAGATACAGAACAAAGGGTGAAACCAGGAACAGCCCTCAGTGCGTCTCACAGTCTATGCCTCCACCACCATTAGATGCCCTGTCCATGTAGCATGAAGAAAGCTTCCCTTTGAAGAAGTGTCCTCTCAACAAAAATTCAGCTACATTTTCTCTGGTTGCCCTTACCTCCCAGAGTCTTGGACATCCCTGAGCGCTGGGATTCTCAAGGCTCCTCCAGGGACCATGGCTTTATTGCTCATCTGGATAGGTAGTGGGTTCAGAATTACTCTGCCTTCCAAGTTAGTTATCATTCCTTGGTCACCTTTCTTTCCGGTAAAGCTTTTAATATCTTTAACAAGTGATGGACTGCCAGAATTCTTTTTTTCTTTTTCTCTGCAAGTTGATTTTTTTAAAAATTCCATTCCCACTATAGTAGTGGAGTTTGAGAAAGGAACTAAATCAGACTAATGGATGCAATGTTTCAACCAGAAGTCTAGGTAGATTCTGAAAACTGGAGATCTTGGGAAGGTGAGGGATAAAGGTAGATCCCAGGTCTCTCACGTACAAAGGATGCACTAGCATTAGGTCATTCATCGTCTATACCCAAGACTGGGAAGCTGAGCATTTTGAACCTCACTAAATTTGCTTGGCTGCCCAGATACCTAATGTTCAGGACATTCTAATGTTTACCTGAGCACTGCCCAACCCCAATCAAGGCTGCACTAATCAATGTAGGAAAAATGTCCCAAATCAGCCACTTCTTATTCCAAATGCCCATTTCTTCTTTTACTATGACTTAGTCTCTATGTGGCTATAAAAGACAAACAAGCTTTATACCAAGTATTCATTCCAGGCGATTGGCAGTGGTGAATAGTTTTGAACTTGAGTTTTATCACTCTCTAGGTCAGTAATTTTTTTGTTTTGCATTACAAAATAATAGTTTACTTCTATATTCATGTGGTCTATTCCTAGATAACACTTTTTAAAACAGATATTTTTATTCCTATTAAAGAATAAAACATGATATGTTATCCTAACCAACACCCAATATATTTCCAGATTTAGTTGTAGGTTAAATGTTACCAAATTTTTAAAAATACCATTATTCTTCCTACTCAGCTCCCTAGGAAACTGTGAAATAGTTGTTCCTTTGAAAGGTTTGATGGCAGACATCTTCGTGCTTCTAAACATATAACCAGGTTTCACTATTGAACCTGGATTCAAAGTTGAAAGTTAAAATATCTATTTTATATGAAATTTGCAGAAACAAAAAATTGTCTCCCTTTTATATCTGCATAGGATCTGGCTTAAGTTCAGTATTTGCAAAGCAAGAAAATTCCTTCAATATGCCTTTTATTTATTCATTTAATTTTATCCATTAAGAGGTTATGCTTCTGCTAGCAGGAACATAGACTTTTGTAGACTAACCTTTGCACTCAGTCATTAACACATTTGGAAAATTAACTTTTCAGTATTTCAGCAGCTTCAAAGACTGGAATTGTTAGTATTTAAAATGAGAAGCTGTTTGCATATATGAAATGCAGTACAAAAGGTAGATGTATTTTTATTTTTATTTTTATTGAAGAAGTCATTCATTGGATCCTAATCCTAAAGCTTCTTTTCAGATTATATTGTGCTCTGGAAATAGTAGCTTATGTTTATTTTAGTTTCTGAATTAGGTTGCTTTGAGAAAGACATGTTTAAGCTTAAAAATGTGTACATATATATTCACACACATACACAATTGTCTTGCAAATTTTCCCAGTAAGAATAAAACCACAATTTATGAAAAATTTTTCAGTACTTGACTGAGATGCTTCAAAATTCTGCATAATCTTTTGGTTTCTTAATATGCATATTAACACTCAGATTATTTTATTACTATGTATGTAGCACTTTCCATACTGATTCACCTCCTGCTGTAAGTTGTAAATTTTTGGAGGCATAAACCATGATTTTCCTTAGTAAATAAAACTGCAACATCTGCACATTACTAAAAACCATAGTAAACCCTTAAGAAATATATGCAAGTATTTTTCAAAGTAAGAGATGTTGGCTGCAAATAAAAGAAACTGATGCTGGTCACCATCCACAAGAAAGAAATATGGATAATGTCAACTCCACAGGATTCTCAAGGAATTGTTAGAAAATGCATAAAATTCAAGGCAGCCCTGAGAAAGGCAAGAGCCAGAAGCCAGGCATGCCCTTGACTCTCTGCCTGGGTACCACCAGGGCTGAGAGGGAAGCAAGAAACTGGCCAAGCATCAGACCACAGGCTCACATGCTGTCAGAAAGCCAAGAAGAGAGGTGTGTCCCCCACTCTATGACTGCCTCCTGGGTAGACACCCTCTGCTTCTCATCAGAGAATACCCCTCAACCAGTCTGGGGGTACATTTTGAGTAGGCAAGAAATCATGAATTTGTCCATTAACCTCACACATACCTTATCCCACATTCCATTCCTAATAAAGGATGTTCCTCTGAATATAGTGCAATTTATTTCTTATGAAATAAAATTGTACATGTCTCTCCTCCAAGAAAGGCAAGGTCTCGTCAGTCTAGGATGCCTGGATCAATTCCATTAAATCGTGTCCTATCTCTTCCATATCTTTGTCATTAAAATGCTACCAAAGTCTCCAAGTTAAAGTATATGATCATATACTTACTTTTCCCATTTTATATCTGCTTATAGTAACTTAGATTTCTTAGATTATTCCTGTTTAGACTACCTTAATTATTTAATTCCAAGAATATCATCTTCCTAAAATGTTTTTGCTAAATATGACTTCTTGTAAAAATTCCATTTGGTTACCTTTTTGAAAATGAGAAAATGTGTGCTTCCAATTTTCCTTACATTGTTTTTTGAAATAGTTGAGTGTTCATAGCTAAAGTAACCATAGTTCTTTATAAGTTTAGTTCTAAAAGTGTAGCTCATAAGTAATACTTAATAAGTAGGAACTATGTTCTTGCATTATTCTTAAATTCTGATTAGCTTTAATGGGACCGAGCAAATTAATTTTCAGACATATGGGCTCCAGTTTCTGATTCTTCATTCACTTTCAATGCAGGACTCTTCTTTGAAGCCATAAATTTATAGCCTTTCAACATTTAGAAAATGATGAGTTGGGCTGGAATGCACTTAAAAAAATGTTTATGAACTCTCCATAAACACCCTAACCTATAAGATGCCCGAATTCCCAACACCCTTGTTAGAATTCTTTAGGACATAATTAATATTTCCAAATAATTATCTAAATAGATAGAAAATAAGCCTTTTAAAGCAATTGAAAGTAAAAACTATTAAAGAAACCTTATTTTAAATGGCATAATATGAGTGCATATGAGTTTTCTAAAAAAACAAATTATTTAATAATAGCTTCCTTCACTAAAAGACTTTAGGTTAAAATAGTCTATTTTAAATCTGTTATGATAAATAGGATTTAATTAAATAGTAACCATTTTTATGAATTTTAAGGATCTTTTCCAATTCGTTTTGTACTTGGAATTTCTTATGTTTCAAACAGGAAAAACAGCAGGCCATATGCTAAGGGTTAAGAGAGATTATGCACATAAAGATATGAACATGCACAATTTTAATGATAACAGTAGCATGTAAAGATATTAAATTGCAGTAGTCATAGTAGTAATGCTTTTAATCCTCTTGCTAACTTTAAGAATAAATACACTTTAAGGTTTTTGACCTAAAATTCTTGATATAGATGACGGCTGTTATGACAACACCTAATATGGAAGATTTTAAGTTTTAATAAAGCATATTCAAAAATCTGTGCTAATACAGGACAATTGTATTCCTAAAGTTATGCCAAGCTGAGTAATGTGTTTCTTGTTTGCATCATAGCAATCAGAACAACCACTTTATGAGTTTGAACATATGGGGAAATTTTAGCAAATGAACTTTTTATCTTAAAAGTTAATAGATTCTCCACATGGAGCAATGCATTAGTGAAGCTATTATCTGGGAGAGATTAAAGAATAAAGGCACAAATACATGGAACTTGTGCAAAAGAGAGGGATGGATGGAGGGAGGGAGAGAGAAAGAAAGGGAGAGAGAAGAAGAAGAAGAGAAGAATGAGGAAGGAGAAAGAGAGATGAGAGAGAAAAGAGAGGAAGAGGAGGGAGGGTTATCAGAAAATGTGCCTGGTGACCTGCTGGACAGAGGAGGACAAACTCAAGCATCTTCTCACATGAGGGTTCTCATTGATGGTCTAGCACAGTTTTGTCAAAATTCAACATGGTCCATGGGATCACAGGTAGGGCTTGTTAAAACACACATTTCTGGGGCCCACCCTCAGGTTCTGATTTGCAGTTTGGGTGGGGGCCTCCCACCAGGTCTGGGAGCCTTCACCTTGACAACCGCTAGTCTATGGTATAATGATTGACCGGATATTGCTGTTTCATCCCGCTTGACAAGGAAATCTAAAACCGTGTTTTAATGAATAATTCACATGACCAATAAGGTTCAGGTTTTTCTCAGATTTTACCAATTATTGTCAAGAATAAGCTAGGAAAGTTTAATTATTGTACACATATGCAACTATCCCATATTGCGGAGTTGCATGTAATATATATAAGTACCCAATAAGCATATTTAAAAACAAAGTTAGATACAACAAGCACTTTTGACCATGGCCAATATATAAAAATTGAGAAGATCAATCAAATTGACACAAATTAAAAGAACAACAAAGCACCATTTTTCTAACTTCAGAAATTATTTCTGAAAATGTTTTGTTATAACCACCTGCACCCAGTTGGTGGAGGTCTAAAGTGATGCCACCCAGAAAGGGTGATAAATTCCCAGGTTTGTCTAGATGGTAAGATTTAAAGCCGTTACTTCTTTGGGTATCTTATATGAAAAAAAATAAAATAAAACTATAAAAGTTATATAAGCAATGAAACGCTGTATTATCGTGTTATTAAGAACTAACCTCACTTTGGTAGAAAATATAAATGGAACATGTATTTAAAATTAAACACATTTGTCTTCTGTGAATTCAAACGCTTTTTCTATGCTATAGTTAAATTTGGTCACTTTGTAAGTAATGTATTTAACAAATTAACGGTGGGCCACAGTAAAGTGGCACCGGAGAAACCAAGGTACACGGGGACTTTGGTCTCCTGGAGGAGTCACGATGACATCTACTTGCATCGTGGGAATCACCTGTAATCACTGGGCACCTTCTCCCTACAGAAATATCCATTAGCTGATTCACTGCTGCACAAATGTCCACCGCTGCCCTGACTAGCAAGAGTAACAACATTTCTTCTGGGCTAGCTGAGGTTGCTATTTTCCCCTATTCTCGTGGAACTATATGCCAAGGAAGTTCAGCCCAAATAAAGCACATATATCACTTAACAGGGAATACGAAATGAAAGTCCCTGCCAGATTTGTAGCCATTCCATTTCCTTCAACAAATATCCCTCCTCCAAGGGAGAAACTCTTCTAAAGCAAAATGAAATCATTTTTCCTAAAGGTCATCAGCAACTATACAAACAGGTATGTGTGCATTAAAACATATTTTAAAATAAACCAACTCCAACACCATGATAAATATCAATATTGAAACCCCTATGGCTGGCTATAGCTTCTAAAACAAATCAAGTGAATTAGCTTTTTTTTTTTCCCCGAGAGGTAATTTGCTTAATATTTAAATCAAATAAAAAATATTAGGAGAACTAATCGTGTTACACACTAAAGAGGCTAAATGAGGCTGGGAAATAGTAAAGAAATTAATCCACATTGAGGACAAAGTTAACCTGTTTTGTAAGCCTCTGGGAACCACTTAACAGAAATTGCATAATCTTGCATAATAGCAGATCGACTGAATACTCTAGAAGTTTGCTGACCTAGCATTTAAACTCTCGCAAAGCAATTATTGGGAAAAGAAGTTCTGTCAGATAATAAAATTAACATTGCTACAATATTTAGATTTTTAAAATCTCGTAAGATGAATTTAGTGAAGATTGATGAAATACACATACATTCCACTCCACTAGTATAGTAAAACCTCATTCTTTAACCACACTGGCATATCCCTTTTTTATAATTATAGCTGACCTAAATGCAGTTTGGTGTTGACTGATGGACAGAATGCATGACTACTTCTTTTCTATCACCCAAAGTTTATATAGATTGTTTTGCTATTTTTCTGTGTTCTAATGTCACAAAACAAGTATTCTTTAGTAAAATCTAGATACATGTCAGATACCCCTTCCCAACCCTGATGCGTCTTCTAAGTTGATAATTTTCGCATTTTTTTTCCAATAGTAAAGCAATCAACTTCTGAGAACTTACAAAAAAAGAATATAAGGAGTCCAACAGGGTTGAGGATAGAGCTCAGTGGTACAGCACTTGCCTGACGTGTGTGAGGACCTGATTTCAATGCCCACACCACCCCCCTCAAAAGAAAAAAAAAATCCTAAGTAAGAAAACAGACTCTCCCATTTTTTTTAGAAACTAGATTTTCTTGTGTTTACATTTTCATGATCTCAGTACTAGGCTTGACCTCTCTCTTGAGTTATCTTTCTGAACATTATAGATCAGAATTTGAAGCTGCTTGGTAACTACAGATGACTCCCTTTTCATTACAAAATGGATCTCGAACCCCTTACCAAGGACACAGTCTGATTCCTACAGTACATCCTCCACTCTAGCTATGAAATTCCACAGCCTTTACTCATTCCTCTGCATCCTCGGAATTCCAGAGCCTTCTGTTGTCTACCCCCTCTGTTTTAGTTATAGCTTTTCAATGCTGTAACTAAAAGACCCAACCAGCATGACTTTAGGGAGGAAAAGTTTACTTGAAGGCTCTTGTTTCAGAGGTCTTAGCCCACCAAAGCCGGCTCCATTCCTCAGGCTCAAGGTGAGGTTGAACATCATGGTGGGAGAGCATGGCAGAGGGAAGCAGCTCACATCATGGTGACCAGAAAGCAGAGACAGACTCCACTCTCCAGATACAAATATATACACCAAAGCCACGCCCCAATTCCCACTCCTCCAGCCACACCCGCCCCCACTTCAGCTACCACTCAGTTAATCCCTATCAAGGGATTAAATCACTCATTGGATTAAGGCTCTCTCGCAACCCAATCATTTCTCCTCTGAACCTTCCTGCACTCCCTTGAGCTTTTGGGGGACACCTCACATCCAAACCATAACACCCCCTTTTGCCCTCCTCACCAGAGATCAAGTCTCATCACCATCAGCCCCGAGTTCGTCTCTTTATGGCTCTGCCTTCTGCCTCTGCTGACCTCAATTCATTCTAGCTGGAGCTCTAGGACCATAGATCTTCCTGAGAGCAACACAGCAGGTTTGCTTGACAGCCTTCTCCTCAACCTCAGTCTACCACAGGGAGGAAGACTGGGTACAAGGAAGAGACCTTACTGACGATTTAGGGAAGTGTAAAAGAAATCATAAAACAGAAAATCAAACTTCAGATCTATCATCTTAAGTGACTGTTTACAGAGTTTCATAAGAAGGAAAAAAAAGATCATGATTTTCCTATGGTGCCCACCAGACACCCCATTGCTAACTCAAATGGTCTGTCACCCTGTTATTAATAGTCCACTGCACCTTAGGTTAAAACCATGGTTTTGAAGACCCAAAGTTCTATGCTTTCTTTCTTCTTAGGAAAAATCTGACTCTTTCTGTCAAGAGTAAATGTAATTCCAATCAGCTTTCCCCATCTGCATCCCTCACTAGCACAATCAGGTGAACCAATGGCTTAGTAGCAGCAAAGGTTCAAAAGCCTAGAATATTATTTTAAGAAGTGCTCTACAGTTGCGCAGAACCACTTGCCTTTCCAATCCTTCAGGAAGATTCAGAACAGACTCCCAACCTACATCTGGGAGTTCTTTTTGCATGTGAAAGGAGAAGACTGGGCTATTCTACCTGTAGTGTCCCCAGCCTCCTCTTAGGGGCTACCCTGGCCAGAACACATGCACACACGTGTACACACACACACACACACACACACACACACCACGCTTCCTGAGACTCTCTAGACTTCAGTCACTGTGATCAGAGATGTTGGAGCAAAGCAGACTTGGAGTTCAGTCACGTGAGGCAGACGTAACTCTTCAAGAGGACTGTAGGGTAAGCCTAGCAAAGGAAAATTGTAATGCATATTAAAATTGCCCCTTTGGGGGCCTGATCCTGTCTTGGGGTCAGAGAAGGTGTCCCTAAGGAAGTCACTCTGGACTTCTATCTAAAACATAAGTATTGATTGGGTGAAAGAGGAAAACTTGAGCTAAGGAAACATCTCTTAAGACTTATAATTACTCTAGGGTATGCCAGAGAGCACAACACAAACTCGGTATAAATACATCACTCCTACAAAACATAATTCCAATAATGCAGTCCTGTAATGGTGTATCAATAAAGTCATATTTGTACATGAAGGGCTGTATTTTTTAAGCCCTGATCTGACTAGATTTGAAAGTAAAAAAAATATGCATTTATGTTCTATCTTAAAAGCTCTCTCTTTGAATATTTTAACACCAGCCAGGGCCAAATTTATCTTTGGAACCATTTCCTTTGATCACACAAGCCTCAATGGCACTTTATCTTTTGGCAAATAATAGACTGATTGCAGACATTTGCTTTAACCTTCTGAAATTACTGGGAAAGAGCATTAACTATAAATATACAGTGATAATTGATGGTCAGAATGCCAGTCGGGGTTTGAGCTCATTGAACAATTTTAGGCTCAAGAAAGAAAACAAGTTAAAATTGCTTGAAGCTTGCATTGCTTCTAAAGACTCTTTCCTTGTATTATGCACTATGAGTTCTGAATGGGCACTAGTGACATTGTTACACATTCCTGTCTTTCTTCCGAGTAGTCAAAATGTAACTTATTTTTTCCTTAAAATATTAATTCAGTAGCACTTAAATGCATATGTAAAAATGACAAATTCAAACAAGTGATCCAAATGATACAGAAGAAATACAATCAATTTCCTCTTGACACCCACCCCCATCTCCAATCTCACTAGCAGAGGTTTCATTCATGGATGTTCTTCTGTATCTTATTTTGTGTCCTTGATGATACAACGTTTAGCACATAAGCCTTCTCCCCTGGCATTCCATCCTATGGCTGCATTTAACATGAAGATGTTGACGATCATTTAGGACTTTCATTGTTTCTATGACATCATAGTCCTATATTAAAACACTGTCATAATGTTTGCAAATCCTTCTATAAGCATATATCTTGGCATATGTAGAAGAGACACAGTATTGTTCTCCAAATGCTAAGCTTACTTCCCTCCATGGGTAGGTAGGAACATGTGAGCACTGTGTTCAAAGAAATGACCAATGCAAAGCCATGGTTTGAGCTCCATGGCTCAAATATACATAAATTATATTAGTATGTAATATATAAACGTTAATAAGAATTAATACATTTTAAATGACAATTTAATGAAATTAAAAATATGTAAGCCAGGCACAGTGGTGCATGCCCATAATCCCAGCAGCTTAAAGGGCTGAGAAAGGAGGATATCAAGTTCAAAGCCAGCCTTAGCAAGGGTGAGGTGCTAAGCAACTCAGTGAGACCCTATACTCTAAATAAAATACAAAAATTGGCTGGGGATGTGGCTCAGCAGTTGAGTGCCCTGGAGTTCAATCACAAGTACCTCCCCAAAAATGTAAAATTATAAATATATTAACATATTTAAGTATAAATTTCAACCATAGTTCTTATAACACATTAAATTTTCTTTTTAACTTTGCTATATATTTGCCTTGTTTATTCCAGCCTGTGCATTGATGTCTTAACCTGATCACCAGTCTTTCCCTCTTGGCCTGTCACCTGAAGCCAAGAGATGGTCCACCTGCATGGATAACTGAGATCACTTCTCCCTTGATTCCAGCCACCTATTCCACATTCTGTTGAATTCCATGAGACTGACCATTGGCTCTAATGAAAATATGAGCATCACTGACGTGAACTAGATATATATATTATGAATTAAATATGAGGCATCTCCCAAAGGTCATGTGTGAGACAATGTAAAAGAGTTCAGAGATGAATTGATTGGGTTATGAAAGCCTTAACCTAATCAGTGCATTAATCCACTGATAAGGATTAACTTGGTGGTAGCCATAGGCAGGTGGGGGTGACTGGAGGAGGTGGATCACTGGGGTGTGGCTTAGGGGTTATATTTTGTCCCTGGAGAGTGGAGCCTCTTTCTCTGCTTTCTGGTGCCATGATCCCAACTTCTTTCCTCCTCCACACCCTTCCACCATGATGTTCTGCCTCACCTCCCGCCGGAGCAACAGAGTTGGTCATCTATGGACAAAGACCTCTGAAATCGTGAGCCCCAAATAAACTTTTCCTCCTTCAAATGGTTCTTGTCAGGTCTTTCATACACAGCAATGAAAAACTGACTAAAACTATACATCTATATAGTTTTACACACACACACACACACACACACACACACACACACACACATATATATATATATGGCTTCTTTAAGGGAGTGTCCCTACTGTGAAACTCCATCTTTAGAGCTAACATCACAATTTGTTTACATGGTTATTTAATTGTTATATGACTCCCTTATACTTCATGAGGGCACAGATTCCTTTATTTCACTATTCTAGCCCAAATCCTTGGGATCACATCTGGCTCATTCAAGTTGTTTAACATACATTTTTCAGAACACTGTTTTGTTTAATTATAATGACGAGTGTTTTTATAATTAACATAATGATATTTGAAGCAATTCTTTTCAAAAATACTTGGAGCATGAATATATAATTTGAGAAAACCATTGTTGTCCTGCTTAATTTGCCTAGAAACTGATTGCAACTAAGTTTTATTTCAGGTATTTTGTCAAATTATGATTTTTATGTTAGTATATACACCTGTATACCCTGACCAAAAAAAAAAAAAATCAAGTGTGTGTGAACACAAATATATACGCATGCATGTAAGTAAACTCAGTAAAACATTCATTAAAATATTAATTTTAAATGAGTGTTTCAAAGCAGCGGCAATTTTTCTCCCTCCCTGGGGACATTTGCCACATCTGTAGACACGTGTGGTTGTCCAGGTCTGAGGACAGGAGCTAATGCCTTCTAGTGGGTGGAGGTCAGGGATGTGGCTAAACATTCTATAATGCACAGGACAGTGACATCAATCCAAAAAAAGAATTATCTAGCCCAACATGTTAACAATGTCAAAATTAAAAAATCTTGTCTTCACTCATGACCTTACAATTTTTAAATAGAGAAATAGTGTAATGCACTTTTGAGTTAACATATGTGACCGAGATCATTATTCAGAGCAAGTATGTTTTGTTTCCTTTTGTTAGAACTGAAATGCTTAGCTCCTTCAAACTTGCTGTGACCCATTTAGGCTTGGTGACATCCTTCAAATGGAGGGAGTAGGATGAGCTTCAGTTCACCACTGGGTCAGACACTTCACTCTGCATCGCACTCGGACCCAGGTGGCTCTATGTTATGCAGAATAGGGAACACCCAGCATCCAGAGCTCTGGGACCAGCTTGATCTTGAATGAATGCCTAACCCAAAGACCACTACAAAGTCTGCCTCTGTCACTCACCCCATGTTTATGTGGGGGTGTGCTCACCTTCAGCAAAAGCAGTGAGTACAGCTCCCTTGTGTATCCAGAATGGATAGTGTGATAGGTGGAACCGTGCTTTCTACTCCCCAGGAAGGCCACCAACCTCATGATGCTCAACAAGAGCACTAAGCACACGGCTCCATGTGCCCCTCAAGCAGCAACTCTTTAAAACCTATTTGCCTAAAACACTTTGAAAACCGAGTTTTACCATTCCTTCACAGTCTTGGAGAATTTAATAATTTATAGGACTGCACATTGACAATAGAAATATTTTGTCATTGATGTTTCCATTAAAGTTGCACTAGCCTGAAGTCAGCATGGGGTTGAAATTCTTTCCAGTGAATACTCTGATTTCTTTCACTCGTTTATCAAGAACGTTTATTGACAGTTTACACAGATAGAATCCTGCCCTTGGAATCATTTTTACAAGAAAGGAACAAACATAATATTGTGTAAGAGTCTTTGTGAAGGAAAAGAACTTACACATCAATTTAAAAAAAAAAAAAAAAACAGAGCTCTCATCATTATTGCTGTTCTTCATACACTACAATACTCAACCTGCCTTTGGATTCAATGTGAGCTCCATCAGAGATTCAAAACTCCAGACCCCATCCAGCCTCTTGATCCACGCCTAATGATCAGGTCAGGTGGAGGAGTTCTCCAACTCCAAACAGCAGCTCACTTAAAGGTCCTCTTAACATTTTCCTGCCCCGGGTGGAGCAATAGGAATGTGATGATAAATTGAAGACAGTGGGTTTCCAGCTAAATGTTTGTCCAGAATGTAGAACATTAAATGACTATGGATTGAGCTTTCCTATGTGTTTAATAATAAACTCCATGGGGGGTGAACTCGAGAAGGAACATGTTTTAGTGTGAGAAAAGAGATGACACACGTATGGCCACTATAAATGATAAATTACTCTGGAGTAACCTAGTGCCACAGGGAGGAGCTGACATTTCAGCTGGCATTTTAACAAGAGAGGTGGCAGAAATAGAAGGGATGATACTCCAACAGGGACCAAAATGAGGGCAAGAAACACCCCAGGTACTGGGAACAGGGGAAATCTGACTCCTTAGATTCTCACTGACCCATAGCAATGTAACACACACCCCATAGGTGATTTAAAATATGCTAAGTAGCTGTATTATTAAAAAAATACCAGGTAAAATTAATTTTAATTACAGAACCCCTCAATTTGGACCATCAATTTCAAGTGTCACAAGTGTCTGTTGGCTGCTGTATTGGATGGTGCAGCATCAACATTTTGAACAAAGATCCTCAGGTTATGGGGAGCCAGAACAAGCTGAAGAATAGAGATGAGCCACAAATATTTTGTCACTTAAACCACATCCTAGTTCCAGATATGAATGTCCTTTTGATGCCCCCCAACCCCAGGTTCTTTCTGCAGGCAAAGGGAGCATGATTGCTTTGTATGTTCGTCTAGACATCTGTCCAACTTGCCCTAAGCAACACTGTACCACTCTTCTTTTCAGTGGCTGGAGTTGAAAGCCTGAAATTCAGAAGATAAAGGCCTAAATTTCTTACAGTCAGCAGAGGAAGGCCCTGGAAACAAGGATCGTCTTAGATACTTTTGTTTGGTACAAGTGGCACTCTAACTAATTTTGGCTCAATAAGTGATGATGAAACATTGCTAGGAGGAAATGAAATTAAGAACACAGGAGATTTAAGATGGGTGTGAAATATTTATACTCGTTCATTTGCTGCAGAAATTGATACATAAGTATCAAATATGCAACTGATGTGTTATCGATATACGTGTTAATATATGAAAATTAATATGCCCTTGGCCAAAATGGCCTTAGAATTCCCCTCAGCGTACCTAAACTTTAGGTTCTTCTTCAACACTGACCTCTGATCTCATTTTTAGAGCTTTTACTTTTTTTATTTTATTTGTAGTTGTTAATGGACATTTATTTATTTATTTATTTATATGCAGTGCTGAGAATCAAACCCAGTGCTTCACGCATGCTAGGCAAGTGCTCTGCCACTGAGCCACAACCCCAACCCCTAGAGCTTTTACTTTTGAAAATTTTGTAAACTTTTTCTCTGCCCTTTTGAAATATGTGTGAATCTTCAGCCTGTAGCCAATGTCTCAAAATCTAAGAAATGTCTTTCTTAAGGACCTGGGAACCATCTCTTTGAAATGTAAACATCGAAGGAGATAGCAGCCCTAACTCCTAATCGCTGTAGGACAGTACGACTCTAATCTTGATGAACACCCATTAACACAGAGAGATGGCTTAATCATAGAGGAAAGCATTTGCAAACTCAGGAATAACTTGATGTGCTCCACACAACCTATTGACCCACTTCCCCCTGACATCCTCCAGGATTTTCCTACCAGCTCAACTCAGCCTTTACAAATCATCCACCTTTGTTTTAATGGCACCAAGTTCGGTCTTTGCCCCCACTTTGGTAGCCTGAACAAAGTCTTCCTTCCCTATTGAAATTTGTTCAGGCCAATTTTTGCTTTGGCGTGCTTTGTTAATATATAACTTGTCTTGTTCCAAAAATAATGTAGGAAATGAAGCAGAGCTAAATGATACACATGAGATACAGGATAAAAAGATGGAGCCTGTGGAGCCAGCTAAGCCTCCTTGGACAGTCTGAAAGAGGTGCCCAAAAAAGAAAAATTATCTATTCTGGGAAAACATGAGTTGGAATTTGATGAGCTAATCTAGAGCAACTGTAATTATGTGGAAAAAGTAGATTTATAGATATTCCCCTAAAGAGTACAGCTAGCTCTCTCTATAAGTGGAGATGGTCCAGGCACATCATTTTTACCAGCCTAGGGTGTGTCTCTCTTATCTTCTCAAGTCCCAATCATGCATTGTTATGGCTTGGCTATGTGGTGTCCCCCAAAAGCTGATGTGTGAGACAATGAAAGTTTTGAGGTGAGATGACTGGGGTATGAGAGCCTTAACCTAATTAATGTATTAATGGACTTGGATAGATTAACTTGGTGGTACCCGTAAGCAGGCAGGGTGTGACCAGAGGAGGTGGGTCATTGGGGAGGGCCTTTGAGGTATATGTTTTGCCACTGGTAAGAGAGAAGTCTCTCTCTGCTTCCTGGATGTCATGTTCTGAGCCACTTGCCTCCTCCACACCCTTCCACCATGATGTCCTGCATCACCTGAGGCCCAGAGCGATGGAGTTGACCATCTCTGGGCTGAGAACTCTGAGACGGTGAGTCCCAAAGAAACTTTTCCTCCTCTAAAATTGTTCTTGTCGTGTCTTTTGGTCACAGGGGCTATAAAGCCCACTAAAACATATCATACTCATAAGTGACTTCCTCACGGCGTCCCTCTTCACTCTGAGGGGCTGTGGTGTTTTCCTTGCTCATCCTGGACATTCTGACCTGGATTTTGGAAGTTAACCTCTGGCCTCCCTATTAAATCCTGATTCACAGACCCGAGTCCTTCTGGATTTCATCCTGCACCATGTGCCAACTATCCTCCCCTCCAGGGAGGTAACTGCGGTTCTAGGTATTCCCTCAAACATGAGCACATCAAGTGGATCTCTAAAAGATCTAAAATTTATACCACTTACAGGAGTCGCAACGGTATTTCAGATAGATAGATCATTAGCTGTGGAGTGTGGCATTTAGGAATGCTTTATAGTCCAACATCTGATCAGAACCGTTATGAGCAGTGCTCACATAAATCCTTTAGCAAATTATATCTATAAATGCAAATAAAAAACATCTTGGAAGCACATTTCCTATCATTAATCATAAATATGTTGCTCTTCATAGTTATGAATTCAGCAAAGCAAGCAGAGTTTTATATAATGACAGACCTTAAAACACTGTTAGGTGAAATATAAGATATGTAAATTAAGATATTTAGCCTACCCAAACAATAAAGTCATTGAAAATAGCAACAGTATAAACAGACATCATTAGAGACTAATCTTCTTTTCCAAGTCACCAGAGTAGAAACAAAATATTATTTATACGAACCGACAATCAGAAGATGTGTAGTTCAAAAATCAGCATAGATAAGGAAAGCTGTGTAACTGAGTGACTATTTTAGGTTTGAAAAGTTTGGCTTGTTGCCTATCTCACTTACTGTCAAATTTAAATAGTCACTAAAGTTTGGGAAGTCAGGGCTTCTCAAATTAGTCATTATTGGATTCTGCAAATTGTGGATGGGCTTTTCACAGTTCTTTCATGCCTTTTTCCTCAAGAGAGCTCAGAACTGTTTGGCTTTTGCCAAATATATCCTAGGATTCTGAGAGTCCCAAGAATAATGGACACAGCCTGGCATTTTATAAAAGGAGATATGCATTATCTAGCTTTGCAAATAACAAATGTCCCTTCGCTGCAACTTATTATTAGATTTTTATTTAGAAAACAACAACAACAAAAAAAGGAATGGATGAGAAAAGAACATGGGATTTTCCCCCTGACTATACATCAACTCTGAGAGCACACATATATTTTAAATAAACACGATGTATTATTAAAATAAGTTTTATGTCTATATTTTACTGCCCTGATGAAATATTTTCCATGTGTCTGTCTGTGCTCATTTTCTCTGTTTCAAACAGATCTTTCACTCAACTCTCATATTTAAATCCAAAGGCATTATATAATTAAGAGGATCCACCAACTGAACTATTACGTTCTTATTAAGTTACCATTTGTGAATACCCCCATCAAATAATGTAAAATAATCAAAAGAATGGATAGGAAGACAAGGACTAGCCAGGCGTGACGAGTGCAAAGTTGAAGGAAGGCTGGAGTTTTAAATCACACTATTACTTTAAATATTTATTTATTTATTTATTTATTTACTTATTTATTTATTTATTTATTTATTTATTTATTTTGGGTACCAAGGATTGAACCCAGGGCACTTAACCACCGAGCTACATCCCCACGCTTTTCGAGTCAGGGTCTCATTAAGCGTCAGGGCCTCGCTGCCTCAGCCTCCTGAGCTGCTGGGGTTACAGGTGTGCACCACCACACCCAGGTAGTCACTATTTTAAATGTAGAAAATGAATCTATTTGCAAAATAAAATAAGAAATACAAATCAGAATGAAAAAAAATAATCAATATCTGCTGCTCAGAGACAAGTTCATATCGTGAACTGACTTACCAGTCCATGAAGGATTGGAGGAGGGGCAGTTTTGTTTTGCTTAGTTGGGTCCTTTTTTTTTTTTTTCCTTTAAATATTTAACCCTCCTGTGCTTCAGCGTCTTTCTGAAGTATGTATTAAGGAGGTGGGAGCATGTAATGGAGTACACTAATTCTTCATTTTCTGTTCATATGCTGGTTTGCTGTATTGGTTTATGGAAGAAAATATCTAAATGATTACAAAGCATAGATTAGTTTATGAAAAAATAGAGTCCCAAACAAAAAGCTCAGAGCCACTCACTGCATTATTGACTGAACGGTGAGTCTTAATGAGCTGTGTAACCACCCTCTGTTAAGAATGTCGCTAGTTTACCAAATTTCACATTGTTTTCCTTTAAATATTTCAAACATTGAAGTCTTGGAGTAATTTGAATCCTTATTGATTGCGATCTCCTGGAGTTCTCTCCCAACACCTGGCATGAAGCCGGTCTAAAATGTTTTTATTTTATGCTTAAATAACAAAATAGAGGCAGCCACGGAAAGTAAGATGTGTTTTATTCTTCCCCTAATCTTAAATTAAAAAAAAAAAGGATCTGTTTCACAAAATCATTAGACACATCTTTTAGTTTCAATTGTATTTGATGAGCCCTATCCAAGATCTATACTTTGCACTCGTTTCCCAATGATGAGAGCATTTCCATAAAGATGAATTCAGCTGGGCCCACCACTTAGCACTCCTAACGTTAGCCATGACTATATCCTTTGAAAGAATGATCATCCAGTTATAATTTTAAAATCTGCTTGGAATAAATATGCCAGATGGTATTTAATCTGGATTAAATAGATTATAATGACTGTTAGTTTATATCAACCTAACTATCCATTCAAAGTTCATTTTGTTCATCCTTCAATATGTTGCTGCTCCCTGTCCTCTCTGGGGTCTGGAAGGGGCTACCATGTTTGTCTTCATGAGAAGACACAAGGATTTTTAAATATCTCCATGTTTCCTATGCTTGGTAAGTGTGCCCACAGTGAAGCTATTTTAATATTAAAGTGTTAAAACATAGAAGTTGTTAGTATGTGCTTAAACACTAGACCACTTCATTAATTAGTAGGTGAAATGTTCATTTGCATACGCTTGAGTGTGACCATGGATTTGTAATCGCTGACACATTTGATATTTAATAGATGGAAGCCATTATTACTTTTGTTGAATTTTCCAATGTTTAAAATTGTTCAACTTTTTTATAAACCAGACTCTACGTCTAAATATATCTTAGATTTGAACTTGCTGGGGAAGATTCTAAGTGTTCTCACCACCAAAAGAATATCCGTACTTTTAGAGGCAAGGAAACAGATAAAGAGAGATTAAGGTTTGGGGGGTTTTGATTTGTGGTATTGAGACACAATGAGCAGACACAATAAGCCACATCCCTAGCCCTTTTTATTTATTTTGACACAGGGTCTAAGATGCTAAGGCTGGCCTCCAACTTGTGATCCTCCTGCCTCAGCCTCTTGAGTCACTAGAATTACAGGTGTGCACCACCATGCCCGGCACACTTATTTTCTTGTCTGATACCATCTCTTATGAATAAAGCACTGGGATTCTAACCCCAGTATGCCCCATGGAGAGTCTACCGTCCCAGGTTGCTGCTGGCATTGAAACCACATCTCCATGATCATGTAATCTGACTCTAACAGTCCCTTAGTCTCTTTCCAGAAACTGCTACTAATGAATTTCACCACCACATTATTCCATTTTCACCATGGCAATTCGATTTTACCATTGCATTCTTCTTCACATTGATCATAGGTTTTTAAAATTGTTTCTCAGGCTCAACTTGACAGAATTTTTTTTTTCTCATCTGCCAGCCAACAGGACACTTCACCAAAGCCATCTGTTTTTGGGGGGGCTTAATCTTCTACATCCATCTCTCCCACTAACAGTTAGCATCAGAGAAAGTGAGCCTGGGAGGAATCAAACCCATCAGCTGGTGCGGATCAGAACACCCGCTGACCGATGCCACTCCTGGGAAATTCTGTATTCCAGCTTCTAGTTCTATTGCATTAATGCATGACTAATTACCCACTGAATAGTTCCCTTTGGAAATTCACATTATTTTTTTACCCTACCACATCTTGCCTTTATAATTGTTCTCTTTCATGTTTTATTTTTTCCCCCGATTATCTATTTTTTTTTAATCCTGGGAAAATGTTTGACTTAACTTTCTTCATCTCCCTTTATCTGAAAGGTCAATCAATTCTGCAGATTCCTCCATTGAATTGTCCTGCCCCAACCAGCAACACTTACACACACTCATGTTTTTCAGCAGACAAAACAGGCTGAGTTCTTACTGACCAATAATTTCTTTATTAATCTTACATCTTCTGTCCTCCTGTTTCTCTTCTGCCTTAAGCCACTGAAGTTAATGCTCCTGTTGCTGTATCCTTCTTCTGCTTAACTTTGTCTCCCAAACGAGACAATTTCATCTTGGCTATGCAAGCTCCTCCTATTGGTCTATCTGGTCTTTAAAGTACAAAGATTCTGATTCTTTCCTCTGTCAACGATGCTTCTCCCCATAAACATCTCACATGCTCTTTCCCTTTGTGCGATTCTCTGGATCATTCTGAGAGGGATGATCCTCCAGGCAACTTTATTCAGCATGCATGTATTTCATGAGCATGCTCAACTAAATGATAACACAACAGATACAGGAAAAGTAAATAGATGAGTGAACTATCTTCTTATTTTAAAATAGCATCCAGAATGTTTTTCTTTCTTTGGAAAGGACCAAAATGCCTTAATTAACTAATAGAAGTTCTGTTTCCTCTTTTAAAATAACCGTACTTGCAGGAAAGCCCCTTTATTCTCTGCCACCTGGAAGTTATGGATGACTTTTCAATAAGAATGACAAAGCAATCACCTTAACACTGGATCCGATTTTGCACTTGTAAAAGACTTAGTCTCCATCAACATCTTGTTATAAGTGTGAAGTTCATCGTATTATGATCAACAACACCATTTTCTCCCTTTCCTTTACTGTATCCTCTTAACTCTCATTATTGATTCCTTACTTCGGGTCTTGTGCTCCACTTTATTTCCACTTAATTTATGTCTCGTATTAGTTTCCTGTGGATGCTGTCACCAATTGCAAAGTGATCTTTTCCTTCTTTTTAGTGCTGTATGAACTCTTTGTGTGCACATTGCAGATGTTCAATTAATATCTGAAAAATGCCTGCAGAAGTGCTGTCTTCATTTTTACCATGAAGTATTCATTATTTTCCAGGAATTATGACCAGCCATCCACTGAATATACTGCCTTAAAAATGGTGACCTTAATGCCTTTAAAAGAACCCATGTAAATGCTTGGTGATCTACCAAGACAGCAGTTACTATTCTAAGTTCCTGTGTGATAGTGACTGAATCAAATGAGTTCTCACCCAACCTCCACCTGATTCTGCACTTCTATACATACTAGGTGAATTGGCCTCCTCCACATTTATACATGAACCCATGAACGGGGTGTTCATTTCTCTTTTTCTTCACCCTCTCTTTCTTAAGATATATTTTGATGCCATGTGGTAATCTATATTAGTTTCCTACCACTGTTGAAACAAATTGCCACAAACCTAGGAATTCATCAAAAAAAAAAATACTTATCCTCTCATGGTTCTAGAGGCTACAAGTCTGAACTCAATATCAGTGGCCAAAATCAAGGGCCTCTTTGCAACGGAGGCTCTAGGAGAGAATGAGAATGTGTTCCGCCAGTGCCTGGTGGCTGTCGGCATTCCTTGGCTTGTGTTTGCACACTCTGATCACGGACTTCAAGGGCACACACTGTGTGGGTGTACAGGTGGGCACATCTCTCTTACGTCTATCCCTTCTGTCTCAGAGCACTTGTGATTGCACACTGATAGTAGAGAAAGATTTCATCTCAAAATTCTTAATGTCATCTGCCAAGACCCTTTTCTCCTGTTAAGCAACCTTTATAGGTTCCAGGGATTAGAACTTGTTATCTTTGGGTGGTCACTAATCATCCTACTACAGGCATCTAAGAGATTAGTGTGAGCCATTATGCCTTCACCGTATAACTCCAGATAATTACAAATTGTGGGTCAGAAATCTCTATATAGCTGCAATGAAGTAATAACCAATATTAAAGGTACTAAAAGTCAGAGTCTCTCAAGTTCTTTTGCACCAAAGAAGAGAGAGCTTAGAAAATATTTAGTTTATAGAATTTCAGTGCTAATGAAAATGACAATTTAAATTATGCTAAAAATATTTAAAAGTATAAACACTTCAGGCATCCTCGGTGGAGAGCATTTTATTGATAGGCAGTTCTGGTAAAGGTATTTTTAAAGGAAAGATTATTAAAAGTATATCTGTATGGAGTCCACTCATATGTAAAAACTCCATAAATAAATCACTTTTTGAAATTTCATATATTTTTATATATGTGTGGGTATATACATATATGTATACACACACACACACACACACACACACACACACACATATATACATAAAGAATGTGGGTTGAGCATCCCAGGAGCATGAAGAGTGGAGGAGGGAAGCCCCTTCAATTCTGGAATGTGATGACACGTTAGGTGCAGGGCTCCAGTTTGACATGACTAGAGCCATCTTCGTCATAAGCTCCACTTTGCCTGCCAGATGACCATGGCACACATTCAGAACCTCCAGGAAAAAATAAAATGGTAAGATAATCAGCCAAGCATGGTTGCCAGCCACTGATGCCTGGACTCTTTTGGGGAATGGCAGTTACAAGGGATTGAACTCAGGGGCCCTCCACCACGGAGCCTCATCCCCAGCCCTATTTTGTATTTTATTTAGAGACAGGGTCTCACTGAGTTGCCTAGTGCCTCGATCTTGCAGAGGCTGGCTTTGAACTCGTGATCCTCCTGCCTCAGGTTCCCGAGTCACTGGGATTACAGGCGTGAAACACCATGCCCAGCCGCCTGGATTGTTTTTTAACTGACACTGGAGATGTCACTACCACAGTGTCCACCACTGTCTCACTGGGCATATAGACCCCTTCCTCCTCCTAAGGAGTACAGGAACCTACCTATCTTAATGCCACCCAAGACCTGCTTCTTATTATAAGTCCCCAATAAAGTGTGTCCCATGTCATCTGGATCCATCTTTCCCTTCCTCCTGACAGCTTCCATCTCTGATGGCTGGTTCTCACACAGCCAGAGCAGACATTTCCAAAACACTAGGTAAATGACTTTTCTAAATAACAAGGAAAACAATGAAAATATTCTCACTGTACTTTCTGTTAAGCTTTTTGGGGAAAAAACATGTGCTATTATTAAAACTGAGTGTCAATGATTTTTAATTAAGAGAATTTTGGAGATCCAGATTCTATTTTCTGATAGTTTCTTACACTTTCTTCCTGCCATTAAATTTTTAGCCGTTTTGGTTTTGGGGTTTTTTTCCTTCAAACCTTGGAAATATTTCAAGAACTGTTTTTGGTAGTAATTCAATGCTTTCCTGGCTGATATTGATTGAAATAATACACTTCAGAAAGGCATGAAAATTTAAAGAACTATTTTAGACTTCAAAACTGTTTCCATTTTATTTTGGTTTGACAGTTGAAAGTAGCTCTTATATGATAAAAATTCTTTCACCTACCATAGCTAATTTCCTGAAAAGGAATCATTTGCTTACACAGAATTTTATACTTGGAATAAAGAAGGAGAAAGACTGAGAGAATACATGACAATCATTAAAATAATGTCAGGTCATAAAATGTAATAAAATAATGTAGAGTTTAGGTTCAGCTTATTGACATCAATTCTAATTTTTTAAATTATTTTTTAGTTGTTCTTTTTAATTTTGTTTATTAAAATTATACACATGGCCAATCCTGACTTGCCTTCAATAAGAAGCAATATTCAAACATTTTCTTTTTTAATTGATTTTTTTAAAAAAATAAATAAATGACAGCAGAATGCATTACAAGTCTTATGACACCTATACAGCACAATTTTTCATATCTCTGGTTGTATATAAAGTATGTTGACACCAATTCAAGTCTTCATACATGTACTTTGGATAATGATGTCCATCACATTCCACCATCCTTGCTAACCCCCTGCCCCCTCCCTTTCCCTCCCACCCCTCTTCCCTATCTAGAATTCATCTATTCCTCCCATGCTCCCCCTCCCTACCTCACTATGAGTCAGCCTCCTTATATCAGAGAAAACATTCTGCATTTGTTTTTTAGGGATTGGCTGACTTCACTTAGCATTATCTTCTCCAATGCCATCCATTTACCTGCAAATGCCATGATTTTATTCTCTTTTATTGCTGAGTAAAATTCTATTGTGTATATATGCCACATTTTTAATCCATTCATCCACTGAAGGGCGTCTAGGTTGGCTCCACAGTTTAGCTATTATGAATTGTGCTACTATAAACATTGATGTGGCTGTGTCCCTGTGGTATGCTGTTTTCAAGTCTTTTGGATATAAGCCGAGGAGAGGAACAGCTGGGTCAAATGGTGGTTCCATCCCCAGATTTCCAACATTTTCTTCATGTTCTAGGGTGTTAAAACTTCTAAAAATATTACTATAAACATGGGTCTGGGGCTGGGGATGTGGCTCAAGCAGTAGCGCGCTCGCCTGGCATGCGCGGGGCTCTGGGTTTGGTCCTCAGCACCACATAAAATTTTTTTTAAAAAATAGGTCTGTAATATTTTTAAATTTTCTTGTTTTATTAATAGAACTTTAAATCCTCAATTCCTGTGGTTTCCCTGTACCCCTTCCCCATTCTCTTCAATATCTCCCAACCCACTAAAAAGGATAATCCCACATTGGGGAATACTGCTATTGGTCTAAGTGCAATCTGTACCTTTATTACTGAACAAACACTTTCTAGCTATTGATTTAACTGTGCATGCTTTACTCCTTCCTTCTTTCATTCATTCATAAAATATCAACTAGGCATGTTCCAGGCTTCAGACTTGATGCTGAGTTATGTAAAGACAAATAAAACAGAGGTTCTGGCCAAGGGGAACTCGTAACCTAAAGGGTGAATGGGGTCATAAACGTGAAGTTTTTCAATGTCAGTCCTACTACATTCCAGACCTGATGAGTCTTTGTTGGAAGGGTTGTTCTGTTCTCCATTGTAGGACGGGAAGCAGCATTCTGGCCTCTACCCACTAGGATGCCAGTGGCATCACCCCACCCGTTGTTACAACCAAAATGTTTCCAGACATTTTGTCGCCTTTGGAGTAAAATTGCCCCAGGCTGAGAACTGTTATACACCCATGTAGCAGATTCAGTTATAATACACAGCCTAGGGTGGAAGAAAAGATCAGAGAAGCCTGTCTAGGAAAGGTAGAATCTGAGCAGAGTCTTAAAGGGCATGCAGCAATTAGCCTTTTTTATATCATTTCTGAAGAATTCCAAATACAGGAAATCATCACACACAAAACAGAAATGAGATCCTGCATCATTCGTTTGTAGGCAGAACAAGAAACTTATAAAATATGGGTGCTTCAAAGCTAAAATTTAAAAATAGCAAATGAAAATAAGTGAGGCTGAAGTTGTAAGGAAACGTCAGATCCTGGAGCAGTACCGGGGAATAGTACCGTGTCAGAGCAATTGGACTTGATCTCATAAAAAATGAACAGCTGCTGTAGTGTGTCGGGGAGAACAGGGCTTTGAAAGATGGTTTTTGTAACCCTGTTAGAGCACAAGCTTATGAAGACAGGAATCATGACCATAGATTAAATGTTTCTCTGCGTTCAAATCTAAGGCACAGCAGAGTGATCATAGGTGTTCAATAAGTATTTATTGAATGCATAATCCTACTAATGTCCCTGCTGCTAATTACACCCGTGCTGTGTGGGGGTCTTCTCTTAATGCTCGCATGAATGACGGAGCTGGGGAGGATTCCTGTAATGGCAGGAATCCTGGAGGCAAGGAAATGGTTAGGATGAATTGAACATTACAAGTTTCAGAAATAATTGGTAGGTGAGAGCCACACTAGCAATGCTCAGGCCCATGGATACAAAGCGACATCCATCCTTCCAGGTAGTGTCAAAACTCATGTAAGATCCCTCCTAATTTATGATCTAGTGCTCTTTTTAATACTAGCCTCTCTCTCTTGTATCACGGTTTCCCTCTGTTTAGGTCCAAATTCCTCCTTTTTAAGTGAGCATCAATATCCACCTTGTCTTCCTGGCTTTAGTTCTCTGGGGAGCAAATGAGATATATCTAGAAGTTGCTTGGGAAACATAAAGGATCATCAAAAGCCCATGGTTAAAATGAACCCAGAAAGATTCTACATAAAGTATTATCTATTAGCTCTGTTTTTTTGAGATTAAAAAAATGCTGGTAAATTGATGGAGCTGGAGAATATCATGCTAAGTGAAATAAACCAGTCCCCCAAAATCCACAGCCAAATGTTCTTCCTAATATGTGGTTGCTAACCCATAACAAAGGAGGATTGAGAAAGGAAGTATAGAATTCATTGGATTAGACAAATGGGAATGAAGGAGATGGGGAGGTATAGGAAAGACAGTAAAATGAATGGGACATAAATTTCCTTTGCTCATGAAAGAATTCATGACCAGTGTAATTCCACATCATGTTCAACCACAAGAATGGGATCAAAATTGTAATGGGTTACATCCCATGTATGTATAATATGTCAACACACCTTACTGTCTTGTATATCTGAAAATAAAAACAAGAAATTAAAAAAAAAAAAAAGATACCATTTGCCCCAGCATGGCAACACACCAACTCCTTCTTTAAAACATTCCCAATGTTTTTTCACTCATTAGTTAATGACTGGGTTTCAGCATAAACAGATAGAACTAACATATAATCAAAGAAAATGCAGAGAAGGCGCCGAATACATGAAAAAGCAAGTATTTACTATCAAACAGTTGAGATATTTGAAATTTTTTTTCTCCTGATCTCCAAAAACAAATGCACAGACTTAAAAGAAATGCTAATTACCTTAAAGCTTTTATAAAGTTGTTGAAAATAAAGTGATCTCTGTCCTCAATGGAAATTAAATAGCTGAAACTTGCTTAATGTAAGTTTTAAAAGAATTTAAAGTACATCGAACTTAGAAGTGAGTCAAGAATGTATTGATTTTATGTCAAAAATTTCTACGCTATTAGTAAATATACTGTGACGGAGGATCCTGTCCTTTGTTTACATAGACTTTGTCTATTTCTTAGATGAAAAACTAATGGTGGAAATGCACTTTTCATACGCTGCTGATGGCCCCCTTCAATTTCATCCAGTCTTAATGGTGCATTTCATTTCTCTAATTTATAAATGAAAATCTGAATCTCATTTCTGTGTTGTAGGCAGTATGCCCTAACACCCAACATGATGTCATTTGTGATTTTAATTAGAAATTTCTCCAATGCCTTCAAGGTGTGAATATCTAGTTTAAAATAATACTAGCCCCTGGGAAAGTACCAGAGATTTTTTTTTTTTTTTTTAGCTCTGTGGGGACACGTATCTGAATGAGATAATTTAGCTTATTGAATGAGTATCTCATTGTTACATGGTCTACACAGGGCTATAAAGTGACCAATCATTCCTGCAGAATAAATTAGTTTTACTTCTCATGCCTTCTTTACCACAGCATATGATCAGTTCCAATCAAAAGCATTTACTGTGGCAAATGAAAACGCCTATTGTTCAGGGTAAGTTCAATTGTTTATGTTACTGAGTCTTGCCCACATTCCCCACAGACTTCATAAATATTCCTTTCCTTTGTCTTTCACCTTTTTTTGCCTGGAATCCTAAATTCCTTTTTATCCCCGAGGCTGGGAGCCAGATTTTCAAACATCCCAAGTTCCAATTACACTCAAACTTATGAGCCTGCAGTCTCTGTGGGCATGTGTGTGAAAACATATCCATCTATGTATTTCTTCTAGTATTTTTTTGTTATTAAAATTTATTAGTTTTACTTTTTGTTCAGGCATTCATTTACATAGAGTGGAATACAAATTTTCAGAGCAGGCATTACCAATGTTCTGCCTTGAAACTGTAAAAATTTTCAACAGACCGTTTACAGAGTATCTAATTCTAAGGAAAAACAACTTCCATTTGAATGCCAAAACATGAAACTGTCAAAAGCACATTCCCTTGAAACTCAATGATCTGACACATGATTTTATTAGGCTTTAATTAAATATTACATTCTGAGTACAATGAATGATGATTTTGGTACAGTATGGTAAACAATTCTTTTGGATTCTAATTTATAGTCTATTAAGGGCCCTTTTAATATATACTGTATTAATCGTGATTTGGGGAGTGTTCATTTTTTTCCTCCCTGAATTTCCTGTTATTTCTACATCTGTGTCCTTGATCATTCTGACAGAGACTGCCCTTCACAGGGTTAGCTAATTGTAAGAGATAGCAAACTCATGTGCAAATCAATGTGCAAATCAATTAATCAATTAATCCAAAGCCCACAGTCCAGTCAACTTCATGAGGCTCTCCACAGCTCCCATATTTAGGCCAGAATCTCTTGACCATGGCCCAAGTACCCAACAACTAGTGGCAGCCCCTAATACCTGGAGCTGAAATTATTCAAACCAGACAATCCCAAGCCTGTTTATCCTACCTCTCATTATTTCCAACAGAAACCATAAAAACTCTTACTCACATTTCTTCTTACTCCTCCACCTCCTGACTGACCCCATGCTGCCCCAGGTGGCCCGCATGGAATGGTGTGACCCTTCCTCTTGGGAACTATTAGCAGCCAACTACTCCTTCGCAGTCATCTCCTGATCTATTGGCCTCAACATACCTGGATAATAATAAAACCTACATTTCAAAACAAGACCAATAAAATGTGACATTAATGGTTTTTTTTTCCCTTGGACAAGATGTGCCTTTTCACAGTACAAACTCAAGACAACAAACATGACTTGTCACAGTACAGATTTAAAGCTCTTAGTTAAGGGGTGGAGGAGAAGTTGCTCAATTCTGCGCTTGGGAATTACTACGTCATTCATCGCAGGTGTCAATTTAGTCAAAGACAAATCACATATTTGAAGATGGTACAATAAGATTATACCACCTCGTTACCTATGCCATAGCCATCTCAGTTTGTATACCTCTATGATGTTCCCATAACAACAAAATTCCCTAATGATGCTGATAGGTAACAGAGAGACAGGAGCAGTGGGAACAGGAGTTTAAGGGGATAGTTCTATAAACCGGGCCCACTGGGCTGACCTCCCCACAATCTTTCTTTTAAAAAGCAATTTACGTGCAGCCCTGCCTGGCTTACGTCAATAGGATGTGTTACATTCCTCAGCAACTAACCTGTTATCTGCAGGAGAAAGGCAGGCCCAAAAGACTCCTCCCACCCTCCTTCTTGCTGGTAAGAACAACACAAGTTACAATGAAGGGGAGGTATTTTTATAACCCTTACACAGACCAGATTCCAAAATTCAGGGAGATATGAGGGTCAGAAGTGGTCAGTGTAGGTCAAAGTGAACCAGATTTACCTTGCACCTTCGTCATGCACAGTGGGGACTTGAAAGTCTAAAGCAATCCCATGGTCAGTCAACAGGTAGAACTGGGTGGGACTCTCTGGACACTTCCCTGGATCCCCCACAAAAACTGGTGGGTAGGAAGGGCCCCCCATCCCTCTCCCCTGAGGACCCACTCTCTGCCCTAAGAGTGTTGCCTTTTCCTCTTTTTCTCTCTCTTTTAACAAACTCATGTCCGCTACTTTGAGTGACATATCAGAAATCTTTGTGATGTGATTGAAAGACCCAGGGAGAGGAGCACTGTGGCTGCCTTAGCTCTGTGGCAGGTGCTTGCTCTGTAACAACACACTGCTCAGAACACATTCCCACCATGCATGACCTGTGTAAATACGGAGAGACAGATGGACTGATTTCCTTTCTGCACCATATCAACTTTTTCCTCACTACCTCTTTTGCCATATAACCCTCTTTTATCTCTTTTTAAGGAATTCATTTAGGAAGATTTTGTTTATGTAAATTATCTTGGTGACCTCTCCTTCTCCTTCCTTGAGCAATGGTTTTACGGTATACATCCTTTTTCTTCCTGAATTTCAATTCCTTTTATCTTTGGGCTGGTGAAGATGAGAGATGACTATGCTTACATCTAATGCCGATGCTTTTCTGATTATTTTCTCACCCTACCTCTTTCCTATCCATACCATACATCTCTTGAAGGTATCCCTAATGCATGCAGGTATGCTACTCCAAACACACTTTCTCCAAAACTGTACTTTCTTCTGCCTTTGGGGATGCATCTTCTTTCAGTTTAAGTAGCCATGATGCAAATATTAATTTTTAACCTGCTATTGTCTATTTCTCCACCTTTTTTGGTGTCAAGCAGTTCCTCTCTTGGATTGTAGGTTAAAATTGTAGATTATAAAAATGTGCTTTAACACAGTTTTGGCCTTCTTCAGTTCATTTTTCTGGTATTATCTTTTCTGGGATTCTGAGATACTGATCTCTATAAAGAGATTTCTCTTCTTGACTGTCATCTGGTCATATTCCAGTACTCCATCTCTCAGGACTAAATGAAGAATAGTCACCTTGGATTCAGGCATATCACATGACAGGAATCTTTGATTTCCCTCCCATCTGAAAGAGAATGACGCATCCCTTAGAGGGCTTCCCAATATTCAACACATCTTTCCCATTTGTAGGACTAGTATGAGTCCATTTCCTTACTTCCTAAAAAGTTGAGTTTTTATATTTTTGGTTTTACATTTTCTCCAGTGGTTTTTGAGACAGAAGAGAAATTACCTATTTTCTATCTTCTTCAACCTGAGGCACCTACATATCTTCTTTTTTTTTTTAAACTAGGCAAAAGAAATGTATAAATGCAATTATGGCCAGATCCATGTTCAAAAACATGGTAAGATATATTAATAATTATTTTTAAAAATGACACCTACATGACATAAAATAACGAAACTACACAGTATGAATTTATTTTTATGTCATTTGATTTTCTCAATAACCTTGTAAATCGAGCAAATCCAGGATTTTTATTGGCCTATTATAGAAGAACAAGCAATATCTGAAAACAAATATACAACTTGCCCTGGTCAGTATTAAAATTCAAATAATTCACATTCTAGTGTCATTTCTTCTAAATATCTCTACTTCTTACAATTTACCATATGCACTAAATGCAGGAGAGGATATGTTATTAACAATTACTTGACCTAAAGAAAAATTAAATCACTGTGTCTTAACCAGAATCCTCTTGGATAAAATTACAAAATCCCAATTCAAACCAGCTGAAGATAGATGAAGTAGGTTAATGACGTTCCCCCTGAGGATGTCCATATACAAATTCCTGGAACCTATCAATATGTTATTTTGCATGGAAAGACCCTTTGAAAATGTGCCTAAGGATCGTGAAATGGAGAAAATATTCCCAATTAAATAATATTGGAAATAATATTGGAAAGAGAGGAAGTGCATGTGTGAGTGAGACAGAGAGATCTGAAGATGTACCACTCCCTTTGAAGGTAGAGCAGGAGACTAGGAATCTAGAATACAGGCAGCCTCAGAAGCTGGAATAGACAAGGAAATCAATTCTCCCTTTGGCCCTCCAGAATGAAGGCAGTTCTGCTGACACACTGATACTGGCCATGTAATACCAATTTCAAACTTCTGACTCAAGGACTATAAAATAATGTTTGCATAATCGTGAGCCACTAAATTTGAGATAATTTATTACAGCAGCAAGGGGGAAGTGATAAGCAGGGGATTTGCTAATGCACACCCCTGAAAAGGCCAAGGCCTGGATAGGGAGGGGTACGGCTGGATTGCTTGGATCTCCAAACCTGTATTTGATGGCCATCCCGCGTAGCGGGGAGATGCCCCTGGAAGTTTCAGTCTCCCATCTTCCCACATCAGCCTCTTTAAGGACTGAGGACACAGTGGCATGCTGTGATTTTTCCCAGTTGAGATCAAAGGCCCATGGAGTCAGCCCACCTGATGGACAGCCCCACAAAATTCATATAGTTTCCCAAAAGGGGGGAAAAATTGGCAGACAAAAATGTATCCTAGCATGTGCACCCACTGCCACGAGCGCACGCGCGCGCGCGCACACACATACATACACACACACACACACACACACACACACACACCACCTCCTATATAAAATACTAAAAATAATTCTGTAAAACAATGGAAACTTTCCATATGCATCTAAAAGCAATTAACCCTGCTAAGATCTGGCCTGTAGATGGCCTCAGGTTTCAGTCCAGTGCCTCTGGCTGATGTGTGTCTGTCAACGAGATCCACAAGTGGCTGTTGAATCACCCATAGCCAAGTGACCATCTAACCCCCAACACATCTCATATATACTTCCCATGGAACAACTGATTAACCATAATGAAAATTTCATTTTTTTAACAGAAAAGAATAAAATATATCCCAGTGTCATCAGTTTTATTGTTTATCATGCATTCTGGGAACTGGGGGTACCTGGGCAGCCCAACTCGGCCCCTGGTTCATCTGATCACATACAAAGGAACCGAGCCACATCCTTTTCCCCACTTGTTAAAATGGCACAATACTCAGAGCAGGCCATGGGCACGGGATTAATCCCAGACCACCATTGTTCCAAAATAGGTTTTTTAAATAATAAAACTTCCTGTGGTTGATTCACAGTGTTTCATATCCTCAGTCTATAAACAAAAAACAGATTTTTCTGTCTCTTAGCTCTGCAGGTTCTCTAGTGCCTCAGAACAATGGGCTGGTTTGATAACAGGAGCTCTTTTGTTTCCAAGCTGCATCTAGGAGTTGGCCTTTGCAAAATCAGTAAATGTTGCTTTTATTGTGTACTAAGTCCCCACCAGGAGGTGTACCAGGAGCCCAGGGAATCGGGTCTCAGGGAAAAAAAAATTGCCTTATTTTTAGATTTTGTATATAATTTTAAGGTTTTGCTTTGTTCTCATTAATGCACATTTAAGAAAAATTAAATTGCTAAATTCTGTCTGTGTTCTTCCAATTGAAGACTGAACCATTTTCAAAGCTAGATTATCTTATTAATTTATATAATAATGGTAATATCTTTAAATTGTTCAAATAAAAATTAAATGACTAAATTCTATGTAATTGTTTAAATTGTTCAAAGAAAAGTTAAATGACTAAATTCTATGTGTGTTCTTTCAATTGAGGACTAATAATAATACCTTTAAATTGTTAAATTCTTAGGCTGAGAAAGTGACAGATTTTACTGGACACTGCTCTGCTGTACTATTGTTTTTTTTCCCTTGGATTTGTGACAGAATAGTGCCGTGAAGGATGAGTGGGCATGTTTGCAGCCACACACACTAACATCTCCTTAGCAGCCAATATCATAGCAACCTGCTGTGTGCCTGTTTTTATCAATCGACTTTAAAGATGAGTCTGTTAAGAGAATTTGCAAGAATGGCATCATGGAACATAACAAAAGGTACCTTATTTAGAGGAAACTTAGTTGAAGTCTCACATTGGAGGCTCTTTCCATCACTTTCAAGCAATTCGAGAAAGCCAATCCATTCACAAATGTTTAGAAATAAGGAGAAACATGCTCTGGCAAATGACAGAAACCACATGAGATGATAAACCACAACACACCTAAAGCATTTTGGAACTGTTTTTCATATAAACCAACACATGCAAATATCTATCAAATGATGTATATATTAAGTTATCTGCAAGTGACTGATAAGATTTGATGATGACTTGCAAGTTTTATATTAGAAATATACTATTTATACTGAATATGTTAGGCTTTTTAAAATTCTATGAAAGCTCTATTAGAAACAGGTGGGCTTTTTAAAGTTAATGTATATTTGGTTTGCTAATCTCCATCTCTTTTTTTTTCTTGCACTGTGTATGGGGATTGATTTCAGATCCTGGAAGGAATAAAGACAGAACTATTTTTCAGTCATTAGGAATCTATACTAATGACATCAATACTTTTCTTATTTATCACAATGCTTCTTTAATCTTTGAACACTTCTCTTTCATGGTTTTGAACAGAAAATAGCAAAATTAAAAACCAAGGAGCAACTACAATAAAAAGATAAGCAACTGGAATGTGTGTGGGGTGTGTGTGTGTGTGTGTGTGTGTGTGTGTGTGTGTAGTGTTTCTCACATGCATGCATTATAGGGCAACCAGAAAACATGTTTCCATTCTGCTGACCAGTTCACATCTTCTTCAACCACTAACACTTTGGGCCAAAATGTTTAACAATGCAGAATATAATGAAACTAGCACCAAAGGATAAAATTGTCAAATGCTATTTTTTCATCAGTGCCTTTCACCTACTGTATGTTGTGGATGTAATGCATTCAGTCCCATTTTATGGTCTGTAACAAAATGCAATAAAGATTCTGGCCACCAACCAGGTAAAAATGCCTCTGGTGAGATCAGCAAGGACAGATTTTTGGATTTCACGCTGTTAATCCCTTGAGTCCAAACCAAAGATACAAATCTATTAATTATTCCTTCAGTTTAGGGTACTGACATAAATTATTTCATTAAATCCAAAAGGGTTATAAAAGTATAATTCATATGTGTCCTGTGTTCAAGAAATAGTATTTGGAGATTTCCCCCCACCCCTTGGTACTACAGATTCCCTCAGGGGCTCAACATTTACCCAGAAACCATATTTTAGAACAGACAGCTACTTGTGACCACCCTGTAAGCTATATCTATCATCCTCAGGACTCTTCCTTGTTACCATCATCAACAAGTAATTCAGAGAAAAAAAGGTAGATTCTTCAGTCTGATCTCATCACACTATATGAGAAAAAGTATTTGGCTATGAATTTTGTGTGTCAACCTAGTATACACAAAAAAAGCTCACGTTTTCATGTTCAGGATTTAGGCTTTGGGGATTTTACCGTGTGCCCCATGGAGAAATCTGGTGAGTCCCCACCACTTCTGTGACATAGCACAGACCTTCCCTGGCCCAGCAACAAAGAGATAAATCGAGAACGTAACCACCAGAGTCCCAGGAGCTCACAATTGAGTTCTCTTCCCTGATGGAATAAAAAGAGCATTGAATGTATGAGATGTTCAGAGAAAAGTACAGACTGAAGCATTCTGCACTCAGGTAAATTATGTTTTCTTTCCACTGGTGTCTCCAAAGCCCACCTACTACAGACCCAGCAAGCCACACATGCTAGAAAAAGTGTTTTGCTTTAGAATCTCTGCATCTGAATCATGGTGTAGAAGGCCCCCATCACTTCCACAGGCCATCAGTTCCCTGAGTGAGCGCCCAGAGGTTTGAGAGAGAGAGGCTGCCTACAAGGTCTAAGATGGCCAGGAACACAGAAGGAAGCCTGTTCTCTTCACCCACAGGGCCTCCTTTCTTATTCAGAGAGATGAACAGTTTACCTTCCTAACAGCTTTCACACACAAGGAAGACGGGCTCTGTTTGCTGTGAATGTATCAAAGAGCTGATGTAGATGGACAATTAGAAACCATCCATCCAAAGAAGAGAGGGCCAATTACCCAAGCAGTGGGTAGAAAGCCAATGAAAGTGGAAGCTGGGAACCCCAATCAGGGCATGGAGGGGTGGATCTCCACTTGACCTCATGGATGCTAACCCTGTGCACCAATCACACTGCCCATTTTGGATGCTATCCTAGTTCCTTCTTGAGGCTATAACAAAACACCTTAGGCTGGGTCATTGATAACAGAGTTTCTTTTTTTTTTATTGGTTGTTCAAAACATTACATAGCTCTTGACATATCATATTTCATACTTTAGATTCAAGTAGGTTATGAACTCCCATTTTTATCCCGTATACAGATGGCAGAATCACATCAGTTACACATCCACATTTTTACATAATGCCATATTAGTAACTGAACAACAGAGATTCTTCCTCAAAGTTCTGGAGGCTGAGAAGTCCACAATCAAGGTGCCAAAAAGGCTCCGTGTCTGGGGGACTTATTCTCTGCCTTCTGGGTTCTCACATGGTAGAAGAGTGGGAGGGGAAAACCTGCTCCCTCGAGCCCTCTTATAAGACACTAAGGTCACACAGCTAGTGAATGACATGGACTAGACCCGACTTGGGAGGTCCTGACTCTGGATTACCCAATTTTAACCTCTAATCCGCCCTCTCCACTTCTGCCAGGAGACGGGCTCTGCTTTCACAGCGGGGGGGAGAAGGGGATTTCTTTTAATCTACAATAACGGAGAGGGTAGGAAGAAAGGGTCCCTGAGGTCTGGGTCCCAGTTCCGTGTGCCATGACCAGCAGGAGAAGAACCAAGAACCAAAAACACTCCTGAAGAAGTCTTTGATGTCGCCTCTGATGAGCAAGGAGCAGTGGTCACCACCGAAGAGGGGAGGGAGAGCTGGACTTGGGCAGAATTCCCTGTGGCATGGTTTTCACATTTGGAGCTTTGAAATACTTCTTTCAAAACCCTGACCACACTGTGATCAAATGTGCTACACTAGAAATGCTAAGGTACTTAATGATTTATCCATATGGGAAGTGGCTTCAGATCCCCTGTGAAGAGTGAGATATTTGAAAAGACAGATGTTCATGAAGTAAATACAGGAAAAAATAAATAACAAGAGGGATATACTTTTTTTCTCATTTAGGACCAATTTTATACAGTGGTTTTAAATGTTCTTATTGAAAACATCCAATAAATATTAAAATTAAAATCTAGAACATACATATTTCTCCTTTTTTATATACCTTTATTTAATCTATTTATTATTATATGGTGCTGAGGACTCACACGTGCTAGGCGAGCACTCTACCGCTGAACTAACAACCCCAGCCCCTCTCCTATCTCTTAAAAAGGAAAATCATTTTAAATTTTTAATTTCTTTTACCATGTCAAATATCTTCTGGGAGAAAAAATCCTTCCCAGCATCCAAACATTTTTCTTTAAGTAACTCAAAATAACATTGAGTTGTTTAAAATTTGTTTTTAGTATTTTTTTTAAATTAATGGGTGTCTTATAATTACTCCACATAGTGGGACACATTGCCTTTATATTTCTCACAGTCTTTGGAGAAGTTAATTGACATTTGCTCTCTCCAGTGGTATTTTATTCTCCTTTCAGGCTGTTTTGCTCACATACATATTTTTAGATGTAGAAAAAAGCAGGCATTCAATATATGTTTAATAAATAAGTTGGACTTATTTCTGGAAACCTACTCTGTAAATAATGTTATACTGAAAATACTCTACCTAACGTTACAAAATTCTGCTAAGGATGTACAGGCTACTGTAAAGGATATCACTTCCAAATTCCCCATAGAATGGAATGAAATCGAATTTATTTGGGTGCCATCCAAACAGGCTTTTTTTTTTTTTTTTCATTTGTACATTCTAGAGAAGCCTTCTGTCAAGGAAGGAGAGTAATATATCTCCATTGCTAGACATATCATAGCTACATGTAAAATATTAGCTGTAATTTTTGCAGGAATGCAATGCAACATATGGACAATCATACTCAGATTTTAGTTCCTGAGGACTGTGGATAGCAGACACAGACTTAACTCTATTAGTTCTCTATCCCAAAACATGATAGTTTAAAACAAACAAAAAATTATCTTGGAACTCAGTCTACATATGGGCCTCGGGGGGGGGGGGGGTGATCATATCCTCTAGACTGGCCGGCCTCTGCCAATCTTGGCCAGTGGCTCATGTGTTTGTGGCTTAGCTGGAGTAGCATGCTGTGGGCTGTGCAGCCATTTTTCCTCTTTTTCCTAAGGCCGGTGATATTCTCCTCATAGTGACAGAGTCACAGGAAGGCAAGCAGAAACACAGAAGGCCTATGCCTGAGCCTTCCCAGCTCTGGACAAGTGCAGTCACTTCTGAATGATTCCCTTGGTTACGTGGTAAAAGTTGCTTAACTAAGGTCATAGATGCAGAGCCCAGCAAGGAAGCAGATGCACTAGTATTTCATCTCTCATTCTGGGTGCCCAGGCCCCATCAAAATGCTTGCTAATTTTATATGCTGCTAATTTTAGCATGCACGCTACACTCATGCTTTTCTAAAAAAGCAAATCAAGAAAAAATAGGAAAGTAATCTTCCTATCAACTCGATGGGTAGATTCAGCAGATTTTATGGATAATTAAGTCTTTAAATGAAGATTTAGGAGTACAAATTTGTACAGTTTTTTTTTTCATTTCTGCTACTGGAATAACTGAACTTTATTCAAAACCTGATTTCAAAAATCCATATATTTTTAAATGAAAAGTATATTTTACAAAAGCTAATTTTAAAAGAGCGCAAAAGATCAAATAGCTAAAAGGCAGCATTATCGGATATTTTTCAAAAATCAGTTGTTTGAATTTCACTGGTGATAAAATATTAGCTATACCTTAATCTTGAATACAAATTAATACTTGTCTCAAACAGATTGTTTCAAAATCTAACAGCTAAATACTTCCTAAGATTCAGTCTATGTTATCTACCAACCTTTCAAAAAACCTTCAGCAAAAAAAAAGCCAAAATTTTTAAAAAGCTAAATAAACTTGGAACAATGTAACATTGCTTCTGCTTATTTAATTGATTATATTTCACCTCCTGTTTACCTATAGTAGATCAGTGTTCTTAGTGAAACATTTTAAGTAATTTTTCCTAAGGCATTATCAATACAGAAAGCGTCGGGGTTATTATCGGATTTGTGGGAAGTGCCTCCAGCTCCCCTACAGAAACAGCTCTCCATGTGCAGGACCTCTGGGCTTCATCAGACCAGACCAGTCAGACAGAAATGGATGCATGATCTCCAGTGATTCCTGAATCGAAAATACAATTATTTAGAGTGGACCTCTTCAACAACCCTAGCATGTTGGAGGCTAAAGTAGAGGTTTGATTATTATTTTTATGATTATTTACTGGAGGCTTTGTTTTAAAAATCAGTCATTCTTTTTCAGATTAAATGTATAAGTCATAATGTTCCTAAAATGCAGTTCATGTATAAATTCTCATTATTGAGCATCTGCCTTGTGGCAAACTTCATGCCTCCTACTGGGAATGCAGAATGAATCAGGTCGGATCTCTGTTTTCTAGTTGCTCAGAGAAGGTTGCACTAGTGATATCTTAGACCAAAGAACATGGTTCCAAAACCATTTTTTCCCCAGGCTGTTTTAAATCCCTTTCAATTGCAGGGGTGCATTTCACCCGATACTTCTACAAAGACCAACAATTTATAGGAAGCTAGTATAGTGTGCCCAGACAATTGTGGGAAGTGCTTCAGATCCTCCAGGCTTCGACTGTGTTGTATTCCAGCTGATGCTGAGATAAGCAGCTCTGTAGGAACTCTGCCTAGTTTCTTGCAGACATCCCCTGCCTGCATCTCTTCCTCTGCATGGGCTGCTCTAGTTGACTTCCCCAGGAGAGCCAACGGGATGCACACGTCCATATGGGCATCACCAGAAAAGCATACCCCACAGAATGAATGCATGAGTGAAAAGATGGGATTCAGTGCATAAATCCTTCCCTGTTCCCCTTACAGTTGTTTGCAAGGTAGTTTATTAAGCTTTTTAGGTATTTGTTTTATGGGTCTAACGAGGAGTGGCACTCAACAAACTCAGCAACATCAGCACAGAAGCCGCTCCCGCCCTGAGCCTTCCTCCTCCCTCTCCTCCCTCCCTCTTGGCTCAATCAGCCTTCCTTTGGAAATAGCACACCTGCCCTCTGCCTCAGGCTCTGCTTTCTGGAGAACTCAGAATGGGACGCAATAAAGGAGAAATTTGTCACGGGAGTCTTGCAGAAACATGGAATGAGTTAGACGGGAAACAGAAGAAAATAAGCAATTCTTACGAAGTTCTGGTCCAGGAGGCAGAAGGAGATACTAGAAAAGGCAACTTTAAGAGTCCAGCTAAGGGATGAATGAGCGAGGAAATTATTTGAATCACTGTGGGCAGCGATGATACTCTGAAGAGCCAGTCATCTTACTTTGAGGTTTCCTCTGCTGTAAATCTTTTTTACTGAAAAGCTCTTGAAAAACAAAACTCATTAGAGAGTGAAGGTAATGGGTCTCTTCCAAAATGTCTACTGTTCACTTTTATTGCCGAGTTACTGCCAGAGGTACTGAGAAGGCGGCCCCTCTCCAACAGCAAACGGCTGGATCAGTGTCTTTCCCCAGAGATAAATGAAGCCACAGTGTGGTAAAAAGCTCTTGATTTCAGGAGGTGAACAGTTGGATCTTTAATTACAAAGGACTGAAATCCATTACAACACAACGGGGAGTGTGTTTAATTTGCAGAGAGAGGGAGAAATAGCTGTTTTTTTGTGTGTGTGTGTGGCTTAAATGACCTTAACACAAAAAGTCCCGACAGTCCCCACTTCTGAAGGGCAATGTGTGACCTCCACCCCAAACACACAGACAGAACCCGGGGCCAGGAAACACTTCCTTTGGGGAAATCAAAGAAAGCGTGGTATGGCTCAGCTTACTGTTGCAGGCCTGATTCGCCATCAAGCACCAGCTTCATACTTCAGAGGAGTGTTGGGCCCTTGGACTTGTTGGAGGGAAGGCCAAGGAGGCTTGAACAGAATGTGGGGCTTTGAACTTCAACCTTCTTCTTAAAATATGCCACCTCTCTGGATTTTTTTTTTTTTTTGAGAATGGTATTCTTTTATCTTATTAAAATGGTTTTCAGAGTCTGCTACCTTATTAGCGAACCAAAGGAGGCTCTGAAAGCATCTAACTTTCTTTGCTCCAGTTCTGTAGATGCCACTTTTCCTTTGAGTCTCTGCTGCTGGTACTGAAGCTCTTCACTCAACAAGGTCGCCTTGGCTGAATAGGAACGTGTTCCTCGTGAACTCTGAGTGTTGCAAACACCTTTTAATGATTCTAAAGGGACCCCAAATGGCACTCAGTTTGCATTTTAGCATTTGCTTTTAGGATATCACTGAGGGGTAGGAGGAGTCACGTCTGACTCAGTCTGTCCTTCCAAGTGGAAAGTGGAGGGTCACCACTGCAGACACCACTCGGCCCTATGGCAGGGCCTCATTTGCTTTCTCCTGAAAGAGGAGGAATAATAAGGCTAATCAGGGGAAGGTTCCACAAGAGATGGTCTTAAGGGCTCCCCCGTCGTCGTCTACTCCTCATCCTCCTGGAGGTAGGTTGCTCAGGGACAGCACCCATCCTGCGCTATGAGACCTCACTGGAAATTTCATTTTAAATTGATTTGAGGAGAATCCCACACTCTGGGTTTTTTTTTATTAATAATATTTTTTGGTTTTATGAAATACAGTGTGATGTTTTGGGTAATGATCAACTTGCATATTCAACTAGCATATTCATCACCTTAAACTTACATTTTCTTCTTGGTGAGTGCCTTTGAAATCCTCTCCTCCAGCTCTCTGGAGATATATATATTACATTGTGTTAATTACACTCACTCTGCTGTGACACAGCCACCCTCCTAATTTTAATACTGTACCTGTTGGCCAGGCTCTTCCCATCCCCCCTCCTTTCCATTCTCCCCAGTCTGATTACCAACTGGTTTTTGAACAAGGAGCCAAAAATACACATGGTGGGGGAGGACAATCTCATTAATAAATTGTATTGGGCAAACTGAATATCCACATGCAGAAGAGTGAATCTATCTAGAGCCTCTCTCTCACCAACTACGAATATCAACTCAAAATGGATTAAAGACTTAAATGTAAGACCTTCAATTATTAAACTACCAAAAGAAAACAAGGGAAATTCTTGAGGACATTGGCCTAGGTAAAGATATTTTCAAGATGACATTCATTCTTCATCTGCAGAGGATTCTCCTTAGAACCACATCTCTTTTCTTTCAAGGAATTTTTGATCTCAAAATATGCTCAATTTTATTTTATGGACAAATATCAAAACCACTTTTAAATGGTAATCCCAAAACACCTTTTTTGTTAAACACCTTCCATGAAATTACTGATATTTTCCTACTTGATTTAGGTTATATTTGTAAAGAAAGAAGTCTGCATAACAAAAGTCCATAGAAATTTGCCTTTGTATTTCCAAAAGAAGAAAAAACTACACAAAAACCTATAGACAAATGTTCACAGCAGCTTTGTTTTCGATAGCTAAAGACTGAAAACAAACTAGGTATTTTCACTGAGTGAATGGTTAAACAAACTGTACAGCCACACTATGAAATACTAATCAATAAATCATAGAGTTAGAAAACATGTTGGAGAATACCAGGGGGTGGAAATGGGGGCGTCAAGTGGGTACCAGGTAGACGTAGTTATAAAAGGTAACACCAGGGATCCTTTTGGTAATCCAACTGTTCCGCACCCTGACAGTGTGGGCAAATAGACCAACCTACACATGCGATAAAATTGCATAAAACCAACCACACACAGACAAGTACAGGTAAAAGCATAGGTAAAAATGGGGACATCTGAAAAACAGAAAAGAGTGAACTACATCAATGTCATTTTCCTGACTGTGATATTGTCCTAACAGTGTTGCAAAATGGTCACCATTGGCAAAACTAGGCAAAGCATAAACAAGATCTATTATTATTTCTTACAATATTATTATTATTTCTGCATGTCCATCTGTAATTATCTCAAAGTAAGAAGTTTAAAAAGATGATAACACATTAAAATGTTTTTTTCCCTCATCAGGAAATGATCATGGCCCACATTGTGGTCAGAAATCAGGTTTGTAACCACAGAAAGAGGGGTGTATAAAAATGAAGGAAATAAAATATTTTTAGTTCTGTATCTAAAGTTCTACTTTAGACAATATAATATTTTATACATATCCAATTCTGTTTGTTAATAAATCCTGCCTTTGTTCTTGGTTGGGTGGTTGGTACTGGGGACTGAACCCAGGTGTGCTTCACCACTGAGCGACATCCCCAGCCCTATCTATCCATCTAAAAATCAGGTGGCCTCAAGCTTTCCATCCTCCTGTATCAGCCTCTCAAGTCACTGGGAGTACAGGCAAGCACCATGGTGCCTGGCTCATAGAACAGTTTTTAACCCTGATTCTCTGCCGCAGTCCAGCTGCAGCAAAATAACCGGGGGGGGGGGGGGGGGGTGACGAGCAACTTGTGTACATTGATACAGCAGGAGTGGGAGCTGTTTATTGTAGGACAGGAGGGGTATATATACATTCCACACAGCTTATCTTAATTAACATAAACTAGATACAGCAGTCAACCAATAAGGAATCTCCACACTTAATGGCTCGCTGGCGTTACTTCACAAACCACTCCCTCTGGCAAAATGCCAGGCACCATCCTGACTTGTTTACAGACCCTAACATTTCCCCCTTTTGTTTAATTTAAATAACGACCATAGTGGTTTTTACACAAACACCATAAATAATCTGCTACAAGCAGAAGGGGAGGATACAAAATGCCACAATACCAAGCCAATTGATGGCTCCATGCAAGAAGCCCTTGGAAAAATTATACCAGCAATGACACCGTTAGCAAAGATGCAAAGATACCAAGTTACAATGTTGTAGATTACAGTTTGTTGTCTCAGTCCAGGTAAAGCAGTGTCTCAATAGATTAACTCACAGTCCAGATAAATCATAGTCCAGGTAAGTTCTGCAGGCAGCTAGCTTGATCTGAAGTCTCGTCCGGTTTTCAGCAACACTGGAAATTCTTCCACCCTCATCCTCACCAGCACTGGGACGAAGGCAGGAACTCCGGCAATGATGTTAAAGAAAATCCTGTAGTATTCCAGCAGGCGCTAAGAAAATAACCTTCTGAACAATTTAGTACATTATCTCAAGGTTTTTTACATTTGAAATAAGCCTTAATAGTGCAAAACTATTTCTTTGTTTTATTTTATTTGAAATCATTTAAAGAAAGTCATTTTCATGAGTAATGGTTGATTTTTGTTTTAGTCTGTTACCTTTGGAGTCAAATGGCAGAGGAAAGGGAAAATTCTTCCTTGACTCTATTAAGCTGAACTTCTACTCAAATTACTAAGGCCAAGTCAACTGTGTGTTCTCTTTTGGACACTACCAAGGAAAACATACCTTTCTTTTATTATAGAAATGTTAGTGAGAGAAGCCAGCCATTCTAAGCCCATGAATTCTCTCCGGTATCTACTTCAAACACTGTGAGGCTGACTAGTGTACCAGGTTATTTTAATTACAAGAATGTGGGTTGATATTAAGGAAATTTATTTTAACCTTTAGTTAAAATCCTATTTCTGAAACTCAAGTAAAAGCAGACTCTTATCCTTAATAGCCAATCCATGATTAGTACTGAGTCCCTAATATTCAAAATAATCATTCAATTCATGCTCTCTACTTCTTTTATCTAGTTGCGATGACAGTATCGCTAATTAACTAGAAAAAGGGACAGAACTAAGCCCAGGTCAATTATCATGATTTATGTACTTTGATTAGTGTGTGGGAATAGAAACTCTAATAGCACTCACTGTGATCTAATTTTAAATAATAACCACACCAAGAAAAAAAAATAATCTAGACAACATTCTAAACAGAAAAAATAGGCCTATTAAAATTTTAAGAATAAGACTCCATATTCTAATCCCAATAGGCAGTATAAATGATCAACATGTTTTTAAAAAGAAAATCTAATTCTACTTTCTAATTAAAATTACCTTTCAAATTAAAATTAACTTTTTTTCTGGAAATAAAATATGAATAAACAAGAACAAATAGAATGAGAAAAATATACCCTATACATCCTATCCCTTGGGGATATGGAAAGGGAAGACTTGCATTATTTGCTTGTCAATCCTGAGCCATTCTGGACAATATTCTCATTATTATGGTGATAGTATGACTACAGTCCTTGTCCAGAAGAGCTTTTCTGTCTCAACTGCTGAATTTCTGCTGTGTTTAATATTTATGCTTTCATGCAACTGATAAGGCTCCAACCTGCAGCACTAGCTATCTCCATGAGATTCGTGGGGTTTTCGTCTTATTTATCTTTGCCAATGTCCTTCTGGTTCCTGGTTGTTCTACCTACTGGTCAACCCAGATGGAACACCAGCTTGTAGGATCTACGTGTCTTTATCCAGAGATGGATTAATCTGCAAATTTCATTTCAAAAACAACAGACACAGAGCCAAACCCACATAAATACAGTTATCTTATACTAGACAAAGGCACCAAAAACATACTTTGGAGAAAAGATAGCCTCTTTAAGAAAGGGTGCTGGGAGAACTGGAAATCCATATGCAGCAAAATGAAAACAAACCTCTATCTCTCACCATGCACAAAACTCAACTCAAAGTGGATCAAGGGCCTAGAAATTAGACCAGAAACCCTGCACTTCATAGAGGAAAAAGTGGGCCCAAATCTTCATCACGTCGAATTAGGCCCCAACTTCCTTAATAAGACTCCTAAAGCACAAGAAATAAAATCAAGAATCAATAAATGGGATGGATTCAAACTATAAAGCTTCTTCTCAGCAAAAGAAACAATCAATGAGGTGAACAGAGAGCCTACATTTTGGGAGCAATTTTTTGCCACATGCACGTCAGATACAGCACTAATCTCCAGGGTATATAAAGAACTCAAAAAACTTAAAACCAAAAAAGCAAACAACTCAATAAATAAATGGGCTATGGAGCTGAACAGACCCTTCTCAAAAGATGATATATAATTTATCAACAAATATATGAAAAAAACATTCAGCATCTCTAGTAATTAGAGAAATGCAAATCAAAACTACTCTAAGATTTCATCTCATACCAATCAGAATGGCATGATAGAATACAAACAATAATATGTGTTGGTGAGGATTGGGGGAAAAGGCACACTCAATACATTGCTGGTGGGACTGCAAAATTGTTGCAACCACTATGGAAAGCAGTATGGAGATTCCTTAGAAAACTTGGAATGGAAACACCATTTGACCCAGCTATCCCACTCCTCAGTACCTATACCCAAAGGACTTATAAACAGCATAGTACAGTGACAGTCACTTCAAAGTTTGTAGCAGCTCAATTCACAATAGCTAAACTGTGGAACCAACCTAGATGCCCTTCAATAGATGAATGGATAAATAAACTAAGATTGATTTGATTGATAGATAGATAGATAGATAGATAGATAGATCTCAAAAATAAAAGAGAATAAAATCATGGCACTTGCAAGTAAATGGATGGAGTTGGAGAATATCATGTTAAGCAAAATAAGCCAATCCAAAAAAAAAAAAAAAACAGGGACCTAATGTTTTCTATGATAAGTGGATGCTAATCCCTAATGGAGCCCAGGAGCATAGGTTGAATGGAAGAATTTTGGATGCAGCAAAGGTTAGCTGGGAGGGACATGGGAATAGGAAAGATGGTGGGATGAGACGGACATCATTATCCTAGGTACATGCATTACTGCACGAATGATGCAACTCTACTCATGTGCAACCAGAGAAGTGAAAATTTCTGCTCCATTTATGTATAATGAATCGAAAAGCTTTCTGCTGTCATGTAGAACTGTTTAGAATAAATAAAATAAAAACAATTTACACAATCTCATGGATACATGAAGATTACAAAAAAATAAATACCTCAAAATTATAAACTGATTAGTCTCATCTGGTCTTAGGTAATTTATTTCTACCTTGGTTGCTTGGGAGTCAGTTTAACTGACTCTGCTGTGAATACATTTGTGCACTCACTATGGTAGCCAGATGTGGCTACTGAGGACTTGTAATGGGCCTTATCCAAATTAATATGTGTTATAAGTGTGAAATACATGCCAGATTTTTAAGGACTGTGTATGAGAAAAAAATTTTTCATTAATATTGATAATTTCTTATGTTCATTATAAACTGAAATAATAATATCTGTATCCAATCTCCATTACTTGACTACCATGGTATAGCCCTAGTTCACCTTCTAACCTACTAAAAAATCCTCTTCCCACTGAGAAGCATGCTCCAGGATTGCCAACTAAAGTTACTGCGAGGATACTTCACTATTTACCTGGCTTTCTTTATTCCTGCCTCTCAGACAATAGCCAACCAATGGTCCTAATCTCACTTAAAATCATTTCACCAAATATTTATGGGTAGGTAACATTTCCAGGACACAGAATTTATCTCTCTCCCAGTAATAATTTTTTTAGCTTAAAATCCATCTATCCAGCAGTATAGCTTCACAGCCCAGCTAAGAAAACACATTTCTCTTTATTGCCAAATATGACATCAAATGGTTTTAAACAGATATGGAATTTAGTAACAGATCAAAACAGTAGACAGACTAATTTATAATTTATATTTTAAACTGAATTTGAATCTCAGTTTAAAAAAATACAAGTCTAATGATAGAACTTTGATGTGTTTCTTTTCCCTTAAATATTAAGATGTGATATTTGATACATATAAAACAATACTATCACAAAGGTGGAAGTTATGAAGTGTGAAAATAACTGACCACTCACGACCCCACCACACAATCCAGGAGTAAGACATTAACAAAGCTATTGCAGGAACTCTGCGCTGTTTCCTCTTTTCAGGTCCCTCAACTACCTAATTCAGTGACAGCTGTCTATCATTTCATCATTATTCTCCTGGTTCATCTTTAAACATTTTTCACACATGTGCTTGCACTTAGATAGTATTCAGTTACACGTGTTCTTAATAGTTCTATAAATGGCCCTGACAACTTTCTGGTAATTCTTCAAATTTGATGTTCTTAATGTTAAAACCACCTTCATGCCTTCAAATGTTCTTCTCCTGGTCATTATCTAGTATTTTTTTATACATTGTGGGATTCAGTTTGTTAATATTTTTGTCATGGAATTTGCATCTGTGCTCATGAGGGATATGGGTCTTTAATTGTCTTTTGTGTACGTGTTCATGTTGGGGTTTTCCCACTTTATTTGGTTTTACTATCAATGTTATGGTGGTTTTTGATAAGAGGCTGAAAATATTATGTTTTCTGAAAATCTCACCAATTGTTATCCATTCCTCATATATTTAAAAGAATTTTCAGGGAAATCTTTTGTGACTGTAGTTTTGAGATAGATTTTTAATACTGTATTGTATTTTATTATTAAATATAGGGACATCATAATTTTCTGTCCATGTGGTAAGCTGTGTTTTCTCAATGTATTCATCTTATAGACAATTGTATCATCTTGCATTTTAACATGTGTTTAATCCAGTTCAAGGGAGAAGCACACTAGAGCAATTCAATTTAAATATTGAAGATGCAAAATTTTAAGATATTGCTAAGTAGTCAATATGTTAGTCAAATTTCTATTATTGTTTTTTTAATGGCCTTCAGTAAATAGTTTTCTAATAGTCATTGATTTGGCTAGACAAAAAAAAAAAAAAAAGGCCACATTTCTCCTGCACAATTATACTTCGATTCCCAGACAATTAAAGTTTGTTGGTTTAGAAATGTAAGATGCATTATATTACCCCAGGAAAATTCACCCTATAATGTGTAACAAGTTGATGTAATGTTGAAAACAATCTCATCTATCTCACTGACTCCTTCTTGTCTTTTTGCAGTAAGGGACTTTACATTTTATCTATAGAATTAGCAGACTGTTGCAACGTCTTAGATGAAACATGTACACAGCAAAGTTGGTGGGTCTGTCTCTAATGTGGCCTACAGAGTTAAAGCTTATTAATCATTTTAAAGAATAGCATTGATTTTGTTAATTTCCTCCACTGTTTAATTTCCTATCCCTTCATATTTCTTTGGGTTAAATTTGGACATTTTCTAGATTCTTTAAGTAGAAACTGAGATTGATTTTAGACCACTCTTCTTTAACAAAAGCATTTAAGCTATAATTTTTCCTGTAAGCACTTTTTAAATGCATCACATGAAATTTGATATATTGTTCAGTGGGTCATAAGTTTTGTTTTAATCCTTTAGAGAGGAATTGAATGAATTGATGAATGAAATATTGCTCATTGAAGAATCACTGGTCTGAAATATGAGAGCTCTTAGTGGTATTTGTTTGGCTTTTGGTCAAAGTGTAGTCATGTGAAATTAAATTCCTGAGATTCTTTTCTTCACTGTTAATGATCAAAATGCTGTAAGAATTTCACTGAGAGGAAACAATCTATAGAATGGTAGAAAATATCAACAAACCATCTCTCTTATAAGGGGTTAGTACCCACATAAGGAACCCAAACTCAATGCAAATAATAATAACAATAACTTAATTTAAAAAATGGCAAAGACCCGAATGACTCTTTCTCAAAAGAAGATATACAAATGGCCAACAGGTATTTGGAAAAATGTTTAACTTCACTAATCATCAAAGGGAGGCAAATTAAAACCACAATGGGATATTACTTCACACCTGTTCGAAGGCCATTATCAAAAAAGAAGAAAGATGAGCATTGGCAAGGATGTGGGGAGAAAGGAGCCCCTGCAAACTGTAGGAGAGACTGTCAACTAGTACAGTCATTATGGAAAACCATAGAGGCTCCTCAACAAATGAAAGAGAGAGCTACCAGGCAATCCAACAACCCCACCACTGGGGTATCCAAAGGAAATGAAGTCAATATGTCAAGAGACATCCACACTCCAAGTCCATGGCCGCATTATTCACAACAGCCAAGATGTGGAAACATAAGTGTCCATCAGGAGATAGAAGAAAATACAGCCATATGCACACACACTGGAATTTTACACCCCTCTTTACAAAAGGACAGCTTGTCTGTTACAATGTGGATAAACGTGGAGGATGTTATGCTGAGTGACCTAAGCCAAGCACGGAGGGGCAGATGTTACTTACTCACATGAGTGAGATCTAAAACGTAGAACTAACAGAATTAGAGTCGAGTCATTATTATCAGGGGCTGCACAGAGGAGTGGGAAGAGAATAGTTAGGGAGATGTTGGTCAAAGGGTGCAAAATTTCAGTGAGACAACAGAAATAAAATCTGCAGGCCCACTGCACAAAATAGTTTATAGTAATACAGGGAGCTCCAGCAGCACAATTATCACACAGCAGTTAAAATAGTATAATGTCTACCTGAAAACTGCAAGGAAATAGATCTTGCACATTCTCACATGCAAAAATAAACATGTGAGCTCACTGACATGTTAGTTTGATTTAACCATCATACACTGTATATATAGATCCAAACATCATATTGTACATCTTAATATGTAAAATTTTTACTTGCCAATTATATGCTAATAAAGCTAAAGGGGAAAAAAGCTGAATAATTCCTTTAAAATACAATTTTATTGAGAGAAAACCCATGAAGACCAGTGAATATACTCTTTCTGAGATAACACAAAAACATTTGAAAACTGAACTGTTTTCATATAAGGCTATCACTTATAATTATATCAGTGAACATTTATTTACTACAAGCCATTTTAGAAATTATATATTAAAAAGAGTTATTTTGGAAAATTCTTTGTACACACAATATTTATAATGGAATGTTTGTTTTCTGTTCAGAATGCTCCCTGAAGAAAAAGATTCTGTATATTCTATTAGTGCAATTACTTTCTTTAGGGAGAAGATATTTCAACTGATAGCTTTTTTTTAACTTTTAGATTGCTGTTTTTATGAATAATCATACATTCTGAATCTAAAAAACAAACTAAAATCCTGCCTGTAACCATATAGTAATTTTTTATAGCTTCTCTGATAAGTATTTATGCCATGGCCTCTATTTCAATTGGAATCAAAATTCCATTAATAGCTCACTATTTATGTTATTTTCTTACACATTCCCATAATATGCAGCACAGCCAAGTTTTATTACATTCACCTTGACCAGCTATAAGAGATAGAAATAATAAAAGGAAATAATACTGACATGTATTAAGCTTCTAGTCTCCTCTAGGTACTATATATAGTATTTTTAATATAGCGACTCAAAATCCCACTGGAAATTATTATTTTCACTGTTTCACTAATAAAGAGACAGAGACTCGGAGACTTAGAAGACTTACTTAAGATTATATGGTTGATAAACAGCAGCTTGGAAATATTCTATCAACTTCTTAGTGTTCTATTCTAAATTAAGTTTGTTTTCTCAGTCTTTATAAAAAGGCCTGCTTCCTAAAATTCTTTGTTTTATGCATCCTTTCCAACTAAGACAAGTTAGTGATTTTCACATCTAGTTGTTTTCAAAATGTCTGCAATCCAAACCCTTTACCCCAGATCTTAATATCTAAACTTTCCTCCTCTCAATTATATTAACTTCCTTAAGAATATATGGTACTCTCAGTTTAGCTCAACTTTGTCATCTTCTCCCATTTCTCCTTTAGTCTTCTCCACCAGAATACCACCCTCCCACTCCATTCAAGGGTTCAAAGATCAGCAATACACAACAAGGAACCATAGAAAGATCTGCTAGACAAGCCAAACGCTGCCAGCACCTTGGGTGTCCCCCACCCCACATCACCACTTGTCGGACACAGTGAGAGGGGTGCTTCCCAGTTGGCCAAAGAGCTGGTGTGGGGATGGGAAATGATTCTAAGATACACACACACACACACCTATTTATTTTTTTTAAATAGAGGAAAAGCAAATATATACAATTAATCATGCAAATAGGAAAACCACTGGAGATAATGAGGAATAGTAACACCACTTAGCATACATTGACCTCTTACTTGAGTCCAAGCATTTTAGATGTGTATTTAACCTTATAATTAGCATTTTCTAAGTACTAATGTTGTCCTCCTTTATAAAAAAAATGAATTGAAGAAGGGAGAAATTTTCAGTCACTCCAAGATTCAAGTGGTCCACCAATTTACACTGATGGTAGGTGGTGAAGACAGGGCCATGTTCAACCACACAATATGCGGCAATACACTGCTTAACTTACGTGCAAATAAACTTGTACATTTTGATGAAAGTGATGGTTATTAAGGAAATATGTAAGTATAAATGTGATAACACATAAAATTTAACAATGCAACACTCCCACAACTGATAATCATCAAAAATATATAACCTAAACAAATAACCAAGTAATAAATGAAGAGCTAAAAAAAAATCCCTACTTAAAAAAAAAAAAACAATTGCCAAACTAATACAAAATCTCATGAATCCTGTGATGGGTACAGTCACCTCTTTATCTTCCAAACACTAAAAGTACAGAAAACTCTGATAGTGATAGAATAAAATTTTAAGTAAATTTGAAACTACATTACAGTTAAATAAGTATGATAATGTTAAGCTAAATTTTGATTTAAAAACAAGTGGAAGGGGCTGGGGATGTGGCTCAAGTGGTAGCGCACTCGCCTGGCATGTGTGTGGCCCGGGTTCAATCCTCAGCACCACAAACAAAGATGTTATGTCCGCCAAAAACTAAAAAATAAATATTAAAAATTCTCTCTCTCTCTCTCTCTCTCTCTCTCTCTCTCTCTCTCTCTCTCTCTCTCTCTTTCTCTCTCTTTAAAAAACCAAGTGGGAGAAGGTTGATACATTTGCCCATTCATTCTTTGCTAACAGTAGGACTCACTTTTGAACTAACTGTATTAGAAGTGTAATCCCCCCAGTTCTGATCACAATTTGATATGCATTGGCTGGATATCCTCTCCCATAAGGGCTTCTCAGAGATCCAAGTTTTGCTTTTACATCGTTCCCACCTGAAAGGACATGTAACAGATAGCAGCAAGGAACAACAACAACAAAAAAATACTTCAAGGCCACCACCTAGAAAAGATATCAATTACCTCCTGCAACATTCCACAGTCCTGAACTGGTCCCACAGTCCCAATCTACCTGCAAAAGAGACTGGAACATGTCATTCTTCCCATATGTTTAGGAATAGGAAAGGTGACTGGGGACTATCTTGTCAATTTCTGCCAAAGTCCACATTTTTTATATCCCCTACCCACTTGGCTCTTCCTCACAAATGCTGAAAACAACTCATGTTCTCTCCAAGGGGAGTCAACATAGAAGTCAGCTCATCTCTGGATTCAGCCCCTAGCCATGGGATGTACGATCTTTTCCTGCATGTAAAACAGCCCATCCTTCTTTTTCTTTTAATACTTAGCCAACATACATCACTAAGCCTCTTTTTGCCAAATCCCTTTCTCTAAAGCACATTAGAAACATGATCCGCCTTCCAAGTATTCCCCAGAACCAATTATTTTACCGAGCAACTTTCTGGTACTATGCCATCCCTGAATTATACAAAAGTAAATTTAAAAAAAAAAAAGAAAAGAAAATCGTGATGCCCTCAGTATTCCTGGATAAGGATGCAATTGATGATGTGGTTCACTCCCTATCACAATGGGCATTCATGATGAATTTCTTTCCAGTGGAAGCATTAGGAATTGTGTTTTTCCTATCACCGGGTTATTTCCAACCCAAAGACAGCATGAATCATTTCTATCCTTGTCTGTGCTGGAATAAAAGCACATAAGTTTGTAGTAAACTTTCTTAAAATGAAATTTGAAAACTTGGACTTAGAAAATAGAGCTTCAGAAAATGAATTTGGCAATGAAGTCCTTCATTTTATCATTCTCCCACCTATATTTCTCCATCATTTCTCTTTCTTAAAATATGAATTTGTCTAGTTATATTTTTAACCACTTTCTTAGGAATGAGTCTAAAATTTGAATAAGCACATCAGGAAAATAAAAATATAAAGTTTATAATGACTTGAAGAATCTTCTATCTTTGAGCTTCTTTCTCCCTAAGATGCTTCTGCTACAGAAAATGAGAAAATATGGAAAATAAAAGCTCTGAAACCTTGATTGGTTTTAGAAGTAATATACATCTATTATGTAGGCTAATATTCTCCTTTTTAAAAATGACCTACAATACAGAAGATGCCAGTTAAGTTGTTTTTAATTTGCTGATGATTGACAAGGTAGGCCAAGAGGTCTCTCGCTTTCTCTCTGGAAGGGTCATTGCAACAGCTGCTCACATACAGATTAATGGTCCATATATTCTAGCCTCTTGTTGCTGACCAGCTGATAAGGCACATAATTGTCCTTAACAATTGGGCATAATTTATTCCTTCCTTAGGTGGCTGTTACCTTCAGCAATTAAAGCATAGTGACTGATGGGCCCTGTTATGTTATCCTCACGATTCAGCTGAATCTGCTTTTCCTACTTGTAGTATACGAGCACATTGCCAGAAAATTGCATACCAAATAGATTCAGCTAGGAGATGTTCTTCCATTGTCATAGAATTCTAGCAAACTTCATAAAATTGATGTTCTACCCCATCTTTATGAAGTGCCCCTTTGCTATACAGTTAAGACATAGTTAGACACCATCCTTCCTGGGAATGTGTTCTTGTTGTTGTTAGAAAGTTGCCAATGTGAGGGCTAGGGATATACCTCAGTTGGTAGAGTGTTTGCCTTGCATGCATAAGGTCCTGGGTTCAATCCTCAGCACCACCAAAAAAAAAAAAAAAAAAAGTTGCCATGCTTAAATTGTAAGTCAATGAGCATATAAAATTGACATCAGGGTCAGCACTGACATGAGAAGGTGTGGATTGTACCACCTGAAATACTCAACTCCAGAGGCATTTCAATGCACCATCAATTTCTAGGGTGTCTCATGTAATACCATTGTCTTACACAGAGAACCATGCAATCTTCTCCCAAGGAGAATAATTACACATTCCTGTGAGACCGTGTTATGTTTACTTTTGAAAAATTAAGTAAACCAGGTATGGTGGTGGATGCCTGTAATCCAGTGGCTCAGGAGGCTGAGGCAGGAGGATTGCAAGTTCAAAGCCAGCCTCAGCAAAAGCAAGGTGCTAAGCAATTCAGTGAGACACTGTCTCTAAATAAAATACAAAATGGGGTTGAGGATGTAGTTCAGTAGTCAAATACCCCTGAGTTCAATCCGAAGAAGAAGAAGAAGGAGGAGGAGGAGGAGGAGGAGGAGGAGGAGGAGGAGGAGGAGGAGGGAGGGGAAGGGGAAGGGGAGGTGTTAGGTAAGCAGAGAGAGTGGTTATTGCAGAAAGACATGGTTTGTGAGAGATGATAAGCTATATGCCCCCACTATGGCCTTCCAACCCACAAGCACACTCACTATAACTATGAATTCTCCATCTTTCTCTCTATTAGGTCCTGCCTCCCCATCACAGGAAGGACTTTTAAGGCTTTCCAAAGTTGTCTCTTAGATCTTATTAAATCACCATTATCTATGTGAATTAAACAGTCATATAAATCTCAGAATATCACCAAGACTATATTTTTGTAATATATGTCTATCCTTATCTCTTAACTCACAAGAATTAATCCCATTAAAATATATATATCAAGCATAGATTCAAGATGGTGGAGTGAAGGAAGTGTGCGTTCTTAGTTGCTCCATAGCTCAGGATTCAAGTAGCAGAAGTACTGCTTCTCTATAAGATGAGTTAAAGAGGAGTTTCACCAGAATTCAATATTGGACAGAGTGTTCTACTGTCTCAGAAATTTGATTTTATTAAATAAAGAAGACAGAGTACACTGGAGCCAAAATGGTTGTAACAGCAGGTTTAGCATAAAGGGAGGGAGAACTCAGAGAAAAACCCAATGTACACAGATTTAGTACAGGAAACCCTGAGATCAGAAAAGCAGCCTGAACTTAGTTGCTCCAGAGGCTGCATTGTGCACTGGTGCTTGAAAAGTGCTCTGTGTTTCCCAACTGGCCGCAGAGAGCAGAGGTGGAAGCAGCTGCTGCTGTGGAGCTCCAGGATCAAGCAAACATTGCCAGGCTGTCCCAGAAAGTGAACAGGCACAAAGAAGATTGTACCCAGGAGCATTCAAGTCTGAAAAGCAAAGGGGAACCCAGCTGGCTTCTCCTCTGAGCCTGGCAGCTCACATGACCAGAGGAAGCAGGTGGGGATCTGAAAAGGTGTGAATACACTCAGAGATTAAGCCTGGGAAGCCTGTGTTCATGGGCAGCAGAGTTCATGGGGGATTGACTCCCCTCCCCCATAAGTAGAATTCTTGGGAGGGTCCCGAGACTCAATCCCCCAACAGAGATTGGCAACTGGCAGGCCCAGGGGTATGTTGACCTAATCTCTCCAAAACAGACATACCCAACAAAGCCCCTAAGGCCTGGTTAGACCAAAACTTCAACCACCGGAACTCCCCTCCTGGAACTCTGCAGCAGCCCCACCCTGGGAGTGTATCCATCTGTTCTGTGCAGACAGACTCTACTCCATTCCATCCTTCCTTCTTCTGATGAGAAGAAAAGCTGAGAGCTATTCCAACCAGCTTCTGTCTTAGAACATGCCAACTGGCAGCTTGGTGAGCAACCCAAAAAGACAAAGGGATTAACAATCTCAACTCCTCCTCTCTCTCTCTCTCATAGAACATAGCCCAAGAAAAAACGGACAGACAGTTGGGCATAAGCAGTGATCATTCACTCTCATTGACTATTTTGTCCACCTCAGTGGAGATGAGCCATTTTTTCATTAAGATTCTTTTTCAGGTTTTATTGTTGTGGTGGTAGGTTTTTTCTTTTGTTTTTGTTTTTTGGTGTTCTTGCTGTGCTGATTGGTTCATGAACACGTTTGTTTCTTTTTTTCTCATTTTTAGCATTTTTAAATGTGGTTATCTTTCCAAACCTTGTCCTTTGAGGGTTAGGAGTTTTGGGCTATATATTTTGGTATTGTTTTCACTTCTTATGTTTCTTCTTCTCCCTTCTACCAACAGCCAAATTCTCTTGTTTCTCTCTCCCTCTGTTTTCTCTACTCCTCTTCTGTGTCCTCTTCATTTACTTTTTAAATTATAAATTCTTTTCTACCTTCACATCACAATTCTTTTCTCTTAATTAGTAGTATTTTTACCATTTTTTAGAACTAGTTTATTTATGTAACTCCTGCCCCCACCATTCATGTTACTGCAATTATTACTGCTGTAGGTGACATAGTTGACACCGATTCTTTGTTTTAATGCCAGATCTAGTTTATGGTTACAGCTGTTTTTGCTGTTGGCAATGCTGACTCTACCATTTCTGTTGTTTTTTTTTTGTGTGTGTGTGTGGTAATTAATAATGCAGATGTCACAGTAGAAACCAGAAATTTGATTTAATGCTATAGGTTGTTTGTTGCTATTATTTGTTTCCCCCTATTTTGTGAAGTTGGTGGGAAACTATAGGGACACTACAAGTACACAGAGTAGAGACTCTGCTGCTGAACTAAACACAACCAAGAGATGGCACATCTTGCTCCACACACAAATTAATGACACTCAAACTTCAGCTATACTTTAATACAAAAAATAAAAGAAACAAAATTCAAACTAATGACCAGGTCCCAGCTAGGAATGAGCTTCCAAATAGACATCCACTGCTACAGCAAAAGCAAAGAGAATTAACATGAAAGCTTTGGGTACAACACCTATGAAAGAGACTCAAACTAGACCACTCTAAGATACTTTGGCAAGACTGCTCTTAAAAGATCAATACATAATAGTGAAAGAGAAATCCCTCCCAACATATGCATAAAACCCAAAACATGAATATAAGAAATATGAAAAAACAAGGTAACACAAATCTCCTAACATTCATACTTCACAAGCAAGTGATCTCAAAGTTATTGAAGTGAATGGAATGTCAGATTAAAAAATTCAAAATAATCACAAAAATTATCAATGATTTCCAAGAAAGCACAGAAAAACAACTGAATGAATTAAAGAAGTCAGTACAAAATATTAATGAAAAATTCAATAAGGAGATAGATATTGAAAAAGAACCAAACAGAAAACTGGGAAATGAGAGATACAATGAATCAAATAAAATGTTCAGTTAAAAGTTTCTCTAATCGAATAGACAATGCTGAAGACAGAATCTCAAAGATGGAAGACAAGGTGCCCAGCATTGAACATCCGAACAGCATTAAAGAAAGTAAGATGTACACTGATCCAAATACAGATCAGAATATGTACATCATCAGAATATACAAGAACTCTGCAATAGCATTAAGAGACCAAATTTAAGAGTCATTGAAATTGAGGAGGGTTGTAAGACGCAGGCTAAGTGAATTGATTAGCTTTTCAGGGAAATAATAACAAACTTTTTCAAACCTTCAGAATGAGATTAACATCCGGATACAGGAGGTATTCAGAACCCCAAGTAAACAATATCAAAAAATAATCTTTCCATAAAACATTATAATTGATGTGCCTAACATACAGAACAAAGGTAGAATTTTAAAAGCCTCAAGAGAAAAACATAAGGTCACATTGGAAAGTAAGCCAATCAGAATCACTCTCAATTTCTCAGCATAAATGCTGAAAGCCAGGAGGGCTTGGAATGATGTGTTCTAAGTCCTGAAAGAAAAGAACTATCAACCAAGACAGCAAAGCTACTCTTCAAAATTGAAAAAAATAAAACCTTCCAAGATATGCAAAAACTAAAATAATTTATGGCATCACAGAACTCACTTAAAGAAATACTGCACACACATTTCACCAGATTGGGAGGCACAATTCACCATAGCCAAACTGTGAAACCAGCCCAGGTGTCCATAAAGGGATAATGGAAAAAGAAAGTGTGGGTGTTTATACACAATTGAGTTTTATTCAGCCATAAAGAAAAATGAAAGCATGTCATTTTCAGGAAAATGGATGATGCTAGAGATAATTATGTTAAGTGAAATAAGCCAGACTCAGAAGGTCAAGGACCAAATATTTCCTCTCATATGCAGAAGTTAGAGAGGAAAAGGAGAAAGATAGATAGAGGAAGGATAGCATAAAAATAAAAGTGAGGTCAGGAGGGGAAAAAGACCAGGGAGAAGGAGGTAGGTAGGGAGAGGGGAAGTGCTGGGAGTGATATTGGCCAAATTATATTGTTATTTTTTGTGCAAAAGGAACAAGAGAAAATATAAGAAAAAAAGAAATATCTAATTTTTTGAATGCAATGTCTTTCAAAATTTCTAACCCTCTTCCATTATCAATGAACAGTTTTTTAAAATGAATAATCTTCAGCATTTTAATAAACAGACTTTTTTTTCTTAATCAGAGAAATGACTTAATTTCTAACCCGGAAGGAATCTGCAAGAGGAATCACCCATAGTGATTGTTCACTAAACGATACAGCGAAGACAGTCACTCTGGTACAAGTTCTCCTAAATTCATGTCTTTGAAAAGAACTCACTCGAGTTTATAATCATTCTTAGAGAAACTTTTCCACTTCTTATTCAGCAGCACTACTGTACAAATGTAAAATGGCATATTAGTATCAGACCATGAGTCACACAGAGATTTTGAATTATACTGAAGTTTTCTTCATTGAACAGTGTCATTTAATCCTTTCAAATACCGAAAAAATTCAAAATTGTAGGGTTGATCATTTCTCCCATAAATGTTCTAAATATCTCCCCCACTTTTTCTTTCCTTTGTATAGTTTTTAAAAAAAAAATCTTGATTGCAGTGTCATTTACATGCCATAAAATTCACCCACTTGGGAATATACAATTCAACTATATTTTTTTTGAAGAGCTGTGTAACTATCACCACTATTCAATTAAACGTTTCCATCCCCCCAAAAAGATTCCTCAGGCCTGTCTGCATTCAAGCCCTACCTTCACCCAAGCCACTGATCTGCCTTCTGTTTATAAAAATTGGCCTTTTCTAAACATTTCATGTATTCATAAACTCACAAAGACCAGGTATGGTCTTTCAGATCTGCTTTTTTTTTTTCTACTTGGCATCATGGTTTGAAGTTCACTTGTGTTTTAGCATGTATTGGCAATTCTTTTTTATGACTGAGTAGTATCCCATTGCACGAATATACCAATTGCCAATTATTCATTCATCAGTTAATGGAAAATTTTGAAGTTCCCACTTTTTATCTATGAATAATATTGCTACGAACATTCACACACAGGTCTTTCGTGAACATGTTTTAATTTCTCTCAGATGAATACTTAGGGTGGTCACTAAGTTGTTCAGCATATTCATATTTAACTGCTTAAAAAACTGCTAACCTAGCTGTACCGTCTTACATTTCCACGAACAGTTGTTTGAATGTTTGATTTTCTCCATATGCCTGCCAATGCTTATTATTATCATTTTTATTATAGCCATTCTAGTGGATGTGAAGAGTTATTTCACTGTGGGTTTAATTGGTGAATTTCTAATGACTAATGATATTGAACATCTTTTTATGTTTCTTAGCCATACACATATTTTCCCTGGTGAAATACCTATTCAAATATTTTCCTATTTTAAGTTTATTGAAATATTGTTCACGTTAGATATGGTTCACCCAGTAAGTGGACAAACCCAGTGGTATTTAGTAAAGAGCTGTGTAACCCTCACCATGATTCATTTTTAGAACATTTCATCATCCCCAAAGGAAACCTTGCACCTATTAATGATAATTCTCCATTCTCCTCTACCTCAAGGTTTACATTACATTATTTGATTTTAAGTTATGAGTTCTTTAAATATTCTTGATACAAATAATTCATCAGATAAACAAGTTGCAAATATTTTATCCCAATCTGTCACTAAACTTTCTATGCCTTAAAGTCCAAAGTCAGATTTAGCCATTTTTTCCTCCATGGATTGTGCTTTTTGTGCCATATCTGAGAACTCTTTGCCTAATAATGAGGGCACAGAGATTATTAAAATGCTTGGCCTTATGAAAAAAACTATTATTCTATTCTTGTGGAGAAAATTGAATCTCACAGAGTTAACTAACTTCCATGGGGTTTACAAATTAATAACTTGAGCTAGTATGTTTTGCCTTTCCATTACAGAAAGACTTTAATAGAGACTTTCTTACCTTAAAATTACTTTAATAAATACTTATTGAATTCTCAATATTTAAATTGAAGCCTGAGAGTCAAAAATTGATATCTCCATAGCTGCTTCCGAAAGAAGGTAAGTAGTGCATATAATTAGCGCTTCACCTTTAAGAGAAAGGAGTTTCCTATGGACCTTTGCAGAGCTCTGTGGCTGACTGACTGACCACACACCTCATGTAACAGAAAGAAAGCACTTGATTTTGTTTAAAGGAAGAGAAAGAGAGCCATCAGGAAGTTTATGGGTTGTGTACTATTAGTGCCATCAGTTTCACTTGAATTAACATTTTTGTATTGTGTGATAATTCTGCAGTTGTTTATCAGAAGAGGTTTTAACAACATTGCAATAAACAAAAATCATATAAAACTGGTATATTACAAGTGGTTTAAAAAAAGGAAGAAAAAAAATCTGCTTCTCGTTTTCCTTTCTGGCTTCTGATGTAGGTGGTAAGGGTGATTTTTTTTTTCTTTGTCATTACAGATAAAAAAAGAAAAATTGAAAATACAGCAAGAAAAAGGCAGAGTCAAATATTTTAGTAGACTCCTCTATATCCTTAAGGATATCTGCTATTGTATTAGTGATTTTTTTATATTATAGCTTCAGGTTAGTAATGTCTTTCACATGCACTCTATGCCACAGCAATCTACTGGCATTTTAAGGTGACAAGTCAGATACCAACGGCATTGGAGAGTAATATGAGAGTTAACAATAACATCAAGATGTCATCCTTCACATAGTCACCCTCAGTTCCTATTGCTTGCGAACAGCCAGGACAGGTACACCCTGGGTATGATTCTTCATAACCTCTGGCACTTTGATTTTATGACCGTCACAACCATCTGTGCCCTTACCTATACCCACACATTGTTTCCATCACTCTTCGCAGCTCAGCAACTTGACCTGTCAAACAAACCCAAGAATTACGATCTGAATGAATGAGATCAACGAAGCAATTCACGGTGTGCCACCAAGCTGCCCTGGGGGAATTAAATATCCAGATAATATTAACATTACAGGCTGGGACTTTGGATTTGGTCAACATGAATTTAAGTCCCATCCACACTAGTTAGATTTTGGGGGGAAATCACTCCCAGTTTCAGTTTTCTCAACTGCAAGATGAAAATGAAAACAGTAGGGCTTTCCTCCCAGAGATGGTACATGCCTAAGGAAAATTACATGGAACAGGCCTCCGATTGGAGGCTGAATTGAAATCACTCCTGATAGTGGGGCTGGTCTGTCAGTGGCACCATGGATTCCAGAGTCTATGGTTGATAGAGTGGAGGCAACGCTGGAACACAGCTCCTTAATACATGGCTTTGGAGTGTCCAGAGGAGAGAGGAGGGAACACCCGAGAGGCAGACCAGGAACAATTCCTGCAGAGACAGCTCCAGGGCTCACAGGATCCTGGCAGGTGACACTACCTACTTGCTTTTGCATTTTGCAGAGTGTTTTATGTTTTATACATGACAGTAGAATGTATTTTGGCATGTTGTACATGTATGGGGTATCATTTCCCATTCTTGTGGTTGTACGTTCGTATATGAACATAGGAAAGTAATGTCCGATTCGTTCTTCTGTCTTTCCTACTCCCATCTCCCCTCCCTTCATTTCCCTTTGTCTAATCCAAAGTACTTCTATTCTTCCCCATCCCACTGCATTGTGAGTTAGCATCCATATATCAGAGAGAACATTCAGCCTTTGTTTTTCTGGGATTGGCTTATTTCATGTAGCATATTCTCCATTTCCATTTGTTTACTAGTAAATGCCATGATTTCATTTTCTTTTTTTTTTTTTTTTGAGGGAGGGAGGGGGAGAGAGAGAGAGAGAGAGAGAGAGAGAGAGAATTTTTAATATTTATTTTTTAGTTCTCGGCGGACACAACATCTTTGTTGGTATGTGGTGCTGAGGATCGAACCCGGGCCGCACGCATGCCAGGCAGGCACGCTACCGCTTGAGCCACATCCCCAGCCCCGATTCATTTTCTTTATGGCTGAGTAATATTGTGTGTGTGTGTGTGTGTGTGTGTGTGTGTGTGTGTGTATGAAGAAAATGTGAATAAAGAGAGAGAGAAAATGTGATATACATCACATCACATTTTCTTCATCCATTCATCTGTTGAAGGGCACCTAGGTTGGTTCCACAGTTTAACTATTGTGAATTGGGCTGCTATAAACATTGATGTGGCTGTGTCACTGTAGTATGCTGATTTTAAGTCCTTTGGGTATAAACCAAGGAGTGGGATAACTGGGTCAAATGGTGGTTCCATTCCAAATTTTCTGAGGAAACTCTGTATGGCTTTCCAGAGTAGTTGCACCAATTGCAGAGCCTTTTCTGAGTGGGGAGGGATGTTTGAACTCAAGTGACCACCAGCCCTATTTTGTATTTTATTTAGAAACAGGATCTGAGTTGCTTAGCACCTCATTTTTGCTGAGGCGGGCTTTGAACTTGTGATCCTCCTGCCTAAACTCTTCTTCACAAATGTCAGTAGGTATTTTTGTGGTATCACTTTATTATTTTATACACTCTCACCACAAAAAAAAAATCTGCTTTTCAAATTGATCTGTTTCAGCTGCTCATAAAGCATCCCATCAAGTAATACTACAACTTTGTCATCGAATTTTGATAGTGTCTAACTAAACTGTTCTTAGTCCTTATTGGCTCCCTGCCTACATGGTCCAGTCTAGCTGCACCTCAGTCTGTGATACACAATAGGTAGCAAAACTAATTACAGGAATCTTCTATATGCAGAAGAGGATAAACAGTGTGTCATTGTGGCTAAGAGTGATAAAGGCAAAGTACTTAGCAGAATACCTGATAGATGGTGGCATTAAAAAAAAAAAAAAAACGCTATTGCTGTAAATTTTCTAAGTGAACATAAGTTCAAGTCCAACTGATTTCTCTGAAATTCCTCAAAATATAATTATTGCACTAAAAGTAAGTGAAAATATACACGTTTGTTCAGTTACACAAACCACACCTCTGTGAACCAAGCAGGAACATGTTGAAACCCCTGTGTGGTCCACATTGGAGTATTATATTGTTCAACCTTGAACTCAACGTATTCTTGGCACACACTTTGGGGTTCTCATTGTACTTTCTATGGAGAGGGTATTGCTCTCAATCCTGATGCTAATTCTTTTTTTCTGTTCTCCCCATCTTACCCTTTCCAATTTGTCAGCAAATTTTGCTTCATCAACTATACGTTATCCTGGGCACATCTGATAGAGATTGCATTTGGAATGTCTAACAAAAGACCAGGTGGTAAGCCCAGCATGGTAGCATATACCTGTAATTCAAGCAGTTTGGGAGGCTGAAGCAGGAAGACAGCAAGTTCAAAGTCAGCCTCAGCAACTCAGAGAGACCATATGCAACTTAGTAAGACCCTGTGTCAAAATAAGAAAGGCTGGGGATGTGGCTCGGTGGTTAAATGCCCCTGAGTTCAATCCCCAGTAGCTGCTCTTCCCCCTAAAAAAGCAAAGCAAAGGCACAAAAGTATCAATGACTCAGTTACAATGTTTTTATGCAGAACTTCACCTTTAGATAATGTACAAGAAAGCTATTCTAACTCCTGAACACACATACACATACTTAATAACATTAAATATGTTATTCAGAATAACCTTTCTAATGACTACAAGCCTTTAAGATCTTAATCTGGTTCCAATCAGCTCCCCACTCACTTCTACTCCTTCTCTTCACCTGCCACAACCCCATGGCATGGCTTCTGACCCAGAATAAATCAATGGAAATTGCTTTTGTCAACGTCACTGATGCCTGCCTCATCACTACGCCAGTGGCCATTTCCCTGTTCTTTTCAGAACGTGACAGTGCTGTTGATCCGTCTCCTCTTGAAATCTTCTTCTGACTTGACCCAACACTGTATTTCAGCTTTGCTGTGATTCTTTCAAGTTCCTGAAAGATTCAGGTACTAAGTCTTACCGCCTGTCTTTGGATATTGGTGACAATACACACTATCATACCTGTCACAGAGTAGACAGGAGGAACTCAGGAAAGATGAACAAACTCAATGTTGAAGACCTATTTGATTATCCAAGTCACTACAGCTACTCCTCTGATCCTGGGCTGTCACCCATCTCCCTTTATATCCTGTCTTTGCAACCTGATTTTTATCTCTGTATTCTATGCTTCCATAGATTTTAAAGTAAAAACAATAAAAGTATGTAAACATACAAAAATATCTGTTATGTTTTTATACACTAATAATGAACAGTCAAAAAGAAAATTAAGAAATCCAATTTCCAACAGCATCAAAAGGAATAAAATACTTAGGACTACGTTGAACCATAAGGCGAGAGGTATTTACATAGAAAACCACAAAACAATGAGGAAAGAAATTAAAGAAGACAGACAAATGGAAAGACCTCCTGTGTGCATGAATTGGAATGTATACTGTTGTCAAAATGCCCATACTACCCAAGAGATTTACAAATTCAATATGACCCCTATCAAAGTCTCAGTGCTTTTTTTTTTTAACAGAGTAGGAAAAACAATTCCTAATATTCATATGGAACAATGAGGAACCCTGAACAACCAAAACAGTTTTGAGGAAGGAAAATAAAGTTGAAGGCATCACACCTCCTTATTTCAAAACATTGAGTGACAGCGTGAAGAAAGCCCTATTGGCCAACGGAAAAGAAAAGAAAGCCCAGAAACAAACCCGCACACCTATGATCAAATGATATTCACCAAAGGGATCAAGAACGCACAAAGAGGAAAAGACGGTCACTTCAAAAAGTGGTGCTGAGAAAACTGGATATGCGCATGGCAAACGATGAGCTGGACCTTTATTTTATACCACACATAAAGATCAACTCTGTCTGGACTAAAGACTTAAACTTCAAACTGTAAAACTGCTAGAAGAAAACAATGGGCGGAAGCTTCCTAATGTTGGTCTTGGCAATGATTTCTTGGAAATGACACAAATGCACAGGCAATAAAAGCAAAAGACGGAAAGTTAGGGCTGCATCAAGCTGAAAGCTTCTGCAGGACAAAAGAGATAAGCAACAAAGTGAAAAGACACCCTAAAACATGGCAGAAAATATTTCCAAGCCATATATCTATATCTAATAAGGGGTTAATATCAAATATATACATATATATATACATATATATAACGACCACTATAGCTAAATAGCAAACATAAAAATAAATCTGCTTGATTATGCTAAGCGAAGCTAGCCAATCCTTAAAAAACAAATGCCAAATGTCAGAGAGCAACTAAGAACAGAACAGGGAAGAGCATGAGGAAAAGATTAACATTAAACAAAGACGAGTGGGGGGAGAGAAAGGGAGAGAGAAGGGAAAGCATATGGAAATGGTAGGAGACCCTCAATGTTACACAAAATTACATAGAAGAGGATGTGAGGGGAAGGGGGGGGGGGAACAAGGGAGAGAATTGAACAACAGCAGATGAGGTAGAGAGGGATAATGGGTGGGGAGGGGAGGGGGGATAGTAGGGGATAGGAAAGGTAGCAGAATACAACAGTCACTAATATGCCATTATGTAAAAATGTGAGTGTGTAACCAATGTGATTCTGCAATTTGTATTTGGGGTAAAAATGGGAGTTCATAACCCAATTGAGTCAAATGTATGAAAGATGATATATCATGAGCTTTGTAATGTTTTGAACAACCAATAAAAAATATTTAAAAAAATAAAGATGTTGTATGCACTGAAAACTAAAAAATAAATATTAAAAAAATTCAAAAAAAAATAAATAAATCTGCTTTAAAAATCGGTGAAGAATGTGAATTGACATTTCTCCAAAGAAGACATAATTGATGGGCAAGTAGATGAAAAACTGTTCAACATGACTAAACATCAGAGAAATGCCCATCAAAACCACTAATGAATGATTACTTCATACCTGGTGGGATGGTCATTATCAAAAACAAAAGCTAAAAAGTAGAAAATGAATATTTATAAGGATGGGGAGAAAGTGGAACCCTTGTATGCTGTTAGTGGGAATGTAAAATGGTTCCGCTACCATCAAAAACAGTGTGCAATTCCTAAAACATTAGCAATCCCACTCCTGGGTGTATATTCCAGTTATCCAAAACAGGATCTCAAAGAGATATTTGCACACTCGTGTTCACTGCCACCCTCTCACTATAGTCAAGAGCTGGAAACACCCTAAATGCCCATTGACAAATGAATGGATAAAAACATACACATCCAGTGGAATAGTATTCTGCCAGGCAAAAAAGTCCTATCATATTCTATCATGTGGATCAATCAGACAACATTTTGCCAGTCACAGGTCAAACGCTGCATGATTCCACCTGTATGAGGTATCTGAAGTAGTCAGACTTATAGAAGCCAAAACACTGGCGGTTCCAAGGAGGAATGGGAAATCAGAAGTTGCTATTCAATGAGTATAGAGTTTCAATCACACAAGATGAAGTTGTGGTGCTCGGCTGTCCAACACTTTGCATATAGTTATAAATACTGCACTGTATACTTAAAAGGGTAGGAGCTGGGGGAGGGGGTAGTTCAATTGTGGAGTGCTTATCTAGCATACGTGAGGTACTGGGTTGGATCCTCTGCACTGAAAAACAAAATTAAAAAAAAAATCAAAGAAAAAAATCGCTACAAATACATGCTCTTCTTATTGGCTTGTTGTCATTCCCCAATGCACCCTCAAGCAACTGTCTCATGTTATTTCATGCTGGTTGGTAACTGGAGGCTCTCAAGAGGCCTGCACTATCCTCACTTTTGTTCACCCCACTCTCTGCTCACCTTTGCCTTCTTAATAAGCTTTCATTCCCTTCCACCCACACTGTTGCCCCAACTCCCGTTGTTCCATGTGAGTTCTCAATAATTACAACTCTTTCTCCATGTGTGGAAGAGCCCTGCTCAACTCTTTTCTTGCTTTTCAATAGCCAGGCTCTATTTTCTTGAAAAGTCAGCTAGATGTTCAGTTGACCCGGCTTCTACTCCATCTATTTTATTTCTTGCTTGCAGTCCCTTAAGAAAGGGTGCAATCCTGATGCCTTTCTCCTTCCCTCAACAAGTGGGTTCTTTTTGAATTCCTTAAAGTCAAGTTTGCATCCTCATATGAATACAGAAATCATGCTCCTGAAGGACATAGTAACATCCTACTTAATCCATCTCTCACCACTGTCTTTGATTCTTCTGGTTGGTTTTTACATGATCTTCTTGGTATTCAACTACTTGGTCTTAGAAATATGAAGCAATGGTATGCGTCTTTAGTAGGAAGAGATAAACAATAATTTGGATCATAATTCACAGCTAGTTTCTAGACATGTATCTCACAATTCCCAATGGGATTTGAAAGTAGAAGCAGATCACTGTTGCGTGTAAATGACAGCTCATTTAACAAACAGACTAATAATTTGAAAGACAAACATGAGTAATTCAAGACAGGGAAACATGTTCCTGACACTTAAGCTATAGCAGTGAGTAACTACATCCGAAAAACATGAAAAGATGAATTTAAATACATCCCAGGATTGAGCTGCACATTAGCACAAAGTACTTATATTCCTATGTTTCTAATATTTGCCTGATGATAAAATCCCTACAGGATATCCACAGGAGGTACAAGCCAAAAGAAATCTGGGGCCCATCGATAATCTGCTTTGTTGCAACACAATAACACGTTTGATTTCCATTTTTAAATGAGACATATAAAATTACTCTTTTTATAATAAAAAGTCTTTTAAATAATTGTTACAAAATAATATAAAGTGAAAAAAAGTTATATGCATCACAACCCACTCTGCTTTATCAAATGTGTAATTGAGACAGCAATTACTAGTTTCTTCAAAATAATTAAAGCATTGATATTAATATATAACTGAGCAGAATACTAGACTCCCTATTCACCTTTAGTGTTCAGTAATCTATTTCAGAAAACTTATAACTTCTTGAAATTTATCTGCTATAGATATATAAGAAGTTCTGTGGGAGCTGAGCTCAGTGGTACACTCCTATAATCCCAGCTACTTAGGAGGTTAAGGCAGGAGGATGGTAAGTTAGAAGCCAGTCCGGGCAACTTAGTGAGATCCTTTCTCAAAATAAAAAGGACTGAGAATAGAACTCAGTAGTAAAGAGCCCCTGGGTTTAATTGGGAGGCGAAGGAAAAGGAGAAGGAGGGAGAAGGAGCAGCATTGTTATCTGCCAGTTCTGTGGTATCTTGTATGGTCCACCATTCTTAAGAAGCACAGTTTTCCCATATTCATGAAAAGGGCTAGAAACCAAAGCAGAGCAGAACCAGCTCCAATTCATTTTCCATTTGAATAACTCCTCCTTCATTCTGCACAAATCCTCTTCTTAGCACCTACTTCTGTGCTGCCTACTGTATTCCTAGGTCTGCCTTGTCAAATGTTGACCTCATTTCCTATAATTCCTTCCATTCCACCCCTGACTCACCCAAACTCTTCTCATCTTCAACATTTATGTCAATTTCCTATTTTTTTTTCACCTTTCCCATTTGTCTATAGAACAGTTTCTTTCTTGCCTTAGCTTGTCCTTAAGGGGAAAAAAATTTCTATCCTTGGGACTCACTGTTGAATTAAATCATAGAATGTCTACATTCCCTAGGCAACTCTAAAAAGGCACAGTGGCACACACCTGTAACTACAGCTACTCAGGGGTCTAAGGCAGAAAGATGGCAAGTATAAGGTCAGCCTAGGCAGATTAGCAAGACCCTGTCTCAAAATAAAAAGTAAAAAGGGCCAGGGATGTGGCTCAATGGTAGAGCACTTTTAGTTCAATACCAAGCACCAAAAAAAAAAAAAAAAAAAAAGAATTCAGGTATGTATTACATGCTTTATTTTACTTATTTTAATTCTTCCTTATACCCAGTAGATTATACATATGCAAAAAGTATTTGATACTTATTGAAAATTTTAAATACAAACGTGAATAAAATGAATGTAAGCTAAGGTTAATATGTCAACTTTTCCCTGGAGTTAATAAATTAATATTTACTTTATTTCTATTTGGTTATCCACGAAAGAAGAATTATTGAAGAATGTCAGTACAGCAGTGACAGCAGAAAAGAGGAAGAATCAATATAAACAACACTTTCTGCACAAATTTTAGGGCATAATTCCTAAATAAAATGTCACCCATAGACCAAACAGAAATAATAATATAAATATAAATAAATACAGGAGCAACCACATTTTCAGTTATGTATCTTTGTTTCCTGTGATAGGAAATGCAAGTATTAAAATGCATGTTTTTAAACTTTTTTTTTTTCCATACCAGCCAGGGCAGTAAATTTAGCATCTAATGCATGGTGCATGGTCAGCCCATAATTGCAAATGCCATTCAACTTTGGAAGCTTCCAGTTCCACTGTTACCAAGGAGTGAAGGAAAAGGACTCAGCTTCCATTCAAAATAGACCTTAATATTACCATTAAATCGAATATAATTAGAGTTAGAGTTAAATGTTACATCATTTTTAAAAGAAAATTATTTCTCCATCAAGTTTTACAATGGCCTTTGGCACAGCACAGTGAAATTGGACCTTAAAATAAAACTCAGTTAAATGAAAAGCCAAGATTAACTGACAATTTCTATACTTTGAAATTTCCCTAAGTATATTTCTCTGGTGACCTTTCTAATGACAAAGTCTGAAATGATAGTCAATTAAATTTATATCCCAAGGCACACTATAAATTTGTCGGGCTCAAAACAAACTCACTGTGAAGTTCATAAAATCAGCTTCAGGTACAAGGGAGTAAGTGAAGAGAGAGCAGGTCAGTTCTTGGTCTCTGGACATTGACTTAAGGATGCTCAGATCTACACCAGGATGAACAATCAAAAAAGATCCTCAAGCACTCCCTAATGCCACACAGGGAATAACCCCAACCTCTTTGGTATCAGTAGCCACAAACTGAACCCCATTTCAGGTTATGCAGTTGACAAGCCATGAAGTTCACAGGCATCTATGGTCCCCCTGGTAATCCACGTTACACCAGGCACTGATGTAACGCTCACTGCCTAGTACCAGCCAACATTACATGGGAATCAGGACCGTGGTGATCATTTGCTCTTAGATTTTGATACCCTGTCTTGTTCTTGGTCATGGCATATTTTCATTTCAAGTGAACTCCTTTTCTTCCCAAATTAGCAAAATGGAAAGTAACAAAAACAATTCCCAGCATATTTTGTTGTACCTCGATTGACAACTAATGATGATCTCTATCATGGGCACTACGCAAAAACTGGGCTTCCTCATTATTTTTCAGGAACAGAAGAACCATCAGATTATATTCTTCAAAGAAATGGATGTGTGCCCAATCATTCAAGGATCTGTTGCCAGAGAAAATTTGATGTCAAAAGAGTCCCTGAATTTAAAATACTTAGGGAACTCTGTAATGAATGACCCTGGTCTCATATGTTCACCAATACTATGTACAGTTGGAAAATCCTACCTGTGAACTGTTAAGCTAGCAGATCAGCTCCAAACACAAATGAAACTGAATCCTCTTCTGGGTTTGAAATATATATATCTTAAAAGCAGGTGTGCTTACTCTAGTTCAGCCCTTCTCATGTTAAACATCGTTCCTTATCATTCTGTATCATAAATAATTTTAAGAGCAGATTCATTGGCAGTGGGAAAACATTATGAGAAATAAAATACTTCTAGAAACTTAAATTTCTCCTTTCCCTATTTTTAAAGATTTCTCTCACATTTATGTTCAAAATACATTCCTATTTTCCATTAACATTAAATATTTATGATATGAAAACATCATGGTATATTAGAATGCTTAAGCTAAACTTTGAAGCCATTAGAAAAAGCAGAAAGGTTGTGGTAATTCTTTTTATGTAAGTGGAGATAGAAAAAAGCCCTTTAAAAATTACTCAACTATTTCAAACATAGTATTTTCAACTACTGCAATAGACAGAGAGTTTAGCTTCTGTATGAGGCCATGTTGCAATTACATTTCCCAAAGAAAATAATTGAGACTTGTGTGAACTTTTCTTCAATCAGATCGTGACCCATTTATAGAAAACTACCTGCTAGGAGTGGTATAAATCTCTCTGCAAGTCACCATCTCAGTCCAGAAAAATATGACAAACCCATCAGGGTCATGAAATAACTATAAGAGATGGTTTCTAGGATTCAATATGAAGTGAATATAAAAATATTTGTTCAAGTGGGAATTAATTCAAGCCTGTGCCTTTTGCTGACAAAGAAGGTATTTATTCAACATCCCTCTACTGAACATCTGCTCTTTTGCAAAATACTACTAAGAAAGCAAAGAAGATTCAGGCACAGTCTGCTGTCTTCTTGCAGAAATAAAGATAGTGATATTGTTTACTGCCTTGTAAACTATCACATTGTTAAAGCAAAGGTAGTAATTACTATAGAAATGGGGAAGAGAGGTTGATGAGAGCAGGACAGGAAGGGGCCATAAAGAAACAAGAGTTACCTCGGGAGTGTTTAATAAATAAGGATAGATGGTGATGGAGAAACCATCATTTGGAAAAAGGAATTTTTAAACAGAGAGGACCATATGATGAAAAGGAAGGCATAATAAGGTTCAGAAGACTTTGGTTCTTGGGATGTATTTAAAGATTTTGAGCAGAATGGTATCATCAATAACTCTTTTGGAAAGATAGCACTGGCTAGTGTAGTTGTGATCTCCAAAGGGAAATCTATATAGTCTGGTCAGAGGTGGGAAAGGTGCAAGAAAATCAACTAGAGTAAATTGATTTTCATTTCATATCTACAGTTTCAGTGTTATTTTATAACACATATTCTAGTGCAATAGAACCTGTGCATAATTTAGAGAGACCATGGATCTTCCTTCCACTGTTTGATTTTGCCCAAATATTTCAACACCTGACACTAAGAATATTAACACCACCTGCACCAACAGCCCCGTCTTTCTCCCGGTTGAAATTAAAGAAAACCGAGTTAGAGGATGAGCTGGAGCAGAAGAGATGGAACTAGTTTGAGTTAAGGAAATGCTACCATCCTCCTCGAGCTCTTATTACTTTGAAGAAGTACAACTATAGTATATAGTCCACACCTAAATATATGTGTGCATATACTTAGGTGGAGAAGGTAGAGAAGCTGAGATTATTTGAAACCCCAGACCTGAATCAAATTGGTATGAATGGCTCAATAAATATACTTCAAAAAATGTAGGAAATCCAGGGAGAAATTCAAATGCAATTCTCTAAATAAAAAACTAAGGATTCATGTATTCTCTTTTGCCTCTTCATCATGGTAATTTGCAGGAAAGAGTAAATTTAAGTAGCTCTGAGAATAATAGTATGATTCAATCCAAGATCAGGTTTTTCCTGCTGAAATGACACAGCTGGATAAACACTGATAACTTACGTTGTTGCAATGTATACTTCCACCACTTTAACGTTTTCTAAAGCCAATGAAGGCACATAGCTGGCAAAGAGTAGTTTCCTATCAGCAAATGTTGACTTACTCTGATAAATGAGTTCTTACACATACATTTTTTGGTTTTTTGTTGTTTTTTTGGCATTAATTTTTTTGAATTCTTTATATATCCTGGATAGGACTATTATTAATAATAGCTGTCTACATCCAAATTCTCTGAATTGAAATCCTGGATCCACCACTTTACCTAGGATAAGTTGTATATTTTGGTTCCCTTCCCCCTTCCCCCTACCCACCGCCCCAAGGCTCAGTTTTCTCACTGCATTAATGAACATAATACTACTATTATTTAAGGCAAAAGGCTGATTTTGTCTCATTTTATTGTTGTACTAAAACAACATCTAACAGGATCTTCCCAAAGCAATGACTTAAATTCTAGAAGGGAATTCATGTCCAGACTCTATAGAGTTTCATGTTAACTTAGACATTTTGTTTTTTCTGTCAGAAATCAGTGGCAGTTCTACTAGAAAAGACAGCCCCCCACTTACGCTTGTATTCCCCTGTAGACTACTGACTGGCCAACTCTACCACTATTTAGCCACCACAGGCCAACATTCTTTCTTTCTGTGCTCCATATGTTCCATGCCCCGGGTTCTTTTTAGTCAGCTTTAACATCTTACTTTTTCCCTCATTAATAGAATAAATAAATCTTTGACATGTGTTTACTACAGATTTCTGTAAGTTATTTTAAGCATTTTTTCAAACTACACTTTTGAAGTGGCTGTTATTTACTGAATACTAATTAAATGTCATGTATAATTATTAACTGATTTCTTTTAAAAATATCTGAGAAACAAGATAGAATACAGTAATCCCCCTCTTATTCATGAGGGTTATATTCCAAAACCCCAGTTAGTACCTGAAAGCATATAAAATACTACCCCTATATGTCCTGTGTGGGTTTTTTTTCCCTATACATATGCACCTATGATAAAGTTGAAATCAATTAGTGCCTCCCCACACCTGCGGGGGCAGCTGAACTTAAGGTCGCTTGTGGAAATTTCCAGGGACACCAGATAAAACACAGACCCACGCTTTACCTTTAAACAAGCTTCAGGACAGCTCCTTTGCTCTCGGCCTCAAGCTCCCTAAATGAGAGAGAGAGAGAGAGAGAGAGAGAGAGAGAGAGAGAGAGAGAGAGAGAGAGAGAGAGCGCGCGCGCGCACATGATGTTGGAAAGTGGGCTTTTATTGGGAGGACCCTCATTCTTAGAAAGTTCCATCCAAAAAAGTTAAGAAGGGGCGGAGTTACAAGGGACATGTGACTCAAGGGCTGTAGAGCCACTGCTATGTCTGAAGACTTTCTCAAACTTCCCGATGGGGCAATGTCCAAGTCACTATGAGATGTAGGAGATGTAGTGACGTCAAAGCCTCTCCACTCCAAGACGGAAAACACCAATCATTCAGAGTGGCTCCCCACAAATTAGAGTAAGAATAAGGATAATGAAATGTACTATTTAGTGACATACTATAACAAAAGTTTTTTTTAAAAAAACTTATGAATTGATTATTTCTGGGCTTTTCATTTGATATTTTCACGCTGTGGTCAACATTGGGCAACTGAAACCATGGAAAGCAAATCACCAGATCGGGGGGATCATTGTCATCCGTTTGCGTGATCATCAGTTATTGATTAAGTAAATGTCAAAACTATGGGAAGTGGAACGCGCCCTAAGAATTATCCCTGCTTAGTCACCTCCGTCTCTTGATTGAAAGGACTTAGATCCTCATATCAAGAGCTAAATTATCCTCTTATCCTCAAAAACTCCCTGGTTAGCAGATCAATCAGCACATTTATTCTCTGACATAATTTATGACTCATTATTTTCTCCTGTAATTTTTTTTTCTGTAATCTCTGCCTCAATTCAGGTTATACCATCAATCATTAAGTTCTACAATTTGGAAATTGTCTCAAGATTCGCATTCCCCCTAAACCCTCCAAAAAATCCTATGCAATGATTCACAGAATTCTGCCAATTTTACCTCTATGAAGTCGTAGAACATATGAAAGGATCTCTAACTGTTGTCTTTTCAGTGGTTGAAATTTCTAATTGAACTTGACTCCCGTTGCTCCTGAATCTGAGGGATATCCTCACTCACTCATCTCCAGCCTCCTGTTATTGCTGTGTCCGTTGGGAATATTCCTTTACGCTCACCTCTGTGCATATACCCCTAATGAGTCCTAAACGTTCAAGGAAGGCTAGAGGTTCCAGGGTACCCGCCCCCAGCACTAGCTTCTCTCATGCCCTATTCCAATCCGTCGTCCCCTTGCAGACACTTTGCTCCCCCATGCTACCTGTGCTGTAGCACTCTGGACAGCTTCCCTGTGTTCTAGGCAGAACACCTGCTCCTTTGACCCCCTCCACCAACCAATGAGGTCCCCTGTGAATACCCTAGTTACATGGCAAAAGGGACTTTTCAGATGTGATTAAGGATCCTGAGATGGAGATATTATTCTGGATAATCTGGATGGGCCCAAGGTAATCCCAAGGTTGATCAAAATGAGGAGGCAGGAGGGTCAGAGTCAGAGAAGGAAGGCGATGCCAAAAGCAGAGACGGAACAATGTCACCCGGCTGACTTTGAAGTTGGAGAAAGGGGCCCTGAGCCGAGGAAGGCAGGTGAACCCTGGAAGCTAGAAGTGGCAAGAAAACGGATGCTTCCCTAAAACCTCTGGAAGAAACACAGCCTCTCCACCCACTTCAGACTCCTGACTTCCAGAACGTTGAGATGACCACAAACTTAAAACAACAGGGATTGGTTATCTGTTACCACATCCGTAGGAAGGAAGGGTGTCTTATGTGGTGCAACTGAATCTTTCTCTCCACGTGAGAAATTTCAAGAGAAAGATTGCAGTTTAGCTGCAGATATCCTGCAATACAATCTCAACACTTATGAAAGGGATGACTTTGGAAGCGATGCACAGTTTAATTAGTCCCCACTCGAGCAGGATATCTATCGTTTAACGCAGGTGGTCTGAGGAACCACTAGATCCTAACTGATCTTGAACATTTTCTCATATTGTCTGTTCGTCTGAGATGAAAGATGCTAAATTCATTCCTCTGCTGGGTAGTACGTCGCTCTCTTTATGCGCCATAGCCTCTAGATACCAAATGGAGAAAACTCAACATGCTTCCCTGTGTATTTTTTTTTTTTGCAGGAAATAAAATTGAGACATATTTCCACAGTAAATCTCAATGTCTTCTCTATTACCAGGTTTTAAAAGGTTATGTACATTAGATATTACATCATTGTTTGAAGTACATTAGCGCTTTTGAAAACAGCTGCTTTCAATCTCCATTCTCATAAAAAGAGCAACCACGCAGTCTGTGCTTTTTCTAATGGCTTTAAAATGTATATTAACTTAGAAATTCTGATCCACACTAATGTTTGTGTACCATAATATAGAATATTAATGGAAAGCATAAAGGGGGAAAAGTCTTTACAAAATAGGGCAGAAAGAGAAACTTATGTTTCTCCAAGTTCTTTTTGGTCTCAATATGCTTTCCCTTTGGCAACAGATATATTTTTAATGAAAGCTTTATGAGGCAAAATTACTAATAAATGTATGTATTTAGCACACCATGTGAATATAGAGCTTTAGCTTTTGAGAAAGTTTTGTAGATGAGAAAAGTTGGGACTTTCATTTGTGTACAAAGTCGATCCACCATTTACGACAGGGCCACGAGGACTGCCCTACTGTGCGCAGAAAGCGGGTCAGGTGCAGGCAGTGCGAGCTAAACCTTAGCACATTACCTACACACACCAAGTGTAAGGATTCTTGGGCTCCAAAACAGGAACCGTTTCCCAAAATGCTAAATTCACAATTCCCTTCCCTGAAGACTGTGATCTCCACCTGCCTGGTTTACACATAGGGAAAATACAAACTCATTCTCCCTGCAAAATACATCTCTGCTGAGACTCAAAATGCAAGAATGGAGATGTTCAGAGAGCTATTATTATTATTACTAGTGATACATCTTCTACTCACTTTGGCAGGGTAAATACAGAAGAAAATCCAAGACTTTGATGTGAAAGGACAGACTGCCCGGCAGTCTTCCTGTTTACAAACGTGAAATGCAGCGTAAGTGTCACTAATACCACCACTGTGGCATTTCGACGGCCATGAAGAGTATCCCTTACCTGCACCCTTACATGCTGTCTGATGAGGAACAGGGATGAGGGCTACATTTGATTCTAGGTCTGAAGAAAGCATGAAGATTTTACCCATGGTGCTCTGATCCTTTGCCCTGAAGTGGAGGTGAGATCATCACCTCAGGGAGAGCGTGAGTACCAGCTCCTCCTGGCAGCCACTTGGTGGCCAGGAGCCCGGTGCATCTGCTTTGTGATGGACAAGTTCACAGTTTACCTTGGGCTGTAAATGCAATCAGCTGCCTTTTAGGGCTTTGTACACAGAATGGGGGACAGGGGAGATCCTAGAAGGGAACTTTAAGTCACAAAAATTTGTGTGTGTGTGTAAATAAAGATACAAACACTGAAACGATCTTCATTTAGATCACAGGAAATAAGAGTGGTGAATTGTGAAAGTGGTTTTCTTGGCTCTTTACTTGTATTTCTTTTTTATAGTCCTCCACATTGGCATTTCTCTTCATACTCCTTAAAAATTGTATCCAAAATGCCTGAATTATTTATTCTCAACTGCCCTGACATGTTTCCTTACATTCCTCAGTTTCTCACTGTACTGTCATTGATAGTAAGGTGACAATATAAATATTTAAAATATCTTGCTGTAATGGTGACAACCAAGAGGAACAAATGATTTTATTTAATCACCAATTTTACGTTTTAGATCCAATTGCATTGCTTTTGGACAAAGGCCTTTTTTGCAAACTCAAAGTTTAAAAAGATTTATAAAGACATTCCTTGGAGTTAAATTATAAAGATGTATTTTGACTGGGCCTGAGGATCACTTGCTTCTGTCCCTGGCAGCAATAGCTTATGAAGTTATTGGAGCAGAACATGATTCTCCAAATATAAAACGAGCACCTGGTATATATAAGCCTTAACATTAATTTCAAAGTTGTGTAGAACAACTTTCAGCCTTAAGTAACTGGCAGAATAAAAGGATTGATGAGGATGGTTGTGGACCCTTGCCTTATGTTCAAATCAAAACACCAATTCCTGAAAAAGAAAGTTCAAAAGACATTAAATGAGGCTCCTGTTGATCTAGATGAATGTTTTCCTGACTCATCAGCTTGGTATTGCTTAAAATTTTTCACTAAAAAACTAGATTCTGGTTTCCTCTGTTTCCAGAAGAGAAGGAAAAGGAGGAGGAGAAGGGCCTCTTGTGATCTACAAGATGCAGGCCCCTGGGACTGAGTGTATTGCAGTGTGGAGGCAGCACTGGGGCTCTGGGACCAGACCACCACTGGGCGAGGCTCCTCTCCATCACAAGATGAAGGATCCTGAGTACGATTTAATTCCGATTTTTAGATCTGCGTAAATTTTAAAGAATTCTTGCTCTCTCGTTCAATTAGTAAAGATCTCAGGCTCTCTGCAGCCAGAACACCATGCTAGGCACAGGGGAGACAGTGAGGCGTGACACAGGTCTACAGGAGGAGATGGATGTGAGGACTTCACCACACGAACACCAGGCAGCACCCAATGTGTTCAACTCCACGGCTAGGCCCGCTCTGCCTGTCTCAATAGGCAACAACGAGGCTGAGGCATAAAGAAGGCATATTTTGCCAGATGCCGTAGCGCACACCTGTAATCCCAGTGACTCTGGAGGCTAAGGCAGGAGGAGCACGAGTTCAAGACCAGCCTCGGCAACTCAGCAAGACCCTGTCTCAAACTAAAAAATAAAAAGAGCTGGGGATGTGGCTATGGGGTTAAGTGCCTCTGAGTTTAATCCCTGATACAAAGCGGGGGCGGGGGGGGGGGAGGAGAACATGATGATATTAACTGTAACAAACATTTTAGGGAGTAGCCGGGGTGGCTGAATAAGTGATGTCCCTCAAGTTCATTCATAAAAGGCCACGTCAACACAGAAAGATAAAAGTTGTTTTGTCAGTTTTTCCTCACTGTGACCTAAACACCTGACAAGAACAACAGAGGAGGGGAAGTTTATTTGGGGCTCACAGTTTCAGAGACCTTGGTGCACAGATGGCCGACTCCATAACTCTAGGCCGGCAGTGAGGCAGGACATCACGGTGAAAGGGAATGGAGAAGGAAAGCAGCTCAGGACATGGCACCAAGGGAGCAGAGCAGCTCGACTCACCAGGGACAAAATATGAGTCCAAAGGCAGACTCCCAGTGATCCACTTCCTCTGGTCACACCCCACATACCCACAGTTACCACCCAGTGAGTCCATATCGGTGGATTATGCACAGATTAGGCTGAAACTTTCTTACTCTGATCAGTTCACCTATGAAAATTATTGCATTGTCTCACATTTGGGATTGGGGCATACCTTGTATCTAAACCATAGCAAAGGGATAAGAACCAGAACCTGAGGCTTAATGCCATCTATGTGGAGAAACTTTAAAACCTATTGTATCCTGGCCCCGTGTAAGATGAATTCAAGTTAGGATTTCTGGTCATGACCCTGGGCAAAGAAAATATTAAATGCTTGCTTTTAAGAGAAACTTAAAGCAAGCATACGTAATATAATTATTATATTCTAGATTTTTAAAAAATTACCCACTCCTTAAAATAGCATTTAAAGACTCTGAATTTGTGGACTTGTTGATAAAAGAGGAAAGCAACCTACACCAAATTTTTTAATTTTTTTATTTGTTCTTTCTACTTAGACATGACAGCAAAATGTATTTTGGTCTACTATTCATACATAGAGCATAACTTCCCATCCTTCCCATAACATGATGTGGGGTTACACTGGTCGTGTATTCATATATGAACATAGGAAAGTCATGTCCAATTCATTCTTCTGTCTTTCCTATTCCCATCTCTCCTCCCTTCCATTCATTCCACTTTGTATAATTCAAAGTATTTCTACTTTTCCCATAAATGACCCCACCCTGCTTACTGGGTGTGAGCTTCTGCATATCAGAGAGAACATTTGGACCCTGGTTTGGGGGGGATTCACTTATTTCACTTAGCATGATATTCTCCAGTTCCATCATTTACCAACAAATGCCATAATTTCATTCTTCTTTATGTATGAACAATATTCCATTGTGTTTATATACCACATTTTCTTTTTTTTATTGGTTGTTCACAACATTACAAAGCTCTTGACATATCATATTTCATACATTAGATTGAAGTGGGTTATGAACTCCCAATTTTACCCCAAATCCAGATTGCAGAATCACGTTGGTTACACATCCACAATTTTACATAATGCCCTATTAGTAATTGTTGTATTCTGCTACCTTTCCTATCCCCTACTATCCCCCCCCTCCCCTCCCATCTTCTCTCTCTACCCCATCTACTGTAATTCATTTCTCTTCTTGTTTATTTTCCCATTCCCCTCACAACCTCTTATATGTAATTTTGTATAGCAATGAGGGTCTCCCTTCATTTCCATGCAATTTCCCTTTTCTCTCCCTTTCCCTCCCATCTCATGTCTCTGTTTAAAGTTAATCTTTTCTTCCTGCTCTTCCTCCCTACTCTGTTCATAGTTGCTCTCATTATATCAAAGAAGATATTTGGTATTTGTTTTTAGGGATTGGCTAGCATCACTAAGCATAATCTGCTCTAGTGCCATCCATTTCCCTGCAAAATCCATGGTTTTGTCATTTTTTAGTGCTGCGTAATATTCCATGGTGTATAGATGCCACATTTTTTTTTATCCATTCATCTATTGAAGGGCATCTGGGTTGGTTCCACAGTCTAGCTATTGTGAATTGTGCTGCTATGAACATCGATGTGGCAGTATCCCTGTAGCATGCTCTTTTAAGGTCTTCAGGGAATAGTCCGAGAAGGGCAACAGCAGGGTCAAATGGTGGATCCATTCCAGCTTTCCCAGGAATCTCCAAACTGCTTTCCAAATTGGACACACCAATTTGCAGTCCCACCAGCAATGTACAAGTGTACCCTTTTCTCCACATCCTCGCCAGCACTTGTTGTGGTTTGACTTCATAATGGCTGCCAATCTTACTGGAGTGAGATGATATCTTAGGGTGGTTTTGATTTGCATTTCTCTGACTGCTAGAGATGATGAGCATTTTTTCATGTACTTGTTGATTGATTGTATATCCTCCTCTGAGAAGTGTCTGTTCAGGTCCTTGGCCCATTTGTTGATTGGGTTATTTGTTATCTTATTGTCTAATTTTTTGAGTTCTTTGTATACTCTGGATATTAGGGCTCTATCTGAAGTGTGAGGAGTAAAAATTTATTCCCAGGATGTAGGCTCCCTATTTACCTCTCTTATTGTTTCTCTTGCTGAGAAAAAACTTTTCAGTTTAAGTAAGTCCCATTTGTTGATTCTTGTTATTAACTCTTGCGCTATGGGTGTCCTATTGAGGAATTTGGAGCCCGACCCCACAATATGTAGATCGGAGCCAACTTTTTCTTCTATCAGACGCAGAGTCTCTGATTTGATATCAAGCTCCTTGATCCATTTCGAGTTAACTTTTGTGCATGGCGAGAGAAACGGATTCAGTTTCATTTTGTTGCATATGGATTTCCAGATTTCCCAACACCATTTGTTGAAGATGCTATCCTTCCTCCATTGCATGCTTTTAGCCCCTTTATCAAATATAAGATAGTTGTAACTTTGTGGATTAGTCTCTGTGTCCTCTATTCTATACCATTGGTCCACCCGCCTGTTTTGGTACCAGTACCATGCTGTTTTTGTCACTATTGCTCTGTAATATAGCTTGAAATCTGGTATCGCTATACCGCCTGATTCACACTTCCTGCTTAGAATTGCTTTTGCTATTCTGGGTCTTTTATTTTTCCATATGAATTTCATGATTGCTTTATCTATTTCTATAAGAAATGCCGTTGGGATTTTGACTGGCATTGCATTAAACCTATATAGAACTTTTGGTAATATCGCCACTTTGATAATGTTAGTTCTGCCTATCCATGAACAGGGTATATTTTTCCATCTTCTAAGATCTTCTTCTACTTCTCTCTTTAGGGTTCTATAGTTTTCATTGTATAAATCTTTCACCTCTTTTGTTAGGTTGATTCCCAAGTATTTTATTTTTTTTTTTTGAGGATATTGTGAATGGAGTGTTTTTCCTCATTTCCGTTTCAGAAGTTTTGTCGCTGATATACAGAAATGCCTTTGATTTATGCGTGTTGATTTTATATCCTGCCACTTTGCTGAATTCATTTATTACTTCCAGTAGTTTCTTTGTAGACCCTTTTGGGTCTTCTAGGTATAGAATCATGTCGTCCGCAAATAGTGATAATTTAAGTTCTTCTTTTCCTATTTTTATGCATTTAATTTCTTTTCTCTGTCTAATTGCTCTGGCTAGTATTTCAAGGACTAAATTAAATAGAAGTGGTGAGAGAGGGCATCCCTGTCTTGTTCCAGATTTTAGAGGGAATGCCTTCAACTTTTGTCCATTCAGAATGATGCTAGCCTGAGGCTTAGCATAGATAGCTTTTACAATGTCAAGGTAAGTTCCTGTTATCCCTAGTTTTTCTAATGTTTTGAACATAAAGGGATGCTGTACTTTGTCGAATGCTTTCTCTGCATCTATTGAGATGATCATATGGTTCTTATCTTTAAGTCTATTGATGTGGTAAATAACATTTATTGATTTCCGTATATTGAACCATCCTTGCATCCCAGGGATGAATCCTACTTGATCATGGTGCACAATTTTTTTGATGTGTTTTTGTATTCGATTCGCCAGAATTTTACTGAGGATTTTTGCATCTAGGTTCTTTAGAGATATTGGTCTGTAGTTTTCTTTCTTTGAGGTGTCTTTGTCTGGTTTCAGAATCAGGGTGATGTTGGCCTCATAGAATGAATTTGGAAGAGCTCCCTCTTTTTCTATTTCCTGAAATAATTTAAAAAGTATTGGTATTAATTCTTCTTTAAAGGTTTTGTAAAACTCCGCTGTATACCCATCCGGTCCTGGGCTTTTCTTGGTTGGTAGTCTTTTGATTGCTTCTTCAATTTCATCCATTGATATTGGTCTGTTCAAATTGTGTATATCCTCCTGACTCAGTCTGGGAAAATCATATGACTTAAGAAATTTATCGATGTCTTCACTATCTTCTATTTTATTGGAATATAGGTTTTCAAAATAATTTCTAATTGTCTTCTGTATTTCTGTAGCATCTGTTGTGATATTGCCTTTTTCATCCCGTATGTTAGTAATTTGAGTTCTCTCTCGTCTTCTCTTCGTTAGCATGGCTAAAGGTCTGTCGATCTTATTTATTTTTTCGAAGAACCAACTTTTAGCTTTGTTAATTTTTTCAATAGTTTCTTTTGTTTCAATTTCATTGATTTCTGCTCTGATTTTAATTATTTCTTGCCTTCTGCTACATTTGCTGTTGTTTTGCTCTTCCTTTTCTAGGGCTTTGAGATGAAGTGTGAGCTCATTTATTTGTTGGTTTTTTCTTTTTTCGAGGAAAGACCACCAGGCGATGAATTTCCCTCTTAAAACTGCTTTCATTGTGTCCCATAGATTCCGATATGTTGTGTCTGTATTTTCATTTATCTCTAAGAATTTTTTTATTTCCTCCTTTATGTCTTCTGTAACCCATTGGTCATTCAGTAACATATTGTTCATTTTCCATGTGATGTAGGATTTTTCCTTCCTTCTTTTATCATTGATTTCCAGTTTCATTCCATTATGATCAGATAAAATGCATGGTATTATCTCAACTCCTTTATATTTACTGAGGGTTGCCCTATGGCATAATATATGGTCTATTTTTGAGAAGGATCCATGTGCTGCTGAGAAAAAAGTATATCCATTTGATGATGGTTGATATATTCTATATATGTCAGTTAAGTCTAGGTTATTGGTTGACTGAGTTCTATAGTTTCTTTATTCAACTTTTGTTGAGAGGATCTGTCCAATGGTGAGAGAGGTGTGTTGAAGTCACCCATAATTATTGTGTTGTGGTCTATTTGATTCTTGAACTTGAGGAGAATTTGTTTTATGAATGTCGCAGCACCATTATTTGGTGCATAAATATTGATAATTGTTATGTCTTGTTGGTGAATGGTTCCTTTTAACAGTATATAATGTCCTTCCTTATCCCTTTTGATTAACTTAGTCTTGAAGTCAATTTTATTCAATATGAGGATGACCACCCCTGCTTGCTTACAAGGACCGTGTGTGGTATATTTTTTCCCATCCTTTCACCTTCAGCCTGTGTATGTCTTTTCCAATCAGATGTATCTCCTGGAGGCAGCATATTGTTGGATTTGTTTTTTTTAATCCATGATACCAGCCTATGTCGCTTTATTGGAGAGTTTAAGCCATTAACATTCAGAGTTACTATTGATATATGGTTTGAACTTCCATCCATGTTTGATTATTTATACTTTTTTAAAAAAATTTAGTTTGTTTCTCCATGATTATCTTTCCCCTTGCCCTCTGTCTTTACCGAGGCACTTCCTACTGATGGTTTTGGTTATTGTTTTTCATTTCTTCCTGGTGTAGTGTTTTGCTCAAAATGCTTTGCAATGCTGGTTTTCTGGCTGCAAATTCTTTTAACTTTTGTTTATCATGAAAGATTTTTATTTCGTTGTCATACCTGAAGCTTAATTTTGCTGGATACAGAATTCTTGGTTGGCATCCATTGTCTTTCAGTGTTTGAAATACGTTGTTCCAGGATCTTCTCGCTTTCAGTGTCTGTGATGAAAAATCCGATGTTCACCTTATTGGTTTACCCCTGAATGTAATCTGCTTCCTTTCTCTTGTAGCTTTCAATATTTTCTCTTTGTTCTGTATATTGGATATCTTCATAACAATGTGTCTTGGCATTGGTCAACTGTGATTTTGTGTGCTTGGTGTCCTGTATGCATCTACAATTTGTATATCTGTTTCCTTTTTTATTTCTGGAAAGTTTTCTGTAATTATTTCATTCAGCAGGTTACTCATTCCCTTGGTTTGAATCTCTGTACCTTCTTCTATCCCGATGACTCGTAAGTTTGGTTTTTCTATGTTATCCCATAACTCTTGGATGTTTTTCTCATGATTTTTTACCAGCCTTTCTGAGTTGGCTAGACTCTTTTCAATATGATATATTTTGTCTTCATTATCTGACGTTCTGGCTTCTACTTGCTCCACTCTGTTAGTGATACTCTCAATTGAGTTTTTAATTTGCTTTATCATTTCCTTCATTTCTAGAATTATTGTTTGATTTTTTTTATAATCTCTATCTCCTGATAAAGATGCTTAACTTCTTCTTTTATCTGTTTATGTAATTCATTCTCAATGTGTTCTTTCGCTGCTTGAATTTGCTGTCTCGTATCCTCTTTAAGGTTCCATTCCATCTGTCTAAGGTGTTCCTTGAGTTCCTTATATGACCATTTTTTCTGATGACTCTAGGTCCTCCTGAATATTTAGGCTGTCCTGTATTGTTTTTACTCCTTTTCTTCCTTGCTTTTTCAAGTTGCTCATGTTACTTCTTGTTCTGTTTGACTGCTGAGTTACTGTTTACTCCTATAAATTTATTTGATGCTTGGGAGGAAAGGTATTAGAAGGGAAGGGAAGAAGTCACTAAAGAGAATGAGAGTAAGCAGGTAGAATTCAAGGAAGGGGGAATAAGAAAATTGAAAAGAAATGAAAAGACAAAAGAAGAAAAAAACATAGGAAATAAAGAAAGAAAAAAAATTTAAAAAAAATAATAAAAAAATTAAAATTAAAATTAGAAGAAAAAAATTTTTAAAAGAATTGTAAAAAAAATTTAAAAAACAACAAGAAAAATGAAAATGAAAAAAAAAACTAATAAATGCAGTCTTAGAGTTTGATTAACTTCTCTTCCAGTAGGTGGCACTGTGCCCACCAGGCCAAGTTTCTCCTGTCAATACACGGGAACCAATCACTGTGCAGCAGCTCCTCCTCCCAGACTGGGCAAGTCTCCAATCCTGCGTGCCTAGGGCCTCCTCTTGTGTCTAGTCACTTCCCCACTTTTCCTCTAGCCAGGCCCCTCTCACAGGTGCCGCTCACCACAATACTGGCTACACGCCAGGTCTGCTGCTCCCGGGAGCCCTGTTTTCATGAATGACTGGGCACACTCTCCCAGTTTGCCATTCCCTCAGACCTTTAGTTTGTAGAGCTTGGGGCTGAGAATCCTCAGCGAATTTTACTTGCCCTCTGGTAGCCACGCCCGCAGTAGCTGGTGCAAGAGACCTCAGCTGTCAGCACTGGTGGGAGCGGTAGCCAGGAGTTCCGCGCCGCGGGTCCCGGGCCACCTCTGATTCCCTTGGTCTGGCTATCGCGCTCACGGGACAGCTGGGAGGGGCCCTTAAGGTTTCCCCGATGTGTGGAGAGGGAAGGCTAGGGAATTACACACCTGTAGCCGCAGGTTTCAATGAAGTTATCTCCTCTGCCGCAGTCTGGTGACGTCAGTTCTCTGCCATGGTGGTATCTCTTGCAAATGGCGACAGTTCGTTTCCCTTTGCCGGGTGACCAATGCAACGGGTGGGTCCTTACTGTCTCTCCCAAGCCCCGTTGCAAACCTGTGGCCACTACCTATGAAGGCTCGGTTGGCATTTACCTCCGTAGGAACAGAAGGGCTGACCAGTTGTTTCAGCCGGATGGATTAGTGCTGAGTCACAGCTGTTTGTCTGCGGGAAGCAGGCGAACGGGAGCTTGAATTCAGCCGATCCGGCTCAGTGTGTGTTCTGAGAGGCCCAGACAGTTTGCCCCAGATCCACGTCAGTTCAGCATTGCCTAGTGATCCTGAGCAAACAGAATTTAGATTGTTTACAACTCCCTATGCCCGCACAGCTGAAGAGGTCAGAGACTTGATCTCTCCGCGCCCGCCACCATGTTGGAATCCACATTTTCTTTATTCATTCATCTGTTGAAGGGTACTTAGGTTGGTTCCATAGTTTAGCTATTGTGAATTGAACTACTATAGATTGAAGTGGCTGTGTCACTATAGTATGCTGATTTTAAGTCTTTGGAGTATATACCAAGGAGTGGGAAAACTGGGTCAAATGGTGGTTCCATTCCCAGTTTTCTGATAAATCTCCGTACTGCTTTCCATAATGGTTGCATGAATTTTCAGTCGACCAGCAATGTACGAGTGTACTTTTTCTCCCACATCTTTGCCAGTATTCTTACTTGTATTCTTGATGACTGCTATTCTGATTGGAATGAGATGAAATGTCAGTGTAGTTTTGGTTTTCATTTCTCTAATTTCTACAGATATAGTACATTTTTAAATATATTTGTTGACTGATGGTATTTCTTCTTCTGTGAAGTGTCTGTTAAGTTCCTTTCCCCATTTATTGATTGGGTTATTTGGGGATTTGGGGGAGTGTTAAGTTTGAGTTCTTCATATATCCTGGAGATTGCCACCAGCATCTCAGATGGAGTATTAAAGATTTTCTCCCATTTTGTAGGTTCTCTCTTCACATTCTTGGTTGTTTCCTTTGCTGTGAAGAAGATTTTTTAGTGATATCACCCCAATTATTGATTCTTGATTTTAATTCTTGCACTTTAGGAATCTTATTGAGAAATTTTGTTCCTAAGCTGACATGATGGAGGTCTGGGCCAACTTCCCTACCTGTATTTCTAAATATTATTTGCAAACTCAATTTGAACTGAAGCCTTGCCCACTGAATTCACAGAATAGATCACTAATGGAAATCTATTTTAGACTTATGGGCTTTAGGTAGCTGCAAGTATCCACCACCTGGATTCTTGTAGATAGGATTCAGGTATCTTATCCCAGGAACTTTGGGTTATATCCACACAACTGTTTTGGTTGACATGATGCACCTCATACAATACCATGTTTCTTTTTCCTGCCTGGCAGGTTTGCGGAATCCACAGGAAGACTGTGTGGGGGCTGTTCCTTTGTCTTTTTTCTTATGGAAAATATTTGACATAAAGGAACATGTTGAAGTCTAAAAATTGGGGTATAAAAAGGTAAGTGACACCACACAACTGTAACCTCACTGTAAGAGTTAATTTAAGAAGCTAATTATAATGTACTCTTTCTTAGATCTATAAAGGAATCACATCTCTGCTATTTTTCCAAGAGTATTACACATTAGAGCCAGGTTCTAAAGAAGTTTTTGAGACATGATTTTCCACTATCAGTCTCTACAATAAAAAAACACACAGAAGCATTCAATGTGTCCAATGTAGAGGATTCATTAATTGTTGCACACAGCTGGAAGAAAGACAGGGTCACTAATATTTACACAACTATAATATTGTCAGTGTCTGAGGGTTACCCTTCTCCTTGGTTTCTTCTAATTAATACTAATTTGGGAAGGTCTAGGAGTAGGCTGCTACCCCCTGGCTAGGTCATCCCAGAAACCTCTCTGAGCCAATGACCTTCACAGTTGAAGAAGTTAATTGCTACCACAGTGCTATCGGTCAGAGGAAGAGAGTTGATGAACTATGTAGACAGCCTCTCAATGGCTGGGATATTTTAAAGCAATGCAATCTCTTCCCAATGCTACAGGGTTAAAAAATAAATTCACACTGCAATATCTTGGAGCTCCTCGGGACTGGCTGCATCATTAAACATTAAGGACACCTCACAATAGTTCACTACATGAAATTAGGGAATGAAAGCAATGAAAATAACAAAGCTTTTCAAGCAGCCTGATCAATCACTGAATATGCAACAGACAAACACAAAAGGTGACCAAGAACCTCCTGCTGTGGAGTCCCTAACACGCCTAGAGAAAAGTTTAAAGGTTGGGACTAATGATTCATGAGAATTAATATTCATCTTCTGGAGTATATTTTAAGGGAGACTTATTTGCACAGAGTGGATTTTTGCTCTAAGGTCGTGAAACTAGGTTATAAATAATACCAATGGATTTTTCCCACTTCATCCTTAATTTTCCTAAATAGCTGCAACAGCATACAAGAAGGAATTTCTGAAAGGTGGGCATATGATACACAGAACACTAACACAACTCAAAAATATTCTGTGTGATGCTTACTAACTTGGGCTCACTGCCTGTGTTTTGAGGAGCCTCTGCTAGCCACAGTAAAGAATATTTATATAGACATTTGTGATACTGAGATCTGCTGAAACTTGTCTAATGCACCATTAGGAATGTTTCTGATTTTTTTAAATGTATAAAATTAGGCATTAAACATAATTTACTTAGAATTATTTTAAAATAGGTTGTCTCTTTTTAGTTCATTTTTTTGCCTAAACTTTTAGCCAGAATCAAATTAACAGAAGCCTTTTTAATTGTAATTTAATATTTTAAGACTCCATCCAGACTGATGGTGTACTGCTCAATTTGGATTTTCCTTTTAGCTGTATTCTGAAACTCCCTAAATACAAAGTGTTTAGGAAACATTATAGATATTGAAAATAAGTTATCCATGTAAGTTTTGTACTATGAGGTAACAAAATATCACAAAATTAGAAATTGGACGCACACATTCCCGCTGACCCATCTCTAGGGGTCACCTTGGCTGAGCGCTTGACCACTTAGATTTCACCAGTCTAAACTGGGCTGCATTCTCATCTGAAGGCCAGAGTGGGAGAGAACCAACTTCCACCCGCAGGTTGTGACTGTGGAGTTAAAGGTGGAGCTTCCTGTCGAGGTCAGTAGGAGGCTTCCCCAGGTCCTAGGGTGGCCATCTGGACTTTACTGCCCAGTGACCAATTTCATCCAGCCAGCAGAGGGAGTCTGTAGAGCGATTTGCCAACACAGTCTCGCATGATGCCACGTGATAACAGGAGTGGCATTCCCTGTCACCATATCCATGACCTTTGCCATGTCATCTACAAGAAATGAACGCTAAAAGAAGGGACTGGGGGAGCCATTTCCGAGTCCCCCCACCCCCTCTCTCTCTCTGAAAAGGTTTTTTTTTTTTCTAGTGACGTTTGCTTTTACTCAACTAAAACTACCTTGATTTTTAATTTTAAACTTAAAGTATAACTATTTTTATAGTTAAATATAACCCTTTTAAGTCACTGAAGATGCTTTGAAAGAAAGTTGTTACATTACCTTATGGGAGACAAACTGCATATATATAAATATGCATTTATGAATATGTATATATATGTGTGTATATAAATAGAAAAGATTCTGAGAAAATGTGTATTTGCTTACAAATTTATATAAATAGACTTGTGCTATGTGGGCATATTTAAATAAAATATAAACATCATTTAGCATTTTTAATTTTTTTAGATTTAAAATGCATTGTCACATTTGATAATATTTCATATTTACAAAGAGGCAGAGCCACCACCCAAATTAATGGCAGTAATTAGCAGATTGGATTTCTCACCACAGGCAAATGTCTGTCTTTTAGTGTTATAAATGAGCATTTAAGAGTTGAAGCAGCAGGTGGTATATTCTCTAAGAACAAAATGATTATTTAACATAATTTTATGAAGAATGAGATATCTATATTAATCCCCACTTAAATATAGATTATGTAAATAAAATTTAAATAAAATGTAATATTTAGAATTTATTTAATATTAATTTAACTGGCCTATGAAAATCACTTGTAAAAGGCTTTATTTGCCAATTTTGCTTTGTTTCTATTTTGTTGATAGAGACTTTGTAGTTCTCCTTCCAAAATGAACTTAAGTGGAAGTCTCTTAATCATGTGCTATGACCTGACGTGGTTTGTCCCCACAGGGTTACATGTTGGAGGATTGGGCCACAGTTTGGCAGCTTAGGGGTGGTGTGTGAACTTTAAGGAACAGAACCTAAAGGGAGGTCCTTTGGTCAGTTGGAGTGTGCCCACAAAAGGAATTGGCCTCTTGCCTCACTGTATCACATCTCCCTTATCCATACACTCCCATGATGGTGTGATCTAGACCAGGGGTCCCTCACCAGAGCACAGCCAACACTAGTGCCATGCCCTCTAACCTCCAAAGTGATGAGCTAAACATAACTCTTTCCTTTATAAAGTTGGACAGTTTCACGTATTTTGTTATAGTAATTCCAAACTTAGCCATTACTAACATTACAAATTCAGAAACTCAATTTTAACCTGAAAGATCGCTTTAATATTTAAAGTTTAATTTCTTAATTGATACTACTCCTAATAATATTTTAATGATTATCTGAAGATTAGATTTATGGGTGAGTGAAAAAACTTAACCCATGGAAATACCTTTGATGTTGGATTTATTAAATTGATATTATCATCTTTGGCAAATAATCTATATGGATCTTGTTAGACTACAAACCTTAGACAAATTAATTAGCCTTATTGACCCTTAGTATAATAGATAACAGTAATTATCACAGAACATGTTTTTTTGATTTGTAAAGCAATATGCAGACATACCTTGTTCTGGAAAACAAAATATTTGCCTTCTTCATTCATGCCCCTCTCCCCCTAAAACACATGCCACATTCTCTCACCTTTTTTGCCTCCCCCAAAATAACATGCCCAACAATAATTATGTTTCTAGTTTATTTCGTTACTAAACATTTAAGTAAATTACAACTGAAACATCACTAACCATCAGGGAAATGCAAATTGAAGCCAGGCTGAGATATTTCAATTAGTTTTCCCCTCTCATAATTATTCTTTCAGGGGAGATTTTCCTCAATAGATACATGTTGACATAATATTTTGCTTCATAATTTTTTCCTGTATTAAAATGCTTTTACGGAAGTCCTAGTTTAACATGCTCTTTTCTGACAGTGTTGCAAAGTTCAATTACTTAGTGTATATTTCCCTTTGTTTTGGTAGTGTTGGTAAAAACAAAGCATTATGTAACAATGGTGGGATTTTCTTCTGTTTGAGGGCTGGCTAACATATAATTTTCCTGGGATAATGTCAAGGTCCTAATCCTGTTCAGAAATGTAAAAGTAAAAAGGTTTTCCAATTTAGCTTAGTATATTCAACTGGGAAATTGATGCCAAACTCAATAGGTGACTTGAGGCGCTCCACACAAGGACACAGGTAAGTGTTTCAGCACAATCAGCAGGCGGTGGTACAGGACACTGAGGCTGGAGACTTCTGAAAGCAAAGGGCCAAGTGGATTTCTAAAACCTGGGTCAGTTGCTAAGTACTGACAACTGGCAGGAGCTACATCCATCAACAGAAGGGTACGATCCAACCAGAGGAGATGCCTGGGATGGAGCAAGAGAGAGTATAACTTGCTTGCAGTCAGCAGAATGATACTGGCACTCACCATGTTCATATTTGATTAATTTTTTTTACTGGTGAATTTATCTTCTATTTAATAATCATTAGTACTTCATTTCCCTTAAAAAATAGCCATTCATAAAGACTGACACACGTAGATTATTTTGAAGATAAAACTGGGGTCTCTGATGGAGAAGAAGGTCTCAAGAGTTACACCAGCAATCTTTACTTATATATTATCAGGTTAATGACTATGCAAGCATTATTCTTTGTATTCAGAAAAGTTACGGGACCAGAGATATCTGTGTAGCTTTTCCACAGTTGCAATGTGCAATGTTAGGAGCTTTGTGTAGCGCTCAAGAAAGCCCCATTGTTTAAAGTTACTGTTAACCAGTATCTTAACAATCACCTTTCAGTGAAGAACCTGTAGGTTACCTAAGCCTAAACCCCACCTCCAGGAGCACTGCCCAGAGGATCTCCTCTCAAGAACACTCCAGCAACCTCTCCCTGAGGGTGCAGCAGACACCACACTCCAGCCCACCCCATCTAGCACTACTGAAAAGGGAAGCTGAGAATTTTTTGAACTTCAACAGAAACAATTCTTTAACATTTCATCAAGATCTTTTTTCTTTTCTTTTCTTTTCTGTTTAATTTTGACCTGAATGGTTCATGGACACTTCTACATACACATATTTGTCTTTTTTCTCATTTTTAGCATTTTTATGGCAGTTATTTTTTGTGGCTCAGTCTTCTGAAGGCTAGGATGTTTGATTAGGATATTTTGGATTTTGTTTTATATTCTTTTACTTTTTTAATTTTTTTATTTTATATATTTTTTCTCACTTAACTGTTTCCCTTTATTCTTTTTTAATTTTAACAGCAAAACTCTATAGTTATCTGTTTCACTCTCCCTTTAATTTTTTACTTCTATTTTATCTCCTCCTGCCAAGGTCTTGGCTGGGCACAGAATCACGAGCCCAAGGTCGCGAGTTCAATCCCTGTACGGGCCACCAATTGCCAAGGTCTTGGCTGGGCACAGAATCACGAGCCACTCAAGCAGGAACAAAACTTTATTTTTGAAAAAGCCGCCAATACCCCGTAGGCGCCGGCAAGCCAAAACCGGTCCACCCATGCGCTCGCGCGTCTACCAGAACCGGGGGGGGCCGGACTTCCCCCAGAATTCCCTCCTATTATCCTTCCCCAACCAATGGGAACTCTCCAGGAGTCCTGTAACATGAGTCCCGTAGCAGGCCAAGGTGAACAGCAGGAGTCCAGTTTCCATATGAATGTAAATCTTAACATAATCATATCATCTCAGTGGCTAGCTGCCGTCACCTTACAACCGAAAGTGCCATGCATCATATTATTTGCTTGTGGCTCCTAGCAGTGCCTGTCACATACTCATCACATCCTACATTTCTTCTGTTCTTTCCCTGTTCATCATTTGAAACTGTAAACCCTTTTGAAGACCTGCTGTTTTAATGTGGACAATAACTGATCACATTATTTGTTTATTGTGACAATTAACATTGTATATGTCATAGCAAAAACTATTTGGTTTAGTGCTGCATATTGTTTGCATTGGTTATTATTATTTGTCTCCTCCTAAAGTATGAGGTACTGGAAACCTTCAGAAACACTAAGTCCACAGGGTAGAAACTGTGTCTCAGATCCATACTGTTAGATGGGTAGACATACAGACAACATGAAAAAGAAAAGTAATAAATAACCCCAAACAAACAAGAAACTTCAATAACAGAATCCATCAACACCACAGTGGAAGAAATGTCAGAGAAGGAGTTTAGAATATACATAGTTAAACTGATCTGTAAAGGAAAGGATATTAGGGGTGAAACCAGAAAATACACGAAGTAAAAGATCACTTCAGTAGAGAGAGATTCTTGGGGGGGAGGGGGAATCAAGCAAAAATCCTTGAAATGAAGAAATCAATAAACCAAATTAAAAATTCAACAGAAAGCATCACCAGCAGACTAGACCACTTGGAAGACAGAGTTTCAGGCAATGCAGACAAAATACATAATCTTGAAAATAAATTTGACCATGGAGAAAATATATTAAAAGATCATGAATACAACTTCCAAGAAATATGGGATAACATGAAAAGACCAAATGTAAGATTTATTGGGATAGATGAAGGCTCAGAGATATAAACCACAAGAATCCACAATCTTTTCAATGAAATATCATCAGAAAATTTCCCGAACCTTTAGAATGAAATGGACAATCAAATACAGGAGGTTTACAAGACCCCAAATATACAAAATTACAACAAGCCCACACCAAGGCACATTGTTATGAAAATACCAAATGTATAGAGTAAGGATAGGATTTTAAAGGCTACTAGAGGAAAAATGACAAGTCACATTTAAAGGTAAAGCAATCTGAATCTCAGCTGATCTATCAACCCAGACCCTAAAAGCCAGGAGGTCTTGGACTAATCTATATAAGCTCTTAAAGAGACTGGAAGCCGACCAAGAATACTATACCCAGCAAAACTAATCTGATGATTCTATTAGGCAGGGTTCTCTGGATAAACAGAATCAACAGGAAATATAATTATAAAAAGGGTACTCAGTAGGTTGGCTTATGCAACCAGAAGCTGGATGGTCCACAATGACTGTCTGTAGGCTAGAGAGCTGGAAGAACCAGTAGCTGCACATCCCAAGAGGCTGAAGCCCCAGAATAAGAGGGATCAACCATGCTACCCTAGTAAGAGATATAAGGCTTCTGGCAGAATCCGCTTTAGAAGAGTGAAAAAGCAAGAATCTGATATCCTGAGACAATTGCAGCAGCAATCAAGGACTCATTCAAAAAGAATTGAACTTGCATCTGCTGCAGCTTCCTTGTCCTTCCAACTTTTATTCCATTCAAGCCATCATCACATTGGACAGTGCTGCCCACACTTAGGGAGGACCTCCTCAGTTGGCTATCCCAGATGCCAATCATTCCTACACACACCCTCACTCACACACCCATAAACCTCTTAATTCTTGGTATCTCTTAATCCAATCAAGTTGACAATTCAAATTAACCATTACAACAATAAAACAAAAACCTTCCATGATAAACAGAAGAATTCACAACTAGAATGCATACACTACAAAAATCCTAAAGAGTCTGTTTGTGTTTTATCAAAAAGGTAAAACAAGGCAAAATAAAATTGCTAACAGCCTATCTGAGCCAACATTGACTCATGAATCAGGCAGATCTAAATCAGAAGTGGCCGAGAATCTCCACAATGGGAGTACAGGTGGTTGAAAGGAAGTTTCTATAGGACCAACATGAATGTAAAGCCAAGAAAATATTTGATTGGTTATAGTTCTACAGTTGGTTTATTTGACCCAGCTTCTGGAAAAATCCTAGCATGTGACTTTGTTAGCTCCTTCCGATGAATCACACTGAAGCTCTGTTTTCTTTTAATACAGGTGCTGTGGTCTGAATTGTGTCCCCCAAAACCATGTGTTGGAAACTTAAATCGCCAAAGCAGCAGTTCTGGGAGGTGGGAACTAATAGGAAGTGGCTTGCCTGAGGGGGTCCATCCTCTGCTCTTCTGCCACACGTGAGGACCTCTCACCAGTCACACAGAGAAGACTTCATCTTGGAGTTCCCAGTCCCAGAACTGTGAGTGGGGAGAAAGATTCTGTTTTTTATAAATTTCCCAGTCTATGGGATTCTGTTACAGCAACACAAGCAGCTAAGAGAACAGACAGTCACCAAAAAATAGCTCCGGTAAAGCTGTGTTTATGTTTATAAATTGAGCAAGGTTAAGGTCACTTATGAAGCTTGACTGGTTTTTGTCTGCTGAGGGATTCTTTAGAGCAGGTCTCCGTTTCAATTTCCTTCGACAATTTAGGTAGATTACTCAAAAAATAAAGACAGTGAGCAATTTCCTTTCACTTTCTTACATGCATCACATCAAGTGTTTCTTTAAAGACTGAGTTGCTCCACTGATCTATTTAAATCTGCATAACACTATTTTAATTACTGTAGATTTATCATTTGGGGCTTCTGATAAGACAAGTCACACTGAGGCCTGTATCTGCTCATTGATCTCCATGGTTTACACCGAGTCCTTCAATCAGTTTCCCACCTGGAAAAAATAAATCCAATCTACACTCTGGGTTGAGAAATCTGGGGTGCAGAGTAAAAGAAACAGAGTTCAGGTTTGCAGAACACTATATAAATTTAGCCTTTCTAACTTAGCAATATGAATCTGTATGAATTGCATTCACAAAGGGTACAAAATGCCTTCATTCCTATCACAGAATATGTATGAATAACTGTTTGATCTCCGTGTGTTTTTATAGTCAACGTAATACAGTCTTGGACTAGGAGTTCAAGGTGACCCAATCAGGGAAGGAACTGATTAACTAGTTTCAGCTGTGATTCAGATTAAAGCAAGCGTTGTTTCCACACTTTAAAAAGGAAGTACCAACCCGTCCAGGGGCCATGCCTGCTTCAGTGATGAATGTGTTTCCTTGTGGCACCTTGGGGAACTGGGCTCATGAATTCACAATGCTCATCACCTCTCGAATTCTCTGGGCCACCTGCTAATTTGCTGTAAGCAACAGCTTTGATGTTAATATTTTTGTTTCTTCACCCACTAAATTACCTTCATGACCCAAATGGTCTACTTGGTATTCAGTTCCTCAAAGCATCCATAGTTGATTTTTCAGAAAGAAATGGAAACAGTAGCAGAGGATTCTTGGCTTGAGCTCCTTGCAGGTAGGTAAGTCCTGTGACGCGCTCACTGCCCACAGCCTCGGCTGGGGTCCTCCATTAAGCCTTAGAACCCAGATTTAATATGATTATTTTTCCAGCAAGTCATTAGCCAGCACTTTCTTCAACCCTGGACTTTGGAGGCATCTTACCAATTCTGTTGTAAGTAAATAAAATTTGACAATCTACAGGATGGGATTTGTTGTTCTTAGAATGTTGACAAAAACAATTGATTTAGAGATGGAGGTGCCTGGCATAAGGCATGGGAGGATGGCAGGAATGAGAATGAGCGCTTCACATGCAGTCCACCAGGGCAGCTTCTGCCTGGCTGTGGCCCCACAGGGGCCTCTGGCTCACATATGATGGAGCCAGTAAGGAAAAGCTCCTTTAAACCGAGTGGAAAATTAGAGTTACCAGATTGGCAATTCATTCATTCGCATATGTATCTTTCACTGCTACGTTTCCATCATTGTGTGGGTAACTTCTGACCTCAGGGCTCTATACAATTCTTGATTTCATTTCATTTTGTAAGAAGTACACTCTCTGAACACTGACTGATACGACTTCTATGCAGAAAGATCAACCGTGTGGACCAAACTGAGTATCTCCAGCCGCCCCCCAGTTGCTGTGATGTGAACTGGGTATACAGACTGCTAATCCTTCACTGGGAGTTCTTTCAACATGAAAAACATTTGATGCATCTCCTTTGAAGTGATGCAGTACAGGCAAACTCTGAGAATCAAAATGCTAAGGTCTTTCCCCTGAAGTGAGCCTCGTGTTAAGTAAGAACACAGCTGCTTCACAAACACTCTCTCCCCCACCCCAAACCCATCCTCCAGGTCCAAGCCCAGGCCTGCTGTTATCGGAACAAGCCGAGGGCTCTGCCCCACTTACGTTTCTTACCTCTGCTATATGACTCGTTAAAATACTTTGTCATCCATGATGAGTCTGATTTGTTAAATGACTCATTTACCCATCCATTTATGAGCGTCTAATACAGGGAAGTCTTGGTGACAGGTGGCAGAATTGAAGAACAGGAAAGTCATTGCTCAGTCTTCCCTGAGCTAAATGTCCTGCAAGGGAGACAGCTGCATTAAATAGGAAACTGCGTGTTTTGGTTAGCTTTTACTTTTGTGGGGAGGGTGTCCCTGTGAGTAAAAGACCTGGCGAGAACAATGTAGAGGAAGAAAAGTTTATTTTGGCTCCTACTTGCAGAGGCTCGGTCCACAGCTGAATGACTGTAGCTCTGGGCCAAAGGTGAGGCAGAACACCGTGGTGAAAAGCACAGCCAAGGAAAGCGGTTCAGGACGTGGAAACAAGGAAACAGAAAGTTCTGCTCACCAGGGACAAAATATATACCCCAAAGGCTCATCCCCCAGTGACCCACCTCCTCCAGCCTCACCCTACCTGCCTATAGCTACCATCCAGTTCATTCATGAGTGAATGAATCCACCGATGAGATTAGACATCTCATAATCTAATCACTCCACCTCTGAAAATTCTTGCATTGTCTCACACATGAGCTTTTGGGAGACACCCCATGTCTAAAGCATCCCCTGTGGTACGAGTTGAGGGTTGCAATAGAATCTGAAGAGCAATGAGGATGTATGCATGTAGCAAGATCACCTACCCTAGTCAAGTGGGACCAGATGACATGTTTAATAAGTACATGTTGGGCACCTTTAAATTCAAAAGATGACATTTAGGTTGGTTCCTGAAAAATGATTTGATTCAGTGAAAAGATGACAATGTAGAGGCAGGAACAGAGATCAAGACCAGCAAAAGGCCCAGCATGGAGAAGACAAGAAGCCAAAGAGGGCAAGAGATTTCTGAGGAATTAAAATAAAGTGAGGACAGCTGTCACAGGATGTGACAGAGGAGCAATCAGAGTGGGAGTGGAAGAGGAGGAGGCCATGAAAGGTTTTCTAGGCCAGGTTAAAGAATATGAAATGTATCTTTACATAGGCTGGTGGTCACAGTGCTCGGCCAGGTACCCACTAAATGAGAGTGGACTTTCTTTTGTATTGTTAACACCACCAAATTTGTACATTTCTGGGCACTAAATGAAAGTGTAACATAACAAAGTATGTTGCATAGATGGGACTCGATAAATGTTTAATGATTCTAAAACTGGCTTTGCCAAATAAAAATTACAACTTCATCCATTGTAAGGATTTTGTAATACACATGTGCAAATTTCTTTATTGATCATCTTAGCAAATAGTATTTTATCTTTAAAAAACAGTTCTCTAACCTTTAGCAAAAACTTAATTTCACACAAACGAAAACTTAAAGGCACTGAAATAGATGATTGCAAATTTCCAGTGCACTGGAATATAATTATAAACACATTGAATGGAAGCCCTATAAATAAAAATAACTCATCAGGTTGCTTTTATAACCTGAGCAACACAGAGTAATTAAACCAAGAAATTAAATTCCATAAAATTAAAAATGTAATTTCATACATCAGATTTAGCAATGGTTTTCAAGAAACCAAGTGATCTTACAGTTTTGAAACAGCCCCATCTGGTCAAATTGTAATCAATGCCTTGTATGTTTGCTTAGCTCAAAGACTGCCTTCCCTTAGAAAATTAACAATGTTAATTTTCTCATCAACTTGAATGATCCATATAGTTAAAAATTTCCATGTGTTTGTGTTTGTGTGTGTGCATACATGTGTGCATGCATGCACATTTCTGGCAAAGTGCTGCACAGGAGTTCTCATCAAAAATATCAGATGGTGTGACTTGTACTATAAGACAGTCTTTATAGTCACAAAAACACAGGCTCTTGCTGATGACAAATTATTCACACTGGATGAGCAATCACAGTATTTTTTTTTTCTATGTGTGCATGTAGAGCACACTTCAAAGACAGAAATACAGAAAGAGTCATAAGATGATCATAATTTTCCATGAGAAAATTACAAAATTTTTATAATATTCCAGGTAGTCTATATTTCTTAGCATGTACCAATAATCAACCCATATCGTTTTCTAAATGTGATAACCTCATTGATTTTTAGCTTCTTCTCAACATTTTGTCATCTCCTGAAGAAAGCATATGTTTTCATCTTTGTTTCAGTTATTTATAAACAGCTTAAACTCCATTGAAAAGTTGGTGTTTAAAAATACACATACACGTGTACATGAGCACGCACAAACAAGGGCGAAAGGAGAACATTTGTACCTCCAACTCAGCCCCCCCCCCCAATTCAGAAATGAAACCCTGACACATGGAAAACTCTGGGGAAAGAAAAGCAGAGGCTCTTTCTGTATAGCTCCCCTCCTTGGGTTCCTCCCTCCCCTTGCTTCTTCAAAAAAGTCACAGCTGGAAGGCGTTAAAACTTTCTATTGGGGCTGGGGATGTGGCTCAAGCGGTAGCACGCTCGCCTGGCATGTGTGCGGCCCAGGTTCGATCCTCAGCACCACATACCAACAAAGATGTTGTGTCCGCCGAGAACTAAAAAATAAATATTAAAAATTCTCTCTCTCTCTCTCTCTCTCTCTCTCTCTCTCTCTCTCTCTTAAAAAAAAAAAAAAAAAAAAAAAGAAAGAAACTTTCTATTGGCACTTGTCCATCATATGCTATCCTTTCTTGGTGTCATTAAGTCCTGCCCACATTTCTATAAACAGTCCCTTTTATCAAACTCTCCATGATGACCCAATTTGAGCACTCTGCTCCTTTTAAGAACCTTGCCAGATACAGTAATTGGCACCAGAAATAGTACCCCCCAAAAAATAAACTTTCAACTGGGATTTTGAAAATGGGTTGCTCATATTTTTGAGAAGTACACAGAAAGTCACTTTACTGTGGGAAATAAATACTGTGTTAAGCCACAGAATGCAACAGCAAAATGACTATTCCAATTTTCCCTGATGATTACAGGGACAGGTGAAGACAAGGTACAAGGTATTACCTGGCCATGCACTTGGCCACTACGGTAGAACTATAATGAAAATGGGGTCAGCTGGCTGCTACCAAGAGCCCTAGAGGTGTGCACAGCTAAAACAGAAACACCAAAACTCAAGGCTATCCAACTTGGTGGAAAAATCAGAAAGTCTTGATGGTATCTTTGAATACCACAAGAATATCACAGGTTGAACATGGCTGGACACCAAAGTCCGGGATCTGATTCTGGGTCATGAAAAGTTGTAGCCCTCTACCATCACCCCTGGACTGATAGAGTGACTTATCCATTACCATACCATCCCACACAGCATTGCCTCTGACCAGGTGGACACTTTCTATAGCAAAATTCAACAATAGCCTCACTCCCATATCGATCGATAAACCATATACTTCCTTCTCAGAAGCCAGTTGGGAAACAATGCTTCTCAAGGTCAGGTGTAATCCAATAGAACATGATATATGCCTTAGGATAGAAATCAATGGGTCTAAAAAACAAAATGTGTGGGTAGAACTATCCCTTTTATTATTGTACTAAGAAACACAGATGATAATTGTTTGGTGTTTCGTTTAGCAGAGCTGGGCTTAAATGGGTTTTAAAGTCTCAGTGTCCAAGGGAGCAATAATTCTACCAAACACTATAGTCAAGGATTGATCAAGTTCACTTATGAAATAGATCTCTGGCCATTTAGGGATCCTCATGTACTGGATTGACATATAGATAAAGGGACTAAAATGACAAATTTTTATTGCCCAGGAGAAATTGAGTTGCTGCCACACAATGGTGAGAAGGGACGTGTTTAAATAAAACTACATCCAGAATTTGAGCAACCAGAGGGATGCCTCTTAATACACACACACCATTGTCCAACAGTCCTGCCAATGAAAGACCCAGGTAACTCCATCAAAAACAAGACCAAAGATTCAAGGCTGTTTTGGTTGGTTGGTTGGTTGGTTGGTTGGTTGGTTGGTTGGTTGGTTGGTTAGGTTTGCCATTCCAAAAGAAGAATGTTGTTATTCCAAGGGCAACCAAAGCACAGAAACAGTAAAAGAAGAACACATTTCTTATTATTTGGCTTTGTAGTAGCCATAGAAATGAAGATTATACCATTGATGCTTTGTTGTTATTGCTAATTGTCCATCACATTTTTTTGCCCCTGCTACCTTACAATAACGGTGTCAGTATTTTAAATTTATAGATGAAAATATGCCTTAATTGATATCTCCCCAAGCTGTGACATTATCTCATCAAATTTGAGGATATTGAGCAGATCAATTTTCTACCCATAGGAAAAAAAATCAAGGGTGATATTAGAAGACAGAAGAGAAGGATTATGCTACATGTTTCCTATTGATCTGTCCAAGAGTGGTTACTGGCAGAACATCAGAGGTGGGAAGAGATGAGGTTGGTGGCTTTATTTTCAGATTCTTCCCTGCTGGGTCTCTTTGGTTGGCCCTCCATAAAGGTCATAGCTCCTTACCAAGTGGCTATTGTCTCTGGGTCTCCTCAAGCAGAGCAGAAGCAAAGAATCCCCCCATCTCCAGGTTTGTGATACTGCATTATTCTCCACCGACTTCCCTAAGCCCTGCCCACCCTTTGCAAATATTCCCGCCATTAGCTTTTCCCAATTTTCCTGTTTAAGTTAACTAAAGATAAAGGCATGAAAGAGCCTTATCGTTCAAACATTTTCACTTGAAAAATTCAAAGAATTTTCCAGTCTATTAGAATAGGTTTTCTACCTTTTTTTTGTTTGTTTGTTTGTTTTTCTTTCTTACATCAGCTTGACTTGCAGTGCATTATGTAATTGTTTCCAGTTTCAGGTTTTTCAAGTGGAATGAGGAGAGAGAAAAAAAAAAAACATGTAAAAAAATCTGAGTTTCAAATTCTGGATTTTTATGATGCTTTCTTACTCTTTTATTTTTTACCTTTAAATTAGCAGAAAATTTCTTTAACTTCCTATGAAATCTTTCCAGTGCATTCAACTGGGTTTTTATAGAGGCATCTTTTTACATGAATCTATTTTCAATTGGCATAATATGAGACTAAAGTACACACAATAATAATAGGTTCAACTGGTCTCTACAGGTTTGGGGACAATAACCATTGACGGAGATAAGCCTACAACTCTGTTGGGAGAAGCAGCAGAAAATGCAGGGAGCCAGGCATAAGAGCCAACTGCCCTGGGAGTAGGTGAACACATTTTACTAAGGTTGTTGGTAAGCATCAGTGCAGCCAGCACACTGGTAAGGCCAAGTTAAGATAATTACTATAGTTCATCTGTGAAAGGGACGAGAATGCCTGGGAAGAGTGTGCAGAATGTGATTTAAAAGGTCTGGGACAAATCACAAGGAACATGAGCATATAAGAGATGTGCCAGGAGAAGCAGTTGACAAAGGAAACCAGGAAGACAAGATTAAGGAATATTGGAGGCTTACCAGGAATTACTTGGGTACATAAAAGAGCATATTTCCTATCCCCAGGCACTTAAATTCACAAATTATTTTTCAGTTATATGTTATCTTGGCTGCTTCCTACTGACACACAGGGAAGTGTTTGCTTCTCAGGGCGCATGAAGAGATGAGCGCAGGATCGTAAATTAAAAAGCCCTGGCTGCAAATTCTGCCTCTGACTCTGATGTGTCATTTACTTGGTGTCTCTGAGCCTCGTTTACCGTAACTGTGTATATGAATAATCATAACTCAGATGTGGCCATGAAGGTGTTGGAAGGTGTCCAGCACAAAACTTTCTCTTCAAAAGTGCTCAGTCCACGTTTCTTTTCCTTTTTCCTAGTCTGTCCTCTCCAGAACATGCTGTTAAATGGTTGAACACACCGAAGGAATTCTGAGTCACCCTTTCACAGTGTGACTGGCTGGCTCTTTTCACTTTATTCTTAACCTGGGCCACTTTCTGACAATTTTTCCACAACTGATGGGAAATGTTCTGCTTCGTAGCCCAGGATATATGCTTTGTGATCTCCTGATTGATTTTATTGATTTTATTTCATACTACTTTGGTCATATTTCTCAATTTAGGTGTTCCTCCATGCCATGTCATTTCAATGGTGCAGTTGAACCCCTGGAGCTGTGTGACAGTTGTAGCCCTGTGGAGATTCAATTCTTTTCAGCAGGATATCTTCCTGGGGGGCAAGGGGTGGAGTGATCATAGGGCTAACCCAGATGTACATAACAGCATCTACCACAGAAATAGCACCTTCTCCCAGATCTGAGGGAAGGCCTCTCAGATCAATTTTGTATGTTTCCTTATCCTATTTCAATTTGCCTATTTATTTATTTTTGCCTTATGTATTAGACAAATACTAGCAAGAAAATATTTCTACACCCTAATATTTAACAGCATTCTGGTAACTAGAGTGTGCCCTTCAAATATACAGGCAATGAATTAATAAGTGAATGAAATGAATGCAATCTTTTGTGGGCTCTAACTGCTAATTTTAGGCATAAAATACTTAGAAATTGAAGAAGGAAGATATAAAGTGGCAATTTTCTTTCTTTCTTTCTGTCTTTTTAATAAATCACAAACCTGAGAATTTAAAACCTCATCTCAAAATGGTCTTGAACTTGAATTTCCTAAATTATGCTGGAACCCAGCATAATTTTGTTCCTCTACTCGGGACCTGCCTGTAGTGTCCCCGCTGACCGGCAGGGTCTCAACTAATAGGTCAACTTCAGAGACAGATGTTGTGGCAAAAGGTAGCCACCATCAGCATTAGAAATGCAGGCTGTCTACATCAAAAATTCAGGGGTTGTTTACTGAAATGCTCTAATATACACAACTTTTATATTCAATTATTATTGTTCTTAAAGAGAAGTCCGTGGATACTGCATGGTGATTACTATCATAACAGATTCTGAGATTTTTTCTAGACTTCAATCTTTTTTGAAATCCTTTTTCATTAAAGTATCTCCAAAATAGCAATTCAAATCCAAAGGGTTATTTCTGAAGGAATAAATAGGATCATGAAGCTTCGTGTCCCCCAGCCACTTGCCTAGAAGTAGAAAAAAAAATGGTGGCAGCTGGTTTCACCCAAATTCATAGTCTTACATGTGTTGACTTTAGACTTCCTCGATAGAAAATAGTGTGTGTGTGCGCGCACACACACATGTATGTGTGTGTCTATGTTTCTTTTACATGTGTATCAATTAAAATGTCTGGCATGAAGATGGTCTGACTAAAGCAAAGATGTATCTCAATGACCACTGTTACTATGAGGTACACCCTCTCGGGCTTCAATGAGACACAACTGCATAAAATAAGGAAGCACACTATTTGACAATAGTTCAGCCTCTTTCCCCCTGTTGTATCAAGGCTTGGAAGCAGACTGACGAAGAAGAAACATGCCATCATTAGAGTAATCACTGTGGGTGTTCAGCTCTATGAATAGACTGAAATCTGCTAAGTTGATAATACAGAGCAGACCCTGTGCCAAGTACTGTGTGTAATTACCTAATGACGGTAAAGGCAAACTTTGCAACTGTTACACGAAAACAGGAGAAACATTTCAACACACAGGCAGGCACAAGCAACCACTTTCTCCAGAGGACTCCCAAAGCTTGGGAAATAATACCAAACCTTAATGCATCCTGCTGTCACATAGAAATTTTAAAAACTAATTTAAAAAAATAAGTGGGATAGCATCAAAATAATAAAACTACACAGCAAAGTAAACAATTAAGAACATAAAGACTGACCCTACAGAATGGGTGAAAAATTTTGCCAGCTCCTCTTCCAAGAGAGGATCAATATCCAGAATGTATAAAAAATTCACAAAACACAACACCAAAAATATAAATAAAATAATCCAATCAATAAATGGACGCATGAACTAAACAGCCATCTCTCAGAAGAGGCAAATGTTATTATGATCATACTCAACCAGAGGAAGAACAGATTTAGTGAGGTTTACCTGCCTCTCTATGGTAACACACCTGGCTCTGTAAACCCTGAAGACCGACTTCAAAGCACTTGGCTTCTCAAGTTTCAAGAGGCTGAGCAGTGGCTCAAGTTGGTACTGAGCGAGCAGTTGAAGGCCCCTCCACTCAATGTTTAAAATAAACAATGCAACATCGGCATCCTCCGAGGCTCAGGGACATGATGAGAGTTTGGAAATACTTAAACCTACCCAATGATATTGTCTCCTCTCCTTTCCTCAATACCCTAGACCCTCCAGAAGGGAGGCTACACACGTGTCGATTTTTTTCTCCTTAAGAGATTTCTCTGTGCTCATTTTTACCCTTCTTATAATCTGCAAAATGTGTAGGACAAGCACCAATCTTCCCGTTTCAAGAATTCTAGTATAGATAAAATAAGCTATTTGGATCTTTCTTCTTTCATTTGTGAAATGATTTGGAAAAAAAAAATCACAGGAGTATAAAATGAAGAAATCATAAACAGACCATAATGTCTATTATGAAAAAGTATTTTGGTGCTATATATTTGTCCTTGCTATTTAATTCAACGGTATCTATCACAGGCAAGTGCAATGCTAGCATGAGAAAAAAATGGGCAATTAAACATTGCAAATAACTTCTGTGTTATGACTTCCAACAAATTAAGCATTTGTCAGTGATTTCGTGTTGCCAAAAGGTGTAGCATAATTTTGAACCAGTATTAAAATAAATCTTACACAACACTGATTTATTTGCTGACATATGTTACATTAGTAAAGAAAGTTCATTCAATTTATAGAAAATCTATGACATCTTAATAAAACGTATCTCAGAAAATTAGGAGGAGGACATTATTAACCGTAAAATATTATTTTCAATAAATAATTGTTTTAGGTTATTTTCAGAAAAAGCCCTCCCTCTCTTTCTCTAATATATATTAGAGCTTTATGCCGGTAATGAAAGGAAATAGGTCATTTGAAGAATACCATTTTAAGCTGTATTTTGGAAAACTTTTCAATATATTAATAATATTTTCTACTAGTGAAATACTCTTAATATTTGTATTTTGGGTTATATTTATTTTTAAAATTACGAAACTAAGCTTGTGTGCATATGTGCACAGACATGCAAAATATTATTACTCTCTTTAACTTGAGGCATAAAAGTGATTTAAGAAGTAAAAAATGTAAGAAAAAAATTCTAATTAAAATTAAAATAATCTCCTATATCTCACTAATGATTCCCTTCATGAGCAGATTACACACACTGTGGGTTTTTTTCCCTTCTCTCACGCATGAGACAGGAAAGATTCAGTTCTTAACATCCACTTGGAGGAGACTTGAAAGCCTTGGGGGCTTGAAACACTGTACATGGGAGTTTCCATGGTTCAGGTGTTTTTGCTTCCAAATGATTCAACCAGAAAATTCAACTAGAATTTTACACAAAAATCCCTTTTTTAAAGCATTAATTACTGAATCGGGGGAAACGTTTAAACCAATGCATTAAGTGAAAAGTAGATAACGATTGTGCAGGCATCTGATGCCGGTGGGAATCTGTGATCTTGAGAGATACAGGACTTTCTCAGCTCAGGTTGGCTGGGTCAGCCATCTTCCCCGCCTTCCTCAGAGCTAGCTCTGTGGGCCATCAAGCAAGAGCTTGTTCTTGCTCTTTAGCTTGCATTCATTTGCACCTCCCCCTACCCCCATTTTCTGCATCCCCTTCTGAGGACTTTGCTTTTCTTGCTTCTTCGTTCAGTTCCTGGAATCTGCCATCAATAATGTATGTGGGGGACCCTGCATGCTGAGCTCCCTCCAAGAAAAAATTCACCATTTTTTTTTCTGATAGCATCCTAATTAAAGTGTGCATACTTCCTGAAAGCCTGGTTAGGTGCACTTGGTCCCTGGCTGATAGCTTTTCTGCATGGTGAGATAAAACCATTTTCTTCAGTATTTTATGATTTCTAGCACAGAGACAGGAGTAGGACCATCTCTCTTCTCATGGCCTCAAAGTAAAAGAACCGCCTTCTCAAAAATCCTTGCTTCCATAATGTATTCATTTTTTTTTACACTTTTAATATTCCCTGGTGGCAGAAGTGGGATATCAGAAACAACAATGGGCTGGGAGAAGTGCTGTCTGGTCCCTTTAACTGTTTAATCCTAAAACATGTGGATAATTTGAATTTTATCAGGTCACATGGCACATGCTTTCATTTTGAAGGACAACATGGTGAAAGGTGGACCTGGTCCTCTTTGATGGCTTTGTTATCACTATCTGCCATTCACCTAGCTGCTGGATGGATTTCCCCCATGAGTGACATTTGTAGGTGATGACAGGACACTTTGTCTAGCCAAGCCCTGTTATCAATGACGTGAATTAGATGAAGAATGAACACTTAAAATCTTCAAGAAAACACAAGTTAAACATATCTTAAAGGTCACATTAATTCCCTGAACCAATGACATTCTTCATAGAAATAAAAAAAATCAGTCATGAAATTCATCTGGAAAAATAAGAGACCCAGAAGAGCTAAAGCAATCCTTAGCAGGAAGAGTAAAGCAGGTGGCATTGCTATACCAGACCTTAAACTATATTACAGAGCAATAGTAACAAAAAATGGCATGGTATTCACACCAAAATAGACTTGTAGACCAATGGTACAGAATAGAGGACACAAAGACTAACCCACATAATTACAGTTATCTTATATTAGACAAAGGTGCCAAAAACATGCATTGGAGAGAAGATAGCCTCTTCAACAGATGGTGCTGGGATAACTGGAAATCCATATGCAACAATGAAATTAAACTTCTATCTCTCACCATGCACAAAACAACTCAATGTGGATCAAGGACCTACAAATTAAACCAGAGACACTGTGCCTATTAGAAGAAAAAGTAGGCCCTAATTTTATGTCAGATTAGACCCCAACTTTCCTTAATAAGACTCCTATAGCATAAGAACTAAAATCAAGAACCAATAAATGGGATGGATTAAAACTAAAAAGCTTCTTCTCAGCAAAAGAAACAATCAGTAAGGTGAATAGAGAGCCTAAATCTGGGGAGCAAATTTTTGCCACTTCCACATCAGATAGAGAACTAATCTCTAGGGTATATAAAGAACTCAAAAAGCCAAACACCAAAAAAATAAATAAATAAATAAATAAATAACCCAATCAATAACTGGGCCAAGGAACTGAACAGACACATCTCAGAAGATGATATACAACCAATAAACAAATATATGAAAAAATGTTCAACATCTCCCACAATTAGAAAAATGCAAATCAAAACTAAGATTTCATCTTACTCCAGTCAGAATGGCAGCTATTAAGAATACAAACAACAATAAGTGTTGGCGAGGATGTGAGGAACAAGGCACACTCATACATTGCTAGAGGGACCACAAATTGGTGCAACCACTCTGGGAAGCAGTATGGAGAATCCTTGGAAAACTTGGACTGGACTGGAACTACCACTTGACCCTGCTATCTCACTCCTCAGTGTATTCCCCCAAAGGACTTAAAAACAGCTTACAGTCACATCAATGTTTATAGCAACACAATTCACGATAGCTAAACTGTGGAAGTCCTTCAGTAGCTGAATGGATAAAGAAACTGTGGTATATATACACAATGGAATATTATTCAGCATTAAAAGAGCATAAAGTCATGGCATTTTGTAGGTAAATGGATGGAGTTGGAGAACATAATGCTTAAGTGAAGTTAGCCAATCCCCCAAAAAACCAAATGCTAAATGTTTTCTCTGATTATAAGATGCTGATTCATAATGGTGTTGGGGGTGGCATGGGAGGATTAGATGAACTCAAGATAAGGCAAAGGGGAGGGAGGAAAAGGGAGGGGGCATGGAGGTAGGAAAGACAGTGGAATGAGATGGACATCATTACCCCAAGTACATGTACGAAGACATGAATGGTGTGACTCTACTTTGTGTACAACCAGAGATACGAAAAACTGTATCCTATATGTGTAATATAAATTGTAATGCATTCTACTGTCATATATAACAAATTAAAATTTTAAAAATAAATTTTAAAAAGTTCACATTAATTCACTGAGCTTAATAAATTTGTAAGATAGATTTAGGTAAAAACATTACAACTAAAAGTAAGCTATTTCCTCATTTTGTTGATGTCAGAATTTTTTTTTAAAAGAGTGAGAGAGGAGAGAGAGAGAGAGAATTTTTTTAATATTTATTTATTTTTTTTTAGTTCTCAGCGGACACAACATCTTTGTTGGTATGTGGTGCTGAGGATCGAACCCGGGCCACACGCATGCCAGGCGAGCGCACTACCGCTTGAGCCACATCCCAAGCCCATTGATGTCAGAATTTTATATTACATTTATGAACCAATTCTTTTTGTGAACAGTTGTTGAACAATAAAATATGTAATTCAGGAGGCATGTTTAGCGAATTAACTATAGTTCTGAAGTCACACTGTCTGAGGATGGATTCCAGGTGCTATTCTTATCAGCTGTATGGCTTTTAAAAAGTTACTTAATCTCTCTGTGCCTTTCTGGATTATACCAGTATCTCTCTTAATCCATATAATAATATAATAAGTGAAAATAATTTGAGAAATAGCTGGCAGATGGTATGAGCCGAGTTAAATCTCAGTGATTATTATTATTATTATTTAGTGTTTTTTTAAATATCTGCATATGGGATATTTGCTTCTATATAGTCAGTCTTAAATTTCAACTTCAATAAAAGTGACATAGTAAAAGAAACTGTCCATTCATTGTAACTGTTATCATTTTTCTTTCTGCAGTGCTAGGGATCAATCCCAGGGCTTCACACATGCTAGGCAAGCATTCTACCACTGAGCTACATCCCCAGCTCTGCAATTCTGATTTTTATTTGAATATAGGGTTATGTATTCATATAGTACTTAAGAATTGGGACGTTTTCTTAAGTGAGACAGCCCACACAACAGCACTGGATAAAGATATGAGCAATTGAGAGGAAATCAGATTAAATCCTTAAATTCTGGATTTTAAAAAAAGAAAGAAAAAGAAAGAAAGAAACCTAGTAGAAAATGTCCCCACATGGCTGGCTGTTAAGAGCTACGTTTTCCTGTTTTCCCAGTCGTGTAGTAATGGAGGTTGTAGGGACGCCCCTCAGGCATACTCATGAAAAGATTTGGATAAACAATTTAAATAGTGTGATTAAGGCCTCCTCAATAACATCAAAATCACCTCCAACTTCATTTTGCTCATTCAAGGAAAGAAATTACTTCAATTCTAAGTTAATACAAGATTTCTTTTTAATGTAATAATTGGCCGACAATATTATTCGGCTTTGATATGCAATAATCCTCAATGGTCTTTGAGGGTTATTAAATCAGTGGGAGCTTCAAGACCAAGGACAGTGTGAACACACCATAGCTTCATGGTTCTCGGGCTTTCCTCTGTGACCTGAATGTTCTGGTCCCATCTTGTTTATAAAGTGATTACTGTAGTGGAAAGGTAATTTTTAAAATCCTGATTTTCCCAGAAAGGGCTAGGGATGAAAGTTAATATGGTGCTAGGGGGGCAAAAAAAATGAGCCAGGGCACAGACACCCAACATGCGTTTCGCCCACTTCTCATCCTGAGTGGGGGGGGGGGGGGCCGGGGGGAAATGGATGTTTACTCAGAATTTCAGCAAGTTGACAAGTTCTTGCCTAAATACGCCTCTAGTAGAACATTGCGCAGGCTCCCTGAACAACATCTCCCTCTGAATGCTACCCTAAGAATGGAAGAGGTCCATTTTTAACTGAAATCGTAAGTTGTGGAAGAGGCTCTCAATTTCCCTCTCCCACAGGATCCAAGGAGGCTGCAGCCCGAGCACACTGCAGTGTTGAAATCGCCCCTCTGCAAAGCAGGAGCTGTGCCCCTGATCGGCCTTGCCTGAGGCACGTGGAGAGCCAGAAAGAGCTCAGGATGGAGACTGTGAATAAAATAATGACAATATTTTAGAAGCTTGAAGTGATCTTTTTTTTTTTTTCAGAAATGACCAATGTTTATTGTAATTTGTTTAGCTTCAATATTACCTACCAGAAGTAGAGAGAAGTAATTTCGACAGTTTTACGGTTTGCCATCAAAATTTCACATTGGCCTTGTGATGCCATTGGTAGTACTCATGGGGGAGAAAAACACTTGTGCACATTTCCATTCACCCGAGATTTGATTTGATTCTTGTTAAATGAGATTAGAAAATACCAATAGAACGATTCTGCAGTGTAGATGATAAGTCTACAGCCCTTTCTTGATGTCTTTAGAAATGAACTCTACAAATTACCTAATAGTAAGGGAATGACTGTTTGTCTAATCATCAAACATGATTAAATATAAAAGCATATTTAATTCTTAACTTCTATGTTGCATTGAAACTCAAGGCTTCAACAGACAGTGTATCATTTGCGGTTATGTTAACATACTTTCTGCATTCACTCTAACTCGGCTCATAGCAGGATGAGGGGCATAATGGAAATAAAACACAACATGGATATATGTATTTCCTAAAAGTATCCAAAGTAAAGTTTCACACTAGAACCAGAAAATTAAAAGAAAACAGAAAGATCTGGTAGCAAATTAAAAGAATTATTTGATTCTTTCAGTAAGGGTAGACTTAAGAATAGTATGTCAGCCTTCTAAACGGCAGAGCCGAGGGCAGCTCATCCTTGAGGTGATCTTTGATCCAAAAGCAGTCCTTGAATTTCACATGTCATCTCCTGCTGCAGCTGCCTGGGGGACTCAGTGCACCATCAAATGCCTTAAATAGCTGGGTGCGATGGTGCAGGCCTGTAATCCCAGCAGCTCAGGAGGCTGAGGCAGGAGGATCACAAGTTCAAAGCCAGCCTCAGCAAAAGCGAGGGAGGTGCTAAGCAACTCAGTGAGATCGTGTCTGTAAAACAACAACAACAAAAATATAAAATAGGGCTGGGGATGTGGCTCAGTGGTCAAGTGACCCAGAGTTCAATCCTTGGTACCAAAAAAAAAAAAAAAGCCTTAAGTATCACAGAGAGCCTCCAACCACAGCCCCTCCCACCATCCCTTGTGTGTGGTTCTCTGGAGAGACCCGTGACCCGTGTCCTTACCTATGGTCCCGAGGTCTACTCAGCAGCAGAACATTGTAGATCTTTACCCTCCCCTGGACCCCCCAGATTCCTATTCTCCTGAACTTTCGCCTCATTCCCAGACACCCTTGTCTGCAGTTGCCCACACGCGTATCTTTTCCTAAAGATGCTCTTATTTTCTCACTTCCACATGATTCTTTTGCATGAGATCTTTTCAACGTGATCTATGATCTGAGATCTCTCCTCTCTCTTCAGGCCCTTTTCTGAACCCTAAACCAGCCTCTTGGTTTTGTCTGTATGAGCCTCTGTGTGGTTAGGCCGGCATCCAGAAACTCACTATCCAGTGATCTGGCCCTGCCCAGGGTCCTCATTCCTCCCTTGGCTACAGGCTCACCATGCAGCCAGTCAGAAACCCAGGCCTCCCTGCTGATGATCAGTGTTCTCCCACCACCAGGAGGAAATGCCTGCAACTTCCTTCATTTTAATATCAAAGCTACTTTAAATCTGACACATTTTCCATCTCTCCACCAGGGTTCTGGTTCATTATTCATTTCGTCTATTATAATAACTTCTTGATTATGCTCATGAGCTCTATAATTTTGAAGGTTGACAGTCAATGCCTCCTTAACAAACTTGCCTTTCTTGCCTCCAAATAGAACTGCTAATGAAAGCTTATTGGAGTTTTCTCGTTCGTACTAAGATCATATTTTTAAATCTCTTAGAATATACCACTAGAAAAGCCAACTCACTTTGAATACTCAGCATAGTATGTATTGCTCACAGTTTTAATATATTTCTTATTATTGGCAAGCAGTGTCACTGAAATTTGTCCCTTTGGATATTCCAATAGCCATGGAAGACCCCTGGGTCCCTTATTTGATCCGATAACCTAGTAGAAACTAGGTGGACTAGTATATAGACAACTGTAGCTTTTTAGTTTGAAAACCCACTTCCAAGTGTCAGACACACTGCTAGAGGGATATGTATTTTTTATTAGCATTTTATAGTTATGAACCCAACTACGATGCATACTAACTCACACACACACGAAGTTCTACTTCACTTCATGACCCCTCCCCTTCTCCTTCCTCTACTCAACTTCCTTTTGCTTTGTCTATTAATTTATAGTTGATTAGTTCTTTCTATGCATAAAGGTGAGGTTCTCTGTTATGTATTTATATATACACTTAACATGCTTTTTTTTACTGGCAAATGCCGTAATTTCATTCTTCTTTATGTCTGAGGAAAACTCCCAGTGTGTGTGTGTGTGTGTGTGTGTGTGTGTGTGTGTGTGTCTGTTGATAGTCATCTGAGCTGATTCCATAATCTAGCTATTGTGAATTGTGCCACTATAAACATCGAGATGGCTGTATGACTGTAGTATGCTGATATTATATCATCTGGGGAAATACCCAGGAGTGGGATTGCCGAGTCATTTGGTGGTTCCATCTCTCTTTTTTTTTTTTTTTTTTTTTTTTTTTTGCGGAATCTCCACACTGCTTTCCAGAGTGGTTGCACCTAGTCTGCAGTCACGCCAACAATGTAATGCGTGTTCCTTTTACCCCAGCCTGAACTATTGTTCCTATTCTTGATATTTGCCATTCTGGCTGGAGTGAGATAAAATCTTAGTGTTGGCCAGAGATGTTGAATATTTTCTTTCTTATATTTGTTGGCCATTTGTGTTTCTTCTTTTGAGAAGTTTCTGTTTAGTTCTTTAGCCCCATTTGCTGATGGGGTCATTTTTTCCCCTTTGTATATTCTGGGTATTGATCCCCATCAGAGGAGTGGCTGGCCACGCTTTTCTCCCATTCTGTAGGCTCTCTCTTCCAGCCCTCAATCATTTCCTTTGCTGTGCAGAAGCTTTTTCGTTTGATGGCATCCCACTTACTGATCCTTGGTTTTGTTTCTTGCACTTTGGGGGCACACTGCTACAGCTTTAAGGAGAAATGAAAACAACAACACTGAAAGCTGATCAACTCCAGTCGAGCACGCTTCACAAGCCGCCGTCCCACACCTCCATCACCAAATGCCCCGCCCAAGGGGAAAAGAGGTGAGCTGAGACAGGAAAGTTTGGAAATCAGACTTGGGAAAGGAGGGTAAGAATAGAAAACAGAAAATCTTCTCACTCAAGATGGGCTGAGGGACACCAAAAGAAATTGCACTGGAATTGAGGTGGTTCTGGAAAAGGGGATGGACAATAACTTTTCCTCTAGGTTATATTGTGGGCGAATGTTGATGGAGCAGAGAAATTGTTGAATAAGTGGAGCCTGAAATGAGGTGTGTGAGGAGGAGGGTGGAGAGATGTAGGCGGGGTGTGCATTAGATGAGCCCAGAGGAAGAAACTGGAGAAGCTCTTTGATGGCACAAAGTCTGAGAGTGGGAGGCTCAGCAGGGAGTAAGGACCAGGGAGCTTCAAGGGAGATGCCCACCCATTCCAGAATCAGGTATGTATGGAAAGATCGCTCAACCTCGTTAATCATCGGGGAAATGCAAAATAAAACCATAATGAGATATGACTTCAGGCCTGTCAGAATGGCTGTCACGAGAGAGAGAGAGAGAGAGAGAGAGAGAGAGAGAGAGAACATGAAAGACTAGGAACACTTCTACATTACTGATGGGAACGTAAATTGGTACAGTCACCACAGAATAGAGCATCAATGTTCCTTGAAAAAATAAAAATCGAACTATTAAATGATCTAGGAATCCCACTTCTGCATATATATCTAAAGGCAATTAATTCAGTATGTCAGAGAGACATCTGCACTTCCACGTTCTCTGCAGCATTATGCACCACAGGCAACACAGGGAAACACCCTAAATGTTACCAGACAGAGACAGATAAAATACAGTACATACACACAACATCGTTATTCAGCCTTTAAAAAAAATGAAATCCTGTCATTTGCAACAAGACAGATAAACCTGAGGAACATTATGCTAAATTAGATAAATCAGGCAAAGACGCATACTGCATGATCTCGCTTACAGGTGGAACCTAAAAGAATCAAACTCAGAGGCACAGAACAGTGGTTGCCAGGTTGTGGGGAAGGGATAGAGGAAATGGGTCGATATGAACATAGGGCACCAAGTTTCAGTGGGTAAATAAGTTTTAGAGATCTAACGTTCAGCATGGTGACTGCAGTTAACAACACTGTGTTTCATGTTGGAAATTTGATAAAATAATAGATATTAAATGTAAACTATGTAGTTAAAAAAATAGATGATGGATATTCATTAGCTTATCATCATAATTCCAAAACATATACATAAATCAAAACATCATATACTTGAAGTGTACACAATTTTTGTCAATTATACTTGAATAAAGCTAGAAATTTAACAGATGAATGAATGAATCTTGAATTTGAGCATCCTGACAATAGTTTCCTGAAACCCAACATGAATGCAATCAAGTTTATCAAGCATAAGATACGTTTCTTAAGCCTCAAAAATCATCCACCATAATCTTATTAGTGCATACATCTAAGTTTGTGTTATCTAGTTAATCAACTTTACACATTGATACTCCTATGGAGTAGCTTACTGAGACTTCATGTCGTTTTCATTACAGAGTATTAAAGAAAGATATGGTAAACAAGGTGACACATCCCATCTCTGACGGGTTTGAGAAATTTTAGTGCTCTACGATTTATCAGAAATAATATTATAAAAGATTACTGGAGGTGGAAAAATAGATTCAAATTAAGGGCAACATCAATTTCTATTCAACTAGACAATCTGTATGTATTTCAACGGTATGTGCCATTCTGTCAATTTGAGTGCTATGAGAAAAAAAAAAAAGTGATGTTCAAAGTTTAGTGTTACTGCTGGGGGAAGAAAAAACAATGTTTTATTTTCTTTTAATCCAGTCTGGAAATTTAGGGCAAAGTAACCCCATTTATCTCAGTGATTTTAGTAAATGTGTTTGCTTCCCAGGGTATTTTATAAAGGTAAACAAATGTGGATTATACATAAGCCTCAGACAGAAAAAGATGGAAGACGCACGGTGATCCTCCTCGCTGGTAAAGCTCTCAACTGGGACAGGACGCTGGTAACTCACTGGAAATACCACAGGGGTTTGCTTTCAAGGGGCCTCAAATGTTTTACCAACTAAAAATGTAATAATGGGAAAGAAAACAGGGAAAAATAAATACTGATTGTAGTCATCATGTGAAATTTCACCTTCAAATACTCCCCCTTTTGTAAGTTGTTTTCTTTGCAACAAAGAAGGGCCAATTTAGTCAACGTCAGCACCAGAGTGTTGATGTTATAGGGGGAATGTTCTGGTACCTTTGATATTGAGGCAACTACCATCAAATACCATCTCTGTCTTTATTTGTCAAGGCATTTGGTCAGGGCCTGCAACTCTCACACTGAGGCTACGGGTCACTGGTATTCGGTTAACTTCAGACCCTGAGCAGGCATCAGCAGCCAGTCTGAACTGGGGACATTTCATGACCAAGCAGAAAGGTCTGGTGGAATGCCGTCACCAGCGTGGCTCAGAGAAGAGTTTGTTTCATACTTAGGACAGAGATTTATAATTGCTAGACTGAGGCATTTCTCCCAATTCTCTTTCCTATTCACTTGAACAGGGCTGTCTTACCATGAATCACATTTGCTGAGGGCCAGTAACAGATGGCCTTTTCAGGATTCCCCTTTGGAGCCAGATAAACATTGCTACTTTGTAGCAATGAACCTGAAACGATGATTATATCCTATAAAAGGAGACAGACCTTGGACAAGAAAGGAATGAAAAAGAAAGGATAGATTGGGTGTGAAATTCACAATGACTACACACACAGCGATTTGAACATAATCATGGCATAATTTGTTTCTTAATGAAGTAACAGAGGAATGCACTGATAAAAGAGTAAGAGATGAGATGAGGGAGGGAATGTGATTTAGTTCTTATCAGCATCCTCCAACAGACAGCTCTCCATGCCTGAGGGCATCTCAACTCTGTAACAGAATCAAGTACATAATTACCCCCAAATAAACTAAAAATCTGAGGTTTTTGGGCCACTTGCAAGAAGTAATTGACTTGATTTCAACAAGGCAACCATTCTTCAAGTTTGTATTTCTCTTCTGTAGTCTTTTGAGAAAGATTTCTCAATGACAATGTCAAACGGGGGGAAAAAATTGAGAACATAGAAAATCATTCCGAAATCTCCATACCCAGATATCATGACTATCATCAATGACACAGATATATACGTCTATAGAAGGGTATATCCATGCACACACATAAGCACAGCGGAAATATGTTTGTAAAAATGGCCCCACTGTGGTGCAAGATGACTTTCGACTCTCTTCACTCAGTTATTATATAATTGCCGTACTTTAAAATCAATAATACCAGTGGATCTGCTTTTCACAAATTGCTAGAGTGATATGGACGGTAATTTATTTAACTCTCACCCTCTTCATGGAACATTTGCCAAAGTCCAACATATTGCTACCTCCACCAAGATTAGACATCTTCCTATGTGCTCACTTTGCACAAATATTTTAAATGGTGAGAAATTGCCTGGCCGGCCACATGTGAGACAGTATTTGTTTCCCCACATTTTTCATCACTGAGAACCTTTAATTACCTCAGTCTTTGCTAATCTGATGGAGAAAAAAACAGTAGCATGGTTCTCATCAGCATTGCTGTTCAGAACACCAGCAATCTCTCCAGATATGTTCAAAGGTCTCCTTAACAAGATTTCTATGAATCTGTCATTGTCTTCCTTATGTTGGAAGGGCTTTTATATAAGTTCTATGTACAATAAATATACTATATATTACATTGCATTGAAACTCTACAAGGAGAGGACACACTGAATGTGTGTCTCCCCACCTACCCAAATTCATGTTAAAGCCAGTGTGGCTATATTTGGAGTAAAGAACTAATTAAGTTTAGATGAGGCATATGGATGGAGCCCTGGTCTGACAGAATTCATGTTCTCATAAGAGACACCAGAGAACACTTTCTCTCCTTCTACACAGATGCACCAAGCAGGGCCACCTGAGGACACAGTAAGCAGGTATGTGTCTACAGGACAGGAAGGTGCCCACACAGGATTCCAAATCATCAGGAATCTTCAGCTTGGATTTCCACCTCCAGAACTGAGAGAAGACTTTTCTCCTGAGCTCCCTGGGCTGTGGTATTTATTACGGCTCCCTGAGCAGACTAAGATGGGTACCATTATAACCCCACCCAATTTAGAGCTGATGCAGCTGAGCGCAGAAGGGCCAAAAACTTCTTGAGCATCACCCAGTAGCAAGTTTTGGGTTCAGGATCCCAACCCAGACACCCTGACCACGGGAGGCACCCTAGCGTATCGAGCATCAGCCTATCATATCTTCAGGTGTTGTAATTTGGTAGTTTTGCTTTTTTCATACAGTTGGTGCATCACATCTATGCTATGTAATAGACTACTGCAAACTTAGCTCATTTACAATGTCATAGTTTCTGTAGGCCACAAACAATGAAGCCTGGGGACCTGGTTTCCTGCCCCAGCATCTCTCCCAGCTAAAATACAGATGCCACCCAGGGTCCTGGTCTCATCAGAGCTACAAATGGGGAAAGATCCGCTTCCAGCACTCTTAGTTCACTGCCATAATTTATTTCCTTGCAGTTGTAGAACTGAGCTTTGTTTTCTTCCTTTTTGTTATTGTTGTTTATGTTTTCCAGCTTTATTGAGGTATAATCGACCAAATTATATATATTTAAAGCATACAGCAGGATTCTTTGATATATGCACATACTGAGAAATTATTGCCATGGTCAAGAGTGTTAAGACATTCAGGAATTCATAAGTTATGAGTATATGTACGTGCAAGTGTGTGGTGGGAACGTTTAAGATCTACTCTCAGCCAATTTCAAATGTACAATGAAGTAGTAACTCCAGTGACCATTCTGCACATTGGACCCCAGAACTCATGTATCTCACAACTCTAAGCCTGTACCCTTTCACCAACATTTTCCTATTCCCTACCCCCCGTCCCATTCTACTCTCCATTTCTAACAGCTCAACAATTCCACATTGTATAAATAGGTGCCATCAGTAGTATTTGTCTCTGTTTGACTTATTTCACTTAGCACAATGCCCTCAGGTTTCAGACATGTGGTCACAAAAGCAGAATTTCCCTTTTTTATGGACAAATAATATTCCATTGGGTATACACATCTGTTTGCATCAGATGGTTTTTGTGTCTTAGCTATTGTGAATATGCTGCAGTGAACATGGAGGTGCAGATCTCTTTGAGGTACTGATTTAATCAGGTGTGTACCCAGAAGTATGATCCTTTTTTAAGTTTTTTGAAGAACTTGCATATTATTTATCATGATCGTACCAGTTTATATTCCCTCCAACAGTGCACAAGTGTTCTCTTTGCTGTCCTACACAATGCCATCTAGAGAGTCAATCTCAGCTTCCAGAGGCCACGTGGTTCTTTCTTATGTGGCCTCCCTGTAGATCATATCACAAAGTGGCAGCTTAAGTCTTCAAAACCAGGGATGGAGAATTTATTGCCTCAGAAATAGCTCAGCTCCTCTTTCAAGGGCCTTCATCAAATTAAGTCAAGCCCATTAAGAAGACCTGGCTTTTGATTAGCTCAAAACCAACCGTCTTGAGACCTTAGTTACAACTGCAGTAAAATCCCTTCACCTTTTCCATGTTGTATTGGGCAGAAGAAAGCCACAGGTGCCACTCACCCTCAAGGAGGGTGAACACCAAGGGGCAGGCATCAAGGGGGCTGTCCTAGGGTCTATCAACCACTGTGTGTATTTTGAGTTTGTCCTGAACTCTAAAACACAGGCTTTTCTCCACGGACTTTCACAATCTGTACTCTGGGATTTCAGGGACAGAGAAGATGGTGATCTTCTAGAGAGAAAGAACAGAAAGAGTTCAGCAAGAGAGAAGAGGAGAGATGATTGGAGAAGAGGACATTTGGCCAAGTGCCAATGAGCAGAAGAGTCACAATTGGACCATGACTTGATAGGAAAGGGAAAGAATAAGTTTTAGTTCTATCCTGTCCCACGTCCAGCCTGTCTCGCTATGTGACACAATTACACAAGCTCTTCTCGGCTTTATCTCTCCTCTATGTCTACAAGGTAGCAAGTTTCTCCTGCCAATGATGGCATCATCAAAGCGCCTCCTACTCTTCCTTCATGCCGCAGCTGCAGTGACAAATTATCCTCCCACATCAATGTATCTCACAAATGCCAAATGTCTGCTTTGATATAAAGAGAGCAACTAAGAACAGAACAGGAAGGAAGAGCATGAGGAAAAGACTACAGTAAACAAAGACGAATGTGGGGAGAGAAACGGAGAGAGAAGGGAAAGCATGTGGAAATTGTAGGAGACCTTCAATGATACATAAAATTATAAGAGGTCATGAGGGGCAAGGGGGAGGGAAAAAAAGGGAGAGAATTGAACAACAGCAGGGGAGGTAGAGAGGGAAGATGGGAGAGGAGGGGAGGGGAGGGGGGATAGTAGGGGATAGGAAAGGTACAGAATACAACAGTCACTAATATGGCATTATGTAAAAATGTGAATATGTAACAGATGTGATTCTGCAATCTGTATTTGGGGTGAAAATGGGAGTTCAAAACACAATTTGAGTCAAATGTATGAAAGATGATATATCATGAGCTATGTAATGCTTTAAATAATCAATTTAAAAAAAAAGAAGAAGAATAGGCCTCATGTCTATGACTCAGAACGTAGCTGGGTCTCCCCTGATCCTTGAGATGAATGCACGTACCTAAAACTTCATCCAAGTGTAGTGGAGAACCTTCTCCAAGGCCGGCACCATCACCAAGAGCTTCCTTCTGGGGTCCCCTTGGCAGGAAGCCTCCTTTGATCTTTTCTGAATTCTATATCTTATTATATCACTTTCACCTCTGCCAAGCCTCTCCACACATCCTTCAGAGATGACTAAATTCAAAGGTAGATTTAAAGAGATGGGTAAAATATAAAGATGGAGATGGAGTTTTAAAGATGGTCATACTCACATGACAGGAATGTACATCATTTTATTGGAAACATTAAGAACCTGTTAAAATTTGGGTTAATCACCACCACCAGCCCACATTACATAATCTCATCACGTCTGTTTCCCTTGTGTGTGGGGGGGGGGATAGATGAGAGGGAGGGAAAAAGGGAGGGAGAGAGAGAGATAACATATATACTTTTATTTCCACTATGTATACTTTTATTTGCATTTATTTTATGCTGATTTTTTTCTGGTACCTAAAAAATAGATCACTACAATCTCTTATTTTTCCTTCTCTTTCTGATCATAAATAAAAAGATAGAATAACACATAGCCATCTGATTTTCTTGTACTGAGTAGCTCAATGGTGACTGTGGACACCCACGTCCTGATGACAGCACATCCTGGATCAAGCTGTCTATCAGCATATTCTCTCTAAAACATTTCCTTCCCTGAAGGGAAGCCTTGCTGTTGAGATAATGACAGTTACACATTGGTGGCATGTTTACACTCTTCCTAGATGGGAGATCCAGGAGGACATTCACTTGATTTGTCTTATTCACCCTAGGAGTACCCAACCCCCAGTCTTGAGTCTAACAAGGCTTCTATATGCGGATGTTATTGTATTAGACATAGGAAAAAATACTGAAACTTGGCAATTCACACAGAAAATACTATCTGAGCATAACCTGTGACCCTTGTTCATTTGTGGGAACTTATATTTCCTTTAGTATTTATAGGACATCAGAAACATGGAACTTCAATACTATACCAAAAAAATATATCATATTTGACCATCCCCACTCTCCAAAAGCTACTACTCCCAATATGCCAAGCTGTACTTGATATGCTGTAGCTCAGAATACACCTATTATGCACCATATTTATCACTTCTGCTACATTATGCACCATGCTATACAGTCCACAGCACACACACCCCACACTGCCATCCCCATCACACCATACAGCACAACACAGCCCGTTTCCACACCTACCATCCCAACATTTACCATCCCAACACCAAGCACACAACACATAATGCTAATACAATGCCACTTCCAATATATCAGGTACCAAATCACATCACACCACATCACAACATTCCATCCTTACCATCTCAACATACCACACTGACATCCTAATATAAATTATTTGATACTAGTTAAATTCTGAGTGAAAATAGGCAATACTGAGATTCAAAAAAAATGTTATTCTTGTACTCTTTCATGGTCATAGAATATTAACCTATGTAACAACCATTATGGACTTCAAGTAGATTTATTTCCAGAATGTGTCTCCTTACGTATTTGTAAGAAAAAAAAAATGTAGGTATATAGGTAAATCAGAAAAGTAGGATGGAAGAAGGAAAAGTAAAGTTGGGTTCTGAAAATTTGTGAATAATCCAGAGTGACTTTCAGAATATGCTGGTCTCCCAATCACACTTCTGTGATCAGATAGCATTTGTCACAAGTTATTATAAATATTAGTTCACTTATCTTGTGTCCCAGCCTACCCTATGAAGATTCCTATCAACTCTTTTGTTTCTGTTTGTTCAGAGTTTTTCCCACACCTGGCACACAATAAGTATTCAGACAATTTTATTGAATCATTCCCCTGAACAGAGAGATTAATTTGCTGTTACAGAAGTTATAAAAATATAATTTCAAGATACAACTACTCTAAGGAGGTCTATAAAACTAGATAATATTGTTAGGGGAAATTTCAAGCCCTTGCCCCCCTCATTCATTTCCAGCCTCTCTCAAATTTCATGGGAAATTTTAGGGCACTCAATTTCAGAGTTGTGTAACAGACTTCAAATTAAATAAAAGTAGATTTCCCTGTGATTTAAAAATGGAGTAAGTCTCTAATCCATTATGCATATAGTTCACTTGGCTTGTCCTTCACAGAATAGAATTTCTAATGGTGTATAAAGTTGGGAAAACCATAAACAGACTCTCTACCATATGCTATCGTTTTCCTTAATTACAGTCCTATTTGGTTTCTTAATGAAGAAAAAATAAAATCCAATATATAAATGTTATGACATTTAGGGATATCTAATTCATGTTCTCATCCTGTGATTGATTTTCCTTAATGAAGAATTAGAGTGGGTTAGGGCCTTTAAAACCAAATATACTCTAAGCCTCTGAACATATCAGTTTCCAAATAATTGTATTTTATTTTTCTTCAAAGCCATTCAAGTACAGCATTTTATAACTCCTGTGAGGCCATCTTTTTGAACACAGGTATCTTCATGAAAATGCAATCAGCGTAATTCATCATGTACTTGAATTTGAAAAAGACAAATTCAAACTGCACTTTAACTCTGAAAACAACCACACTGACTCTTACTTATCTCAAAAATATTTTTTCTGTCACCTCACTGTGTTCATACTAGTTGTGTGAGTAGATAGTGGAAAATGAGACAGCAAATATAATAAATAAATTTTCTTCAGCAAATTCTGAAATTTAACACACTTTTAGACAGTGAATGTTACCATTTTAGTTTAAGCAATCACATATTAGTTTATATGGTCTAATTTGGGGTGGAGCAAGATGACAGAATAGAACTCACTAGTGATCATCTTCCAGAAAAACATCAATTTGGACAAATATCCACAGATGAAAATACCTTTGCAAAAGCTAAGGGCACGAGGTAAGAGATCATAATGGATGGATGTAACATGGAAATAAGAGAAGGTACATTGAAGAGGGTAGGAAGAAGTCATACATTATTCACATCAGCATTTCCCAACCCTAGCACCAGGCTCACCACAGTAAAACCCAGCATCAGGCAAACCTATAGCCCCAGATGTCAGGATAGCACCTGTGGATTGAGCCTCTACACCCATTCTGGTGCCAAGCCACACCCCCAAAGCCTCACAATTTAGGTCTAAGCTTCAGACTCTGATCCACAGCACTACAGTGCCAACTTCAGAAGCTCCAGACTCCATATACCCCCACTGCCTGCCCTCAGCAGCCCCAAACTACAGGCACATTACACCACCAGGCTGTCCAGGATCCCCAAACTTTGCTCCTTCATGATCACTAACTTGGCATCAGTGGCCCCAGGCATTCAATACCCCCCTCCCCAGCACTAGTCAATCCCACTGATCCTGGGCTTCAGGCCTACCACAAATCATCCCTGGTTGTCCTAGTCCTCTGACCTTCCCCAGTGCTAGGCCAGGTCCTTAGGACAAGTTTTGGGCTAGTATACAAGGATACAAGTTCCAGGTCTACCCAGAAGATCCAATTAACATACTCCACCCAAGTGGATTCAAACTCCATGCCAAGCCAATCCAAGAATGTCAGCAGCAAGACCAACTTTGAACCATGAGAGACACCCTGCCTAGGCTCTGGATGGGCTATTGAAGACTTTTCCCAAGCATAGTCAGTCTGGAAAGACCGAAATAAGCATTTCTTCAAATGTGCAGACACTAATAAATGGCAGCAGGGCTCAAGAAGAATCAGAGAAACATGACATTAAAGAGACAAAGTGCCAATGACTAGACCCTAAAGAAATGAATGTGCATGAACTGCCTGACAAAGAATTTTAAATTGCTGTTTCAAGGAAGCCAAAAAAACTCAAGGAAAAATATAGGGAAACTATCCAATGAAATACAGAAAACTATAAATGACCAGAATGAGAAATTTAACAGTGATTTTTAAAAATAAAACAAAGTCTGGAACTGAAAAGTATAATAAACAAAATGAAAAATGCAATAGAAAGTATATATAGCAGAATTGATGAAGCAGAAGGATCTCTGAATTTAATTACAGGTTATTTAAAGGTATGCAATCAGAGAAAGACACAAAAATGAAAAGGAATGAAGAAAGTTCACAGGACTTGTGGGACAACACCTCCAAAGCAATTTTTTAAATCATCTCATTTTAAAAAGAAGAGACAAAGTACACAAAACTTAAATAAGGAATAACAGAAAACATTTCAAGTTTGGATCAAATATGTGTCCAGGTACAAGAAGGTCAAAGTTCTCAGATCAAATTAAACCCAAATAAGATTACATCAAGATATACTATAATCAAATTCTCAAAGCCAAATACAAAAAGGATACAAAAAGCAGCAAAAGAAATTAAGCAAATAGCGTGGTGGAGTTTTGGGGGGTTTTTGTTTTGTTTTTTAAGAGCAGGTACTATTTATTAACTGACCAGCTTACAAAAGTTACCATGGAATTTACCTTAGCTCATTCTTCTATAAGGTCTGATCTAGTCTTCCCTATTGACAGCATCTTCACCTTCTACAAAATGGATCATCTTTTCCTTCATCTCACAGAGAAGATAATTTGAAGGGCCACAGGAAGTTATTTACTTCTTTGAAGTGTTTTCCAACATTGTAGATCTCATGAATCATATCCTCCATGCAGACAATGCTTTATTTACCAAGATATCAAGCAATCAAAGTGTTATATATCAAGGCAATTTGGTTTTTATTGATTTTGCCATATCCACATTTGTTGATTGGTTAATTCACTACCTTCAGTGTCTGGGGGGGTGGCATGCAATACATGGTTTACATGGTTCCACAATCGTTGGCATGTTAATTGAAAATTTGAGTTTAACAAAAGTTCCAATGAAGATCTGGTGAAGGGAAAGAAGCTGTAAAAAATTACGGACCTCTGGGCTCACACCACTGATACCGCTGATCCTGATGACAAATGCCAATTTGGGTTTTGCAAGTACATGGAAGTTGCCAGTTTTTCTTGCCATCCTAGCCATGCAAATCTCAGTTCTATACATCTGTCTATATTTCTTGTGATAGTGCTTGATTTTTTCATAGATAAACTCAATCCTTGCCTTCAGAAGCATCTTTTGGGCAAACTTCATTCTCAGGCACTTTCCCTTCACGTCTGTGAAATTCCTTCACTTTCTCATAAGGCTTTCTAGCACAGCAAGGAAAAAAAAAGAAGTTTCTTTCTTTCTTTTCAATATTCTTCATGGTTCCAGTTAGAAAAGATCTATAATGGAGTTTTAATATGACAAGCAGAAAATTTCTTGGCAGAAGAGAAATATTTTTGAGATAAGTAAGAGTCTTTCACTTTCACAGCCTGAAAGTGAAAGAATAGAAAAAGACATCCTATGAAAACCAAAAAAGCAGAAATGATTATTCTTGCATCCCAGAAAATAAAGTTTAAATTAAAAATTATAGAAACAGACAAAGATGATCAGTATATAATGATAAAAGGGTCAATTCATCAAGTGGATCTAATTATGGTATATATAGAAGCACCCAAAATTAGAGCACCTAAGTATATATAAAATGAACTTTAATAAATTGGAAGGAAAAAAAATAGATGAAAATACAAAATAGTAGAGGACTTCAATACCCCTCTTTCAGCAATGGACATAAAATAAAAAAGGAATCATCATCTTAAACTGGTTTTTGACCCAATGGTTCTAATGGACACAGATCCAACTTTCTCACCCAATAGTAGTAGAACACAAAATTCTTCTCAAATGCTCATGGAATATTCTCCAGAATTGATCACAAGGTAGATCCCAAAATAAGCATTAGACTGAAATTGTAGTAAGTGCCTGTTCTGATCACAATGATATAAAACTAGAAACAAATTGGTGGCAGGATATCAGAAAATTCTCAAATATGTGGAACAAGGTGCTTCTAAATAAATAAGAGGTCAAAGACGAATTCTAAAGGGAAATTTTTTTTGTTTGATTGTATGTATTTATTGGAACATTTTATAAAAATGAATACTACAAAGCTCAAGAGGTTGATTTACAGAATGAAACTGTCAGATTTACATTCAAGAATTCCAAGAATACTAGGCAGTCTTTTAAATCGTAAGAAGAGGCATATCTGATGATTGACATAAATATGGACCACAAGGCTCCCCAAAATCATCAGAGCCCAGAAAAGAGAGTCGACAAGGATTACAGTGATAACCACATCTGGGGATTATCATGGAATCATCTTCTTCTTACAGACTCAGAATTATAACTCATGCCACTGAGTTTTCAATCACTAAGCACACTAAAGTCTTCAAGTACCAAATTCAGAAACACTGTAGTAGGACCACATGTGCCTGTCTTGATAGTTCCCTAAATGGAAATTTTAAAGTATCTGAGACACAAGAGAAAGAAAGAGAAACACAACAAACCAAAATTGATGATATAACCGGAAAATAAGTTCTAAGAGGGAAGTATGTAATGAGAAATGCCTACATTAAGAAAAAAGAAATATCTCAAACTAACATTACCCAAAAAAACTAGAAAAAGAACTAATACCAAAGTTAGTAGAATGGGGTTAATATCCAAAACATACAAGGAATCGAACTACTGAATAGCAAGAAAACCAGATTCAAAAATGGACAAAGGATCTGAACAGACATTTCTCAAAAAGACAAATTATCAACATGTATATTCAGAAATTTTCAGCTTCTTTAATCATAAGGGAAATGCAAATCAAAACCACAATGAGATATAAATTCACACCTGATTATGGCTGTTAACAAAAAGGTGGAAGAGAACAAGTGTTGGTAAAGATGTGGAGAAAAGGAAACCCTTATGTGCTATTGGTAGGAGGGTGAATTAGTACAGTCATCACAGGAAACAGTGTGGAGGCTTCTCAAAAAAAATTTAAATAGGGATATAGAGGTTAATGAAGTCATATAGGTACACAGGAGGAATCAATTCTGGTGATGGACTGCATGGGGTGACTACAGTTAATAATAATATTGTGTTGAGTATTTCAAAATAGGAGGTAGAGAGGATCTTGAACATTCTCACCACAAAGAAACCAAAAATATTCAAACATATGTCTCATGTCCTAATTCTATTCCATTATATGGAGGTGGGATAATAATTAGATATTGAATCAGACTTCCATAAGTGAAACGTTCATTATTAACAGAGGCATAATCCTATATTGAGAAACAATGCCAATGTAAGAAACAGCCAAGATAAGATTACTGATCCAAAACAATATATGATTTTTGCAAACACAGCCATTAGAGGCACTCCATTTTACTCAGGAATGTTAATAAACACCATCAGTCTTTTATCAATAGAATTATCAATTTAGGCATACATTAGAGAATTTGCTAGAAGTTTCTCTTCCCCCTGGACATTAACCAGGCAAAGTCTGACTATTCTGTTTCTAGTTTATGCTGGAAATATAAATTAGGTCTGATTGAATAACACTAAATTGGAAAGCATAGTTTATAGCTTTCAAAATCATATTTAGCCTTCTTAATGTGTCCCTAGAGCAAATTTCCTTCAGGGCATATTAAATTTATATGACATTATATAATGGCTTGTGAATTGAAAGCAACACATATTAATAATGGAGAAAAAACTAGACATAATATTGAAATCAAGTTACATGAGATCTGTTTCTCTTATTTTTAGTTTCATTTTTCATTGATTCACAGGATACTGAAATTAGTGCTTATAGACCAACTGCCTATGTTTATTTGAAAACCTGTTCTTCAGAATGGAAACTCTTATTGGAGTTTGTTTCTGGGTCTTTTTAGTTTTTCCTTCATGCCAACCCAGTGCCTAATAACTACAATTCATCCAAAGATTGACAAGCAGAGCCCATTCACGTGTTTCTGCGTGAACACCAAACATTAGATTCAGAATCGTAATTATTTGTATGCTTTTCCACTTCAACCATCCTGACCATGTGCAATAAGGTGTGGGGAATGTCACTGTACGTGACACCTACGATCACTAGGAATGTCATCTTTCTAAATTTTGGTGTAGGGTTGGGGGGTGACAATGGGAAAAGGGATCCAGGAACTAGCAGAAGGGTGAAGGAAGCAGACAAAGAAAAACTCCAGGACCCCAATCTGAAACTCCAAAATTCCCCTTCAGGCATATGTTGGGTTGCAGATGAGGGTTCATTAGGAAACGAAAGGCTCTAGAGATGTAAAAATTTGCAAAACATGGTTTTAAGTAGCAAAAGATAAAATGAGAAGAAATTCATTTTTACCCTATTTGTCTCTTTTTAAAAATAAATGGTGCTGAGAATCAAACCCAGTGCCTCACACATGGTAGGCAAGTGCTCTGCCACCAAGCTACAACCCCAGGCCCATGAGAGAACTTTTTAAGATGCAGGCAATTCTTTTTGTTTCATTTTTACAGTGAAGAGGAAATTACTATCATCTAATTTTGCTATGAGAAAATTGTGCCTCAAATACATTAATTAGTTTGGCCAAAATCACATGGATTATAATAAAATCAGTTATTTGATGAACAAGCCAGTTTTTACACTGATCAATTCTGTTTTACAGCTTTTCTATACATGACCCTGTTTTAACTATAATTTAATATATTTTTCTAATTTTTTTTTTCACTGAATCACTCCAAATCAGTCATCACTTTGGAAGAAAATCCCATCTACTTTTCAAATGCTGTGTTTTAATCAAGTGTTTACTGTACATGAAAGAAATAGAATTTAAATTTTGAAAGCATAAGCTAAATAACTCCTAATAGTTTAGCAGCATGGTTTTACTGAAATAGCAAGTCAAATTTTTGTTACTATGTCTATGTATTTTATGTATTTGAAAAAAAAACACATCTCAGTGGAAATTATGTACTGCATGATTATTGCATTTTTCAAGAGTATTCTACCTGTTAGAGTTATCTTTTACATTCTTGAATGTCTGCATTCAAAGGTATAATAAAATGCTCAGGAGTTTTGGGCTGTGTTTACCCATTTTCCTGTAAAAGGATAATGCTTGTGGTGAAGAGCAACGTTAATGAAAGGTATTAGCCTATCTTTTTTTATACAATATCTTTGTTTATTTTTATGTGATGCCCGGGATTGAACCCAGTGCCTCACATGTGCAAGGCAAACACTCTACCACTAAGCTACAGCCCCAGCTCTAGCCTATAATTTATAATCATACTTTTTACCTCTATGTTGAACAGAGACAGTAGTGAAGAGGCATGTTTAGTGAGAACCATCCTATCATGTGCCAAACAGTGCTCAACCAGATGCCAAATCTTCTCAACTTGATACCAACACATCCAACCAACTTCTTTATTCTCCTAAATACTAAAAGGCTTCATTTAAAATTGAGCTGCACATCCTCAAGTATGCTTCCACCTTCATCATTTTAGCATTAATAAATATTAACCATGCAATGCGATGCTGTAACTAGAAGCTTGGAACTTTGAGTTGCATACACCCCGCACCAGGAAGACTGAGTACCAATAAATGTTGTTGCCACTTTTTCTATGTCTCATGGATGTCAACTATGTGTTCATGTCATACATACATGAATATATTTCCTTGGAACATCATATATTGTGAACGTTTTTATCTCACAGGACATTTAACAATGCAAAGAAGTTGCAACCCAATGTATAATTTTAAATAAATAAGAAAGCAGTATTCTAATTCGAGTTATACAATGTGTCCACAGAAACATTTTACTAAAATTCCCAGAGAAACCCTGCTCAGAAAAGGAAATAGAGAGTGACTATATTCTCATTTGAATTTAAAATCAAATCTCATTACATCAAATGCTCAATTCTCAGACTTGTAAAATAAAGGAAATTAGTAGCAGGAAACGCACTGAGTCATTTGGGTTCCACTGCTTTGGTCCCCCACCCTTCATGAAAGGTGGAAGGCAAGAGGGCTTGGAGCACAGTACATGGTAGTGGAGTTGGTTCTTATTCTAGAACAACTCATCTTAAATAAACAAGCTCACTGCAAAGCTAGGGAATGCATTTGTCTCTAGCAGGAAATTGATTATTTTTAAGTAAAAGAAACTCAGGTATTTGTTTCACTGAAATAAATTTACGTAAGACACAACAGTATTTTACAGTTTATCTATTTTTCTAAGAAAGTTGATTATTTTCTTTAGGCTGCATGAAAATTTTTTACATGGTTGAATGTAAAAATAAACATTGCTGAAGTCTCCGAGACAAGTACCATGATACCACAATTTGTTATTTTATTTCAGGTTTTATAGCCATGCATGCAGTTTTGCCATAAAAATTCTTACACAAATTAAATTTGTATGAATAAATTATGCAGAGACATAACCCTTAGAATTTAATAAGCTCCTGCATTTTTCCCCCTCTTGGACAAATTAGAGAGTCACACTTCTGCTTCGACTTATCTCCACTGCCCTATTATCTGATAATGCTCAACTCTCGAATAAAATTTGAAGTGACAGAAACATAAAGGACACAATACAACAAACAATAGTCACTGGAATCTTAAACTTCCTTTACCAAATTGCTATGCAATCAAGGATAGGATCTTTCTTTGTTCTGCTACTTGTTGAATAATGATACAGACATGTATCTTTACAATACCAGGATTAGAGAAGAGGGGGAAGGCACCTTCTCAAATCAATTTTACATTAAAGCAAAGAATTTTGAAAGCAATGCTTTCCCTTGCAATCTCAAACAGGCACCAACAAAAGCACTACTTTGTGGTGGGGGGGGACAGGTATTTTAAGGGGAAAAAATAGCTTTTTCAGAGGCTGTTTATTGCTTTAAATGTTGTTTAAAAGCTTTTTTAAAAGGAGCTTTTTTCTTTTCCTTAGACATCAACAGGAGATAATTGCCTTAACATGCTTTTAAATCATCCTATTTAAGACACAAAGTAGCATCAAAAACCTGTGCTTCGAAAACTTTTTACTTAACAGGATCATGTCGGAGTAGATCTGGGGTCGGCCACAGACCCTCTCAACAAATAACGACACTTTGAATTTTCTTCAAGGATGATTTTTTTTTCTTGTTATACCGTAAGGCGGGCTTTTGACATTTGCACATCTAATTTCAACATGTCCATAGGTGCATGTAAACACAACAATCTGGACTCAGACAATTCTATCATTCCTGAAAAAGTTGCCCTGACATCCTTCTGTAGTCACAGTCTCCCTCTCCTCCCACCTTGGCAACCAGGGATCTGTTCAACACCAGACTTTTGTACCTGTGAGAACCTCATGCGCAGAGTAGCCTGCTGTGTTCTCTGACTGGGGAGATGGTTCCCTTGAGAGCAGACATGTGGCCTGGGACTTTTTCTGCACAAAATATTAACTGAGGCAATTAAATCTGCTGAGAAACACGAGCGTAACTTAGTGTTCTTTATGTGAAGTAGCTTGCACTCCTCTGAAGTGTATACTGGGGCCTGGGAAATCGGAATGTGTGAGGATCATCTACAGAGAAGGAATATTCTAACTCTTCCACAACTGTGGATTCTGGTACCAAGATGATGAGCCCCAAACCCTTTTCTCTTGAATGTCTACTACATTATTAAATAGAATAAACTCATTTTATCACTCTCCCTCCCCTACCCCCAACAAAGTGAACCTAGTCCTCTTCAGCAAGCCAGGACATGTTATAGTATCCTATGGATGTTTAAAAAAAAAAAAAAAACAAGCAGCTTCATCTTAAAGTTGAAACCTAAATTTCCATCTCAGTTAAGTATAATTGATTCTAGGGTTTATTAATTTTATACTTCATTATAAAAAAAGCTTAAGAAATGACATAAAACCTAATTTAGGAAAACTTACCAACTATTTTAATACAGTGAAGAAGCTATTCAGGTCAGTTTAATAGTATTTTATGAGTGAAAGTAAAAATGTTTTGGAGTCTGTTTTAACACGTTTCCAAAAAAAAAAAACTTTAATAGCATAATAATTCTAACTAGATTGTATGAATTTTAACATTGTGAAATGTTATGTATTCCCTGTTTTAGATTGTGATAGGGTGAGCAGATGTTCAACAATTTGAAGTCTGTTTTGAATCTTCCTACCTGCTGGGTTTAATTTCGGAAGCAAACGCCATTCTTGAAGACAGAGAAAATGTTATTTGTTCTTTTATCCATGCACCACGTTGCACTAATTTTCATCATTTCCAGCTCAGTTTATGGCAGGTCATTTCTGGTACACATAAAATCTAATTGTAATCTTTAGAAGAAAAATGTAAAATTTTTTGTTCTTGTGTCTGTCAAGAACAAATATTGAAATATTTGAAATATTGCAAGATCATTTATGGTGTAC